>NC_092754.1:89245961-89895278 GCF_047496795.1 Chiloscyllium punctatum
GTAAATTCTGCATGAAGTGATGTAAACACCTGGAAAGGGGTTTGTTTTTACAATGTGATTTCCATTAATGCACTTAGTGGAACCTCAGGCAGACAGACGGACACAGATTGGTGCAAATTTGTTTTCTTCCCTGAAGGAAGAACACGCTGCCATCAGAGTGTTTGTAACAGAAGGGCACTGACTCATTCCTGGGACTGGAGGTTGTTTACAAAGTGGGACTAAGTAGGTGAGTATTGCATGTGAATAAGAAGTGTTTTCATTGAACTGGATATTATTGCCAAAGAGATTGGAAGGGTTGATGTTCGCAGCTGTCTCTGCTGATAGGAGTCTCCAATGGGTAACAGTCTCAGGATTGGAGAGCAGCCTGAGTGACTGAGATAAGGAGAAATGACTTCAGTCAAACACCTGGGAATCTGTGATCATTTCCAGCTCAACGACCGAATCACTGACTACATTCCAGAGAATAATTTGCAATGTTTGCGATACTAAGTGGATCAAAAGATGTTGCAGAAACTGGGTGAGTTCTGAAAAGTTAAGGATAATGTTACTAAAATGAACACAAATGCTGTGGCTGCTGGAAATTTGAAACAGACTGGCCGCAACTGTAGAGAAAGAGAAGCAGAGTTAATGTTTTGCATTGATGTAACCTTTAAGCAGAACAGAAGAGCATTCTCTCTTTCTCACTCTCTCACGTTCAACTTTATAACACGTTGAGCATTATCTTATCAGCAAGTTCATTTATTAAAGTGACAAGCAGCAAATTGTTTACATGACCTTTTTGTCTTAATATTTCAATTTCAACATAAAACAATGGCTTGTGTTTCTGAGAGGATCATGTTACTATTAAGAATATTATTAAGCTGTGGTCAGACTCGTGGGGCTAAATGGTATCGTTCTGTCCGTCTGATTGAAGTTATGGGAGAAACAATCGCCTCATTTGCTTGACTGTGGCACAGTGATTGCGCTATTGAAACAGCAAGGACTCTTTCTGGGTCTCATTGATGTCTGGGTGCAAATTAGTGTCCGTTGTTCATCGCTGACACTGTAGGCAGTTCTGATATGTGGGAATATTCAATTCAAAATGTTGATCTTGCAAATCAGGAAGATTTTTCTCCCAGACAGGGAATCAGACGTCCATTACTGATTCTCACTGAACATGACAGGATGCAAAGCGAGATATTTATTTTTGGGACTGACACAGTCAGATGTGGTACACAGTAGCTCACACAGTCCTGTCCTTCCACACATCCCGGCTTCTGGACTCTGAATCAGAGGATCTTGATGGAGAAACTCTTCCAACAGATGGGACAATCCAAGAGATACCCAATATCCACATTTTCCCTCAGGGGGAGTCCCTGAAAAGTTGTCTGTCAGGATCAGAACGGATATTTCTTTAATATTTACACAGTTAATTGCTAGGACAGAGAGATTCACTGAAGGCCAAGGTTGTCAGCTTGAAGAGTAGTCACTGCTTTGGTATGAGAAATGGAAGGGTATCATTTGGATTGTTCATTCTACCCATTGGTAGAGGGGGCTATAGCTTTCATTGTGAGTGGGAGCTTGAGAGAAGTTGATTGATCGTGGTTGTGGGGATGTTTATACAAACTTTCAGGAATGGATTACTACACCAGAGGAATGTGTCAGTGTTTACAGGGGGCTCCGAGAGGGGTGGGCAGCGGGAATGTGTCAGTGTTTACAGGGGGCTCCGAGAGGCGTGGGCAGGGGGAATGTGTCAGTAATTAGAGGGGGCTGCGAAGGGGTGGGGGGGAATGTGTCAGCGTTTACAGGGGGCTTCGCGGGTGGTAGGCACGGGGAATGTGTCAGTGTTTACAGGGGGCCCCGAGAGGGGGTTAGGGGGAATCTGTCAGCGTTTACAAGTGGCACCGAGGTGGGTGGGCAGGTGGAATGTGTCAGTGTTTACAGGGGGCTGTGAGGCGCTGGGGGGAATGTACCTCTATTTACAGGGGGCTGCCGTCCCCTCACCAACTCCCTCACCCACTCCCAACACCATCCAGACCCGGTCCCATCAAGCCTGTCCGAAATCGCGCTCCTACCCACACCGACACCGTTCCCCCCAACCCCGTGCAACGCCGTTACCCCAACCCCGTCGTCCCCAACCCCGTGCAACGCCGTTTCCCCAACCCTGTGCGACGCCGTTTCCCCCCAACACCGTGTGACGCCGTTCCCTCCAACCCCGTGCGACGCCGTTCCCCCAAATCCGTCCCACCCCTTTGCCCCCAAACCCGTTGCCACCAATCCCAGAGTGCCTAAGGGAATCCTCAGAGTGTGTGAGGGAGTCCCCAGAGTGTGACAGGGAGGGTCCCAGGGAGTTCCAGATTGTCTGAGAGAATCCCATGGTGTATCAGGGAATCCCCAAGTGTAAGAGACAATCACAGAATGTCCAAAGAGTGTGTGTGTGTGCGCGAGAGAACGTCCTGCGGTGTGGGGGTTGCACGTGAAAGCGTCCCTTGTGGTGGGGGGCACGGTTTCACACGTGAGAGAGAGTGTCTCGGGGTGTGGGAGCGCGTGCATGCGACAGGGCGTCCCAGGGGTGCGCGCGCACGCGAGAGAGCGTCCCAGGGTGTGTACCCAGAGTGTGTGGGAGAGGGTCCCAGAGTGACAGCGTATGTAAGGGAATCCCTGAGTGTGAGAGAGTGTCCCAGAGTGTGTTTGCGAGTCCCAGAGTGTGTAAGGGAATCAGAGTGTCCCAGAGTGTGTGAGAGAATCCCGGAGTGTCCCAGAGTGTGTGGGAGAGGGTCCCAGTGTCCCAGATTAGGTAAGGTCGTCCCTGAAAGTGTTAGGGAGTCCGAGAGTGTGTGAAAGAATTCCAGAGTGTCCCAGAGTATGTGAGGGAATCCCAGAGTGTGAAATGGAATCCCACAGTGAGTGAGAAAGAGTCCCAGATTGAGTGAGAGAGTCCCATGGTGTGTAAGGGAATCCCCAAGTGTAAGAGAGAATCCACGAGTGTCCCAGAGTGAGTGAGAGACTCCCAGCGTCCCATGGTGTGTAAGGGAATCCCCGATTGTATGAGAGAATGACAGAATGTTCCAGAGTGTGCCAGGTGTGTAAGGGAATCCCAGAATGTCTGAGAGGACAACCCGTACTGGCCTCTTAGCGTCCCTCGATCTCTTCATAGACAACTGCCGCCCCTCCAGGTTGATTTTGTCCGAGAGTGTGTAACAGAATCCCAGGGTGTGTGAGAGAGTGTCCCAGGATGTGCCAGAGGGAATCCCAGAGTGTATGAAAGGGAATCCCAGAGTTTCCCAGGGTGCATGTGAGAAAATCCCAGGGTGTGTGTTAGAGAATCCCAGGGTGTGTGTGAGAGAATCCCAGAGTGTGTGGGCGAGGGTCCCAGTGTCCCAGGGTGTGTAAGGGAGTCCTAGGGTATGTGAGAGAATCTCATAGTGTCCCTGTGTGTATAAGGGAATCCCAGAGTATGTAATGGAATCCCACAGTGAGTAAAGGAATACCACAGTGAGTGAGAGAGAGTCCCAGAGTGAGTGAGAGAGTCCCAGAGTCCCATGGTGTGTAAGGGAATCCCAGAATGTTAGAGAGATTCCCCGATTGTGCCAGAGTGTGCGAGAGAATCCCAGTGAGTGTAAGAGAATCACAGTGTCCCAGAGTAAGTGGGAGATGGTCCCAGTGTCCCAGGTTGTGTGAGACAGTCCCAGAATGTGTGAGAGAATCCCATAGTGTCCCAGGGTGTGTGAGAGAGTCCCAGTTTCCCAGACTGCGTAAGGGAATCCCAGAGTGTATTAGGGATACCTAGAGTTTGTGAGAGAATCCCAGAGTGTATAACAGAATACCACAGTGATAGAGAGAGAGTCCCAGAAACCCATGGTGTGAAAGGGAATTCCCGAATATAAGAGAGATTCCCCGAGTATGCCAGAGTTTGCGAGAGAAGCCCAGTGAGTGTAAGAGAATCACAGTGTCCCAGAGTGTGCGAGAGAGTCTCAGAATGTATGAGAGAATCTCATTGTGTCCCAGAGTGTGTGTGAGGGAATCCCAGAGTGTGTGGGCGAGGGTCCCAGCATCCCAGATTGCGTAAGGGAATCCCAGAGTGTCCCAAACTGTGTAAGCGATTCCTAGAGTGTGTGAGAGAATCCCAGTGTGTGAGGGAGTCCCAGAATGTGTGAAACTATCCCAGAGTGTGTGAGAGATTCCCCGAGTGTGCGAAGTAATCCCAGTGTGCGTAAGAGAATAACAGTGTCCCAGAGTGTGTGGGAGTGGGTCCCACAGTGATTGGGAGAAGGCCTCAGTGTCCCAGGTTGACTGAGGGAGTCCCAGGTTGTGTGAGAGAGTCCCATAGTGTCCTAGATTGTGTAACGGAATCCCAGAGTGTGAGAGAGAATCACAGTGTCCCAGAGAGTGTGAGAGTGCCCAGAGTGTGTGTGAGAGAATCCTAGAGTTCTATGGTGTGTATGGGAATCCCCGAGTGTAAGAGAGAATCACAGAATGTACCAGCGTGTTTAACAGAAACCCAAAGTGTTGTGATTGAGTGAGTGAGTAACAGGCTGTGTGTGTGTGTGTGTGTGTGTGAGAGAGAGAGAGAGAGAGAGAGAGAGCGAGTGAGTCGCAGGCTATGTGTGTGAGAGTGAGTGAGTCAGTCCCAGGCTGTGAGCGTGTGAGTGAGTAAATCAGTCCCAGGCTGTGTGCGTATACCTCCATCACAGTGAAGCCCTCACACTCACTCCATTCCCGTCACCCTGACCCTTTCACACTCACTCTGCCCCTCAAACTGACTTCCGCACTGTCACCCTGACCCCCTCACACTCACTCCATCACCCTCACCCTGACCCTTTCACACTCATTCCATCACTGTCACCCCGACCCACACACACTCACTCCATCACTGTCACCCTGACCCCCTCACTATCATTCCAATCTGGTTAATCTGACCCCCTCACACTCACTCCATCACCGTCACCCTGACCCCCTCACACTGACACAATCACCATCACCCAGAGGCCCTCACAATCACTCCATCACCATCATCCTCACCCCACACACTCTCTCCATCACCGTTGCCCTGACTCTCTCACACGCTCCATCACTGTCACACTGACCCCCTCACACTCGCTCCATCACCTTCACACTTGCCGCATCATACTCACTCTATCACTGTCACCCTGACCCAATCACACTCACTCCACCACCTTCACCCTGACCTCCTCCCACTCATCCATCAATGTCAACCAGACCCCTCACACTGACTCCATCCCCATCTCCCAGACCCTATCACACTCACTCCACCACTGTCACCCTGACCCCCTCACGCTCACTCCATCACTGTCACCCTGAACCCTATCACTCACTCCATCACCATCACCCTGACCCACTCACACTCGCTCCATCACCCTCACCCTGACCCCCTCACTCACACTCCATCACTGTCAACCTGACCCGCTCACACTCACTCCATCACCATCACCCTGACCCTCTCACACTGGCTCCATCACCGTCACCATGATCCCCTCACACTCACTCCATCTCCCTCACCCTGACCCCCTCACACTGACTCCGTCACTGTCACCCTGACCCCCTCACTCTACCTCCGTCACCGTAATCATGACCCACTCACACTCAGTCCATCACCATCACCATGACCCCCTCACACTAACTCCGTCACCGTCAGCCTGATTCTGTCACACTCATTCCATCACCGGCACACTTACGCCCTCGCACTCACTCCATCACACTGATCCTCACACTCTCTCTATTACAATCACCATGACCGCCTCATACTCCTCCATCACCGTCACTGTGACCGCCTCATACTCACTCCATCACCACCACCATGACCCCCTCACTCACACTCCATCACTGTCAACCTGACCCGCTCACACCCACTCCATCACAGTCACACTGACCCCCTCACACTCACTCCATCACCATCACCCTGACCCCCTCACACTGACTCCGTCACCATCACCATGACCCCCTCACAGTCACTCCATCACCATCACCCTGACCCCCTCACACTGGCTCCATCACCGTCACCATGATGCCCTCACACTCACTCCATCACCCTCACCCTGACCCCCTCACACTGACTCCGTCACCGTCACCCTGACCCCCTCACTCTACCTCCGTCACCGTAACCATGACCCACTCACACTCAGTCCATCACCGTCACCATGACCCCCTCACACTAACTCCGTCACCGTCACCCTGATTCTGTCACACTCATTCCATCACCGGCACACTTACGCCCTCGCACTCACTCCATCTCACTGACCCTCACACTCTCTCTATTACCATCACCATGACCGCCTCATACTCCTCCATCACCGTCACTGTGACCGCCTCATACTCATTCTATCACCATCACCATGACCCCCTCACACTCACCAAGTCACAGTCACTATGACCCCCCCACGCTCACTGCATCACAGTCACTATGACCCCCTCACACTCACACCATCACCGTCACCCTGATCCCCTCACACTCACTCCATCACCATCACCCTGACATACTCACTCACTCCATCACCTTCATACTGACCCGCTCAATCACTGTCACCCTGAACCTCTCACACTCACCCCATCTCCGACACAGTGACACCCTCACCCTCACTCAATCACTGCCAACATGATCCCCTCACACTCACTCCATCACTGTCACCCTGACCCCTACACACTCACCCAGTGACAGTCACTATGTCCCCATCACGCTCATTCCATCACCGTCTCCCTGACCTCGTCACATTCACTTCTTCACCGCCACGCTGATCCGCTCACACTCACTCAAACCCGTCACCCTGACCCCCTCACATTCACCCAGTCGCAGTCACTATGACCTCTTCACACTCACTCCATCACCGTCACCATGATCCCCTCACACTCACTCCATCACCATCACCCTGACATACTCACTCACTCCATCACCTTCATACTGACCCGCTCACACTGACTCAATCACTGTCACCCTGAACCTCTTACACTCACCCCATCTCCAACACCCTGACACGCTCACACCCACTCCATCACCATCACCCTGACCCCCTCATACTCACTCCATCAGCATTAACCTGACCCCCCCCACACTCACTCCATCATCTTCGCACAGTCCTACTCACACTCATTCCTTCACCGTCACCATGACCCCCTCACACTCGACCAGTGACACTCACTATGTCCCCATCACGCTCACTCCATCACTATCTCCCTGACCTCTTCACACTCACTTCATCACCCCCATGCTGATCCCCTCACACTCACCCAGTCACAGACACTATGAGCCCCTCACACAAACTTCATTTTTGTCACACTCGCTCCATCAATGTCACCATGATCCCCTCGCACTCACTCCATCACCGTCAACCTGACCCGCTCACACTCACTCCATCACTGTCAACCTGACCACCTCACACTCACTCCATCACCATCACTCTGACCCCCTCACATTCACTCCGTCACCATCAACATGACCCCTCACACTCACACTGTCACCATCACCCTGATTCTGTCACACTCATTCCATCTCAGTCACCCTAACCCTCTCACACTGACTTCATTACCGTCACACTGACGCCCTCGCACTCACTCTATCACCGTCACTGTGACCCCCTCACTCTCATCCAGTCGCAGTCACTGTGTCCCCATCACGCTCACTCCATCACCGTTTCCCTGACCTCTTCACACTGACTTCATCACCGCCATGCTGACCTGCTCACACTCACCCAGTCACAGTCACCATGATCCCCGCACACTCACTCCATCATCGACACCCTGACTCACTCACACTCACTCCATCACCTTCAAACTGACCCCCTTGCACTCACTCCATCACCGTCACCCTGACCCCCGCACACTCACTCCGTCACTGACAACCTGATTCTGTCACACTCATTCCATCTCAGTCACCATAACCCTCTCACACTGACTCCATTACCGTCACGCTGATGCCCTCGCACTCACTCTATCACCGTCACTGTGACCCCCTCACTCTCACCCAGTCACAGTCACTATGTCCCCATCACGCTCACTCCATCACCATCTCCCTGACCTCTTCACACTCACTTCATCACCGCTAAGATGAACCCCTCACACTCACCCAGTCACAATCATTATGACCCCCTCACTCTAACTCCATCAGCATCACCATGATCTCCTCACACTCACTCAATTGACACCCTGATACTCTCTCACTCATTTCATCACCCTCAACCTGACCCACTCACATTCACCCAGTCACAGACATTGTGAGCCCCTGACACTCACTCCCTCACCATCAACATGATTCCCGTACACTCACCCAGTGACAGTCACCAGGTCCCCATCACGCTCACTACATCACCGTCACCCTAACACTCTCACTCCCACTCCACCTCCATCATACTGAGCCTCTCACACTCCGTCCATCACCGTCACCCTGACACCCTCACACTCGCTCCATCACTGCTAACGTGATCCCCTCACAATCACTCCATCACCGTCACACTTATCCCTTCACACTCACTCCATCACAGTCTCCCTGACCCATTCACAGTCACTCCATCGACGTCAGTCTGACCCCCTCACACTCACTCCATCACCGCCATGCTGCCCGCTCACATTCTCTCCATCCCCTTCACCCTGACCCCCTCACACTCACCCAGTCACAGACACTATGAGCGCCTCACACTCACTCCAACACCGTCAACCTGATCCGCTCACACTCACTCCATCACAGTCACACTCAAGCCCTCACACTCACTCCATCTCCGACAGCCTGACCCGGTCACACTCACTCCATCACCGTTAAACTGACCCCCTCACACTCACTCCATGACACTCACACTGAACACCTCACACTCACTCCTTCACCGTCACCCTGACCCACTCACACTCACTCCATCACCGTCACCCTGAGCCCCTCACAGTCACTCCATCACCGTCACCCTGACCCCCTCACAGTCACTCCATGGCATTCACCCTGACCCCCTCACACCCACTCCATCACCGTCGCACTGAACCCCCACACTCACTCCATCACCGTCACCATGACCCTCTCACACCTACTCCGTCACCGTCACCCTGACCCCCTCATCCTCACTCCATCGCCATCACACTGGCCCCCTCACAATCACTCCATGACACTCACCCTGAACTCCTCACACTCACTCCATGACAATTTCCCTGAACCCCTCACACTCACTCCATCACTGTCACCCTTAACACCTCACACTCACTCCATCACCGTCACCCTGAACCCGTCACACTCACCCCGCCACACTCACTCCATCATCGTCACCCTGACCACCTCTCACTCACTCCATTACATTCACCCTGACCCCCTCATACTCACTCCATCCCCGTCACACTGACCCCCTCACACTCACTCCATCACCACCACCCTGACCCCTCACACTCACTCCATCGCCGTCACCCTGTACACCTCACGCACACTCCGTCACAGTCATACTGAACCCATCACACTCACTCCATCACTGTCACACTGACCCCCTCACACTCACTGCAAAACCGTCTCCCTGACTCCCTCACACTGACTCCATCACCAACATCTTGACCCCATCACTCTCACTCCATAACCGTAACCCTGACCCTCTAACACTCACTCCATCACCATCACATTGAATCCCTCACACTCACTCCATCACCCTCACCCTGATCCCTCTCACACTCACTCCATCACGGTCACAGTGAACCCATCACACTTACTCCATCCCTGTCACCATATCCTCCCCACCCTCACTCCATCACCGTCAACTTGACCCCCTCAGACTCACACCCACACCACCCCCACCATTACGCTCACCCCCACATACTCTACTGCCATCACACTCTGTGCTCCACACCGCCCCCACCGTCACGCCCACTCCCAAACACTCCACCACCCTCACATACTGCAAACACACCATCCCCACCATTACACTCCACCCCCATCTCACACACTGCTCCACACCACCCTCACCGACACGCTAACCCCACACACTCCACCACCCTCACACGCACTGCTCCACACCACCCCCACTGTCACGCTCACACCCACACACTCCACCACCATCACACACACACACACACTGGCCCACACCACCCCAATTGTCACGCTCACCCCCACACACTCCACCACCATCACTCTGCCCCACACCACCCCCACTGTAACGCTCACCCCAACACACTCCATCACCCTCACACGCACTGCTCCACACCACCCTCACCTTTCACGCTCACCTCGACACACTCCACCACCCTCACACGCACTGCCCCAAATCACCCGCAGCGACACGCTCACACCCACACACTCCACCACCACCACACACATTGCCCCAAAGCAGCGTCACCGACACACTCACCCCCACACACTCCACCACCATCACACGCACTGCCCCACACCATCCTCACCGACACGCTCACTCTCACACACTCCACCACACTCTCATACAGTGTCCCACACCACCCACAGCCTCCCGCCCACACCCACACACTCCACCACCCTCACACACACTGCTCCACATCACCCCCACCATCACGCTCACCCCCACACACTCCACCACCATCACACACACACTGCCCCACTGTCATGCTCACCCCCACACACTACACCACCCTCACCCACACTGCCCCAAACCATCCCCACCGTCACGCTCACCCTCATTCACACTGCCCCACACCACACTGTCACACTCACACCCACACATTCCACTTCCCTCACACATACTGCCCCACAGCACCCACACCATCATGCTCACCCCCCACACACTCCACCCCATCACACACACACAGCACCACACCACTGTCACCCCCACACACTCCACCACGATCACACACACTGCCTCACGCAAACTGACTGTCACGCTCATTCCCACACTCTCCACCACCCTCTCACACACTGCCCCACATCACCCCCACCATTACGCTCACCCACACACACTCCACCACCATCACACACACTGCTCCAGAACACCCCCACCATCATGCTCACCCCCACACATTCCACCAAAATCATACACACTGCCCCACATAACCCTTCTCTTCATGCTGACACTCACACACTGCAACAACCTCACACACACACTGCCCCACACCACCCTCACCGTCACGCTCACCCCCACTCACATGACCACCGTCACACACACTACCCCATACCACACCCACCCTCAAGCTCACCCCCACACACTCCACCATTACCTCACACACTGCCCCGCGCCACCCATACCAACGCGCTCAACCCCACAAACTCCACCACCATCACATCCACTGCCCCACACCACCCAGACCGTCATGTTTACCCCCACACACTCCACCACCATCATACACAAAGCCTCGCATTAAACCCATCATCTCGCTCACTCCACACACTCCACTTCCACCACACTCACTGTCCCACACCACCTCTGCCTTCATACTCACCCCCACACACTTCACCACCATCTCACGCACTGCTCCACACCACCCTCACCTTCACGCTCACCTCCATACATTCCACTATCACGCACACTGCCCTGCACCACCCTCACAGTCACGCTCACACTCACACTCTCCACCACCATCACACACACTGCCCCTCACCAGCCCACCGTCACGCTCACCCCCACACACTCCACCAGCATCACACACACTGCTCCACACCACACACACCCTCAAGCTCACCCCCACAAACTCCACCACCATGTCGCACACTGCCCCACACCACCCCCACCGTCAAGCCCACTCCCACACAGTGCCCCACACCACTCCAACATCACGCTCACCCCACACATTCCACCACAATCACACACTGCCCCATAACACCCTCACCGGCACGCTCACCCCCAATACTCCACCCTCATCATCACACACTGCCACACAACATACCCACTGTCATGCTCACCCCCTCACACTCCACCACCATCATACACACTGCCCCGCATTAAGCGCATTGTCACGCTCACCCCACACACTCCACCGCCCTCACACACACACACTGCCCACGCCACCCTCACAGTCACGCTCACCCCCACAAACTCCACCAGCAGCTCACGCACTGCTTCACACCACCCCCACCAACACGCTAACCCCCCACACACCACCACCATCACACACACTGCCCCACACCACCCTCACCATCACGCTCACCCCCACATGCTCCACCAACCTCTCAGGCAGTGCCCCATACTGTCACCACTGTCACTCTCACCCCCACGCACTCAACCACCATCACACACACTGCCCCACACCACCGCCACCATCACGCTCACTCCCACACACATTCCCCACCATCAGACTCACTCCCTCTCACACTCCCATTGTCCCGTTCACTCCCCTGCACACTCCCCTAGCATCACACTCACACGCCCACACAGTCTCCCACCATCGTACTCCTCACACACATTAAACTGAGCTCCTGCCAGTGAACACCAACCCAGTTGATCACCTATAAATAGCCTTTAACCCCATCCCCATTCTATTCCTTGAGTAACAGACAGTATTTCCCACACGATGTGTTCGGTTTGTGATACCCTGTTGTACCAGTCTCAGCCAGAGCCTGCGGTGCCACTCCACCTGTTACCCCCTAGTAACGGCTCGTGTTCTCACACCCACTATGTCCCCGAGCAATGGCGTTTGGCGAAAGCTCCATACTGTTGCCCTAGCAATGGCCTGATATGCCGTCCCAATCTCTGTTCCCTAACATCGGTCTGAAGATCGACAACCCTCTTCTGTTCCCCCAGCCCCGAAGGAGTCGAGGAAGACAATAACATTGGGAGGTTATGATTGCAAGATGGAGAGCGAGTGAATGAGATTGGGGAAGGCAAGGACAGTGGCATTGAGTGTGTAAATGGGAAAATGAGAGAGAAGTAGCAGGGCAGTGTGAGAGTGAGAGGGATATATGGAGGGAGAGGGACAAAGGGAGCAAGGTGAATTCAGCTGAGAGCCAAGTGAGAGTGGGAGACCGAGAGGTGAAAGTAAGGACAGAGGGAGTTAAACCCAGCTCCTGAGCTCAAGGCGTGGAGCCTTCCCCTTCTTGGAGGACCAGGTGTTGGGGCTGAGTCTGTCTCTCTCCAGTTGAGCTTCTCGAACACAAAGACACACAGCAACATTGGTCACTCTGCTGCTCGGCACGCTTTAATCAACATTTTTATTGTTTACAAATGGCAGTGATGGATGCAGTCGGTGGGATGGTGCCTTTTCTCACTGGCCCCTGAGTTGTGAGAAACATTTCAATGTTTCCCTGTAACCCCCCCCCCCCCCCCCGCTGTGAGATAAGGATTGAAAATTCCAGCGCTACCCTCAGTCTGTTACCATAGCGACGGGCTGCTCCATCGCTGAAACACTGAACTGAAATGAGAAAATCCCGGATGAATTGATTAATAAGGGAATTTGATTGATGGATGCATTTGGGTGAAGGGATATTTCAGCACATTCTTCAGCTGCTGCCTGAACTTAGTCTGGGCCATGGCATAAATTGCAGTGTTTGTGCAGCAACTGAGGAGCTGCAGGATGAAGACTAATTCCTGCCCAAAGGCACCGAGAGACAGAGGGGTATGCACAATCCACGCCATCCGACTCCATATAGTATACTGCATTCACGTTGACCATAACAGGATGAAATTGGCCGAGATCACAAACAGTAAAATGATGGATTTTTTTCGGTTACTCATTTCAGTGTCAGACTGAGCGTCCCCATTGGTGTGAGCGCGGAGTCTCCTGCGGTCTCTGCTGGTCACTAAAATGTGTCTGACGGTGAGAACATTAAGCAGCAGAATCAGGAGAAATGGGACACACGGGGTTAGAATGTGGTGGAGGGACTCGATTGTGAGCCAGACACTGGAGTACAGAACAACGACATTTAACTCACAAAACGAGGGGCGGTTCACCAGCCAATACCGAGCCGTGAGCATAAAATACCAGGAAATGTTCTTAAAACAGCTCAGCACAGTCACTGCTCCCAGAACCACAGCCGCCGTTTCCTCACTGCAATATTTACTCTTCAGCTTCTGGCAACAAATGGCCACAAAACGATCAAAGGTGAAAGTGACGGTGAACCAGCCAGAGCAGTCAGTGGCTGCATAAAGCAGGACGGCGTGGATATTACACACGGGGACGGAGTACAGGAAATAACTGTTCCCGATAAACAATGGCAATGTGTCTCAGGATCAGGTCGAGAATAATGACCAGGAGATGCGAGGCTCCCGTGGCCCCCAGGTAACGTCTGACACATGGAGACAATCCACAAGCTTTATAAAGCAGGACGTAGATGGTAACTACGTTAACTGTGAGGAAGGAAAACAAACCCATTATCCATCAGCCTGGAGGCAAAGGGAACCGTTTGATCGGGGACGCGGTGAGATTTTCAAATGTGTCCTTGTATTCAGGGATTTATTAAAATAATTGGAGCTGGAATAACAAATGGGAAGGTCTGAATTACTGACAAAAATGTGACATAAACCATTAGAAACCCTCCCTGCCCAAACACACAGAGACACATCCATAAGGACAGATAGTTTCTAGAACATTCCCTCACTCTCGATCACTCGAGAGCAGACACAGGTCACTCCTTGCCAGTTCCTAATACGGAGGGTTGGAATGTTGCTGTCCTGAAGGATTCTCTCCCAGTTTCCTGAAGACAAACGGAGTTTGGTAATTTCCGTATTTTGGTCTAAATTGTGGTCGATCCTGTGTTGTGAAGAAATGTAAACACAAGGAAAATGTATTCCCCCCTTTAACTGCCTGAGAGGCCTTCGGAACAGTGTCTACTTCTCCCTGGTACGGGATCTCTTGCCTCGGGATCTTATCATTTGTTCAATTCACTGACGTCCGGCCGTTCACAAACAATGTCAGGGACAGAACGTTCCGGGGAATGTCAGTTATGGAATGTCGGTGACAGAACGTTCCGGGGAATGGCAGTTATAGAATGTCGGGGACAGAACATTCCGGGTAATGTCAGGTATAGAATGTCGGGGACAGAACGTTCCGGGTAATGTCAGTTATAGAATGTGGGGGTCGGAACGTTCTGGGGAATGTCAGGTATAGAATGTCGGGGACGGAATGTTCCGGGGAATGTCAGTTATAGAATGTCAGGGACAGAACGTTCTGGGGAACTCCTTGACCTGTCCATCACCTTTCCCCGCTACCCACCCACCCAACAACATGATCTCCTGTGCCTGGATACACTGTAACATTAATGGGCTGAGAAACGGAGGGTCCAATCACAGGAATGGGAAATAAAGGCATTGCCAGATCAGCTGAAAATGTGAGATATACCACATTCTCAATCCACCTCACAGTACCAGCCCAGACACCATCAACCCAGAGGAGATATCTGTTCACCGGGGAACACTGTGTAGACCAGGCCAATGTACTGCTCAGTACAACACAGCAATCTTTTCAGATTCATCCATTACACTGGTCAATACAATCCAGCAATCTGCCCAGAGTTGAACACTGCACAGACTACAGCAGTGCATTGATCTATAAACCCAGACCATATAACTGTCCAGCACCGAGAGCTGTGCAGACCACAGAAGTGCATTCATCTATAAAGCTGGACTAGATATCTGTCCAACACTGGGAGTGGTGCAGACCACAGCAGGGCTCTAATGTGTGAACCTGAATCAAATATCCATCCAGCATAAGGAGCTACACAAACGACATCATTGTATTATCTATAAACCTCAATCAGATAGTCAGACCAGCCCAGCGACCTGTGCAGTGATAACCTGTGCATTGATCTGTAAACCAGGAGCAGTTTCCCTCCCAGAATGTAGAGCTGTGTACCCCACCCCAGTGCAATGCTCAGTAACACTGTGTTGGATCACTGCCCAGCGTGGGGAAACTTGCACCCCGGACTGGAAGTGACAGGATGTGCAGCTCCCATCCATTTACAGCTCCATATATCCATTGTTGCCCTGACAACGGGGTCTGTGGGTGTGAACATCACTGTCAGAGAGAGATGGCGGTGGAATCAGTTTAAATATCACCACATGGGAGGGGTTTGGGAAATAGACAGAGAGGGGGAGACTGAGAGACAGTGTCATGGCAGGATGTGTTCCCAGGTTTCAGAATGCTGAAATGTCGACACTTCGATAGCATCCTGGAACTTGAGACAGTCTTCCCAGGAAAGATGGGAAAAAGTGATATTGGTGTGATGTCAGATGATGGAGAGTTTTGGATGAGCATTTGTTCTGCAGCTTTGTAAATGGAGACCTTCATACCTGGAGGTACACACCATCACCCAGATGCCCCTGGATATTCCGTGATCCCTAACATTGATGTCATCTTTAAAAGCCCAATGGGCACACGATTGAGCTTTCTCAGCTTGGAGCTGCTCTGCACAGTTTACCCCGAGCAAGGCAGATAAGGGACAATTACACCACGGTTTGTCAACAGGGGCACAGAGGTCCTGGTGGATGGGCTAGTACAGAGGGGGACCATTCTCTTCCCAGAGTGAGTGACAGCACCAGACCCACCGAGCATTGTCTGAGCTCACCACCCAGCTCAGTGCAGTATCTGCGGTCTGAAGAAACATCCACCAATACAGGACAAGCATCAATAACCTTCCCCGCTCTGTTAGGATAAGGGTTACTGTATTCACTTTGCTCCCTCACACTCACTGTATGTCTGTTATAGCACCGACCCCGAACAAGGCTCATGGTCCACCACTCTCAATGTCACATGCTGCACCTTCTCTCTCTGTCTCTCTCTCTCCCCATCTCTCTCTTCCACACCCCCCCACTTCACCCCCACACGAATAACACTGCATGGATACAACACTGTGGACTGACTCCCTCCGGACACCTCACCATGACCCCCTCCCCACCTACACCAGCCCTAACAGCAGGGCCACCCACTCCCACCCTCTCTCGATCCCTCCCCTTCTCCCATTCCACGAGAAGCAACCTGGAATAGGACAGAAAGGGCCAAGCTGGGTACTGGAATGCCCGATATCCGTTCCCTCACCCTCCCCCCACCGCCATTTGGGGAGGACCCTGTTATGAGCCGGAGAGGACAGGGACCCCTCGTGTGGAGGTTCTGAAACATCCACGTCCCACTGACCGAGTAGGGAGCAATGTTCAGTGAAGGGCAATTCTCACTTTAAACCCACTGGCAGTTCCGTTTCCCCCGGCACAACTTGGAAGCCATGGCCCTGATGCCATCTCCCTTTTGTGTCGAGCTGGTGCAAAGGTAATCCCCACAGTCTCGGTGGGCAGGAGGGTGGGCTCACAACACATCGTCACCACCACCTCCCAGGAAGAGAGCATGGAGGCTTCCTTACACACCTCCCCCTGTAAACAGCTCAGATACTGAAACTAATCTGTGATAGTTACTGCTCTCCTCACTTGTCCTGACATCTTCAACAATCTGTGCTCATATACACGCAGCGCCCTCTGTTCCTGCAGCCCCTTTATAATGGCACAGCCTGTTTTAAACTGTCTTTCATTGTCTTTCCTACCAAAATGGATTACCTCACACTGCTCTGCATTGATCCCCAGCTGCCACACACCTGAACACTACACCAACGTGTGATTGTACTGTTAGAGTTCCACTCTGTCCTCCATCGACTTTACAATTCTTCCAGGTTTGGTGCCATCTCCAAACATTCAGGTTGTGATAGATTCACAGTTCCCATGCAACACCTGAAATTCTGCGACACTCACCAGTGTGAGCAAGTGAAATACCACGGATAGAGTCGAATAATGATATGCTGTCAATGGAGCAACAAAAATCCTGATATAAACCAGACAGAGTGAATGAAATATTGACAAACCATAGAGAAGAGAATTCCAGATTGGCTCCAAGTTTCTGTATTTACATCAGGGTATTAATGTCATGAAGTCGAAAGTGTGTAGATACCTTTAAGAGTGAGGGAAAGCTGTTCTGAACTGAGAGCTTCCAAGCACCTGTGATATGAGAGGATGGCAGACCCAGGGTGTGAAGGACAACTGAAAATATGTCACATTTGGGTGTGAAATAGATCCCTGAGATGGTTGCTCCTTGGACAACAATTCGAATATTACCAATCAGTTTAAATTATGCCACAGGATACTAAAACCAAATCAAGTTTGAATGTATTGGTTTCGGAAGTTGAACCAATGAGATGATCCAACGTTGTACATATTAAAAGTGCAGGCATTTAGAAAATTGCAGACAGAGTAATTGCCATCAACACAGATCCAAGAGATTAGGAAACACTCTCTATCATAAGGTACCTTTTCATATGGAACATATTCGCAGTAAAAAGAAAGAAGATGACCCAAGGAGATCTATGGCCACAAGAAGACACACAAACAACAACTGCTGTGCGATTTTGAAATTAAATGAGTGCAAATTTCATAAGTGTCTTATTGAAACAGTACATCATTATAAAGTTGGAGTGGGGTAATACGCAGTTAAGAGAAAGGGGGTCTCAGAATTCAGAATGCTTGATGTAAAATGTTCACTTTCAGAGTTAAATAATAAATTGATGTTATTATGTAAACAGTGGAAATTGGGAGATCTCTGTTACTCATACTCTAACGGTTTACAAGGCAAATTGAGCATTTCTTTATGTTTAGTTTAAGTTACCAGATGAGCTTCACGCCGCGCCCTGACAATTCCCAAGTGTGTGTATCTGTGTGTCTCTGTGTGGGGCAGGTCTGGCAGCCTCTGTGGTGCTGAAAGTAATGCAATGCCACCCTCTGCTGGCCGCCTCACGCCACTACACCGGCATTGGCAGAGGGTGAAAACCAACAGAGATTCATTCAGAGAGGGGGAGGGAGAGGGCAGCAGCTCACAGCACCATCCAAACTAATGTCTTATCCATGTACTGATTTAAATGTCTTTCAAACATTGTAACTGTCCCTGCTTTCACCACTTGCTCTGGGAGTTCATTCCACACATAAGCCAGATTCTGACTAAAATAATTACCTCTCATGACTTCTGTAAATCTTTTTCCTCACATCTTAAAATATCCCTCAGTTTTGAATCTCCAACTGTAGGGAAAAGACGTCAGCCCTTCAGCTTATCTGTACTCCTCATTATTTTATAAACCTTTGTAAAGTTACCCCTTAATCTCATACTCTCCATTGAAAAGAGTCCCAGTCTATCCAGCCTCTCCTTATAGCTCACTCCCTCCATTCCCAACAACATCCAGGTTAATGTCTGCTCAATCATCTCCAGCTTAATAATATCAAGGTCAGTAATATCAAAGTGAATAATCAAGGTATTTTCTATGGGTGGGGAGACCAAAGCTAGACAGTACAGGTTTAAGGTGTGAGGGGAACACTTAAAAGTGACCTAAAGGGCAGCTGTTTCACCCAGAGGGTGGTGTGCCTATGGAATGAGCGGGCAGGGTGACCAGACTGGACACAGTATTCCAGAAGAGGCCTCGCCAATGTCCTGTACAACCTCAACATAACGTCCCAATTCCAATACTCAAAAGTCTGACCAATGAAGACAAGTGTGTTAAACACCTCCTTAACCATACTATCTATCCGAGATGCAAATTTTAAAGAATTATACCTGACGGCCTAGGTCTCTGTTCTCCAACACTGCCAAAGGCCCTGCTTTTAATTGCATAGCTCCTGCTCTTGTTTGATTTACCAAATCCAATACCTCGCATTAATCCAAACTAAACTCCATCTGCCACCCCTCAGCGCAGTGCGTGATATTACCACCTCCTCACTCTCCCCCTCTTTAAAATATCATCCCCGTCTCCAGGATGCTTGCACACTCCGGCCTTGAGTTTCACAAAGACCCTGAGCTTCGGTTGTCTTGTGTGGGGAGGGGGAGGAGGGACAGATTGCAGACACTGTCAATGGGGAGGAGAAGCTGGACAGTAATCAGCGGCCTACTGTCATTTCATTGTTTTAGGAAGAGGGCAGTTGCACGTTTGAGGTGGGTAATACTGATCGGTGTTTTGGGACCAGAAATTATGCTTTTTCGTTGTCTGTGTTGTTCAATGATAAAAATCTATTCGAGACTCTTCATTGGGCAGACTGTGACTGCAGGATTTCTTTCCTTAATATTGTAGAGTACAGATAACAGTGATTGAAGGCGTTCATAGTTAATTTCGATAGCACAGCACGGGCACTCAATATCCTACAGTTGAGATAAACACTGCCTGTTGCAGAGGTATGTCACATCATGTCAGAACAGGCTGATGAGCAATCACTTAGGAGAATACTGTTGCAGCTTTATGGGTATTGCTGAGTGGTGCTAGTCCCTACCTCCGGGCACTAAAGATCCAGGCGTAAAGCCCACAGAAGTGTCTCATGATACATCTGAACAAACTGATTAAACTGGTTGTAGAATTGTGACCTGATTGAGAAAGAAGTGTCAGAATTGAATTTCAGAATTTAGGCCCGGAATGACTGAAAGCACAGCTATTCGTGTTGATTGGAGTCACATCGTTCAGCAGTAGAGGTTTATAAAATCAGCATAGTCATGTATAGGATGATTAGTTAGAGTTTTCCCCCAGGTTAGGGGCGTTCAAAACTAGAGGGCATTGGATAAAAGTGAGAGGGGAAAGGTATTGAAGAGGCCTAAGAGGAACTTTTTCACACAGAGGGTGGTGTGCGTATGGAATGAGCTGCCAGAGGAAGTGGTGGAGGCTGGTACAACTGCAGCATGTAAAAGGCATCTGGGTACTGACAGGCCTGCCGAGCTTTACCAGCAATTTCTGTATTACTTTTAAAAATGCATTCATTTTAACACAGGTATTCTAAATACATTAAATGTTTTATTTTTTAATGACGCAGGGCCATATAAACATATTTTCAAATTGACCAAGACCATTTTCTGCTAAGGGTATGGCTCTGTGCGAGATGGCAACAATGATGCATCGACATGGAACAGGGAATGTGATGGAGACATAGTTTGGACAATGTACAAGGAGACCTCACATCGTCCAGTTATGAGAGGAGGACATTATTGTGTGATTCAACTCGGCGAGGGAGAAAATGTAATCTTCCTGAGAAGGAATGCCCTATTACACTCTCTCTCTCCCTCATTATTTCTCATCACAGCAATGTGTGTGAGCTAAAAAAACACACCTATGCGGTCATCATTACCATTCTCATTTTTAAAGAATTCATGCAGTGTGGAAACAGGCCCTTCGGCCAAACAAGCCCATACCAAACTTCAAAACAGGAACCTTGCCAGGCCCGTTCCCTGAGATTTACTTCTGACTAATGCACATAACCTATAAATCCCTGCATACGACAGACACCTTAGCATGACCAATCCACCTAATGTACACAGTTTGAGCTGTGGGAGGGAACTGGAGCACTATTAGAAGCTCACACAGTCAAAGGGAGAATGTACAAACCCCACACAGATAGTCGCCCGAGGCTGGAATAGAACCCCTGTTCCTAGTGCTGTGAGGTAGAAGTGCTAACTACTGAGCCACCGTGCTACCCTTTGGGTGATTACTGACCAGAATTCATTGGAATCTTCTGGCTGCCGACTGCAAAGGGAATTCAGCCAAATCCAACAGTCCCAGGATGAAATCCCATTGCGAGCAGCTTGTTTGAGTAGAATATCTTCAGAAGCCGAATCACATTTTGGACAATCTCTCAATTTTTCCTTTTGTCCTAAGTTACACTAATATTTGGACAAAGTTCTTTCAACTTCAAATTGCAGAGATTGTGTGTGTGTGTGTGAGAGAGTGTGTGTCTCAGAATTTTAAACAGGGAAATATTGATTAGATATTTGTAATACCCAGTTTGCCATTCATCTTTCCATCATAGTTTGAGTAACAATGCTCTGGATCACAAACGTGTTGTTTTAGCAGATTAAAGAAACTAGCCTGACTTGTTCCTAAAACTGACCCTGACCCAGTATAAGACCTTTATCATCGGCCATATCACAAACCTGGTCACTTTTAACATTTGTTGTGAGCAGTGAGGAGTGGGACGAGAAAAGGAAACAGTGACCCAAAAGTCGGGGAACTATAGACAGGTGAGCCTGTGATGGGTAAGTTGTTAGAGGGGATTCTGAGGGATAGCATTTATATACATTTGGGAAGGCAAGAGCTGATTGGGGTAGACAACGTGTCTTTCTGCATGGGAAATTATGGCTCATTAATTTGGTTGAATTTTATGAAGACGTAAAAAAGAAGATTAATGAAGGCAATTTGGTGGACATTGTCTATATGGACTTCAGCAAGTTGTTCGTAACATTCCAATTGGTAGGCAGATTAAAGGTTCGGTCACATGGGACACAGAGGAAGCAAGTCACAATTGGCTTGAAGGAAGAGGGATATTTTTCAGACTGGAGGCTTGTGACCAGCAGTGTGCTGCAAGATTCAGTGCTCAGTTCACTGCATTTCATCATTTATGTAAAGAACTTAGGTGTGGATATCGTGGCCATAGTTCGTAAGTTTACAGATGATATCAGAAATGTGGTGTAGTAGATTATTTCTGAGTAGAACGAGACCACAATTAGATGGGACAAAGGGGCAAGGAGTGACAGATGTAGTTTAATTTAGATAAATATAAGATTTTGCATTTTAGGAAGAAATTATACACTTAATGGCAAGGTCCTCGGGAGTGTTATGGAACAAAGGGACCTAGGGCTGCAGGTACATTGTTCCTTGAAAGTGGAGTCGCAGGTAGACAGAGTGGTGCTGAACATATTTGGCACATTTGCCTTAATCAGTCAGAGCATTGAGTATAGGGTTTGTGGTGGCATGTTGCATCTGTACACCGTGTTGGGAAGGCCATTTTAAGAAAACTGCATACAACGCGGTTGTCTGCAGAAAAGATTTACACAGATGTTGCAGGGAGAGGTTGATTAAGTTGAGGTGTTTCTCCCTGGAGTGTCAGAGGCTGAAGGGTGACATTATTGATATTTATAAAATCATCAGGGGAATGGATATTCTGAACAGCCACGTTCTGCTCTTCTGGGTAGGGGAGACCAGATTCAGAGGCATACATTGAAGGGGAGAGAACGAATGATTTAGAAGGGACCTGAAGATAAATGTTTCACACAGAGAGTGGTGTGTGTACAGAAAGTGCTGTAAGAGGAAGTGCTGAAGGCAGTTACATTCGCACATTTAAGAAGTATCTGAGAGGAGGGATGTTGGCCAAATGCTGGCAAAGGGGACGAGACGAGTTTTGATAGCTGATCGGAGTGAACAGGTTGGACTAACGGGTCTGCTTCTGTTCTGCATGACTCTCTAATTTTATAAGAAGGATGATGAAAAATTCTAAAATGACCTTTCAAGTGGGAATTCTTTTCACTGGAAGTTTATCGTGCCTCTATGTTCACATTGATTGAAAGCTGCATTAGTAAATATTTGACTGGGAAGTGAGTCACCGATATTGGGATACAGACAGGACAGTGGGGCTGAGTCCACAACCTGATCAGCCACAATCGTAGTTCCTGATGGAGAAGGCTCAAAGTATGTAATGACCCACTCCTGCTCCTCAGTCCCATGTTTCTGCGTTCCATTTCCCCCCTCATACCTGCTAGACAGGGACAGGTGGAGGTCACTTACTCCTATAATCTGCTGCACAGAAACAGAGGAGACCATTCAGCCTCTCAAGACTGTCCCACACCCTTTGAAGTGATTTGGGAAATGCAATTGGAAAATCCAGGCACAGGTATGAAAGAGGCCCCTCATCTCTCTTCACAGAGCTTCCCCTCTCTGCAACTTGTGCTTCATTTGCTGGTCATGCTGTAGACGCAGATTGACTCTGAATACAGCCCATATACTCACCAGAGAAGGCTCACAAAATCATCTGGTCTCCCTGACTGCAATATTAAGTAATTGCACATTTATGAAAATAACACCCACTAACTCTCCAATAACAGAATGGGAGAACATCAGAAACAGGGACAGGTCGTTCACTCCCCAAGCCTGCGTTGCCCTTCACTAAGATCATGACTGATCTGCTCTTGGTCTCAAATCCTCTTTCATACCCAATTCTTCATCGCCCTCAACTCTCTGTCAGGTCAATATCCATCTACCTCTTCTTCAAATACTTTCAGTCATCTTGCTCCCTAACATTCTTGAGAAGAGAAACCCTGACATTCAATACCATTTGTTTGAAGAAAACACGTGTTGTTCCTATCCCATGGCTTATTGATATGAACAAAAGAGGTTGTCACAAGGGTTCAGGTAAAAATGACTGGCCCTGATATCAAGGCAGTGGTTGGCTTTTGTTGACATCAAGGAGCTGAACAAAACTGAACTTAATGGGAATCAGAGTAAACTCTCCAGTGTTTGGATTCAAACATGACACAAAGGAAGATGTTCATCATCTCAGTCCTGGGTCACCTCTGTTGGAGATCCTCAGGGTAGCTTCCTCGTCACAAACAGCTTCAGCTGCTTCATCAATGGCTCCCGCTCCCCCCCTCCCCACCATAAGATCAGAAGTGGGGATGGTCACTGAAGATTCCACAATGTTCAGAACATTTGTCGCCCGTCAGCCCCTGAACCGGTCTCTGTCTATGTGCAGCAAGACCCAGACACCAGTCAGGTTTGTGCTGTTAAAGTGTCCATAGCATTCATGTAACAGCACTGCCTGGCACTGCACATTGCTACAGTGAAATAGAGTTCATTCAGCAGCTCACGCTGGTTTCACAGGAATATGAGGAAGCCATTCAGTCCATTGACAATATTGGAGAAGAACAGGGATAGCACATTCAGTGCCTCCAGCCTATTACTCAGGAAGGGAAGGAGTCTAGTGTGATGGACCACACCAGAGCCCCTCAAAAATATTTGAAGGCGGTATCCTTGACTCTAATGTTTTCGTATTTTAATGGAAATGTAAACTGTCTGTTCCAGATGCAATGTGAATGGTCAAACTACTCGGTGTGAAGCAAACACCATTTATTTAAACATGGAAGGTAAAATGAAACCAACGACAGAGGAATTTAGAATAACGTAATTCTATTGGATAAATTAATAGAATAATCGATTGTGGAGCGATTACTAATGAACTGTACCAATATAGGAAAATCGCATAAACACAGCCCTTGGCAAAAAGGAATATTCAGACACAGAATGTCACAAACATTTCTCCAATCCAGGAATTAAAAACAGCAGCAAGAGAATATTCAGAGAGAGTAGCAGCCAGGAGACATTCACTGAAGCTTCCAACTCTGTGGAGACCCCAATATTTTCTGATGTTGCTGAGAAACCAAAATCCAGAGATCATAATCTATGAGAGTTGGCCACACCCATTCAAGCTGGATTAAAATAATCCCAAGGCCTCCCTCGCTGTTTACCCAGTGATCATAACTAGCCAGTTCGTTCAATCTCTTTCTTAATAGAAACCAGGAAAAAATAACCTCTTAAAGTTGCAGCATCATCACACTTGTCAGCACATCGAGCTATCAAACAGGAACCAGGGGTAACCCAATCCGGCCCTTGGCCATGTCCAACCGGACAAGGAAGGAGTCATTCAATCCTTTGAGTCAATTATACAGAAACAGAATGAGGCCATTCAGCCCATTGAGCCACTTATACAGGAACAGGAGGAGGCTATTCAGTCAGTTGAGCCAAGTATATAGGAACAGTAGGAGGCCATTCCCACCTCAATGCACTTACAGAGGGGCAGAATGCGGTAATTGATACTGATTCCTGATGAATGGCTTATGCGCAAAACGTTGGCTCGCCTGCTGTGCTTTTCCAGCAAACCACTGTCTACTCTGATCTCCAGCATAGGCAGTCCTCACTGTCTCCTAATTGATGCTCTAACATGATGAACACTTGGAGCAGAGACTGCACAGACAGACTGCTCCACGTTGTACCTCGTGGCGTCATCGCTCATGATACACACGTGGGACTTTAACGTGGTTTACTCGCGGTGAGGAGGGAAGCCATATGCCTTGTGTGAAGTCTCAAGAAGGCATATTCCACCTCCGAGGTGAGAGCCTGGTGTTCTCTGTGTAGGGCGGAAGCTGGTGGGAATGGCTACCTGTTTCAGATGGAAGGAATTGTGGCTGCTGTTGGGGATTGTGAATAACATGACATTCAGTACAGGTTCACACACTGATTAGATTAGATCACTTACAGTGTGGAAACAGGCCCTTCGGCCCAACAACCACTCACACCGACCCACCGAAGCGCAACGCACACAGACCATTCCCCTACATTTACCCCTTCAACTACCAATACGGGCAATTTAACTCGGCCAATTCACCTAACCTGCACATTTTTGGACTGTGGGAGGAAAGCGGAGCACCCGGAGGAAACCCACACAGACACGAGGTGAATGTGCCAACTCCACACAGAGAGTCGCCTGACGGGGGGAATTGAACCTGGGTCTCTGGCGCTGTGAGGCAACAGTGCTACCCACTGTGCCACCATGTCAACTTTACATTCATGTGGGGAGAGTTAATTAAGGCATATAAACTATTAGGAAAGTCACGTTCGACTGATGAATGGACTCTCTAAGTTCAAATAATGCTGATCTTATTCATGTTAATCTTGTCTAGTGCTTGTCCTGTTCAGTGTATCCAGTATGCCTTACTCTGTCGAAGTCTATTTCCACCCTATGATCTGTCTGGCCATGCTTACTATAATCTGCCTCCACTGCTCATAAATAAAGTGTTTCCCTGTACTGAGGTACATGTGGCAATAAATCAAACCAATCAATCCTGAGTAAAGTATGGCAGCTCTCACCCTATCAATGTCTCTTTTGGAAATAAGTGATCGCTGCCTCTCCTCGTGTTTCAGCATCGCCATTTCTTCATCTCTCACAACTCTACCGATTAAGCAATCAGCCAATGTGCAAAAAGCCTTTTTCACTGCCCTGTCTACCTGTGACTCCACTCTTAGAGAACCGTGCACTGAACACCAAGGTCTCTCTGCCCACTACACACCTTAAGACCCTCGATACCCTATGAAACTCCTACCTTGATTTGAGTTTCCAAAATGCAAGACCTCACACGTCTATATTAAACTCCATTTGCCATTTCTCAACCTACATTCCCACTGATAAAGGTCAAGCGGTAATTTCTGATAAACGACCTTTAGCTGGCATCTGTGGCTGTACTTTCTGTTCAGCAAAACCCGTTCTGTCTTAAAGTGACCAGACATGATTTCGGCTTCATAACACCTCCCACCTTCAGGAAAAAAAAACATGAAACAGCAGAATGAAAAGATGGCTTCATTTCTTTTCCTCTAATTCTTAATCCCATTCTTATGAAATACAAAATTATTAATCTCAGCTATACCATACATATTAATTCTGCACACATAACTAACATTGCAATAAGTCAAACCTTATCGAAACTTTTTCCTTTAAATCTGCGACAACACATCTGCTATCATATTTTAGGACCCACAGCATGTACATTTTCTAAGTTTGAAGTCGATAAAATAAGACTCCAATGAAATACACTCATATTCTGTTCTTTAAATATTCAAAAAAATGCGAGAGGTTTGTCGTTGTCCACGATCATCTCTGACAATTTGTTTATCATATAAACATTAAAATATTGTCAGTCCAGTGCGAAACTTAATCATTCTTTTTCAATAATGGAGATTTTGCATTTTTTTTCTGGTGAATATTGAGTTTTTTCAGCAAGTATCTAATTGGCCATTCAATTCCGTCATCATCTTACTATATCAATACATCTCCGACCCCTATATCCCGAGCATCAAAAGCAATTTTCAATGGTTTTCAAAATATTTGGTTCAGCTAAAACTGGTGCGGTGATTAATCCTGCTTTAAAATTCTCAAATGCCTCCTGGCATTGTTCTGTCCACCACAATTCTGTGTTCTTCTTTAATAAATCCACCAATGGTGCCAATACGCTGCTGAAGTTTGAAACAAACTTCCGATAGAATCAACTCCGTTCCAAAAATCGAAGCTCCTCTTTCTTCGAGGATGGTTGTGGAAATTCCTCAAAACTATTCGTCTTTGTGTTCCATGGGGTCAACCTTCCATGTCCAATGTAATGTCCCAAGAACGTCACCTCTGCCTTCGCGAATTCTGTTTTTTTTTAAGTTTATTACCAAGTTTGCTTCTTGTAATCGTTCAACATGTTCTGCCAACTGTAACATGTGAGCTTTGAATCACTTGCTAAAGAACACTACATCAAAAACAATTTGTTCATCTGGCCACAACTCTGTTCCTGAGTCTTAAATGTGGCTGGAGCATTATTCATTCAAATGCTCTACCTTTTTTGTCATCTCCGGTATCTTTACCAGATGGTTGAACTGACTCAATACTTTTTTAATTTGAAAGGGGCCACTAAACCTGGCTTTGCAGGGATTTCCTACGACTGGTGGCAATATTAACAAGTCATCCCCATGGGAAATCGTCAAAGTTTCAGAGTTTTTATCTGCCACCTGCTTCATTCCATGCTGTGTCCTCTTCAGGTGCTGTTTAGATAACTCACCTACTCCATCTAATCTCTCCCTCACCTCAGATACATAATCCAAGAGTGAGATCTCCGATTTCAGTCCTGTCAGTTTATAGTTAATTAATTTCAAAGGACCTCTCACTTCATATACGAATATTAACTCAAAGGAAGTAAACTGAGTAGATTTATTTGGGGCATATCTAATGGCAAACAATATAATGAGACACCTTTATTCCAATCATTCGGGTAATTCTGACAGTACGCCGTTAATATCGTCTTCAGCATCTGACGCCAACTTTCCAAAACTCCCTGGGATTCGGGATGCATGCACTTGATTTAAACTGCTGTGTGCTGAAGCTATCCAAGATGTTCTTAAACAGCTGATTGGTAAAATGAGACCCTTTGTCTGACTTAATCACACTGCGTAGCCCACAGTGAGTAAAGAAAGCTACCAACTCCTCCACCTCCCCTTTTGCCTTTACACTCCGTGATGGAATTGCCTCTGGAAATCTGGTGGACACATCCATTATGATCAGCAGATATTGGTTTCCACATTAATTTGTAAAGGGGAGCTACACAACTAATCATAACCCACGTGCAAGGTTCTTCGAATACAGGAATTGGCAAAGACGGTGCTGGTTTTATTACTGGCTGTGACTTACCTACCGTTTGGTATGTATGATATAAACAAAAATTAACCACGTCCTTGTGCATTCCAGCCACTAGAAATACTTTAGCCTGAGTCTTCCGTGCATCAACTCCTTTGTTTTTTTCCTTTCGGTTTTCCTTCCTGTTGTAACTTATGACAGTGGGATCTTGTTACTACACTATCTGGAAAAATCCCCTGTTCTGTGTTCTTACTTTAGCTTCACCACCACAAGGGGTGCCTCTCCTACCTTGCATCCTGCTAAATCATTCCCAAGAACAAACTACATTCCTGGAACTGACACCCTGTCACTCAATCCAGGCATTAACTCACTCAGGGCTATCTGTTATTCGGTATATAAACAAGCCTGAAACCCTCAATTAGATTCCATGCCTTAACTCACTCCAGGGTACCTGTTTTCTGTATATAAACCACCCCGAAACGCTCGATTACATTCCAGGCGTTAACTCACTCCGGGATATCTGTTATTCTGTAACATAAACCAGCCTTAACCCCTTGATTAGTTTCCAGGCTGTAACTCACTCTGGGCTACCTGTTATTCTGTATATTAACCACCCTGAACCCATTGATTTGATTCCACTTCCTGTCATGTTAAGATCATGTTCCCAACACAATCTAATCTCAATAATGATCAATGTATCACGGGTCCTCCTATCTGCTGCCACGACCATCATGCTAACTTACTGATGTTTACATACATGATCAGCTGTAGCATCTGAACAATACTGTTTCAGAATTTCTCATCATTTTACACAGAAACATTCAGCTTTTTCTATTCTTACTGCAAATCACCTTCCAGAATATTCTCTTGCACCTGCCAATGTTTTCATTATAATTTACAAAACACTGACAGCAAAATAGATGACATGATGGGATGTAGCAAACTGTTACACTCAGTACCTTCATGTTGCAATGTCATAATATCCAGTCAGAAACCTGCCCCGGGTAAGAGACAAAACCTCCCTGGGCCTGGAAGTGGGGACTGGGCAGAGAACGGGGTTTTCGTCTGTCACTGAGTTAGTTTGGAAATCAGTGCTGCACATAGACATTTCTCTACATTATATTCAGTTTCTATGTGTGGGTGTGTGTGTGATGGAGAGAGTTTAAACTGAGTTTAGCTCAGCGTCTCTGTTTAGGGATTCCCTGTCCTTCAGATATTTGACTGCAACATCATAGAAAGTGTGGGTATCTGCCTGTTTCTCTCCCATCTTTCAGAACACATGGAAACCTCCACATACAGCAGTTGAATCCTGTCTGGCTCAGCTCATTGTTGAGTTGGTCCATGGTGGGTACTTTCTCCTCTGCTTTCTCTCCTCTCGTTTCCCGTTGCTCTGAAGATAAATCGCCCAATATCCTCAATTTGAATGCAATCTGCAACTCACTCCTGGGTATCTGTTATTCTACTCATAATCATCACGAATCCCCTTGATAAAATTCCAATCTGTAACTGCCTTCCAATTTTAAGGGGCTCTGCACATTAGCCACCTCAAACCTTTGATTAGATTCCTGTCTGTATCACACTCCTGGATATCTGTTAGTCTGTATATTAACCATCCAATCCAAACCCTGTTAAAGTTATCCATGGTATTCAGGGATGTGTAGGTGTGTTGCAGTAATCAGGGGTAAATGTAGGGAAATGGGTCTGGATGGGTTTTTCTTCTGAGGGTCAGTGTGGTCTTGTTGGGCTGAAGGGCTTGTTTCCCCACTGTCGGGATTATATGAATCACCCGGACCCTTCTCGATTAGATTCCAACGTGTTACTCGCTTCCACATATATGTGACTCGGATGTTTCAAAAACACCCCAAAACATTCAATTCTATTCCACTTCGATAAACACGACGTGCTGCATTTTGGGAAAGCAAATTTGAGCAGGATTTATGCACTTAATGGTCAGGTCCGAGGGAGAGTTGCTGAACAAAGAGACTTTGAAGTGCAGGTTCGTAGCTCCGTGAGAGTAGAGTGGCAGGTGGATAAGATAATGAAGGCAGCGTTTGTTATGCTTTCCTTTATTGGTCAGAGTTTTGAGTCTAGGCATTGAGAGGTCATGTTGCAAATGGACTGGACATGGGTTAGACCACTGTTAGAATATGGCATGCAATTCTGGTCTCCTTACTCACGGAAGGATGTTGTGAAACTTGAAAGGGTTCAGAAGAGATTTACAAGGAGGTTGCCAGGGTTAGAGGATTTGAGCTACAGGGAGAGGCTGAATAGGCTGGGGCAGTTTTCCTTGGACCATCGGAGGCTGAGGGGTGACCTTATCGAGATTTATAAAATCATGAGGGACATAGATAGGATAAATATGCAAAGTCTTTTTCTCGGTGTGGTGGAGTCCAGAACTAGAGGGCAGAGGTTTAGTGTGAGAGGGGAAAGATATGGAAGAGACCTAAGGGGCAACCTGTTCACTCCGAGGGTGGTAAATGGATGGAATGAACTGTCAGAGGAAGTGGTGGAGACTGGTACAATTGCAACACTTAAAATGCAGCTCGATGGGTATATGAATGGGACAGTTTTGGAGGGAGATGGGCCACGTGCTTGAAAAAGACACTAGAGGACGTTAGGATATCTGGTTGGCATAGACGGTTTGGACCAAAGGGTCTATTTCCATGCTGTACATCTCTGTAACTGTCTGACTCCGAGACTTTGTGACTCACTACTTGTTATCTGTTATTCTGTATGGAAACCACCCTGAACCCCTCGATTAGATTCCAATCTGTAACTCACACTGGGCTATCTGTTATTCTATATATAACCCACCCTGAACCCCCCGATTCGATTCCAGGCTGCAACTAACTCCGGGTTATCTGGTATTCTGTATATAAAGCACCCGGAACCCCGCGATTAGATTCCAGGCTGTAACTCATTCTGGGCTATCGGTTATTCTGTATATAACCCACCCTGAACACCTCGATTCGATTCCAGGCTGTAACTCTCTCCGGGCTATCTATTATTTTGTATATAACCTACACTGAACACCTCGATTCGATTCCAGGCTGTAACTCACTCCGGGCTATCTGTTATTCTGTATATAAACCACCCTGAACCCCACGATTAGATTCCAGACTGTATCTCATTCTATGCTATCTGTTATTGTGTATCTAACCCACCCTGAACACCTTGATTCGATCCCAGGCTGTAACGCACTCCGGGCTATCTGTTATTTTGTATATAAACCACCCTGTACCCCGCGATTCGATTCCAGGCTGTAACTCACTCCGGGATTTCTGTTATTCTGTATATAACCCACCCTGAACCTGCGATTCGATTCCAGGCTGTAACTCACTCCGGGCTATCTGTTGTTATGTATATAAACCACCCTGAACCCTGCGATTAGATTCCAGACTGTAACTCACTCCGGGCTGTTATTCTGTATATAACCCACCCTGAACCCCGCGATTCGATTCCAGGCTGTAACTCACTCCGGGCTCTCTGTTATTCTGTATATAAACCACCCTGAAACCCGCGATTAGATTCCAGTCTGTAACATCCTTTCAGGGTTGAAAGGGAAGGCTGGTACTTATAGGGAATGCTGGTTGACTAAAGAAATTAAGGGTTTGGTTCAGAAAAAGAAGGAAGCATCTGTCATGCATAGACAGGATCGATCGAGTGAAACCTTAGAAGAGTATAAACGAAGTTGGAGCATACTTAAGAGCGAAATCAGGAGGGCAAAAGGGGGACATGAGATGGCGTTGGAAAATAGAATTAAGGAGAATCCAAAGTGTTTTTACAAATATATTAAGGACAAAGGGTAACTAGGGAGAGAATAGGTCCCCTCCAAGATCAGTAAGGGGGCCTTTGTGTGGAGCCACAGAAAATAGGGGAGATACTAAATGAATATTTTGCATCAGGATTTACTGTGGAAAAGGACATGGAAGATATAGACTGTTAGGAAATCGATGGTGACATCTTGCAAATTGTTCAGAGAAACAGACGAGGAAGTGCTGGATGCCTTGAAATGGTTAAAGGTGGATAAATCCCCAGGTCTTGATCAGGTGTACCCGAGAACCCTGTGGGAAGCTAGAGAAGGGATTGCTGGGCCTCTTGCTGAGATATTTGTATCATCGATAGTCACAGGTGAGATGCCAGAAGACTGGAGTTTGGCAAACGTGGTGCCAATGTTTAAGAAGGGCGGTAAAGACAAGCCAGGGAACTATAGACCGGTCAGCCTGACCTCGGCGGTGGGAAAGTTGTTGGAGGGAGTCCTGAGGGACAGGATGTACATGAATTTGGAAAAGCAAGGACTGATGCGGGATAGTGAACATGGCTTTGTGCCTGGGAAATCATGTCTCACAAACTTGATTGAGTTTTTTGATAAAATAACAAAGAAGATTGATGAGGGCAGAGCAGTGGATGTGATCCATATGGACTTCAGTAAGGCGTTCAACAAAGTTCCCCATGGGAGACTGATTAGCAAGGTTAGATCTCATGGAATACAGGGAAAGTAGCCATTTGGACAGAGGGTGGTGGTGGAGGGTTGCTTTTCAGTCTGGAGGCCTGTGACCAGTGGAATGCCATAAGGATCGGTGCTCGGCCCTCTACGTTTTGTCAGTTATATAAATGATTCGGATGCGAGCAGAAGAGGTACAGTTAGTAAGTTTGCAGATGACACCAAAATTGCAGGTGTAGTGGACAGCAAAGAGGGTTTCATCAGTTTCCAACAGGATCTGTACGAGATGGGCTAATGGGCTGAGAAGTGGCAGATGGAGTTTAATTCAGATAAATGCGAGGTGCTGCATTTTGGGAAAGCAAATCTTAGCAGGACTTATACACTTAATAGTAAGGTCCTAGGGTGTGTTGCTGTACAAAGAGACCTTGGAATGCAGGTTCATAGCTCCTTGAAAGTGGAGTCACAGGTAGATAGGATAGTGAAGAAGGCATTTTGTATGCTTTCCTTTATTGGTCAGAGTACCGAGTACAGGAGTTAGGAGGTCATGTTGCGGCTGTACAGGACATTGGTTAGGTCACTCTTGGAATATTACGCGCAATTCTGGCCTCCTTCCTATCGGAAAGGTGTTGTGAAACTTGAAAGGGTTCGGAAAAGATTTACAAGGAGGTTGCCAGGGTTAGAGGATTTGAGCCACAGGGAGAGGCTGAATACGCTGGGGCTGTTTTCCCTGGAGTGTCAGAGGCTGAGGGGTGACCTTATAGAGGTTTACAAAATTATGTGGGGCATGGATAGGATAGGATAAATAGACAAATTATTTTCGCTGGGGTCAGGGAATCCAGAACTAGAGGGCATAGGTTTAGTTTGAGAGGGGAAAGATATGAAAAAGAGACCTAATGGACAACTTTTTCATGCAGAAGGTGGTACGTTTATGGAGTGAGCTGCCAGAGGAACTGGTGGAGGCTGGTACAATTGCAACATTTAAGAGGCAATAGGATGGGTATATGATTAGGAAGGGTTTGGAGGGATATGGGCTGTGTGCTAGCAGGTGGGACTAGATTGGGTTGGAACATCTGGTCGGCATGGACAAGTATGGACCAAAGGGACTGTTTCCATGCTGAACATCTCAATGATTCTGTCACTCTATAACTCACTCAAGGCTACCTGTTATTCTGTATATAAACCACCCTGAAACACTCGATTAGATTCCAGTCTGTATCACACACCTGGGTATCTGTTAGTCTGTATATTAATCATCCAATACAAATCCTGTTAAAATTGCCCAAGGTATTCAGGGATGTGTAGGTGAGGTGCATTAGTCAGGGGTGAATGTGGGTAAATGGGTCTGGATGGGTTGTTCTTCTGAGGGTCAGTGTGATCTTGTTGGGCTGAAGGGCTTGTTTCCCCACTGTCAGGATTATATGAATCACCCGGAACCCTCTAGATTAGATTCCAACGTGTAACTCGCTTCTACATATGTGTGACTCGCATGTTTCAAAAACACCCCAAAACTTTCAATTCTATTCCACTTTAATAAACACGAGATGCTGCATTTTGGGAAAGCAAATTTGAGCGGGATTTATACACTTAATGGTTAGGTCCGAGGGAGAGTTGCTGAACAAAGAGACTTTGAAGTACAGGTTCGTAGCTCCGTGAGAGTAGAGTGGCAGGTGGATAAGATAATGAAGGCAGCGTTTGTTATGCTTTCCTTTATTGGTCAGAGTTTTGAGTCTAGGCATTGAGAGGTCATGTTGCAAATGGACTGGACATGGGTTTGGCCACTGTTGGAATATGGAATGCAATTCTGGTCTCCTTACTCTCGGAAGGATGTTGTGAAACTTGAAAGGGTTCAGAAGAGATTTACAAGGAGGTTGCCAGTGTTAGAGGATTTGAGCTACAGGGAGAGTCCGAATAGGCTGGGGCAGTTTTCCCTGGACCATCGGAGGCTGAGGGGTGACCTTATCGAGGTTTATAAAATCATGAGGGACATAGATAGGATAAATATGCAAAGTCTTTTCCTTGGGGTGGGGGAGTCCAGAACTAGAGGGCATAGGTTTAATGTGAGAGGGGAAAAATATGAAAGAGACCTAAGGGGCAACTTGTTCACTCAGAAGGTGGTACATGATTGGAATGAACTGTCAGAGGAAGTGGTGGATGCTAGTTCAATTGCAACATTTAAAATGCAGTTCGATGGTTATATGAATGTGAAAGTTTTGGAGGGAGACGGGCCAAGTGGTTGAAAAAGAGACTAGAATTGGTTCAGATATCTGGTTGGCATAGACGGTTTGGACTAAAGGGTCTGTTTCCATGCTGTACATCTCTATCACTGTATGCCTCCCAGATTTAGTGACTCAGTACTTGTTATCTGTTATTCTGAATGTAAACCATCCTGAACACCTCGATTAGATTCCAATCTGTAACTCACTCCTGGGTATCTTATATGCTGTATGTAAACCACCCCGAACCCCTCGATTAGATTACAGTCTGTCCCTCACTACTGGGTATCTCATATGCTGTATGTAAACCCTGAACCCCTCAATTAGATTCCAGTCTGGAACTCACTCCTGGAATCTGTTATTGGATCTGTGAAGTGATCCTTGTTGGATGTTTTACCGAAGACAAGATAAACTAAATGGTTAAATGTTACTTTGGGAGCAGGAACACAGAAAGCTGCTGGTTCATTTCTGTCCTGTTACATATCTCCAAGTTTCAGATTGGGGCTGAATTTCTGTCACAATGGGGAAAGTCTGAAAAACTGTTTACTGTCCAGCATGAATGCATCATCATAAAATGAATTCCCTTGCAAGATAGGAAATGGAGACAGCTTCTGGAAGGTGTCTGTATCCCTGTGTGTGTGATTCTGTGTGTCTGTGATTCGGTGTGCATGTTCAATGTTTTATATATTTTCGAACTGTATTGATGTTGCCAGTCTCTCTTGCTTTTCCTTATTTATAAACTCCATGTCATCGTTTTACTGATATAAAATGGTGGCTGTGGACAAAGATAAATTGTCTGCCTGACTGATTTGTGTCAGGAATACTTTCAGCAAGGGAGGGGAGCAATGTGTCAAAAGTCATTTCCATTCATTGATGTCGGGGGAGGGGGTGGATGTCGAGAGAGATCAAGCAGAGAGAGAGCGAGCAGAGAGAGAGAGAAAGCAGACAGAGAGAGAGAGCAGAGAGAGAGAGAGAGCAGAGAGAGAGAGAGAGAGAGAGCAGAGAGAGAGAGCGCAGAGAGAGAGCGCAGAGAGAGAGCGCAGAGAGAGAGAGCAGAGAGAGAGAGCAGAGAGCAGAGAGCGAGAGAGAGGACAGAGAGAGAGAGAAAATGAAAGAAAGGCGGAGAGAGACAAAGAAAGTGAGTTAGAAGGAGAGAACACAAGACAGACAGAAAGGTGGATGGAGAGACACAGAGGGAAGGGGGAAAGTGAGGTTGAGAGAAAAGTGAGGCAAGGGGAGACATGGAGAGTGTAAGGAGACCCATACTCACCACCCCCCCCCCCCATCCAGCTGCTCTCAGCTCCATCTTCCCACAGTCTCTGTGTCCCATCAGGGACTGAGGCTGCATAAAGGATCAACCCTGGGATTGAGATTCAAACACCATTCACACTCACAAAGAGAGACATAGAGATACTGACTCCCCAATACTCACCCCTGGGCACGCCACATGGCTTCCTGAGCTTGGTTTAAATAGCCCAAGTCTGTCAATCAAACCCCATCTCCTCCCAAATCTCAGCTTATCCAGTCAGCTCCCAGCTCAATTACCTGGAACACACCTCCCCCAGGTATGGAACACACCAACTACCATCTTTGTGAGATTGCAGTGGGGTCTGGGAGGAAACAGCAGGTTAATGGGTTAGACCAGGGCTGACCCAGTCTGTTCCTGTATCTGATCACCCACCCCCACCCCCCCAAACCACCCACGCAGCCCAGCCTGGGAATACACACACAGACACAGAAGCTGCAGGTTCAAATGCTAAACAACCCCAGACACACACAACACAAAACCACAGAAGTTTCCACATCAACCTGACACAAGACTTTTGAACAAGTTAACACACATTCTTTGGACAAAGCCATCCAACAGTTTTGCCAGCTGAACACAGACGTATTTCACAAATTAAGACAAGAGTTTTGTGCAGATTGATACAACAGTTTCGCCCAAGTTAACACAAGTTTATTCCAGATGTTTACACAAGCTGTTTCCACAGACTGATGCAAATACCATGAACCAGTGAGCCTCTGCGAACTTGCTGAGTTTGAGTTTGATCGGAATTAGAATACATCTTCTCCGGATGAACACAGTCCCTTTACTTTTCTGGGTTTAAGCATTAGTCCTGTCGCATGTGGATGCTCCTGAAAAAAAAATGCTGCCTTAAATTAATGTCCAGTTGAAGATATCCTCTTTTTAGTCATGATTATCTCCAAAAGATGTTTGGTTTGGATTGCTACATAATGGCTCTTTTCTCCTTCTCATTACAGTGTGCTTTACCAAGATGTAAAATGTTGGGAACTTTATACTGCTTCTTGTCTTCAGTGCAAGCATTTCATGTAATTTTATTCTGATCTCTGTCCAGAATCTGCCAGACTGCTCCATGTGGTTTTTACAATATTCTGCCCTCTAGTGGGGTCAGAGCACATTGCTGTGAGTCTGACTGACGGACCCATGTGGAGTTTGCAATAGTCTGCCCTCTAGTGGGGTCAGAGCACATTGCTGTGAGTCAGTCTAACTGCCCCATGGGGAGTTTACAATAGTCTGTCCTCTAGTGGGGTCAGAGCACATTGCTGTGAGTCTGACTGACTGCCCCATGGGGAGTTTACAATAGTCTGCCCTCTAGTGGGGTCGGAGCACATTGCTGTGTGCCTGTCTGACTGCCCATGTGGTGTTTACAATAGTCTGCCCTAGATCACATTGCCATGAATCTCTCTGAACGCTCCATGGGGAGTTTACAATAGTCTGCTCTCTCGTGGGGTCAGAGCACATTGCTGTGAGTCTGTCTGACTGCCGTATGTGGTGTTTACAATAGTCTGCCCTCTAGTGGGACAGAGCACATTGTCGTGAATCTGCCTGACTGCTCCATGGGCAGTTTACAATAGTCTGCCCTCTCGTGGGCTCAGAGCACATTGCTGTAAGTCTGTCTGACTGCCCCATGTGGAGTTTACAATAGTCTGCCCTCTAGTGAGGTCAGAACACATTGCTGTGAGTCTGCCTGACTGCCGCATGGGATTTTACAGTAGTCTACCCTCTAATGGGGTCAGATCACATTGCTGTGAGTCTGCCTGACTGCTCCAAGGGGAGTTTACAATAGACTGCCCTCTCGTGGGGTCAGAGTACATTGCTGTGAGTCTGTCTGACTGCTCCATGGGGAGTTTACAATAGCCTGCCCTCTAGTGCGGACAGAGCACATTGCTGTGAGTCTGTCTGACTGTACGATGGGGAGTTTACAATAGTCTGCCATCTGGTGGGTTGAGAGCAGGCTTCAGAATCTTCACTGAAACCTCAGCGAAATTTTTAAAAAGATTCCTTTCTGCTGTTCATCCAATTATTTTTAAACTGCTGTCCCTGTTCCCAGTCCAAACAAATCCCTAACAACTCTGAAGGGAAACAGGGATGGACATATACACTCCAGATTATTCTCTCTTTCTAACTTTGTATAAAATTTTATTTTATTTGGTTGAACTGTAAAAACATGTCGTTTCTTTACTTAATCACTTCTTAATGAGATTGAGGAAGTGTTTAAGTGAAATGTAACTGCTCTCTCTGACACACAAGGCAAATATGCTTTCGCCGATGTTATCAGAGCCCATCAAATTGAGCAAAAAGTATCAAGGGGGAGGATGCTTTGATGCAGCGAGTTGTTGTGTTCTGGGATATAATTCATATCAATTCCAATGCACAACAATATTTATAAAAAAACATGTACATCTCCAAAACAAAACAGGATTTAAATATAAACATGAATAGTTCCCATCCACAACAACATTTATAAACAGTAAATAAACAGTTGCCAATCAAAAAATATTTATTAATAACCAGAGATGGTTCGATGCACAGTAATATTTACATGTAAACAGATCAGCTCCAATGCAAAACAATATTTATGCACAGACAAACAGCTCTATAGAACAATGTGTATGGGATATTGTACGTATTATATAATACAAAACCTGAAAGAGTTCAGCCACTGAATTGTAGATTTGCAGTGTTGGATCAGAATCTCTCTCAACCCCTCTCTCTCTCCTCTCTCTCACTCCCAATTCTCTTGCCCCCTTCTCCACGCGCTCTCCTCACCCTCTGTCCCCCCCCCACTCTCTTTCTCCCTCGCCCTCCCCGCTCTTTCCCCCTCCCTCTCTCTCTCTCACTCTCTGCCCCCTCTTTTCCGGTGTCTGTCTCTCCCTCCTCTCCCCACTCACTCAATCCCCTCCTCTCCCCCTCCCCTCCACCTTTTGCCACCTCACGCCCCCTCCCTATCTCCCCATCCCCTTCTCTCCTGCCTCTCTCTACCCCCTCCTCTCACCCGTGTCCACTAACCAACTACACACACTCTGCGCCGTCTCCAACCCGACCATCTCAACCCCCAAGCTCCCCCCTCTCTCTCCACTTCTCTATCTCTCCGACATCTCTTCCCCCTCTCTCTCCCTATCTCTCTCTACCCTCTCTCCCCCTCTCCCTCCCACTCTATCTACCCTTCTGTCTCTCCCCTCTCTCTCCCCCCTCGCTCTGTCCCCTGTCTCTCCGCGCTCTCTCCCCCCTCTCTCCCTGTATCACTCCCCACTCTCTCCCCCTCTACCCCCTCTCTCTTTCACCCTCGCTCCCCATACTCTCCTACTCTCTCCACCATCTCTCCCCTTCCTATCTCCCCCTGCCCCCTCTCTCGCCACCCTCTCTCTCCCACTGTCTCTCCCCACTATTTTCCACTCTCTCTCTCCCCTCACTCTCCCACCCAACTCTCTCTCACCCTATCTCTCTCCGCCCCTCTCTCCCCCTCTCCCTCTACTCTCTCTCTGTCCCAATCGCTATTGCCACTCTCTCTCCACCCTCTCTCCCCCTCTCTCCCCCTCACTTCCGCTCCCCATCTCCACTCTCTACTCCTCTCTCTTGCCCTCCCCTCTCTCGCCCTCGTATTTCTTGCTCCCCCCTCTCTCGCCCTCACCTCTTTCGCCCAAGCCTCTATCTCACCCATCCCTCTCTCGCCCTCCCATCTCTCGCCCTCCCCACCCACCCCCTCCCTCTTGTCCTCCCCTCTCTCATACTCACTCCCCTCTCACCCTAACCCCCTCCCATCTCACGCCCTCCTGTCTCTCGCCTGCCCCCTCACTCGCCCTCCCCTCTCTTGCCTTCTCCATCCCTCTCGTCCTCACCTCCCTCCCATCTCTCGCCTTCGCTTTTCTTGCACTGCCCTCTCTCCCTCGCCCTCCCCTGGCTCGCCCTACCCTCTCTCACCCATCCCTTTATCTCGCCCCCCTCTCCCTCACCTCCCTCGCCCTCCTCTCTCTCGACCTTCCCTCTCTCGCCCTCTCAATCCCTCTCAACCTCCCCTCCCTCCCTCCCCTCTCTTGCCCTCCCCTCTCTCGCCCTTTCCCTCTTTCTTGCCTTCACCTCCATCCTTTCTATCTCTCGCCCTCCACGCTCTGTCGCCCGCCTCTCTTGCCTGTCCTCTCTCACCTTCTCCCTCCCTCTCACACCCCCCTCCCTCCATTCCCCTCTCTGGCCCTCCTCTCTCTCGCCCTCCCCTCCCCCTCACCTCTCTCACCCTTTCCCGCCCTCTTACCCTCCCCTCTGTCAGCCTCCCCTCATCTGTCCTCCCCTCCCTCCCTCCCCTCTCTCGCCCTCCCCCGCTCATTCTCCCCTCCCTCCCTCCCCTCTCTCGCCCTCCCCTCTCTTTCCCACCCCTCCCTCCCTTTTCTCGCCCTCCCCTCTCACCCTCCACTCCCTCTCTCCCCTCTCTCGCCCTCCCACTCCTTCCCTACCCTCTCTCACCTTCCCCCTCTTGAACTCCCCTCTCTCGCCCACCTCTCTCACACTCCCCTCTCTCTCGCCCGTCCCTCTATCTCACGATCCCCTTTCTCGCTCTCCCCTCTCTCGCCCTCCCCTCTCTCGCCCTCTCCTCTCTCTCGCCCTACCTCTCCCTCTCGTCCTCCCCTCTCTCGTCCTCCCCTCTCTCGTACTTCCCTCTCTCTCGCCCTCCCACTCCCTCTCATCCTCCCCTCTCTCAGACTCCCCTCCCTCCCTCCCCTCTCCCCCTCCCCTCCCTCCCTACCCTCTCCCACCCTCCCCTCTCTTGCCCTCTCCCTCCTTCTTGTCTTCACCTCCATCCCTCCCTTCTCTTGCACTCCTCTCTCTCGCTGCCCCCTCTCTCGCCCTCCCCCTTTTGTTGCCCTCACCTCTCTCAACCTCTACCTCCCTCTCGCCCTCACCTCCCTCCCTTCCCCTCTCTGGCCCTCCTCTCTCTCGCCCTACCCTCTCCACCTCACCTCTCTCACCCTCTCCCTCCCTCTCGCTCTCCCGTCTCGCAGCCTCACCTCACTTTTCCTCCCCTCCCTCCCTCCCCTCTCTCGCCCTCCCCTCCCTCCCCTCTTTCGCCCTCCCCTTTCTCACCATCCCTTCCCTCCCTCCCTTCTCTCGCCCTCCCCCTCCCTCCCTATTCTCTCTCGCCTTCCCCCCTCTTGCAATCCCCTCTCTTGCCCACCTGTCTCGCCCTCTCCTCTCTCTCGCCCTCCTCTCTCACCCTCTCCCTACGTCTCGACCTCCCCTCCCTCCCTTCCCCTCTCTGACCCTCATCTCTCTCGCCCTCCCCTCTCCCCCTCACCTCTGTCACCCGTTCCCTCCCTCTCGCCCTCCCCACTCTTGCCTTCCCCTCGCTCGCCCTTCTCTCCCTTCCTCCCCTCTCTTGCCCTCCCCTCCCTCCCCTCTCTCACACTCCACTCCCTTTCTCCCCTCTCTCGTTCTCCCACTCCATCCCTACTCTCTCTCGCCTTCCCCTCCAGCACTCCCCTCTCACGCCCACCACTCTCACCCTCTCCTCTCTCTCGTCCTCCTCTCGCACCCTCCCCTCTCTCTCGCCTATCCCTCTATCTCACCATCCCTCTCTCGCCCACCCCTCTCTTGCCCATCCCTCTCTCGCCCATCCCTCTCTCTTGCTTTCCACTCGTGCACTCCCCTCTCTTTCGCCCTCCCTCTCCCTCTCGTCCTCGCCTCTATCGTCCTCCCCTCTCTCATCCTCCCCTCTCTCACACTGACTCCTCTCTCACCCTCCCCTCTCTCGCCCTCCCCTCCCTCTGCTCTCTCGCCCTTGCCTCTCTCACCCTCCACTCACTCTCTCCCCTCTCTCCCCCTCCCACTCCCTCCCTACCCTCTCACACCCTCCCCTCTCTTGTCCTCCCCTCCCACCCTCCTTCTCTTGCCCTCCCCTTTCTGGCCCTCCCCCTCCCTCCCTACCCTCTCTCGCCTTCCCCTCTCTTGCAATCCCCTCTCTTGCCCACCTCTCTCGCCCTCTCCTCTCTCTCGCCATCCTCTCTCACCCTCTCCCGACGTCTCGCCCTCCACTGCCTCCCTTCCCCTCTCTGACACTCCTCTCTCTTGCCCTCCCCCCTCTCCCCTCACCCCTCTCACCCGATACCTCCCTCTCGCCCTCCCCACTCTCGCCTTCCCCTCGCTCGCCCTTCCCTCCCTCCCCTCTCTTGCCCTCCACTCTCTCCCCTCTTTCGCCCTCCCACTCCCTCCCTACCCTCTCTCGCCTTCCCCTCTAGCACTCCCCTCTCTCGCCCACCACTCTCACCCTCTCCTCTCTCTCGTCTTCCTCTCTCACCATCCCCTCTGTCTCCCCATCCCTCTATCTCACCATCCCTCTCTCGCCCATCGCTCTCTCGCCCATCCCTCTCTCTTGCTCTCCACTCGCGCACTCTCCTCTCTCTCGCCCTCCCTCTCCCTCTCGTCCTCGGCTCTATCGTCCTCCCCTCTCTCATCTTACCCTCTCTCACACTGACTCCTATCTCACCCTCCCGTCCTTCCGTCCCCTCTCTTGACTTCTCCCTCTCTCTCACCGTCCCCTCCCTCTCTCCCCTCTCTCGCCCTCCCCCTCCCTCCCTACCCATTCTCTCCCTCCCCTCTCCCGCCCTCTCCCTCCTTCTTGCCTTCACCTCTATCCCTCCCCTCTCTCGCCCTCTCCCATTTGTTGCCCTCACCTCTCTCACTCTCTCCGTCCCTCTCGCTCTCCCCTCCCTCCCTCCCCTGTCTCCCTCCCCTCTCTTGCCTTCACCTCCATCCCTCCTCTCTCTCGTCCTCCACGCTCTCTCGCCCTCCTCTCTTGCCCTCACCTCTCTCACCCTCTCTCTCGTTCTCGCCCTCCCCTCCCTCCCTTCCCCTCTCTGGCCCTCCTCTCTCTCACCCTCCCCTCTCACCCTCACCTCACTCACCCTCTCCCTCCCTCTCGCCCTCCCCTCTCTCGGCCTCCCATCACTTGTCCTCCACTCCTTCCCTCCCCTCTCTCGCCCTCTCCTCTCTCGCCCTCCCCTCCCTCCCCTCTCTCGCACTTGCCTCTCTCGCCCTCCCCTCCCTCCCCTCTCTCGCCCTCGCCTCTCTCACCCTCCACTCCCTTTCTCCCCTCTCTCCCCCTCCCACTCCCTCCCTACCCTCTCTCACCCTCCCCTCGCTTGTCCTCCCCTCCCTCCCTCCTCTCTCTCGCCCTCACCTCTCTCACCCTCCCTTCCCTCCCTCCCCTCTCTTGCCCTCCCCCTCCCTCCCAAAACTCTCTCGCCTTCCCTTCTCTTGCAATCCCCTCTCTTGCCCACCTCTCTCTCCCTCTCCTCTTTCTCGCCCTCCTCTCTCACCCTCCCATCTCTCTCGCCCATCCCTCTATCTCACCATTCTCTCTTACACCCTCCCCCCTCTCGCCCTCCCTCTCCCTTTCGTCCTTGCCTCTATCGTCCTCCACTCTCTCATCCTCCCCTCTCTCACACTGGCTCCTTTCTCATCCTCCCCTCCCTCCCCTCTCTCGCCTTCTCCCTCCCTCTCGCCCTCCCATTCCTCACTCCCCTCTCACTCACTCCCCTCTCACGCCCTCTCCCTCGCACTCTCGCCCTCCCCTCCCTCCCTCCCTTCTCTCTCTCTCTCCCTCTCTCTCACCCTCCCCTCCCTCTCTCCCCACTCTCGCCCTCCCCCTCCTTCCCTACCCTCTCTCACCCTCCTCTCTCTCAACCTGTCCCTCCTTCTTGCCTTCATCTCCATTCCTCCCTTCTCTCGCACTCATCTCTCTCGCCCTCCCCCTTTCTTGCCCTCACCACTCTCAGTCTCTCCGTTCCTCCCTCCCTCCCCTCTCTCGCCCTCCCCTCCCTCCCCTCTCTCGCCCTCCCCTCGCCCTTTCTTCTCTCGCCCCTCGCCCTCTCCTTCCTCGCCCTCTCCCCCTCACGCCCTCCCTTCCTCTCGCCCTCCGCTCCCTCTCTCCCTCCCCTCTCATGCCCTATCTCTCCCTTGTCCCCTCTGTCTCCCCCATCTTGCCCTCTCCTCTCTCACCCTACCTCTTGCCTTCCCCTGTCTCGCCCTCCACTCCCTCTCGCCCTCCCCCTCTCTCGCCCTCCCCTCCCTGTCTTCCTCCCCTCCCTCCCTCCCTCTCTCGCCCTCCCCTCTCTCACCCTATCGCTCTCTTGTCCATTCTATCTCTCCCTCCAACGCCTTCGCTCTCTCTCCTGTCTTCTCTCACTCTCGACCCCCTCAATCGGAGTCTGTCTCTCCCCACCTCCCTCCGTTTCTCTCTGACTGAATGTCTCTCCGTCTTGTCCCTCCCTCTCCCTCAGACACACTCTGTCTCCCTGGTCCTTCCCTCTCACTCTGACCCAGAGACTGGGAGGTGCGGGGGTAGTTGGTCGTGAGGTTGCGTGTGGCAGGGTGTGGTGAGATATTGGAGGTAGGAGGAGGGACAAATGGAGTAGAGATGGAACTGCAGGAGGGAGACAGAGACGGCAGGACAGAAAGAGTGAGTGTGAGGGTAAAGGGGAGAGTGGAGGCAGGTGGAGAAAATGGGGTTGGGGGTGTGTGAGAGAGGGGGAACGAGGAAGTGTGAAGAGGAGAGGTGGTGAGAGAGAGAGAAAATTGAGTTGAAAGAGTGGGGAGAGGAAATGTGGATGTCAGGCAGCAGTGGGGAGACAGAGGGTGTTAGACCCAGCTCCTGAGCTCAGGGCGCTGTGCCCTTCCCTTCCCTGAGGGCCATGACTTTGGGGCTGAGTTTGTCTCTCTTCAGATCAGCTTCTCCAACTCAAAAGACGCACAACAACATCGGTCGCTCTGCTGCTCGGCACGCTTTAATCAACTTTTTTATTGTTTACAAATCGAAGTGATGGATATAGTCAATGGTATGGTGCCTTTTCTCACTGGCCCCTGAGTTGTGAGAAACATTGAAATGTGTCCCTGTTACCTCCCTGTGGGATAAGGATGGACAAACCAGTGCTACCCTCAGTCGGTTACCATAGAGACAGGTTGTTCCATCGCTGAAACGCTGAACTGAAATGAGAAAATCCCGGATGGATTGATTAATGAGGGAATTTGATGGATGGATGGATTTGGGTGAAGGGATATTTCAGCACATTCTTCAGCTGCTGCCTGAACTTAGACTGGGTCACGGCATAAATCACGGTGTTTGTGCAGCAACTGAGGAGCTGCAGCATGAAGCCCAATTCCTGCACAAATGCATCGAGATTCAGAGGGGTACGCACAATCCACGCCAATCGGAACCATATCGAATACAGCATTAACGTTGACCATAACAGGATGAAATTGGCCGAGATCACAAACAGTAAAATGATGGATTTCTTTCGGTTTCTCATTTCAGTGTCAGACTGAGCGTCCCCATTGGTGTGAGCGCGGAGTCTCCTGCGGGCTCTGCTAGTCACGAAAATGTGTCTGACGGTGAGAACATTGAGCAGCAGAATCAGGAGAAATGGGACACACGGGGTTAGAATGTGGTGGAGGAACTCGATTGTGAGCCAGACAATGGAGTATAGAACAAAGACATTTAACTCACAAAACGAGGGGCGGTTCATCAGCGAATACTGAGCCGCGATAATAAAATACCAGGAAATGTTCTTTAAACAGCTCAGCACAGTCACTGTTCCCAGAACCACAGCCGCCGTTTTCTCACTGCAATATTTACTTTTCAGCTTCTGGCAACAAATGGCCACAAACCGATCAAAGGTGAAAGCGACGGTGAACCAGACAGAGCAGTCAGTGGCTGCATAAAGCAGGACGGCGTGGATATTACACACGGGGACGGAGTACAGGAAATAAAACTGTTCCTCATAAACAATGGGAATGTGTCTCATTATCAGGTCGAAGATAATGACCAGGAGATCCGCCGCTGCCATGGCCCCCAGGTAACGTCTGACACATGGAGACAATCCACAATCTTTATAAAGCAGGACGTAGATGGTAACTACGTTAACTGTGAGGAAGGAAAACAAACCCATTATCCATCAGCCTGGAGGCAAAGGGACCCGTTTGATCGGGGACGCGGTAAGATTTTCAAATGTGTCCTTGTATTCAGGGATTTATTAAAATAATTGGAGCTGGAATAACAAATGGGAAGGTCTGAATTACTGACAAAAATGTGACATAAACCATTAGAAACCCTCCCTGCCCAAACACACAGAGACACATCCATAAGGAAAGATGGTTTCTCGAACATTCCCACACACTCGAACACTCGAGAGCAGACGCAGGTCACTCCTTCCCAGTTCCTAATACGGAGGGTTGGAATGTTGCTGTCCTGAAGGATTCTCTCCCAGTTTCCTGAAGACAAACGGATCTTGGGAATTTCTGTGTTTTGGTCTAAATTGTGTTCAATCCTGTGTCGTGAACACATGTCAACGCAGGGAAAACGTATTACCCCCTTTAACTGCCTGAGGGGCCTTCGGAACAGTGTGTCCTTCTTCCTGGAACGGGACCTCTTCCCTCGTGATTTTATCGTTTGTTCAATTCACTGAGGTCCGGCCGTTCACAAACAATGTCAGGGACAGAACGTTCCGCAGAATGGTGGTTATGGAATTTCGGGGACAGAACGTTCGGGGGAATGTCAGTTATACAATGTTGGGGACAGAACGTTCCGGGGAATGTCAGTTATAGAGTGTCATGGACAGAACCTTCCAGGGAATGTCAGTTATAGAATGTTGGGGACTGAAGTTTCTGGGGACTGTGAGGTATAGAATATCAGGGACAGAACGTTCTGGGGAATGGTGATTATAGATTGTCAGGGAGAGAACGTTCGGGGAACTCTCAGTTGTAGAATGTCAGGGACAGAACTTTCCGGGGAATGTCAGTTATAGGATGTTGGGACAGAACGTTCCAGGGAACGTCAGTTATAGAATCTCAGGGATAGAACATTCCAGGGAATGTCAGTAATAGAATGTCGGGGACAGAAGGTTCTGGGGAGTGTCAGTTATAGAATATCGGGGACAGAACGTTCCGGGGAATGTCAGTTATAGAATGTCAGGGACAGAACGTTCCAGGGAATGTCAGTTATAGAATTTCGGGTACAGAATGTTCCGGGGAGTGTCAGTTAAAGAATGTTGGGGACAGAACGTTCCGGGGAATATCAGTAGTAGAATGTCAGAGACAGAACTTTTCGGGGAAGGTCAGTTATAGAACTCCTTGTCCTGTCCATCAACTTTCCCCCTACCCACCCTACCAAACGTACCTGGACACACTGTAACATTAATGGGAAAGGGTTTGAGGGTCCAATCACATGATTGGGAACTAAAGGCATTGCCAGATTAGCTGAAAGGGTTAGGTATACCACATTCTCAATCCACCACACATTACCAGTCCAAACACTGTAAACTCAGGGGAGATATCTGTTCACCGTGGAACACTGTGCAGACTAGACCAGTGTACTGGTCATTACAATCTGTCCAGATCCATCTATTGCACTGGTCAATAGAATCCAGGCAATCTGTCCGGAGTGAAAGACTGCACAGATCATGTCACAGCACTTATCTTCAAACGCAGACTAGACATCTGTCCAGTTTGGGAAGCTGGGATAGAGACAGAAAAGCCGCAGATGCTGGAGTCCAAAGTAGACAGGCAGGAAGCTGGGAGAACACAGAAATCCAGACACCACCAGGACGTGGAGAAGTCGACTGTGTACATCATCCCAGTACATTGACCTGTAACCCAGGAGCAGTTAACCTCCCAGCATGAAGGACTGTGTACATCACCCCAGTGCATTGATCTGTAACCAGGAGCAGTTACCCTCCCAGCATGTAGGACTGTGTACACCACCCCAGTGCATTTCTCAGTAACACTGTGTTAGATCCCTGCCCAGTGTTGGGAAACTTGTAGCCCATGCTGGAAGTGACAAGATGTGCAGCTCCCACCCATTTACAGATCCATATCTCTAATGTGCCATGACAAGGGTGCGCTGTGGGTGTGAGCATCACTGCCAGAGAGAGATGGGGGGGGGAAAACTTTAAATATCACCACGTGAGAGGGGTTTGGGGTATAGACAGGGAGGGGGGGCGGAGCTGGTTGAGAGACAGTGTCATGGAAGGATGTGTTCCCAGTTTGCAGAATGCTGAAATGTGGACACTTCGATAGCATCCTGTAACATGAGCCAGTCTTCCCAGGAAAGATGGGAAAAAGGGATATTGTTGTGAGGTCAAATGAGCGTTTGTTCTGCATTTTTGTAACTGGAATTGGTTTCAACAGAATCTATGACTCATTGGGCAGATTCTAACAATAATTTGAACGCAGAGACTCGGGTTCCGTTCCCGCCTCAGACGACTGACTGTGTGGAGTTTGCACGTTTTCCCCGTGTCCCCCACCTCATCCTAGTTTCAAACTTCCAGCTCAGCACTGTCCCCTTGACTTGTCCGGACTTGTCCGACCTGCCTAACTCCTTTTCCACCTATCCACTCCACCCTCTCCTCCCTGACCTATCACCTTCATCTCCTCCCCCACTCACCCATTGTACACTATGCTACTCTCTCCCCACCCCCACCCTCCCCTAGCTTATTTCTCCACGCTTCAGGCTTACTGCCTTTATTCCTGATGAAGGGCTTTTGCCTGAAACGTCGATTTCACTGCTCGTTGGATGCTGCCTGAATTGCTGTGTTCTTCCAGCACCACTAGTACAGACGGGGACCATTCTCTTCCCAGAGGGGGCCACACCACCAGACCCATCGAGCATAATCTGAGCTCACCATCCAGCTCCATGCAGTATCTGCGGTCTGAAGAAATATACCGCAATACAGGACAAGCAGCAATAACCTTCCATGCTCTGTCAGGATAAGGGTCACCGTATTCTCTATGCTCTCTCACACTCTCTGTATATCTGTTATAGCACCGACACCCGAACATGGCTAATGCTCCAACACTGTCATTGCCGCATGCAGCACCTTCTCTCTGTCTCTGTCTCCACCTCTGTCTCTGTCTCTGTCTCTCTCTCTCTCTCTCTCTCTCTCTCTCTCTCTCTCTTCACCACCCTCTCTCCCTCCAGTTTACCCCACCCCCTCCACGCTATAACACTGCATGGATACAACACTGTGGACTGACTTCCTCCGGACACCTCAACATGAACCTGTCCCCCACCTACACCAGCACTAACAGCAGGGCGTCCCACCCCCACCCTCCTTCGCTCCCTCGCTTTATCCCATTCCAGGAGAAACAGTCTGGAATAGGACAGAAAGGGCCAAGCCGGATTTTGGAGAGCCCGATATCCGTTCCCCAGACCCCTCCCCGCCCCCCCCCCCATGTGGGAGGACCCTGGTACGAGCCGGAGAGGACTGTGACGCCTCGTGTGGAGATTCTGAAACATCCATGTCCCACCGACCGAGTAAGGAGCAATGTTAGTGAAGGGCAATTCTCACTTTAATCCCACTGGCAGCTCCGTTTTCCCCCGGCACAATTTAGAAGCCATCGCCCTGATGCCATCTCCCTTTTGTGTCGAGCTGGTACAAATGGAATCCCCACGGTCTCGGTGGGCAGGAGGGTGGGCTCACAACACATCGTCACCACCACCTCCCAGGAAGGGAGCACGGAGACTCCCTCCTGCACCACCCCCTGTAAACAGCTCAGATACTGAAACTAATCTGTGAGAGTTACTGTTCTCCTCACTTCTCCTGAAATCATCAACAATCTGTGCTCGTATACAGCCAGGGCTCTCTGTTCTAAATGCCATGTTGAGGTTGTACAGGACATTTGTGAGACCTCATCTGGAATACTGTGTCTAGCTCTAACTGATCAAAATGTCATTTAAATGGTGTAACTGTCCCTGCTTTCACCGTTTCTTCTGGAAGTTCATTCCACACCCAAGCCAGCTTCTGTCTAAAATAATTACCCCACCCTCATGATTTTCGTAAATCGTTTTCCTCGCACCTTAAAATATCCCTCAGTTTTGAATCTTAAACTCTCTGGAAAAGACATCAGCTTATCTGCACCCCTCATTATTTTATAAACTTCTGCAATGTTACCCCTTAATCTCATACTCCCCAGAGAAAACAGTCCCAGCCTATCCAGCCTCTCCTTAGAGCTCACTCCCTCCATTCCCAGAAACATCAGGTCGATCTCTTCTGAACCCTCTCCGGCGTAATAATATCAAGATCAATAATATTAAAGTGAATAGACAAGGTATTTTCTAAAGGTAGGGGAGTCCAAAACGAGAGGACATAGTTTTAAGGTGAGAGTGGAAACATTTAAAAGTGAACTCAGGGGCAGCTTTTTCACCCAGAGGGTGGTGTGCCTATGGAATGAGCGAGCAGGATGACCAGAATGGACACAGTATTCCAGAAGAGGTCTCACCAATGTCCTGTACAACCTCAACATGACATCCCAATTCCGATACTCAAAGGTCTGACCAATGAAGACAAGTGTGTTAAACACCTTCTTAACCGCACTATCTGTATGAGATGCAAATTTTAAAGAATTATACCTGATGGGCTAGGTCTCTGTTCTACAATACCACCCTATTTTTAATTGTATAGGTCCTGTTCTTATTTAATTTACCAAATCCAATACCTCGCATGAATCCAAACTAAACTCCATCCGCCACCCCTCAGCCCAGTGTGTGATACTACTGCCACCACCCCCTCCCCCTTCAACTTTAAAATGTCCATCCCCTCTCCAGGAGACCTGCGCACTCCGGCCTTGATTTTCACAAAGACGCTGAGCTTGGTTTGCCTTGTGAGGTTAGAGGGAGGAGGGACAGATTGCAGACACAGTCAGTGGGGAGGAGAGGCTGGACAGTAATCACCGGTCAGGTGTCATTTCATGGTTTTAGGAAGAGTGCAGTCGCACGTGAGAGTTGGTTAATACTGATCCGTATTTTGGGGCCAGAAATTATGGTCTTTCTCCGTCTCTGGTGTTCTACTCGAGACCTTTCATTGTGTAGATTGTCTCTGCAGGATTTCTTTCCCTAATATTGCAGACTACAGATAATAGCGATTAAAGATGTACATAGTTAATTTTGATGGCACAGCACGCACATTCAACATCCTACAGTTGAGACAAATATCTTTAATTTGTTTAACAATACAAAGTGTTTTGTGTAGCTCAGTAATGGTAACGTGAGTATAATAAATCCACAACGAGCTGAAAGCTGATAGTTAAAATATGACCCAAAATCTGGGTATGGTAGCATAGTGGGTAATGTCACTACCTCTGAGCCAGAGGTCTGGATTTGATTCCAATTCCTGAATATGTGTTGTCGTGTTCCGAGCTCTGGACTCTAAGTTCTGAATTCAAGTCCTGCTTGCTGCAGAGGTATGTCACAGCGTGTCAGAACAGGCTGATGAGCAAACACACAGGAGAATAATGCTACAGCTTTATGGGTATTGCGGAGTGGTGATACTGTCCCTACCTCCGTGCACAAAGTTCTAGGTGTAAATTCCACAGATGTGTCTCATGATGTATCTGAACAAACTGATTAAAATGGATTTAGAATTGCGATTTGATGGAGAAGGAAGATGTGTCAGTATTGAATTTCAGAATTTAGGCCTGAGATAATTGAAAGCACAGCTATTCGTGATTGGAGTCACATTTCGCTGCAGTAAAAGTTTATAAAATCAAAATGCTCATGGATAGGGTGAATAGTCAGGGTTTTTCTCCAGGTTATGGACATCCAAAACTAGAGGGCATTGGTTGAAAGTGAAAGGGGGAAGGTTTTCAAGAGGCCTAAGGGGCACATTTTCATGCAGAGGGAGGTGTGCATATGGAATGAGCTGCCATAGGAAGTGGTGGAGGCTGGTACGACTCCAACATGTAAAAGGCATCTGGATGCTGACAGACCTGCCAATCTTTCCAACAATTTCTGTATTTCTTTAAAAATGTATTCATTTTAACAAAGGTATTCTGAATAAATTAAACATTTTATTTTTTAATGACGCAGTGCCATGTAAACATATTTCCAATCGGCCGAGATCATTTTCTGCTAATGGTATGGCTCTGTGCATGACAGCTGCAATGATACACCTACATGGAACAGGGAGTGTGATGGGGACATAGTTTGGACAATGTACAAGGAGACCTCACATGGTCCAGTTTGGGAGAGGCTGACATTACTGTGTGATTAGCTCAGAGAGGCAGAAAATATAATCTGCCCGAGAAGGAACGGCCTATTGCACTCTCTCTCCTTCATTGTTCCTCATCACAGCAATGTGTGCGAGCTAAAACAAAAGTTCTACAGTCATCGTTACCATTCTTATTGTTATAGAATCCCTGCAGGGTTGAAACAGGACCTTCAGAACAACAAGTCCATAACAACCTTCCCAGACCCGTTCCCCAACATTTACCCCGACTAATGTATCGAACCTAGAAACCTTCGAACACTATGGATAATTTAGCATGACCAATCCACCTAACCTACACAGTTTGAGCTGTGTGAGGAAACTGGAGCACGCGTTAGAACCTCACACAGACAAGGGGAAAATGTGCAAACTCCACACAGATAGTCACCCAAGGCTGGAATCGAACCCAAGACCCTGGTACTGTGAAGCAGCAGTGCTAACCACTGAGCGACTATGCCACCACTTGGGTGATCCCTGACCCGAACTCATTGAAATCTCCTCACTGCCTAATGCAAAGGGAAGTCAGCAAAATCCAACTGTCCCAGCATGAAATCCCATTGCTAGCAGCTGTGTGAGTAGAATATCTTCAGAAGCAGCATAACATTTTGGACAATCTCTCAATTTTGCATTGTGTCATGAGTTACACTAATACCTGGACAAAGTTTTTTCAAGTTAAATTGCAGAGATTTTGTTTATGTATGTGTGTGTGTGTCAGTGTTTTTAGAAAGGGAAATATTGATTATATATTTGTAATACTCAAACACTTTGCAATTCTTCTTTCCATTATAGTTTGAGTAACATTTCTCTGGATCATAAACGTGCTATTTTAGCAGATTAAAGTAACTAGCCTGACTTATTCCTAAAGCTGACCCTGACCCAGTCTGGGACCGATATGATCGGCCATCTTACCAACCTGGTTACATTTAACATTTGTTGTGAGCAGTGGAGCAGTGGGACTAGAAAGGAAACAGTGACCCAAAAAGTCGGGGAACTATAGACCGGTGAACCTGATGTCAGTAGTGGGTAAGTTGTTGGAGGGGATTCTGAGGGAAAGTATACATTTGGGAAGGTAAGGTCTAATCGGGGTAGACAAAGTTGCTTTCTGCATGGGAAATCATGTCTCATTAATTTGGTTGAGTTTTTTGAAGAGGTGACAAAGGAGATTGATGAAGGCAGTTTGGTAGACATTCTCTGTATGGACTTCAGCAAGATGTTCATTTAAAGAGCAAAGAGCAAAGAAAATTTACAGCCCAGGAACAGGCCCTTCGCCCTCCAAGCCTGAGCCGATCCAAATGTACTGTCTAAATCTGTCAGTCAATTCCAAAGCATCTGTATCTCTCTGCTCCCCACCTACTCATGCATCTTTCCAGACACACCTTAAATGAATCTATTGTGCTTGCTTCTACCACCTCTGTTGGCAACGCGTTCCAAATGCCCACCAACCTCTGTGTGAAGTACTTACCGCGTGTATTCCCCTTAAACTTTCCACCTCTCACTTTGAAAGCACGACCTCTCGTTATTGAATCCTTCACCCTGGGAAAAAGCTTGTCTCTTTCCACACTGCCTATACCCTTAATGAATTTGCAAACCTCAATCAGGTCCCCTCTCAATCTCCCTTTTCTTCAAGTGAAAATAAACCTAACCTACTGAGCCTCTCTTAATCGCTAGTATTTCGATCTGATTGATAGACAGGTTAGTAAGTTTCAGTCACATGGGATACAGAAGAAGGTAGTCGCAATCATCTTGAAGGAAGAGGGGTATTTTTCAGACTGGAGGCTTGTGATTAGCAGTGTGCTGCAAGAATCAATGATTTGAAAGTGAACATTGGGGCCATAGTTAGTAAATTTACAGATTACATCAGAAAGGTGGTGTAGTAGATTATCTCAGAGTACAAGACCACAATTAGATGGGACGAGGCAAGGAGTGACAGATGAAGTTTAATTTAGATAAATACAAGGCTTTGCATTTTGGGAAAGCAAATCAGGGCAGAAATTATACACTTAATGGTAAGGTCCTGGGGAGTGTTGTGAAGCAAAACGACATCGAGCTGCCGGAGCATTGTTCCTTGAAAGTGGAGTCGCAGGAAGGCAGAGTGGTGCTGAACACATTTGGCACATTTGTCTTAATCAGTCAGAGCATTGAGTATAGGAATTGTGGTGGTATGTTGTATCTGTGCAGGATGTTGGTGAGGCCACTTTAAGAATACTGCGTACAACTCGGTAGTCTGTAGAAAAGATTTACAAATATGTCCCAGGACTGGAGGTTTGAGCTTTAGGGAGAGCTTGATTAGGTTGAGGTGTTTCCCCCTGGAGTGTCAGAGGTCGAGGGTTGCCATTATAGAGGTTTATAAAACCATCAGGGGAATGGATATTCTGAGCAGCCACGCTCTGCTCCAAAGGATAGCGGAGTCCAGAACAAGAGGGCATAGGTTGAAGTGGAGAGGGCGAATGATTTAGAAGGGACCTGAAGATAAATGTTTCACACAGAGATTGGTGTGTGTACAGAAAGTGCTGTCAGAAGAAGTGCTGAAGGCAGTTACAATTGCACATTTAAAAAGTATCTGGGAGGAGGGATATTGGCCAAATGCTGGCAAATGGGACGAGATCAGATTTGATATCTGATCGAAGTGAACAGATTGGACTAACGGGTCTGTTTCTGTTCTGCATGACTCTCTGATTCTATAAGAAGGATGATGAAAAATTCTGAAAGGACCTTTCAAGTCGGAATTCTCTTCAATGGAAGTTTATCGTGCCTCTATGTTCACATTTATTGAAAGCTGCATAGTTAAACATTTGACAGAGAAGTGACTCACGCATAATGGGATGCAGAGAGGAAAGTGGGGATGAGACCCACAACCTGATCAGCCACTATCTTAGTGCCTGGTGGAGAAGCTCAAAGTATCTAATGACCCACTCCTGCTCCTCAGTCCCATGTTTCTGTGTTCAATTCAGCCGCTCAAGCCTTCCAGACAGGAACAGTTGGAGGTCACTTACTCCTATAAACTGGTGCACAGACACAGAGGAGACTATTCAGCCTCTCAAGACTGTCACACACATTTGGAAGTGATTTGGGAAACGTAATTGGAATATCCAGGCAAGGGAATTGCGAGAAACAAAGATCACACACTTCAATAATTGCAGTCAGAGACAACATCTGAATCAGTAGTGTCCTTTATTTTACACTTGCAAGAGGGTGTGATGTCCAGTGTCTATAAGGCAGAGGACATACACACCCCAAATTCAATTGATACACAACATTTATATAATTTGGTTTCTTTTATTTTACATTGCTCCTCCCCTGTTTACATCCCCCACTTCCTTAAGACCGGCACCCATTACTCCTGTTTATCTCTTGCTTTATCCGGCCTTGTCTGTGACAAAATGCTTATTTCTGTCCTCACAAGGCCGTTTGACCTCAGCCCGCTGTAGGTCATTGTTAGGCATATTCTTTCTTCACCATTATCTACTCCCACCATCTGTACCTCTCCCTGATCCTTATGACCCTTATAATTGGGGTTTGTTCCTGTGTTTCTGTAAAAGTGGGAAACAGATGTTTATACCTACTGTTTGTACAAGCGTATCTAGCTTAACTTCCTCCCCTCACAGCATCTTATCTATTCGCCTGTAATATCTACCATTATTTTGCAGTCACGTTTCATTCTGGCATACAATTTTTGCTAATACAAAAACAATTATGTATTTCCTCCACATAGTTTCCATTATTGTTGACTCAGCTCTTGGCTAAAACAATTACACAGTGGTGTGAGTTCATTTACTTTGTATAAGTAAATGGAATTGCAAAAGTAACACTCTTTTTCCCACATCCCACAGGTATGAATGAGGCCCCTCATCTCTCTTCACAGAGCTTCCCCTCTCTGCAATTGTGCTTCAAATGTTGGTCATCTTGTAGACCCAAATTCACTGAGAATACAGCCCACATACCTCATCAGGCAATGACTCAAAAAATTAAAATAAAACCAAGGCCTCCCTAGCTGTTTACCCAAGTGGTCCTAACTCACCAGCTTGATAACAATTGTTCAATCTCTCTATTAAAAGAATCCAGAACGAAATAACCTCTTAATGCTGCAGCATCATCAATCACATCGAGCAGTCAAACAGGAACCAGGAGTAACCCAATCAGGCGCTTGGCCCTGTCCAATTGGACGATGAAGAAGCCAGTCAGTCTGTTGAGTCACTGACGCAACAATAGGATGAGGCCATTCAGCCCCTTGAGTCGATTTCACAGGAATAAGAGGAAGCCATTCAGCCCCTTGAGCCACTTATACAGGAACAGGAGGAGGCCATTCCCCCACAACGCACTTACACAGGGACAGAATGCGATAATTGATGCTGATTCCTGATGAACGGCTTATGCCCGAAACTTCAATTCTCCTGCTCCTCGGATGCTACCTGACCTGCTGTGCTTTTCCAGCAATCCTTTCTCTACTCTGATCTCCAGCATCATCAGTCCTCACTGTCTCCTAATTGATGCTGTAACATGATGAACGAATGGAGTAGAGGCTGCACAGACAGACTTCCCCACGTAGTTCCTCCTGGCTCCGTTGCTCATGATACGCACGTGGGACTTTAACATGGTTTTCTCGCAGTGAGGAGGGAAGCCATATGACTTCTGTGAAGTCTCAAGAAGGAACCTTCCATCTCCGAGAAGACAGCCTGGTGTTCTCTATGTCGGGCGGAAGCTGGTACGAATGGCTAGCTGTTTGAGAAGGAAGGTATTGTGGCTACTGTCTGGGATTTTTGAACAACATGGCGTTCAGTACGGGTTCACACGCCGACTGCACAATGACATGGGGAGAGTAAATTAAGGCATATAAACTATTTGCAAAGCCACGTTAGACTGATGAATGGACACTCTAATTTCAAATAATGCTGACCGTGTTCATGTTGATCTTGTCTAGTGCACGTCCAGTTCAGTGTAACCTGTATGCCTTACTCTGTCCAAGTCTATTTCCACCCTATTATCTGCCTGGTCATGCTTACTATGATCTGCCTCCACTGCTCATAAACAAAGTGTTTCCCTGTACTGAGGTGCATGTGGTAATAAATCAAACCAATCAATCCTGGGTAAAGTATGGAATTTCTATCCCAGTCAATGTCTGATTTGGAAATAAGTGATCGCTGCCACTCCTCGTGTTTAAGCGTCACCATTTCGTCATCTCTCACAGCTTTACAGATTAAACACTCAGCTTCTTTACTCTATCCTCATGTTACCATCATCCGTGTCTGTGGTAAGGAGATCGTTCTTTACAAAGGAGATCAAATCTGTAGAGAGTGCCCCAAATGCTCTCTCAGCAAGGCTCTACAACAGCAGGAAGATGGTTTTACTTATGTACTCGAATCATCTTACAATGAAGCACAGCATACCATTGTCTGTACCCATTACGTACACAGGGTTTGATTCGGAGCAGTCAGCATTGTTTTGTGAGTGGGAGATCTTGCTTCCATAATTTGTTGGAGTTCTTTGATGAAGCGACCAAGAAGTTTGATGAGCGCTGAGTGATAGATGTAGTCTCTATGGATTTCAGTAAGGCCTTTGATAAAGTTCCACATGGCAGGCTGCTCTGGAAGGTTACATCGCGTGGAATGCTGGGGGAACTGGCCAATTAGATACACAGTTGTATTGATTTTAGGAAGCAGAGGGTTGAGTAGAAGAATGCTTGTCAGACTGGAGGCTGGGTCCATAGCTGTTTGTTATGTATGATTTGGTTGAGAATGTAGAAGGCATGATTAGTAAGTTTGCAGATGACACTAACATAAATGGTAGCGTGATCAGTGAGGAAGATTATCAGAAATTGCAGCAGGACCTTAATCAGGTGGGGAAGTGGGTCGAGAAATGGCAAATAGAATTTAATATAAATGTGTGAGGTCTTGCACTTTGGAAACTCAAATCAAGGCAGGAGTTCCACGGTGAATGGCAGGGCCTTAAGGAGTGTTGTGGGCAGAAGGACCTTGGCGTTCAGGTGCATGGTTCTCTGAGAGTGGAGTCATAGGTAGACAGGGCAGTGAAGAAGGCTTGTGGCACACTGGCCTCCGTCAATCAGGGTATTGAGTATGGAAGTTGGGAAGTTATGTTGCAGTTACACAGGACTTTGGTAATTTCGCACTTGGAGTATTGTGTTCAGTTTTTGTCACCTTGTTAGAGGGACAATGTTATGAATTTTGACAGAGTGCAGAAGAAATTTACAAGGAACCAATGGACTGAGTTATAGGGAGAGGTTAGATAAGCTAGGACCTTTTCTTTAGAGTGTAAGAGACTGAGTAGGGACCTTATAGAGCTATATAAGATCATGAGGGATATGGATAGGGTTAATGCTCTCAGTCTTTTTCCACGGTTGAGAGAATCGAGGACGAGAGGGGATTAGTTTACGTTGAGAGGGGAAGGGATAAAAGAGAACCTGAGGGACCACTTCTTTACACAGAGGATAGTACACGGATAAGCTTCCAGCAGATGTGGTTGAAGGTGGTGCATTAACAACATTTCGAAAGCATTTGGCTAAATATATGGATAGGAAAGGACTAGAAGGATATGGGCCAACTGCAGGGAAATGGGGTTAAAGTAGATGGATATTTACAGGGTGGAGTCGAACTCCTCTGTTAATTAAACACAAACACCCAGAAAAGCTCTCTTCACCTCGTAATCTGTTAAAATATGAGCGACACAGATCTCCTACATTTCACGATTTAAACGAAAATTAATAGGTTAGTTTCTTAACTTAAAGAGTGAACACTAAACAACTACTATTCCCAAATACAAGCCCCTCTTTTCTTAGCTATTTACTATCTGACTCCAACTCTGTAAAAATATGCTATTCCATAGGTTAAACTTTGCAATTTCAAGACCACACAGTCTCTATCTTTCCCGCTGTGTTCACTCTTCCAGCTGCTGATCTCCCTGGGTCATGTTTTGTTTTACTGCAAGGAGGTTTTCAATGAACATGTATCGTTGACAGCGAGTGTATGAGATGGCCAGTTAACACTCCTGCTGTTGGATGGCAATGGCTCTTCCTCTAGTGTTCAAATTCTGAGTTTATATACTCCCCATGATATAGTAATTCTCGTAATTAGATTGCTTTCCAGGTGTACAAACAATAATATTCAAATCCTGTTGGCTTCAGGTATCCTGAAAAATATTTAAACTAATTGGTTGTATTTGAATTGCTGTCAAAACAGGAACTAAAACCAGGTCTCCAATTCCCAGGTAATGGCGACATGTGGAACAGTCTGACCTTTAGCTGGCATCTGTGGCTGTACTTTCTATTCAGCAAAACACATTCTGTCTTAAAGTGAACAGACATGTTTTATAACACCTCCCTCTTTCAGAAAATAAAATGAACCATCAGAACGAAAAGATGATTTCATTTCTTTTCCTCAAATTCTTAATCCAAGTATTATGAAATCCAAAAGTATTAATTTCAGTTATACCATTCATATTAATTCTGCACACATATATAACACTGGAATAAGTCAGATCTTATCTACACTTCTTCTTTTAAATTCATGATAACACATCTGCTATCACACTTTTTGGACCAACAGCATGTACATTTTGTAAGTTTAAAGTTGGTGACATAAGACTCCAATGAAATAGTCTCATATTCTGCTCTTCAAATATTCTAAAAAATGCGAGAGAATTGTCGTTGTTGTCCACAACAGTCTCCAGAAATTTGTTTGTCATATAATCATTAAAATGTTGTCAGGTCAGTACCAAACTCAATCATTCTTTTTCAGTAATGGAGATATTGCTTTATTTTCTGGTGGATATTGAGTTTTTTTCGACAAGTGGACAATTAGCCGTTCAATTTCATCATCATCTTTCTGTATCAATACATCTCCGAGCCCTATATCCCGAGCATCAGACACAATTTTCAAAAGGGTTTCAAAATATTTGGTGCAGATAAAACTGGTGCAATGCTTAATACTGATTTTAAATTTTCAAATGCCTCCTGGCATTGTTCTGTCCACCAAAATTTTGTGTTCTTCTTTAATAAATCCATCAGCGGTGCCAATATGCTGCTGAAGTTTGGGATAAACTTCCGATAGAATCCACTCAGTTCGAAAAATTGAAACACCTCTTTCTTCGAGGATGGTCGTGGAAATTCCTCAAAGCTCTTCGTCTTTGTGTTCCATGGGGAAAAGCTCCCATGTTCAATGTAATGTCCCAAGAACGTCACCTCTGCCTTCACGAATTCTGTTTTCTTTAATTTTATTACTAAGTTTGCTTCTTGAAATCGTTCAACATGCTCTGTCAACTGTGACATGTGAGCTTTCAATCACTTGTTAAAGAACACTACATCATACAGATAAACTGCAGAATTTGTACATCTGACCATAACTCTGTTCCTGATTCTTAAATGTTGTTGGTGCATTATTCATTCACATGATATACCCAATAATGTTTTTGTCATATCGGGTATCTTTACCAGATAGTTTCACTGACTCAACATTTTTTTTAAATTTTAAAGCTGCCACGAAACCTGGCTTTGAAGGGATTTCCTACCACAAGTGGCAATACTAATATTTCATCCCCACATGAAATCGTCAAAGTTTCAGAGTTTTTATCTGTCCCCTGCTTCAGTCTATGCTGTGTCCTCTTCAGGTGCTGTTTAGATTAGATTAGATTAGATTAGATTAGATTACTTACAGTGTGGAAACAGGCCCTTCGGCCCAACAAGTCCACACCGCCCGGGCAATTTTAACATGGCCAATTCACCTGACCTGCACATCTTTGGACTGTGGGAGGAAACCGGAGCACCCGGTTTAGCTAACTCACCTCCTGCATCTAATCTCTCCCTCACCGCACAAACATAATCCATGTGTGAGATCTCTGACTTTGTATTTGATTAATTTCAAAGGACCTCTCACTTCATGTACGAATATTAACTCAAAGGAATTAAACTGAGTAGATTTATTTGGGGCATCTCCCATGGCAAGCAATTTAATGGGACACCTTTATCCCAATCATTCAGGCAATCTTGACAATACGTTGTTGATGTAGTCTTCAGATTCTGATCTACATTTCAAAGGCTCCCTGGGATTCAGGATGGGACAACACTTGATTTGAAGTGTTGTCTGTCTAAACTATCCATTACTTCCTTAAACAGCTCAACAGTAAAATGAGACCCTTCGTCTGACTGAATCTCTCTGGGTAGCCCACAGTGAGTAAAGAGAGCTTCCAAATCCTCCACCTCCCTTTTTGCCCTAACACTCCAATAATGGAATTGCCCCTGGCAATCTGGTGGACACATCCATTATGGTCAGCAAATATTGGTTTCCACTTTTATTTTAGAAAGGAGAGCGACACAATTTAAACATACCCCATGTGAAAGGTTCTCCAAATGCAAGAATTGGCAACAAAGGTGCTGGTTAAATGACTGCCTGTGACTAACCTACCATTTGGCATGCATGATGTAGGACAAAAAATAACCACGTCCTTGTGCATTCCAGGACACTATAAATGCTTCTGTACCTTAGCCTGGGTCTTCTGTACACCTCGGTGACCACCTGCAGTTAGTTCTTATGCTACCCATAATACTGTATGCTACCGGTAACACAAACTGGTGCACTTCAGTCCATTTCCCTTCTGCACTGACCTATCGTGGTCTCCATTTTAATTTTAGGATTCTATCTTGAAGTTAATAACGTTCTACAATACATTCTTCTTCCTTCTCTCCCTCTCTCTCTCTCTCTCTCTCTCTCTCTCTCTCTCTCTCTCTCTCTCTCTCTCTCTCTCTGTATGTGTGTGTGTATGTGTAATGGAAGTAAGTCCATTCGCCTTTCGGGACTAAACAACTCTGCCTGACCCTCTGCTTGTTCAGATTTTTCCTGCACCGTTACATCAAACAGGGTGTCAGTTCACTGAGCATCAACCCATTTGTCTTTTTCCTTCGTTTTTCCTTTATGTTGTAACTTATGCCAGTGAGATCTTGTTACTACACAGTCTGGTTACATTCCTGGGTTATTTTCTTTAAACTCCCCAGTTCCCTCATCTTCCTTTCACTTGTCCACCAGAAGGGGTGCCTTTCCCACCTTGGATCCTGCTAAATATTTCCCAAGAACAAACTGTATCCCTGGAACTGACAGTCTGTCACTCACTCTCACTGTTACTTCTCCAAACTTGATTTGGCACTCCAACCTGATGTTTCTGTCCTCCAACCTTAATTTCTGTCCCCATTCTACAAATTATTACACTCTTGAGTAACATGTCAGAAAGAGTGAAAATACTTCCATCTCTTACTAATCGGGGCTGAGAGAAAGTGAGGGCTGCGAATGCTGTAGATCAGAGTTGAAAACTGTGGGGCTGTAAAAGCACAGCAGGTCAGGCAGTATCCGGGAAGCAGGAGAGTTGACGTTTCAGGCAAAAGTTCTTCATCAGGAAAGTGGGGGGTAAGGGAGGGGGAAGAGGGCTGAGAAATAAGTAGAAGGGTGGGGGTGGAGGTGGGTGCAAGATAGCTTGGAAGGTTATAGGTATAAGCAGGTGGAATGTGGTGGTGATAGTTCGGAGAGGAGGGAGAAGTAGATACGTGGTAGGACAGCTGGACCCCTGAACCTATACAGCATCAACATCGCCTTCACCAATATCCAAATCTGCCCTCTCCCAAACTCATCCTAGATCCAACCATTCAAATTAGCACCGCCCTCTTGAACTATCTTAATTGTCCATCTTCCTTCCCACCTATCGACTCCACCCTCCCCTCAGATATATCACTATCACTCCCACATACATATTCCTATAGCCTTCCCAGTGACCCTCTAGCCAGACCAGCTCCTACCCCCCTATTTATGTTTCAGCCTCCCTTTTCCCTCCACCACATTCCTGATGATGGGTTTATGCCTGATATGTCGACTGTCCTGCTCTTCAGATGCTGCCTGATCTGTTGTGATTTTCGAACGCCTCACTTCTCAACTATTAGAGACTGAGCAAATCTCGAATCTCACAAAATTATAATTTCTTGTACTTCCCCTTAACCCCGCCCCCAACCCTACCCACTCCCCGCCCCCCCCCCCCACCTCCGCCTTTTCTGAGTAAAGTTTATCCACAGAGGCAAATTCTTTACGGAGATCAGGTACTAACTCCATACCTAGCCCCTGCCTCAGCTGCAGCTCCTTGGCACCACTTGGAGTGTCCTTTACCAGTTTCACTAATGCCACTGGCTTAGCGTCTTTTACCACACCTTTTCCCAAAGTGTCTTCCTCCAACGTCCAACACTGTGTGTCCCAGCTTACTGCAATGAAAACACCTTTCTCTAGGTGCTCTTCTTAAACCATCGGCACTATAATTTTATATGTTCCACTCCTTTATAATGAGAAAACCTAAGGTCTTCTCCTTTCAACCCCCTTGGGATTCTTTTTTTTAACCTGTGCTTAACTATTTTCAGTGTGCTCTACTGTTCACTTTGTAGTGTAGGATATCACCTTTTTCCCAATTTTTATCACTCACAATGATGAAAATCCTCCCAGATGCTACACTTCATCTCATGCACCAATGCATATTTACCTGTCATTTCTGCAGCGTTTCTCAGCACTTGAACTTTCTGTTCATTCACATGAATTCTCACCATCTCTGGAAGTGAGTCTTTAAACTCTTCCAGCAGAATAATCTCCCTTAGAGCCTCACAGGTCTTATCCATTTTTAAGGCCAGCACACATCTATCAAAATGACTGTGGTTAACTCTTTCAAATGCAACAGAAGTCTGACTTGGTTTCGTCTCTATAATTCTGATCCACTGTCTCTATTCTTCTAGTACCAATGCATAACCATTCAAAATAGCCAGTTTCACATCTGTATAATCCCTTGACCCTTCATCTGACAGCGCTGCACATACCTCACCAGCTGTACCCACCCGCTTAGTCTGAAGGAGCATTATCCACAAGTACACTGGACACGCCATCTACTGAGCTTTTTTTTTCAAATGAAATAAAAACAGATTTTGACATTTTTCTCACCGAAATATGGCAATGTATTAACATAGCTGTATACATCCCGACGTTCTCCCTTCATCTCTATTATGTTAATTTAACTTTCTTGTCTAATTCCCAACTTCGGAATTTTAAATTTGCTCTCTCTTTTTCCTCTCTTTTCCTTTCTCTCTGTTCTCTCTCTGTTTCCATCCATATTTTCACCTTCTATCTCCAGTTTCCATATTTGCAATTTAAGTTTTTTCTAACTCTACTGCGGCTGTCTGTTTCTCTGACACACCAAAGTGCTTGATCATCTCCATTACAATTTCAGCTTCCCTTTTGTACCTGGTTAAACCCCATTCCAACCTATTTGCTAATTCTAACAATATTCCTTCTTCTGTCTTTGTAAACTTCCTTGGCACATTTGGGAACCTCTTTAGTAATGTTAAAAAAAACATTTCACTCACTTTTAATTTAACCAACCACAAGTTAACAAATTTAAATGAATTTTCCCACCGGTTTTATTTGAAGATCTAGGTCACTAATTGCTACGTGTTGGAATCTGTTGGGACCTTTTGTATCCTAAGTCTATCCAAATCCCATACAGCAAGGCTGCGAACTGTTATGACATCAATATCAAAACCCTCTGTTAATTAAAACCGCACACTAAGAAAAGCTCACCTCCCATCATAATCTGTTAAAACGTGGGTAACAAAGAACTCCTAAATTCCACTAATTAACAAAAAATTACAATTTATATGTATGCAAAGTGGCTCGCTGAACATGAAGGTGTGTTTTCAGACATTTCATCACCATGACTAGGTGACATCATCAGTGAGAGTTTCCGCTGAAGCGCTGGTGGTATGTCCCGCCTCTCTATTTATAGGTCTTGGTTTCTTAAGGCGGGTGTTGTCTTTTCCAAGTTTTTTTTAATACAAGGGAAGGTAGATAGAATCTAAATTGATGTGTTTATTGATGGACTTCTGGTTAGAAGCCATTCTTCTAAGAACGTTCTAATGTGTCTTAATATATGCGTGTGTTGTTCCAGTCAAAGTGGTGTCCTTCTTTGTCTGTAAGCATGGAACATACTGATCGTGCGTCATGTCTTTTGGGGGGCAGTTGGTGTTCATGTATCTGGTAACACAACAACAGGACCATTTCAATGGCGGAAAAATGATTTTGTATATATTGTTGAATCAATGTGTGTGTGCAGATATTTTTCAAATGTGCATAACACATTCTAAATAAATAACAAAGACACAGTTATCGAAAATGATGCACATGATGTATAAAATTTATAAAACATTGTTTGATGCTCATCGAAAGTGATATGTTCCCCTTATCTCAACGTTCCCTCCTTTTCTGGAATTCTCTACTCCAATTCTTATTATTATCAGGATGTGTGATGTAAAGTTTTGTTTCTGGTATCCCAACTTATTTCAGTTTTTCCCCTTTCTACCGGGAATTCAATATATTGACCTGCTGGGTTCTTTCCAAAGCTATTGTCTGTCATATTACTGGAGATTAAAATTCTGGCATCAGATCCAGCATTTGAACACACTATTCTGTTGTACGTGCACTGTACGAAGGACCACAACACACAGGAATTGACAAAACATTGAGGGATGTGCATCTACTTCTTTCAATAATCTAGTTTTCTCATTTTTCACATTTCCTCATCTATATCCTCTCTCCCGTTCTCTCTTTGTGTCTAGTTAAGAAATCTGCCAATTATTCTTTATGTCCCATCTCTCAAAACTCATTTCGGTTTATATTTATTGCTGTAATGTGATGTAATATGATTATAATTGAGAAATGTAACTACAAAGACATGCGGGAGAAGCTACCAGAGTTAATTTGAAGAGGAGCCGAGCAGGGAAGACCATGGAGCAGCAAAGGTAGGAATTTCAGTGGATAACTCGGAGGATATCAGAAATTCATTCCAAAGGAGATGAAACATACTCATGGGAGGACAAGGCAGCCATGAGCGATAAGGCATCAAACCAAAAGAGGAAACATACGATGTGGTGAAGATGATTGGGAATCGAGATATTTCATTAGCTCTGAAACTACATAAGGCTGGCATCACTGACACTGCAGAGCTCTTACCCATGGTCAGGGAGAGAAACTGAGGGAAAGACATCCTCTTTAAACACAGAAGATGGCATTACTCAAGGAAAAGGATTTAGATGAAGTAAACAATTGAATTAAAATCAGTTAATTTTTTTATGGAATGTGTCAGATTGGAAGCATGACCTCAGCAGAATGAGAAAATGAAAATGAAAGTGTTACCACATCAGAAACCAGAGTAGGTCACTGAGTACAGGGCTGATGGGTGAATGGGTCTCAGTGAGAATTGGGGGACAGACAGCAGAATTGCATTGCAAATATTGCAGCTCAAAGCAGCGTATTCATGTAGTGCTGTAGACCACAGCAGCAGGAGATGCAGAACAGCATTCAAGAAAAACTGTAATATTTTGCCCGGGATAATCTCCTCAGTCTGCCATTCCATCAACACAATCTCTGGCTCAGTGACGACTGTGGGTGAAAATGTCAGGGTCAGAACCATGCGAACCTAAACCTGATGCTAACTCATTAAAGCTACTGCACTTGACCAACAGATCTGATCGAATACCTGCAGTCCTGCCACATTCAGTCATAAATGGCGACGGATGATTAAACAAATGACTGGAGGAAAGGGCTCCACAAACATCCCCATCCTAACTAATCGAACAGAGCAATACACATCATAGTAAAAGACAAGGATGTAATATCTGTACCATCCTGAGCCAGAAGTGTTGAGTCAATGATCCACCTCACCCTCGTCATGATACCAACAGAATTACAGATGCCAGCCTTCAGCCAATTCGATTCGCTGCACGTGAGCTGAAGAAACAGCTCAACACAGTAGATATGACAAAGGCAATGGGCCCTGACCCCATTCCTGCAATAGGACTGAAAACTTATGCTGCACAACAAGCTGTGTCCCTGGGGAAGCTGTTTCATTCCAGCTCCAACTCTGACATCTCCCTGGCAATGTGGAAAAGTAGTCAGCTATGTCCAGTTCCCTAAAACGGGAATAATTACAATCTGGCCAATTACCACTCCCTCAGTACAATCACGGTAGTCAAACTGGTGGGAGTTATTTCTGACAGAGCTGTCAAGCAGCACAGTAATAACCTGCTCATTGTGGTTTCTGATAGGTCCCCATGTCGAGATGGTGCTGTGGTGGAAATGTCACTGGATTACTAATCCAAAACCAGGTTAATGATCTGGCAGCTTGTGGAAGTTGAAAATAATTAATAAAATATTAAGATGCAAAATCTGGTGTAAATAATAGTACCCTTGAAGCCAATGTCGATTGTAAACACCAATTGCCTTCCCCGGTGTACTTTCAGGAAGTGACTCTCCTGTGCTTTCCTGTTGTGGCCTAAAATTGACTCCAGACAGACAGAAATGTGATAAACTCTTCAATGGACTGTGAATCTTCCAAGCAAGACAGTCAATTGTATCAAATATTTCCGAGCTCTTAAAGGATAAAACCAGACAGAACACCCGTGACCAACCTCGGTATCGGAAAAGGGAACAGTAAACACAATCCTGTCGACCCTGCAGAGCTCTCCTTCCTAACATCTGAGAGTTTGTGATAACTTGCCCACAGACTACACAGAAACACCGGTAAAGGATGAGGTCGTACAACACATTGAGCCTCCCACATTCAAGTTCATGTTCAAATATCTCCTCAATGCACTTATCCCACAGAATGAATATATTCGTTAGTGTGATTAACCTTGGAAAGCTATAAATAGGAAGTACAGTACTCCCTTTGGTCTAGCGAGTTTGCTACCCAATTCAGCATAATGATGGCTGGCCTTTTATTTCCACACCGTATTGTTGCTCTGCCCTCATCCCTTTAGTGCCTCTAAATCCTTATTTATATTCAGTGCCTTGGCTTCCAGGTGTGAGCGAATTCCCCTGGGTCACCAGTGTCAGAGTGTAGACATTTATTCTCATCTCAAAGCAGAGTGTCCTGCCTGTACCTAATACTGTGGTCCCTTGTTTTAGACGTCCCAGACTGGGGAATTATCATCCCTGCTTCCAATCTGTCACACCCTGTCGGAGTTTTATACATCTCACTGAGATCTCCACTCATTTTCCTAAAGTCCATGGAATACAGGCCCAGCCACCCCAAACACTGCTCCCACAACAAGCCTGTCATCCCAGAGATCGGTCTGGTCATCCTTCGCTCCTCTCCCTCAATGTCAGGTTTGTCCTTTATAAGGTAAGGAGACCAAAACTGCACACAATACTGCACAATGTTCGAAACTGGTCTTCCCCAAGGGCCTTTACAGCTGCAATAAGACACCCTTACTCCTGGACTCAAATCGTCCTGAAATGAAGGTCAGCGCACCATTTAACTTCCTAACTGCCTTTTGTTCCAGCAATATTGCTTTCAGTGACTGGTGTACAGGGAAATCCAGATACTTTTCAATGTTACAGCTCCAGCCTTGGTGGGTCTATGTACACTGGTCAGCGTGACAATGCCATTCCCAGTATTGACCTATGGGTTGAGAACTCACTGCGCTGCAGGGACCTCTGAGGGTTGCTCAGAAGGAAACAACAAAAACGAGCATACATCGCTTTGTAGATCAACATGGTTCAAACAATTCCTTTTCAAACTTAGGTTGCCAATCTCTTGTTCCCACCAAAGGTCATACCGTCACCTCTACCCACCTTGCTCTCCACCTGTTACGTATTTGCCCATTCACTCCACTTATCCTAGTCACCTTGGAGCTTTTTTACAATCTCCTTACCCACTCACAACCCAACATCCTTTAGTGCAGTCAGCCGGTTACGATATATTGTATTTGATTCCAGCAACCAAATGTTTAATGGGTATTGGGAACAGCTGGGGCCTGACCACTGATCCCTGCGATACCTCAGCAACCTTCCCCTGTTAAATGTTTTTTCCCAATTTACTTATTTTGTGAATCTGGGTGTCTCTGGCTGGGCCAGCATTTGTGCCTGTCACTAATTTCCCTTGAGAAGGTGGTGGTGACCTTGTGGTACCGCTGTAATCCACCTATGCAGTTGACCCACAATGCCATTAGAGAGGGAATCACAGGATTCTAACCCAGCGACTGTAAAGGAACGGTGATATATTTCCAAGTCAGGATGGTGAGTGGCTTGGAGGGGAACTTGAAGATGGTGAGGTTCCCACACATCTGCTGCCCTAGTCCTTCTGAATAGACGTGGTTGTGTGTTGGGAAGATGGTGTCTGAGGATCTTTGGTGAATCATTTCAGTGCAACATGTAGATAGTAAAACACTGCTGCTGTTGAGAGTTGATGGTGGAGCATTGTGGATGAAGGGACAGTCAAACTGGCTGCTTTTTCCAGGATGGTATCAAGCTTCTTGAGTGTTACTGGGATGCAATCATCCAGGAAAATGGGGAGTATTCTATCGCACTTCTGTCTTATGCATTATCGATAATGGACAGGCTTTTGGAAGTCAGAATGTGAGTTACGCGTCGCAGTACTCCTAGCTTCTGACCTTTTCTTGTAGTTACTGTGTTTATGTAGCGAGTCCATTGAGTTTCTGAGCAATGATTACCCCCCAGAATTTTGATACTGGGGAATTCATTAGTGGTCCCACCATTGAATGCCAAGGGGCAATGGTTAGATTCTATTTTAGTGGTGATGATCACGGTCTGGCATTTGTGTGGTGCGAATATTACTTGCCACGTGCCAGCCTGGATACTGTCCAGATCTTGTCGCATTTGGATATGGCCTGATTCAGTTGCTGAGGAGCCACAAATGTTGCTGAACATTGTGCAATCATTTGCGAACCTCCCCAATTCTGACATTATAATAGAGGGAAAATCATTGATGAAGCAATCCTGAAGACGTTTGGGCCTAGGCCACTGCCTGAGGGACTCCTACAGACTTGTCCTGGAGCTGAGTTGACTGACCTTCATCAACCATGACCTTCTTCCTACGTGTCAGGTATGATTCTAACCGGGTCGGGGGGTGGGTGGGGTGGGGGGCTCCTGATGCCCATTGAATCCAGTTTTCCTAAGGCCCTTTTATACCACACTTGGTCGAAGAAGTCTTGTTTTAAAGCGCTGTCACTCTCACACCACCTCTGGAATTCAGCTCTTTTGTCCATGTTTGAACCAATGAAATGAGATCAGGAGCTGAATCACCCTGCTGGAGTCCAAACTGAGCGTCATTGACCAGGTTATTCCTGAGCAGATGTTGCTTGAAAGCACTGACACCTTCCATCACTTTACTGATGATCGAGAGTAGACTGATGGGGTGGTAATTGGCCGAATTGGATTTGTTCTACATTTTATGTATAGGAGATACTTAGGTAATTTTCCACATAATCGGGTAAATGTCGTTGTTGTAACGATATTGGAACAGCTTGGCAAGGGCAGTGACAACTTCTGTTTCACAAGTTTTCAGTACTATTGCCAGAATGTTGTCAGGGTATGTCCCCTTTGGAGTATCCAATGTCTCCAACTGCATCTGGATATCACGTGGAGTGAATCAAATTGGTTGATGACTGGTAACTGAATTACTGAGGACCACTGGAACAGGCTGAGATGGATCATCCACTCAGCATTTCTGAATGAAGATTGTTGAAATACATCAGCCTTATCTTTTACACTGGAGTGCTGGGCTCTTCCACCATTAAGGATGGGGATATTTGTGGAACTCTTTCTCCGGTGAATTGTTTAATTGTCCGCAGCGTTTTTCCACGAGAAGTGGAAAGACTGCAGAGCTTAAATCTGAACTGTTGCTTGTGGGATCACTTAGCTCTGTCTATCACTTACTGCTTCTGCTGTTTAGCACAAATGTAGTCCTGTTTGGTGGTTTCACCAGGCTGACATCTCAATGTCAAGTGTGCCTAGTGCTGCTCCTGCCCTCCTGCACTCTCCATTGAACCAAGGTTGATCCTCTGGCTTGATGGTAATTGTTGAGAGTGGTATGTGCCAGGCCATGTGATTGTGCAGGAGTACAATTCTGTTGCTATTGCTGACCCACAATACCTTATGGAAACCCAGACTTGAGCTGCTAGAGTTGTTCGAAGTCTGTCTTAATTAGCACGTGGATAGTGCCACTCAAAATGATGGAGCTTATTCTCAATGTGAAGGTGTGACTTTGTCTCCACAATGACCATGCGGTAGTCACTCTTACCAATATTGTCATGAGCGGATACGTCTGCAATTGGCAGAATAGTAAGGCTGTGGTCAAGTATATATTTTCCTCTAGTTGGTTCCTTCACCACTTGCGACAGACCCAGTCTAGCTGTTACATCATTTCGGATCCGACCAGCTCTATCAGTAATGCTGCTGCAGAGACACTCTTGATGGTGGACATTGAAATCCCCCACCCAGAGTACATTTTGCGTAATTACCACCATGAGTGTTTCCTTCAAGGGTTGATCAGCATGGAGGAGTACTGATTCATTAGTTGAGAGAGGTTGGTGCATGGTAATCAGCAGGGGGTTTCCTTTCCCATGCGTAAACTAACGCCATGAGACTTCATGGGATACAGAATCAGTATTGAGGACTCCAAGAGTAATTCCCTTCCAACTGTATCCCACTGTGCCGCCACTTCTACTGTGTCTGTCCTGCTGGTGAGACAAGAGATATCCGGCGAAGGTGATGGGGAGTCTGGGACATAGCCATACTCACAGAATCATACCTTACAGATAATGTCAGGCTGTTGCTTGCCGAGTCTGTTTATTTCTATTCACTGTTTCCTGCCAGCTGTCCCATTCTAGTAACATGGCCATATATTAGCCTCAATCCACTAAGATTTGATTTTGCAAACTAGGGTTGGCGATTTTCGAAAGTTTTTCTGAAAATCCAAATGTATTACCTCTATTGCTTCTCTTTCCTTTGTCTCCCAGTCTGTTTCTCAATCATAATTCCCATTTCATAAACCTATGTTAATGTTGTCTATGCACATTATTTTCACTCCCAATAATTTCTCCTAAACTATTTACTTACTCTGTTCAATGTTCTGTGTACTATGTCATTTTCTCACACCAGACTTGATTTTCCTAGTATTGTTAGAAAGTTCTGTGAAGACAGAACTGAAGTAATGGATTCATAGTTCTGCCATTTCCCTGTTCCCCATTGCCCATTCTTTGGTTTCAGATTGTAAGGTAGTTGCACTTATTTTCTCATACTTCTCACATTGACATGATTTAACAAGCTATTACAGTTCACTCTTCTAACCCTTCTTATACGCTTCAGAAAACGATCGATTTTTGTTTTAGTTGCTCAATAATTGACCTTCCCCACCATACCCTCACAGGAGTATAGACTCTGGCCCAAAAGAGATACAACACGATCTATATTAGTCCCACTTTCCAACACAAGGCCCATAGCCAGGATGCCATGACACTTCCAAGTGCTTGTGCAAGCACGTATTAACGTTTGTGGGGTTACCCATGCTAATCCCCCTCCTAGCAAGTGCATTCCAGACCCCAACACCCTCTGTGTGAAAAAAATAAATCCTCCGTGTACCTCAAACCCTTCACTTTAAAAGTGTGCTCCCTTGTTCTTGACCCTCTGACTAAAAGGAACAGCTGCTGTCTATCCACCCCGTCCATGTCCCTCATTATCTTATCCTTCTGAATCACATCCCGCTCAGCCTTCTCTGCTCCAAAGTAAGCAACCCGAGCTTATCCAGCCTCTCTCCATAGCTAATATGCTCTATCCCAGGGAACATCCTGGTGAATCTCCTATGCAGACCCTCCAGTTCAATAACATCCTTCCTGTAATGTCGCTCCCAGAACTCCACACACTATTCCATCTTGGACTAACCAAAGCCCTGTATAGCTCTTATAATCTACGCACTGTTTAATAAACGCTGCACCCAAGGTCCAATCTTAACTAGTCCATTACCCTGTCCAGTCACATTCAGGGATGTGTGGAGGAGCACACTCTGACCTTTCTAGTGTGCTACCATTCACTGAGTACTCCCCTGTCTTGTTCCTTCATCCAGAGTGCATCAGCTCATATTTATCAGGTTTACATTCCATCTGCCTTTGATCCACCCGTCTGACCATTCCTTCTGTATCTTCCTGCAACATAGAACATAGAACATAGAACATTGAAGAATACAGCGCAGTACAGGCCCTTCGGCCCTCGATGTTGCGCCGATCAAAGCCCACCTAACCTACAATAACCCACTATACTCCATATACCTATCCAATGCCCGCTTAAATACCCATAAAGAGGGAGAGTCCACTACTGCTACTGGCAGGGCATTCCATGAACTTACGACTCGCTGAGTGAAGAACCTACCCCTAACATCAGTCCTATATCTACCCCCCCCCCCCTTAATTTAAAGCTATGCCCCCTTGTAATCGCTGACTCCATACGTGGAAAAAGGTTCTCACTGTCAACCCTATCTAACCCCCTAATCATCTTGTACACCTCTATCAAGTCACCCCTAAACCTTCTTTTCTCCAATGAAAACAACCCCAAGTGCCTCAGCCTTTCCTCATAGGATCTTCCTACCATACCAGGCAACATCCTGGTAAACTTCCTCTGCACCCGTTCCAGTGCCTCCACATCCTTCCTATAGTATGGCGACCAAAACTGCACACAATATTCCAGATGCGGCCGCACCAGAGTCTTATACAACTGCAGCATGACCTCAGGACTCCGGAACTCAATTCCTCTACCAATAAAAGCCAGTACGCCATATGCCTTCTTCACTGCACTATTTACCTGGGTGGCAACTTTCAGAGATCTGTGTACATGGACACCAAGATCCCTCTGCTCTTCCACACTACCAAGTAGTCTACCATTAGCCCAGTAATCCATCTTTTTATTACTCTTACCAAAGTGAATCACCTAACACTTAGCTACATTGAACTCCATTTGCCACTTTTCTGCCCAGCTCTGCAGCTTCTCTATATCCCGCTGTAACCTGCCATATCCTTCCTCACTGTCTACAACTCCTCCCACTTTCGTATCATCCGCAAACTTGCTCACCCAACCTTCTAAACCTTCCTCCAGGTCATTTATAAAAATGACAAACAGCGAATGGTCCCATAACAGATCCTTGCGGAACACCGCTAGTGACGGCACTCCAAGATGAACCTTTGCCATCAACCACTACCCTCTGTCTTGTTCCAGCCAGCCAATTCCTAATCCAAACCTCCAACTCACCCTCAATGCCATATCTCTGTATTTTCTGCAGTAGCCTACCATGGGGGACCTTATCAAACGCCTTACTAAAATCCGTATATACCACATCTACCGCTTTCCCCTCATCTACCTCCTTAGTCACCTTCTCAAAGAATCAATAAGGTTTGTGAGGCACGACCTGCCCTTCACAAAACCATGCTGACTATCCTTGATCACATCATTCTTATCCAGATGTGCATAAATCCTATCCCTTACAATTCTCTCTAAGACTTTGCGCACAACAGAAGTGAGACTCACTGGCCTATAGTTACTAGGATTATCCCTACTCCCCTTCTTGAACAAGGGAACCACGTTTGCTAGCCTCCAGTCCTCTGGCACTACTCCTGTAGACAAAGAGGACACAAAAATCAAGGCCAATCGGTCTGCAATCTCCTCCCTTGCGTCCCGGAGAATCCTAGGATAAATGCCATCAGGCCCAGGGGACTTATCTATTTTCACACTTGCCAGAATTTCCAACACCTCTTCTCTACATATCTCAAAGCCATCCATTCTACCTATTCGTGCCTCAGTATTCATATTGACAACAATGTCCTGTTCCTGAGTGAATACTGACGAAAAGTATTCATTCAGTGTCTCCCCAATCTCTTCAGCCTCCACACGCAACTTCCCATTACTATCCTTGATTGGACCTATTCCTACCCTAGTCATTCTTTTATTCCTAACATACCTATAGAAAGCCTTAGGGTTTTCCATTTCCTACCAACTAAGGACCTTTCATGTCCCCTCCTTGCTGCTCTTAGCTCTCTCTTCAGGTCCTTCCGGGCTACCTTATAACTCTCAATCGCCCCTATTGAACCTTCACGCCTCATCTTTACAAAGGTCGCCCTCTTCCATTTAACAAGGGATTCCAACTCCTTATTAAACCACGGCTCCCTCACACGACCCTTTCCTCCCTGCCTGATAGGTACGTACTTATCAAGGACACTCAATAGTTGCTCCTTGAACCAGTTCCACATATCACTTACGCTCTTGCCTTGGAATCTACTTTTCCAATCCACACATCCTAAGTCATGCCTCAACGCATCATAATTTCCCTGCCCCCAGCTATAACCCTTGCCCTGTAGTACACACTTATCCCTCTCCATCACTAGAGTAAAAATCACCGAATTGTGGTCACTGTACCCAAAGTGCTCACCTACCTCTAGTTCTAATACCTGGCCTGGTTCGTTACCCAGAACCAAATCCAGTATGGCCTCACCGTTTGTTGGCTTATCTACATATTGTGTCAGGAAGCTCTCCTGCACACATTGCACAAACACTGACCCATCTAACGAACTTGAGCTTTAGCTTTCCCAAACAATATCAGGAAAGTTAAAGTCTCCCATAACAATCACCCTATTACTTTCACTCTTCTCCTGAATCATCTTCGCAATCCTTTCTTCAACGATTCTAGGACTATTAGGAGGCCTGTAAAAGACTCCTAACAGGGTGACCTCACCTCTCCTATTCCTAACCTCAACCCAAACTACCTCAGATGGCAAATCTTCGTCCATCTTCCTTTCCACCGCTGTAATACTATCTTTGACAAGCAAAGCCACACCCCCCCCCCTTTTACCCCCACCTCTGACCCTACTAAAACATTTAAACCCTGGAACCTGCAACAGCCAATCCTGTCCCTGATCTAACCACGTCTCCGTAATAGCCACAACATCGAAGTCCCAGGTACCAACCCACGCTGCAAGTTCACCTACCTTATTTCGTATACTTCTGCCATTAAAGTATACACCCTTCAAGCCACTCTTCTGTTTACAGGCACCCTCCTTTAAGATTGATGCCATATTCCTAACCTCCCTACACTCCAGGTCCTGCACCCTAAAGCTACAGTCTGGGTTCCCATGCCCCTGCAGAGTTAGTTTAAACCCCCCCCCCCCCGCCAAGAGCACTAGCAAACCTCCCCCCAAGGATACTGGTGCCCCTCAGGTTCAGGTGCAGACCATCCTGTTTATAGAGGTCCCACCTTCCTCAGAAAGAACCCCAGTTATCCAAGTACCGAAATCCCTCCCTCCTGCACCATCCCTGTAGCCACGCACTTAACTGTTCTCTCTCCCTATTCCTCGACTCTCTATCACGTGGCACGGGTAACAAACCAGAGACAACAACTCTGTTCGTTCTAACTCTGAGCTTCCAACCTAGCTCCCTAAAAGCCTGTCTAACATCCTCAGCACTCCTCCTACCTATGTCATTGGTGCCAATATGGACCACGACTTCAGGCTGCTCCCCCTCCCCCTTAAGGACCCGGAAAACACGATCAGAGACATCACGTACCCTTGCACCTGGGAGGCAACATACCAAACGTGAGTCTCTCTCGTTCCCACAAAACCGCCTATCTGTGCCCGAACTATCGAGTCCCCAATTATTATTGCTCTGCTCTTCTCCGCCCTTCCCTTCTGAGTAGCGGGGACAGGCTCCGTGCGAGAGGCCTGAGCCCCGTTATTTACCCCTGGTAAGTCGTCCCCCCCACAAGTATCCAAAACGGTATACTTGTTCTTGAGGGGAACGACCACAGGGGGTCCCTGCACTGGCTGTTTCCTCCCAGTCCCCCTCACTGTCACCCATCTATCTGCCATCTTTGGAGTTACTACTTCCCTATAGCTCCGATCTATGACCCCCTCTGCCTCCCGAATGATCCGAAGTTCATCCAACTCCAGCTCCAGTTCCTAACACGGTCTTGGAGGAGCTGGAGATGGGTGCACTTCCTGCAAGTGTAATCAGCAGGGACGTCCATGGCATCCCTCACCTCATACATGTTGCAGGAGGAACATTGCACTGCCTTCACTGCCATCCCTCTAAAGCTAACCTTTATTTTAAAACATAACTGGGTCTAAAGAATACAACAAGCAAAATTCAGCACTTACCTACTTACCACAACGGATCTTATTATTAGGTTAGAGGAGGAGGGCGGGTGGGAGGCACTACCTCCGTAACATAAGGCGTTCCTCCTCACTGCCAACCACCCGGCCAATCATGGTATGAAACGCAAACGTAATTATCACAACTCCCACTTCCTCTACTCACCCACTGCAGATTCACATCTACACCATTTTTGAATAAACACGAACATTAATGGACACAGCACTGATCTCTGTGGTACACCACCGGACACTGGTCTCAAATTACACAAACAGCCGTCTCCCACCACCCTCTATTTCCTGACACTAAGACAACTTTCGTCCTAACTTGTCAAGTTATCCTTGATAATGTGAGATTGTACTGTATTTTTAAATTTCCCATGTGGAACTTTGTCAAAGGCATTGCTGCAAGACTAAATAAGCGACCTCCTCAAATTCAATCAAATTTATTAGACTTCCCTCTGATAACGTCATGATGAATATCCCTGATCAAACCTTGCCACTCTGATTGTAGTTCAATTTTCTCCTTTGCTATTTTTTCCAGTAGTTTCCCTAACAATGATCTGGCACTCGCTTGTCTATAGTTCCCTGGTCTATCTCTACCAACCTTACTGTATAGTGGAATCATATTAGCAGTTCTCCGGTCCTCTGGCACCTCCCCTATGGTCAGATTCTAATTAAAATTTTCAGTCAGAGTCTTTCCTCCTTTGACCCCGACAACAGCCTGTGATACAACTCATCCAGACCGGGGGATTGGTCCAATTTTATACCGGACAAAGCCTCAAACCCCTGCTCGTATTTTACATCAATCTGTTCAAGAGCTTTCCAGTCTATCTTCTCGAATTCTCTACCTGCATCCTCCTTCTCCCAAGTAAAACACATGTGAATGTCTCATGTAACAATCCATCAATGTTCACCAGCTTCACACACAGATTGTCTCCTTTGGTTTCTAATGGACACTAACTGTTGGCTGATAATTCCGTTCTACTTGTACGTGTAGAATATCGTGGGATTCTTGCTAAGTTCGCCTGTTTGCACTTCTCCATGTCCCTCTGTTATTCAGTCCACTCGTTGCTTCTAAGTTTCACCTTATGAAACTCAAGATCACAGGCTGAGTTTCCCCATCAGACAATCTTGCCATTTTATGGATTAATCTGGATATACCTTTTGCAGTTCCTGTGTAGTCTGTATATTCTGTCTTAGATTGGGACTCCAAACAGTACACAATACTTTAAGTTTAGTCTCACCAACATTCGATGCAACTGGTGCACGACATCTTCTACATTGCAATTACATTCACGTGAATGTAAACCTAATTTATACCGTCCCATTTGCACATATTCTTCCCAATAACATACGCTTTAATTTTTCTTATGAGCTTACGTGTTAGTACTAAAAAAAAATGCTCCTGAATATCCAACTATACGTTATCCATTGTTTATTTTTGCCTATGTCTACAAGAATCATGTTCAAACCATTACAAAAAGTATTTGCCACTTATGGCTTTCATTTCATCCATGTATTATCATACTTCCGAGTTTTGCCATTTCTTTCTGTATATCTAGCAGCACGTCCTTTAGAGTCCAACAGACACCTAACCACGGATGACATGTTCGCCGGTCTGTAGCTCACCGCTCTCCATCTTCATCCTTTCTTAAACTGTCGGATAATACTTATAACCTTCACCTAATTCAGATTGGCTAAATGCCTTTCAGTAATGTGTAGGAAAATAACATGAAAATCCGCAATACAATCAATATGTCTATTTCTGCTTCATCGGAAATTCTTGTATGAACTACATCTGGTCTGTCAGATTTATCAATACTCAATCCAGTTGTCTTTTCAATGACGACCTAATCACGAATGACCTTAGACTTTACTTACACAAGTCCCACGGTCTCTTGGTATTTCTGGGAGAATTTCTGGATATTTTTCCTTGAAGATGGACACAGAAATTACTGTTTCTTTTCCTTGTGATTTCTCTGTTGTCTACAATCAATGATCCTGTCTGCACACTCTCTGTCCCACATTTGATTTTGTTTTTGTTTTTATTTCATACATTGATAGAAGCTTATTAGCAGTCTTTATGTTTTTCTTTCATTTACATGCATTACATTTTTTATTTTCTTCTCAATTTCTTGGTCATCCTTTACTGGGCCTTACATTTCTCTGAATCCACTGGCTTACCACAACACTTGGCATTTTTCCAAGCTGCCTCCTTTGATCTAATAAGAAGATGAAGGTGGGGCTGATGGAATGGAAGGCGGACACATAGGAACATTCAACAGGGCGGTGCTGAGTTGGAGGTTTGGACTGGGGTAAGGTGGAGTTCGGGGAAGTGGGGAAACTGGTGAAATCCACATTGACCCCTGTGGTTGGAGGATCTCAAGACAGAAGTTGCCCAGCTCGGCGAATGGAACCACAAAAATGAGCACTCGAGCTACAAATCTTCTCACAAACTATGAGGCTTTCTTCCTCCAGACTTCTGGTGGTTAGGGAGTGGAGATGGAGCAGTCACAGAACCCTCATGTCCTTGGCAGAGTGGGAAGGGGAGTTAAAGTGCTCAGCCACAAGACTGTGGAGTTGGTCAAGGTGGTTGCCCCAGGGATATTCTCTGAAATGATCCACAAGTTGGCGTCCTGTCTCTCCAAATTAGAGAAGACCACATTGGGTGTAATGGGTGCAGTAGATGAGGCATTCAGTCTCCGTTCATCACCTTTCACTTTCAGCCCCACCTTCATCTACCTATCACATTCCCAGCTACCTCTCCCCTACCACACTCCCTTCTCATTTATCTCTCCGCCCCCTTGTTCACAAGCCTCATTGCTGACGAAGGGCTTCTGCCCAAAACATCTATACTCCTGCTCCTAGTACGCTGCCTGTCTCTGCTTTTCCAGCACCATTCTCTTCGACTCTGATCTCCAGAAACAGCAGTCTGCACTTCCTCCTCACACCTTCATGGCTTGCATGACTCAGATTTATAACGGTTACTTAAAATAAAACAAAAATTGTCGTGTACTCAAACATCATTAAAGAAACAAATGTATTGTGGTCACTGTTTCCAAAAGATCCTTAAGAGCAACGTTTTCAATGAACTCTCCTGATCATTCAACACCACTTCCCAAATAACCTGATCTCGAACTTGGTGCTCGACATAATGTTAATACAAGCCATCTAACACATGCTCATGAAATCCATTTTTCCCAGCATTAGCATTAGGTTGGGTTAACACAGCTTAGATATAATTTAAACAGTACATTATTACTGCAGTAGCCAAAGACGTGTCTATCTCATTTTCCTGTTTTATAATATATCCAGCATTTGTATTGCAACTTTCACATTGATATATAACTCCCAAAAATGTTTGCTTCTCCTTGCTGTTTCTGAGCTCCACCTTATCAGATTGTGTAGAATCTGAGCGACGTGGGATCTGGGTAAATTAATGTAAGTCATCTCGCCACATCATTTAAGCGCTTCTTCAGATCTTCTGTTATGCTGTGGAGTAGAGAAGGACAATGATCTTTCAACAATGTTGTGTATTTCCCATGAGAATGCTCTAACCTAGGTGGGAACTATACAACAGGCTGCTGCTGTACAGGGTTTTAGTAAGATCACATCTGGAGTAGTGTGTACAAATTTAATCTCCTCACTGAGGAAAGTATATTGTTACATTGGAAGCAGCTCAGAGATGGTTCCCTCAACTGATTCCTGTAATGAATGTATTAACCCATAAGGAAAGCATGATCAGGTTGAGTTTAGAAGAATGAAAGATGATCATATTCTTACATCGAACACCAGAAGGAGTCAGCAATAGAAGTCAATTACACAATAAATGGAGGAATCCATTCCACTTCTCCAGCTTGATACACAGGAACAGCAGAAGGATATTCACGCCTTTGACCCTTTTACACCAGAACAGGACAAGGGTATTCAGCCCTGGAGCATGATGTAAGGTTACAGGAGGAGGCCAATCAGCCCCTCAAGTCAAAACACTGGAGTCAGAATAGGCCATGCTGATCCAGTATCCTGTTACACAGCAAGAGGATCAGTCCATTCAGCCTCCTCAAGTCTCTAACGCAGGAACTGAAAGAAGCCACACAGTGACTTGAGATTTGTTATACTGGGATAACAGGTGGTCATACAGCCCCTCCGATCCTTTGTAGGGGAATTGGATAAGGATACAAAGTATCTGAGGCAGTTTTTAATAAGAAAGTTGGAGGTAATTCAGATACGTGTCTGTTGTGCGAGAACAGGAGAAAACCAATCACTCCCTCAGTCCCATCTCAGGGTTACACGAGGAGACTGTTCAGTACCTCCAGCCTGTTATGGAGAAGTATGAGAAGACCCATGGTCCCCTCAAAATGTTACACAGCAACAGGAAGATTCCATAATCTCCCAACCCTCTAACACATCAACAGGAGGAAGTTATTCTGGCCATAGAGATGAGATTATTGGAAAACCAGAAAGACGTCAGTCCATCGATTTTATACACCAGCAGGATGATGAATCCATTCAGCCACACATGGCTCTTACACAGCAATTGGAGCAGATCTCTTAAAAACGTGTGCCCATTAAATAGGACTTCAAAGAAAACGTAAAGGTTTTCAAAAGGGAAGAACTTGTAATAACTGTATACATTAGTGAGTAAAACGTAACGAAAGAACTATTGTAATTTAAGGCATATTATTGGAATCCGTTGTTGAGGACATTTGCAAAGTTAAACCACAATCCATCAGAGTCAATATGGTTTTAGGAAGGAAAAACTGAGTATGAATTGTTTGCTTGAGTTACTTAATGATGTGACTACCAAGGTGGATAGTAGGATTCCTGGAGATGAAATGTCTCATCTTTCTGAAAGCATTGGATATGGTGCTTCTCCAAAGAGGAAGTGGTAAGATCAGACAACATTGGTTTAGGAGTAATTTATTAGCTTGGATGGAGGATTGGTTAACTAACAAAATTCAGTCAGATGGAATAAATCTGTCATTTTCTTTTGGCAAATGCAACTTGTGGGGTGCCATAGATTTCAGTACTCATGCCTCAACTATTTGCATTCAATATTATAACTCGGTTCATGGAATAGAAAATGCTATTTTCAGAGGACACTGACAGTGGCGCAATCTATAGCAAGAGACCAGAGTTTTAGGATTGAGAGATGGCAGGAAAGTGGAACAGGGACCGCGATGACATCAGCCATGATTGTATTCAATGGCGGAGCAGAGATGACATCAGCCATGATTGTATTCAATAGTTGTTGTGGTTCTGTTCGCCGAGCTGGGAATTTGTGTTGCAGACGTTTCGTCCCCTGTCTAGTTGACATCATCAGTGCTTGGGATCTTCCTGTGAATCGTTTCTGTGATGTTTCCTTCGGCATTTATAGTGGTTTGTATCTGCCACGTCTGGTTGTCAGTCCGCTGCAGTGGCCGGTATATTGGGTTCAGGTCGATGTGCTTAAAAATGGCACTTGAAAATGGCCAAAATAACACACAACAGAAAGGACACCACAACACACTCCTGGGGTTGAAACCTCTCCCACAGACAGCTCACAGACACGGAAAGAACAATACTGGCCAATGGGCTCAACTACAACCACAGGAATGCCAAGACAGCAGATTTCCTAGCAGCACTGGAATGCACACTCAGGAACAATGGACTGACAGAAAAGAAACAGCAAACAGTGATTCAAAGTATCGTACCCCTGATAACAAGGAAAAGACAAACACATAACCTCAACACCAAGGAGAGGGAAGTACTAAAAGCACTAAGAAGCGATAAGAACATAATCATAATAACAGCAGACAAAGGCAGAATGACGGTCATCCTGGACAAGGCAGAGTACATCCAAAAAACGCAACAACTACTTGCAGGTACCAGCACCTACGAAAAGAGGGAGTTTGACGCCACCCCACAGCTCACCAATAGGATAAACAGCACACTGAGGAAACTACATAAAAAGACAGATAACCAGGTTTGACCTACAGATAACGAAACCTGAAAGCAACAACACCCCCAGATTCTGTGGAATACATAAAGTGCACAAACCAGACATTCCACTCAGACCCATAGTATTACTACCAGGGATACCATCACACAAACTGGCGAAAGAACTACAGCAGAAACTGAAACACCTGATCAGCAGATACAGACACTCTACACAGTCAACACAGGAATTCTTGGACATCATCAGAAATATACACATAGACAAGGAAGAAATTATGATCTCATTCGATGTAACGGCAATGTTCACCTCTATCGACAAAACCCTAGCCATAAAAACAATAGCCAACCTGCTGGACATACAGAACAGACAACAAGACGGGGAACCTATCAACAAAGACTACATACTCAAACTACTGGACTAGTGCCTCACAACACACTTCACATTCAACAACCAAATATATGAACAAATCAATGGCACACCCATGGGCTCACCCATCTCTGTACTCATAGCAGAAGCGGTAATGCAAAGATTATAACAATCAGTGTTACCACGAATTCAACCTAAACTCTGGGTCAGATATGCAGATGATACCTTTGTAATCATTAAAAACACAGAAATAGAAAACACACACCGGATCATCAACGCCACACTCACAGGAATCCGATTCACTAGAGAGGAAGAAAAGGACAACCAACTCCCATTCCTAGATGTGATGGTACAGAGAACACCGAACGGAGAATTGACCACAAAGGTATACAGGAAAACCACACACACAGACCAAGTCCTAAACTACGAAAGCAACCACCCCATCACACACAAAAGAAGTTGCATCAAGACACTGTTCAAAAGGGCCACAACACACTGCAGTACACCAGAACTGCAAAAAGAGGAAGAAGAACACCTGTACAATGTATTTGCCAAAAACGGATACCGACGCAATTTCATCAACAGATGCCTAAGTGAAAGACAATGGAATGAGGACATGGCTCAACCCAAAGGACTAGCCACACTACCATTCATCAAAAACATTTCTGAACTGACAGCCAGACTACTGCGACCATTAGGACTCATTACAGGAAACAGACCAACAGCCACTCTCAGACAACAACTCACCAGAACGAAGGACCAGATACCCAGCAAAACCAATGTAGTGTACAAAATCCCATGCAAGGACTGCACAAAATACTACATAGGACAAACAGAAAGACAGCTAACGATCCGCATCTATGAACACCATCTAGCCATGAAACGACCTGACCAGCTATCCTTAGTAGGCACACACGCAGATGACAAGCAACTTGGGTTCGACTGGGACAACACGACTATTATAGGATAAGCCAAACAGAGAACAGCCAGGGAATTCCTAGAGGCATGGCACTCATTAGTATTACAGCGGTGGAAAGGAAGATGGACGAAGATTTGCCAGCTGAGGTAGTTTGGGTTGAGGTTAGGAATAGGAGAGGTGAGGTCACCCTGTTAGGAGTCTTTTACAGGCCTCCTAATAGTCCTAGAATCGTTGAAGAAAGGATTGCGAAGATGATTCAGGAGAAGAGTGACAGTAATAGGGTGGTTGTTATAGGGGACTTTAACTTTCCTGATATTGATTGGGAAAGCTATAGCTCGAGTTCGTTAGATGGGTCAGTGTTTGTCCAATGTGTGCAGGAGAGTTTCCTGACACAATATGTAGATAAGCCAACAAGTAATCCATACTGGATTTGGTTCTGGGTAACGAACCAGGCCAGGTATTAGAACTACAGGTAGGTGAGCACTTTGGGGACAGTGACCACAATTCGGTGATTTTTACTCTAGTGATGGAGAGGGATAAGTGTTATAGCTGGGGGCAGGGAAATTATGATGCGGAATGTTATGATGAAAGGTCCTTAGTTGGTAGGATTAGGGAAAACCCTAAGGCTTTCTTTAGGTACGTTAGGAATAAAAGAATGACTAGGGTAGGAATAGGTCCAATCAAGGATAGTAATGGGAAGTTGCGTGTGGAGACTGAAGAGATTGGGGAGGCACTGAATGAATACTTTCCGTCAGTATTCACTCAGGAACAGGACATTGTCGATATGAATACTGAGGCACGAATAAGTAGAATGGATGGCTTTGAGATATGTAGAGAAGAGGTGTTGGAAATTCTGGCAAGGGTGAAAATAGATACGTCCCCTGGGCCTGATGGCATTTATCCTAGGATTCTCTGGGAAGCAAGGGAGGAGATTGCAGAGCCATTGGCCTTGATTTTTGTGTACTCTTTGTCTACAGGAGTAGTGCCAGAGGACTGGAGGCTAGCAAACGTGGTTCCCTTGTTCAAGAAGGGGAGTAGGGATAGTCCTAGTAACTATAGGTCAGTGAGTCTCACTTCTGTTGTGGGCAAAGTCTTAGAGAGAATTGTAAGGGATAGGATTTATGCACACCTGGATAAGAGTAATGTGATCAAGGATAGTCAGCATGGTTTTGTGAAGGGCAGGTCGTGCCTCACAAACCTTATTGAATTCTTTGAGAAGGTGACGAAGGAGGTAGATGAGGGGAAAGCGGTAGATGTGATATATATGGATTTCAGTAAGGCGTTTGATAAGGTACCCCATGGTAGGCTACTGCAGAAAATACAGAGATATGGCATTGAGGGTGAGTTGGAGGTTTGGATTAGGAATTGGCTGGCTGGAAGAAGACAGAGGGTAGCTGTTGATGGCAAAGGTTCATCTTGGAGTGCCGTCACTAGCGGTGTTCCGCAAGGATCTGTTTTGGGACCATTGCTGTTTGTCATGTTTATAAATAACCTGGAGGAAGGGTTAGAAGGTTGGGTGAGCAAGTTTGCGGATGATACGAAAGTCAGAGGAGTTGTTTACAGTGAGGAAGGATGTGGCAGGTTACAGCGGGATATAGAGAAGCTGCAGAGCTTGGCAGAAAGGTGGCAAATGGAATTCAATATAGCTAAGTGTGAGGTGATTCACTTTGGTAAGAGTAACGAAAAGATGGGGTACTGGGCTAATGGTAGACTACTTGGTAGTGTGGAAGAGCAGAGGGATCTTGGTGTCCATGTACACAGATCTCTGAAAGTTGCCACCCAGGTAAATAGTGCAGTGAAGAAGGCATATGGCGTACTGGCTTTTATTGGTAGAGGAATTGAGTTCCGGAGTCCTGAGGTCATGCTGCAGTTGTATAAGACTCTGGTGCGGCCGCATCTGGAATATTGTGTGCAGTTTTGGTCGTCATACTATAGGAAGGATGTGGAGGCACTGGAACGGGTGCAGAGGAAGTTTACCAGGATGTTGCCTGGTATGGTAGGAAGATCCTATGAGGAAAGGCTGAGGCACTTGGGGTTGTTTTCATTGGAGAAAAGAAGGTTTAGGGGTGACTTGATAGAGGTGTACAAGATGATTCGGGGGTTAGATAGGGTTGACAGTGAGAACCTTTTTCCACGTATGGAGTCAGCGATTACAAGGGGGCATAGCTTTAAATTAAGGGGGGGGGGGTAGATATAGGACTGATGTTAGGGGAAGGTTCTTCACTCAGCGAGTCGTAAGTTCATGGAATGCCCCGCCAGTAGCAGTGGTGGACTCTCCCTCTTCATGGGTATTTAAGCGGGCATTCGATAGATATATGGAGGATAGTGGGTTCGTGTCGGTTAGGTGGGCTTTGATCGGCGCAACATCGGGGGCCGAAGGGCCTGCACTGCGCTGTATTCTTCTATCTATCTATCTATCTATCATCCACAGATTGAATCAATGAGCACATCGACCTGGACCCAACATACAGGCTACTGCAGCATACAGCTGGAACTGACAACCGGAAGCGGCAGATACAAACCACTGTAAATGCCGGAGAGAGCATCACAGAAGCGCTTCACAGGAGGCTCCCAAGCACTGAGGATGTCACCTAGACAGGGGACGAAAAGTCTGCACCACAAATTCTCAGCTCAGTGAAAAGAACCACAACAATGAGCACCAGAGCTACAAATCTTCTTCCAAACTTTGTATTCAATAGCACAGCAGAAATGACATCAGTCATGATTGTATTCAATTGGTTTTGGCTTCCTCGTGTATCGAGTGCTGGCATTGTGTAGCTCAGTAATAATGAAATGGCGTGTGTCAGGCTATTGTTCACATCCCATTATGTCTCATGTGATGGTCCATGGACAGGCGTGTTTCAGAAGTTATGTGACACATCCTTGTAACTTGGTCTGTTCCTGTGGTTGTCCCTCTAAGGTGACCTTGCAATCAGTAACACGAAGAAGCCCACTGAGTAAAGGACCAGGCATCTAAATTGCCTGAAAACACTGTCACTTTTTTTTAAAATAAAAGGTTGTTTTCTCCTTTTTTTTTAGTAAGAGGTCTTAAAGGCCAAACTTCCTACTGAAAACGGCTCAAGTAAATAACTTACAAGGCTTTTAGTTTTTAAAAAAAACAATAAATAATACTAGCAATGGCCAGCTCGCACAGACCAGGCTTTCTAGTTTTTTTTTGGTGTAGCTATAACAATCAAAGCTTAGAGTCCCAGAAGTGTCGTAAGTTTTAGTAAATTATCCCTGGCTGCTATTTTCTCTGGAACCTCACTTGATGCTGATTCCTCCTGGATTGGAGAACTGTATGAAGTATGCATGTCTGAATGTTCCTTTTTGCCAAGGGGTGTGTATGGGATGTTGCTATATTGGAACAGTTATTTTGTAAAATGTTCTGTATCCATTATTCAGTTTAGGTTTCCAATAGTTAAGTTATTCTAAATTCATCTTCATTCTTTCTGGATTTTCATTAGAGTGTTTAAATATATTGTGTTTTCCTTAATGGTGAGTGGTTTGACTAGTAGCATCACATCTAGAACACCCAACTCACATCTACCTTTAAAATAAGGAAAGGTTGGCATCCAAGCTACCTTCTTAAAATAGTTTGAGGCAGTCTGGTTCATCTATAGAAAACTGGGGACTCTTTTCCGGTTCTAAATCGATAATACCAAATTGGGTTTAGAATTTGCAAATAGACCATTCGACCCAACAAGTCCACACAGGCCCTCCCAGGTGTAACCTACCCAGACCCATTCCTGTCCCCTATTATTACACATTTACCCCGACTAAGGCACCTAACCCACACATCCCTGAAAACTATGAACAATTTATCATGGCCAATTCACCTGACATGCACATCTTTGGATTGTGGGACAAAATCAAAGCATCCAGAAGAAACTCATGCAGACACTGGAGAGTATGCACCAGGAGGCTATTGGGTTCAAAGGTCGCGTATGTTAGCTGTTAGTGTCTTTTTTTCCGGATGTTGAATTCGGTTGGTTTAAACAGTATTTTGTGTATAGAAATTCAGTCACTAAGTGTTCTCTGGGTGTGGAAAAGTGAAGGTGGGGTTTTACAAAAGGTAATGAAGGCAAAGCTGTAGGAATTGACAGACAAGCTGGAGTTGGGGTTGCGATTGTCTGTGAGAAAATGAGAGGTAATTACAGGTATAGCTCGGCTATTACATTTGGTAGATCCGCTGTCAGACTCTTTGGAAATGGCTTGAAGTCAATTTCAAATGAGGCACTTTGAACATGAGAAGGAATTGAAAGAGTTTGAATTATGATGAACAGTAGAAATAAAAGAAAGGGAAAGAACAAGAAAGAGAGCAAAAGAGAGAGGAGCAGAGAGTTTCAACTTTAAAAGTTAGCCATTAGAGAGGAAAGTTGACAGAGAAGGTGGAGATGAAGGTAGATAGTCGACGGGTTGAGGAGGGTCGTGAGGTTGAACAACCCTATTATAACCAATAGTCTAATGGGGTTCTGTTTAAATACATCCAGGCATTATCTAAATTTATGAGAAGGATGGGGAAGCCTTTTGTATTTCATTTGAGAATGTGGCTAAACAAATGCAGTGACCAGTGACCATGTCGATTTAATTTATCCAAACAAAGCTGGTAGGTATTTGCATCCCTATCGGAGGAGGTATCTGGGGAGTATGATGATATGAAGAAAGCCATCTGAAGTGTATATGGGATTGTGCCAGAAGCTGACAGACAGCGTTTCAGGAATCTAAAAAAGGGTCCCTGGTTAAACGCCACATTGAGTTTGAAAGGATCAAACAAAGTAATTTTGAAAAGTGGGGAAGAGTATTAAAAACAGAGCAAACCTATGGCATTCTTAGAGAGATTCTTATTTTGGAGAAGTTCAATAATTCACTTCCTGTAGTCGTGAGAACTCGTGTAGATGAGCAGAGTGTTAAAACGGCAAGATTAGAAGCTGAAATGGCTGATGATGATGATTGTGTTCAGAAATCAAAGATTCTGTGATAGATTGAAAAGAATGTACGAGATCTTCTTAAAACATTTACCTGTGAGAGTAAGGTTTACTGGCATAGGCCAGGAGTAGCAGGTAAAGAGGTTACAGCATTAAGAGGTACAGAAGCATGTAATTCATTTATGCTGAGACATGAGGAGCTATGTCTTTCAGAGGGACTATTGGAGAGATGAGAAGTGCTCCATTATGTAACGTGTGGTTCCAGTGTCCAGCGGAAACATCAACAGATTTATTAAACAATGGGGAAGGAGGCATTGATCTTGGTGTTGGTGTTACAACATTTCAGCATTTAAATTGCGAAAAACGTGCCTGAGACAAATCTCAGAGAGACAGATCTCTGAGTCACTGATCGTGATTCCTTAAAGTTTTTGGAGAAGTTTAGGAAGCAAAATACCAGTCTGTTTCGATTGAGCTTATTATTGCTGCCATTCAATTTGAAATTATAGAGGTGACAGGGCTAGAAAAAGTACGTTTTGACACGTTGTGGAGACTTTGATGAAGAAAAACAAAGGCATTCTGTGGCAGGAGTAAAATGACTGAAATCGAAACTGGTTGGGAGCATTTGTATGCAGAGTCAATGTAATATATATGCATTTCAGTCTTCTAATAGAAGAAGGTTGGGAGGTCTAAAGTGAATCTATCTTTGTATATTGATGGATCATTTTATTGAAGGTGGCGTCGCGAAGATACAATCACTGGAAAAAGGTTATTTTCTCTTGGGTTTTTTTGAGGAGAGGTTTTCAAGGCAGAGGTGAGGAACTGCTGTCTGAAAACAGTTTAAGTAAATAACTGAGAAAGTCTTTACGTTTCATTAAAATGAGGGCAACAATGGAAGGGCAGAGGTCAGCTCTCCCAGACCAGGGTTTCTCATTTTGTTTTTAGCTGCAACATTCAGAAGCAGCTGGGGACCCCAGAAGGGTGGGAAGTTTTATTACAGGTTACCTAGCTGCTTCTCTCTCTGAGATCTCTGTTGATGTTGTTTCCTCCTGGATTGAAAAACTGCTGTAAGGATCTGTGTTCGAATTTATCTTTGTGCGAAGCAGTGTAAACCAAGAAGGTACGGTATCTATTGTTTGTGTAAGTGTTCCAACATATAAGCTCTCCCAAAATATTCTTTTCTTTGATTCAATCAGTTTGGGGATGATCTGCTGGGTTTCTCAGCTCCATGTTACAGGAACTTTCAGTCATTCAACCCCCAGCTTCCTGTTCGCAAGCAGTCGATTCTCAGACACTTTATACCCCCGGTTTCTTCTCGCATGGGTTCAGAAGGCATTTCCTATGGGGAAGGACTCTCCTTATAATATATTTTATCTGCTTTATAAATTCATGCAACAGTCAGCATGCTTTCCACAGGCCAATCAAAAACATGCACTTATTTTATGGTTATCGATATCCGATCACAATTAGTCATTCTGGTTATTTCACTTGTCACACCTTATTGTATTCAGCCAAAGACAGCTTCCAAGCACTTGTCTCATTATAAAATACAATTTCTAACAGAGAACATTTTTATCCTCAGCCGTTATCATGACCGTTATCTCAAACATACATTTTACCTAGTCATTATTTGCGACTCTAATCTATCAATGTTAGCATTTTAATTTTTTAACAAAATATTTTATTGAAAAAGATAGTTTTATTATTATATTAAACAATTAACAAAACAATTCAAATAACTGAACAAAATTACACTCATGTGCATGTATATACAAAATAAGTTAAAGTCGCGAAACGGACAGTAGAAAAACAGAAACGATAAATAATAAATAAATAATACGGCTGAGCATAACAAACTGATAGCTCTCGTTCTTCGAGAGCGTTAACTGATACACATTCATACGTTCATAATTCTTCATATGTGATTCATTAGACAATATCGTCATGACTATATAAAAGTCCTCTTTAGAGTGACAAATAAACTTGTATCATGGTAATCCAAAAAGGGTTGTCATATCTTATATAAATCTCTGGTTTTCGGTTCACCACACTGGTGAGAAAGTCTAAAGGGATATTCTCCATGCGAGCTTACAATGACACAACAGACCCGGCGGGTTTTCAGACATCCAACACAACAGAATATTTTTTTCCTAGCACAGGAAGTATGGGGATACTGAAGGAGTATTGTGCATCAGGATTTACTTTGGAAAAGGATATATGAAGATATAAAATGTCGGGAAAAAGATGGTGACACCTTGCAAGATGTTTATATTATAGAAGAGGAAGTGCTGGATGTCTTGAAACGGGTAAAGGGGGATAAATGCACAGGACCTGATCAGGTGTACCCTATAACTCTGTGGGAAGTTTGAGAAGCGATTGCTGGGCCTTTTGCTGAGATATTTGTAATATGGATCGTCACAGTTGAGGTGCCAGAAGACAGGAGGTTGGCAAAGGTGGTGGCACTGTTTCAGAAGGTTGTTAAGGACAAGCCAGGGAACAATAGACCAGTGAGCCTGACGTTGGTGGTGGGCAAGTTGTTGGAGGGAATCCTAAGGGACAGGATGTTCATGTATTTGGAAAGGCAAGGACTGATTATGGATAGTCAACATGGCTTTGTGCGTGAGAAATCATTTCTGACAAACTTGATTGAGTTTTTTGAGGAAGTAATAGAGAGGATTGATGAGGGGAGAGGGGTAGATGTGATCTCATGGAATACACGGAACACTAGCCATTTGGATACAGAACTGGCGCAAAGGTAGAAGACAGAGGGTGGTGGTAGAGGGTTGTTTTTCAGACTGGAGGCTTGTGACCAGTGCAGCGCCACAAGGATCGGTGCTGGATTCACTACTTTTTGTCATTGACATAATTGCGAGCATAAGAGGTACAGTTAGTAAGTTTGCAGATGACACCACAATTGGAGGTGTAGTAGAGAGCGAAGAGGGTCACCTCAGATTTATCAAACGGCCAATGGGCTGAGAAGTGGCAGATGGAGTTTAATTCAGATAAATGCGGGTAGCTGCATTTTGAGAAAGAAAATCTTAGCAGCACTTATACACTTTATAGTAAGGTCGCAGGGAGTGTTGCTGAACAAAGAGAACTTGGAGTGCAGGTTCATAGCTCCCCAAAGGTGGAGTCGTAGGTGGAAAGGATAGTGAATAAGGCGTTTGGTATGCTTTCCTTTGTTGGTCAGAGTACCGAGTACAGGAGTTAGAACATAGAACATAGAACATAGAACATAGAAAAATACAGCGCAGTACAGGCCCTTCGGCCCTCGATGTTGCGCCAACCGAAGCCTATATAACCTACACTAGCCCAAGAACCCCCATGTGCTTGTCCAATGCCCGCTTAAATGACCATAAAGAGGGAGAGTCCACCACTGCTACTGGCAGGGCATTGCATTAACACACAACCGCTGAGTAAAAAATCTACCCCTCACATCTGTCCTATACCTACCACCCCTTAATTTAAAGCTGTGTCCCCTAGTAACAGCTGACTTCATTAGTGGAAAAAAGGATCTCACTGTCAATCCTATCTAAACCCCTAATCATCTTGTACACCTCTATCAAATCTCCCCTAAACCTTCTTTTCTCCAATGAGAAAAGCCCCAAGTGCCTGAGCCTTTCCTCATACGATCTTCCTACCATGGCAGGCAACATCCTTGGAAACATCCGCTGAACTCGTTCCAAGGCCTCCACATCCTTCCTATAGCATGGCGACCAAAACTGCACACAATACTCCAGATGAGGCTACACCAGAGTCTTATACAACTGCAACATGACCTCAGGACTCCGGAACTCAATTCCTCTACCAATAAAGCCCAGTACACCATATGCCTTCTTCACAGCACTATTTACCTGGGTGGCAATTTTCAAAGATCTGTCTACATGGACACCGAGATCCCTCTGCTCATCCACACTACCAAGTAGTCTACCATTAGCCCAGTAATCCATCTTCTTGTTACTCCTACCAAAGTGAATGACTTCACACTTAGCTACATGGAATTCCATTTGCCACCTTACTGCCCAGCTCTGCAACTTATCTATATCCGGCTGTAACCTGCCACATCCTTCTTCGCTGTCCACAACTCCACCGAATTTCGTGTCATCCGCAAACTTTCTCACCCAGACTTCAAGCACCTCCTCCAGGTCATTTATAATAATGACAAACAGCAATGGTCCCAAGACAGACCCTTGTGGAACACCGCTAGTAACTGCGCTCCAAGGTGAACCTATACCATCAACTACTACCCTCTGTCTCCTTCCAGCCAGCCAATTCCGAATCCAAACCTCTAATGCACCCTCAATGCCATACCTCCATAGTTTTTGCATTAGCCTGCCATGGGGTACCTTATCGAACGCCTTGCTAAAATCCATATACACCACATCTACTGCTTTACCCTCGTCCACTTCCTTGGTCAATTTCTCAAAGAATTCAATAAGGCTTGTGAGGCACGACCTGCCATTCACAAAACCATGCTGACTATCCTTGATCACATTATTCCTATCCAGATGTTCATAAATCCTATCCCTTACAATTCTCTCTAAGTCTTTGCCCACAACAGAAGTGAGACTCACTGGACTATAGTTACTCGGGCTATCCCTGCTCCCCTTCGTGAACAAGGGAACCACATTCGCTATCCTCCAGTCTTCTGGCACTATTCCCGTAGACAACGACGACATAAAAATCAAGGCCAATGGCTCCGCTATCTCCTCCCTAGGTTCCCAGAGGATCCTAGGATCAATGCCATCAAGCCCAGGGGACTTATCTATTTTCATCCTTTCCAGAATTTCCAACACATCTTCCCTACATACCTCAAAGCCATCCATTCTAATTAAGTTTGACTCAGTATTCACATCGGCAACAATGTCCTGTTTCTGAGTGAATACTGATGAAAAGTATTGATTTAGTGTCTCTCTGATCTCCTCCGCCTCCACACACAACTTCCCACTACTATCCTTGACTGGACTGATACCTACCCTAGTCATCCTTTCCTTCCCGACATACCTATTGAAAGCCTTTGGGTTTTCCTTAATCCTACCAACTAAGGACTTTTCATGTCCCCTTCTCGCTGGTCTTAGCTCTCTCTTTCGATCCTTCCTGGCTACCTTATAACTCTCAATCGCCCCAACTGAACCTTCACGCCTCATCTTTACATAGGCCGCCCTCTTCCCTTTCACAAGGGATTCCAATTGCTTGTTAAACAGCGGCTCCCTCACAAGACCCTTTACTCCCTGCCTGACTGGTACATACTTACTAAGGACATCCATTAGCTGTTCCTTGAACAATCTCCACATATCATTTGTGTTCTTCCCTTGAAGCCTATTTTTCCTATCCACGCATCCTAAGTCATGCCTCACCGCATCATAATTTCCCTGCCCCCAGCTATAACTGTTGCCCTGCAGTGCACACTTATCCCTCTCCATCGCTAGAGTAAAAGTCACCGAGTTGTGGTCACTGCCCCGAAGTGCTCACCTAAAGGAGGTCATGTTAGGAGGTCATGTTGCGGCTATACAGGACATTGGTTAGGTCACTCTTCGGATATGTGGTCGGCATGGATGGGTTGGAACGAAGGATCTGTTTCCATGCTGTACATCTCTTTGACTCCATGACTTATATTAATCACTGCTTTTTGGTGCAGCATGCTGGTGAGAAAGTCCAAAGGGATATTCACCATGATGAGCTCACAAAGACCCAACAGACCTGGGGAGTTTTCAGACATCCAACACAACAGAATATTTTCCCTAGCACAGTATGAATATATTTTTTTTCCCATTTGCATCTGCGTAAGATACTCTGGGCAAGCCCAGGAAAAGAGAAACCGGGTCCATCTCCAATTTGGTCCCCAAGACTCACTCTACCACACCGAAAACAGTCCTCCAATATGTACGAAACCTTCAGCAGGACCACATGCGATGATTAAGAGTGCTTGTAGTCATTGTGCATTGAGGACATGCTGAAGATAATCCCACATTGAATTTTGAGATATAAACTGAGTTCAGATAGAACCTATGAACAATTTTCAACTGCATGGAATGGGTCCTATTCGAGATCAAACTCCTTCGAGTATTTTCTAAAACATCCTCCCATTTCTCTGAAAAAGATTTAAACCCCCAACACTGTCGCACAGACATCACAAAGCTGCAGAGTCTTCACTGAGGGGACACTCTCCAACAAATGATACAGGGAACTGGCAGAGTTCTTTCCAATAATCACCTGCTTCTCTGTATGGGATCTCTAAGTGTCTGTTAAAATTGTGTTTTTTAATCAAATCTCTAATCTGGAAAAAAAAAGAAGAATTCTCTATTAGGTAGTCCATACTTACGAGTTATTTGATCAAATGATATCATTGTTTCTCCAACAAGTAACATGTCGTAGCTCGGTGGTTTCCACTGCTGACTCACAACACCAGGGTCACGGGTTTGGTTCCATCCTTGGGTGACTGGCTGTGAGGCGTTAGTATATTCTCAATGCTGTCTGCGTAGGTTTCCTCCCACACTCACAAACATGTGCAGGTTAGATGACTTGGCCATTGCTAAATCGCTCATAGTGTTCCACGATCTGTAAGTTGGGGCATTAATCAGGGTAAATATAGGATGGTAGTGGAATGGTTCTGGGTGGGCTACTCTTCAGAGTGTCGAAGTGAACTTGCTGGGCCCAAGGACCTGTTTGCACACTGTAGGATTTCTACTAATTCTAAATCACACAAGCAAGGTACAACCCTCGCTACTCATAGTTTAAACCTGGAATCCATTATCCTCGGTTGACAACTTGGTATACCAATTATAGGGGTAAGAAACATGGTGATGGCTATATTGCCCTCGATCTGACGCCTTGTCCTTCAAGATTTAATCATTCATTATTTTATGACAATATTCCATAAATGTTGTCATTTTATCTAAGAACAACAGACTAATAAGGGTTCACTTTGCCTGAGAGGGCTCTATGTCTAGCCGTATTGATGCCGACACCTCAGCGGCCCAGGCACTAACATACTTTGAAAGAAAAACTTAATTGATTGCTTTTAATTGGGGAGATCTACTCCCCACAATCTGTGGGGCAGTTGCAATTTTGTTAGCTTGAAAAAGAATGGCTTATGGTGTCAAATAAAAGAGCTAAATCAGCCATTACGTTTCCGAAATATCTGTCGGGAAACACCAAAGAAAGCTTTCGAACGAGGTGTAGGAAATGAGGAAGCACATTTATTTTAATAACAGACATTCGACCTAGCCAGAATATTGGAAATACCTCCCATCTTTGAAGGTCCTGTTTAATTTTGTCAAACAAATGCACATAGTTCACGTTAAATAACTGATCAAAGACATATGTAATGAATATACTGAAATAGGGAAATCACCATTTAAAAGGAAACCAGGATTTGGCCTCAGTATCAGGTATTTCCCTAAGACCTCCCAGAGGCATGGCCTCCAACTTTGTAAAATTATTCTTATCATCCGGAAAGGCAACAAGCGAATTAATGCATTGTATCACATGAACTACCGAAATTGTGGGATTTGACAAAAGCGTAAGACCCTCATCTGCATACAATGTCATCTTTCGTGACTTCTATCCCAATTCTGGGGCAGATATGTTGGCATCCCTACAGATGGCCTCCGCCAGTGGCTCAATCTCCAACGTAAAGAACAATGGTGAAAGGTGTCAAACTTGTCGGCTGCCTGGAGAAATATTAATATTACTGGTTGGCCACACCATGAGTGAGAACTGCAGCCAAAGGATCGCAGTAAAGGACCCTCACCCACTTGATAAAAACTTTGCATATACCATTCCGTTCTAATGTACATATGAGATCCGGCCACTCAACCCAATCAAATGCCTTATCTCATCCAAAGAGATCAATAATCCCTGGACAGATTGTTGTTGAGACTCTTGAATCATGTTGAGTAAACTCTTAACATTGTAGGAAGATCTGCGGCCCCTTATAAAGCATTTTTGGTCCTCTTTGGCAATGGAAGGCAGCAAAGTTTCCAGCCTGAATGCATGGATCCCAGACAGGATTTAGAAACCAACATTTAAAAGTGAGATTGGCGTGTAAGAAACACAATCCTCCAGGGTCTTCCTTTCTTCAGCATCAGAGAGATATGGGCCTCTCTTAAGGATGGAGGGAGGTGTTCCCGACTGTATGAGTGACGGAACATGTTAAACATCAGCCCTGACAATAGGTTTATAAAGTATTTATAAAATTCACTAGGAAATCCGTCAGGAATGTGCATCTTTGCATTCTGAAGCTGCTTCACACCCTCCTGCGCTGACAATGGTGCATTAAGGCACAACACCTATTCAGGGGTTAATCGTGGAAGACCCAGGTTCTTGAAAAATGACTCAATCTTAATCCATCTATCCTCAAAATGTTCAGTCTGAAATAATTCGGCAAAAAATCTCGGACAGGAGGCATTAATCTTTTTGGAATTGAAGGTAAGGATCCCAGTACCTTCCCTAATTGAGGTAATGGCTTAAGAGGGGCGGTTGTTATCCTGGCAAGATAGAATAAATACCTGCCTGGCTTATCACCATGTACAATCAGCCGTTTTTTTGCAAAAGTAAGTACCTTCTTGGCTGTCTGTGTGAGCGTGGAATTCACTGTAGACTGAAGCATTGTGATCCTCTGCAGCTTAGCCACTGAGGGTCTATCACAGTATACCCTCTCGGCTGCCCTCAGCTGTGCCTCAAACCAGCGTTCCTGCTCCCCCTTCTGCTACATCCTAAGGATTAATTATTCCCTCGGCACAAGCCTTAGCAATTTCCCATAGAATGGATGGTTTACTTGTTAAATCTGAATTAATGGCAAAGAAAGATCTGAATTCATTGCAGTGGGCGGCACGGTGGCTCCGTGACACAGTGGTTAGCACTGCTGCTTCACAGCGCCAGAGACCCGGGTTCAATTCATGCCTTAGGTGACAGTCTGTGTGGAGTTTAGACATTCTCCCTGTGTCTGCGGGGGTTTTCTTCGGGTGCTCCGGTTTCCTGCCACAGTCCAACACGTGAAGGTTAGGTGAATTGGACATGCTAAATTGCCTGTACTGTTAGGTGAAGGAGTAAATGTCAGCGAATGGGTCTGAGTGGGTTGCTCTTCGGCAGGTCAGTGTGGACTTGTTGGGCCGAAGGGCCTGTTTCTACACTGGAAGTAATCTAATCTCAATACTCAATTAACCAATTAGTCTTAAGAATAAAGGGATACATTCGCTAGTCTCTCGAATATGTTGTATTGCCCTTAATCTTAATCAATAAGTATACTGCTTCATGGTCAGAAATGGTAATATTCCCAATTGTGCAGGATGCCACGGAATCTAAGATTGTTGCAGGGAAGGAAAAGATATCAACCGTCGTGTGGCATCTCTGTGGGTTAAAGAAGAAAATAAAGTCCCTACTTATGATGTGGATCTGCCTTCAGATATCCACTAGCTCTAGTTCTTCACACAAATTCACTAATTGCTTACATTATAACGAGGGTATTGGGGAACCTTAGGACATTCTGTCCAGCGTGGAGTTCATAAGACAGTTGAAATCTTCTACAATAATGTGCCACGATGCAAGATAACTGAATTTGGAAAATGCATCCACCAGGATTTTAACAGGGTTCGCCGGGGGTGGAGCAATAAACATTCAAAAAACTGTATTATATACCATATTTCAAGGCTTTGGGTATTATGAGACTTCCGTGAATGTCAAATACAATCTAGTCGGTTAAATGGAAGATTCTTTTTATCCATTATGGTTTCTCCCCTACTCGTAGTATTAAAAGAGGAGAAATAAACCCGATCAAACCCGACCTCCTCTAATGTCAAATGTTCCTTGTCATCAAGGTGCATCTCCTGCAATAGGACAACGTCCACCCTCTCTTTTTAAGACTAGAAAGTAATTTTTTCCTCTTTTCTGGCCAATGGCACCCCTTAATGCTCCAGGTAGACCATTTAAGCACATCATTACCCAGAACACACTTTAGTAGCAACATTTGAACTCGAGAGACGAAGAACTCGAATTACTGATCATTAATAAACAAAGTCTCGTAGAGCTTAAAAACTACTCAAACTAAGACTACGACAACTGCCAACTCTCAAATCTTTCTAAAACTAAGCATTTTAAGTAAATGGCTGGGATGGAGTGGGTTAGGAAAGGACTTTGCCCGTGCTGTGATGCGGAGCCCAACAAAGCAGGCCTTCCAGATCCCCACCATCTTGGATTTCCCGTTAACATTTTATCGGTATTATCATTTCATTTGCATTATATTCGGGGATGTTCTGGAGCAGTGTGATTTTTTACCACTGTCAGCATTTCCCCAACACTGCACATTCCTGCCATTCCTCGATAAACCTTGACTCCTTTATTATTTATGAACCTTCTGTCTGTGCCTCAAACATATTCAATATCTCTGCCGCCAATGCACTGCAGGGAAGAGAGTTCTAAATACTCTCACCACTGAGAAAACTAAAATTAGCTTCATCTGTGTGAGAGATCATTTTTGTCTCCTTACATGAGAAAGGATATAATTAAATTAAATTAAAGGATATAATTGTGGGCGGCATGGTGGCACTTTGGTTGGCACTGCTGCCTCACAGCTCCGGACACGCGGGTTCAATTCCTGCATCAGGCGACAGATTGTGTGGAGTTTGCACGTTCTCCCTGTGTCTGCGTGGGTTTCCTCCGGGTGCTCCGGTTTCCTCCCACAGTCCAAAGATGTGCAGGTTAGGTGAATTGCCCATGCTAAATTGCCCGTAGTGTTAGGTTAGGGTTGTGGGTGGGTTGCGCGTTGGTGTGGACTTGTTGGGCCGAAGGAACCTGTTTCCACACTGTAATGTACCTAATCTAAATTGGAAGCAGTTCGGAGATATTTCACGACATGTATTCCAGGGATGAGGGTCTTATATTATGAAGGCTTTAACAGGTTACTCTTGGAATGAGAGGAAATCTTATTGAAACATACAAAACCTAGAGGAGAGTGATCAGATAGATACCCACTGGGTGTTTGTATCGTCCAAACTTCTTGTTGTTTTCATAGAATCTCTACAGTGTGGAAGCAGGACATTCCATCCATCATGTCTACATTGAACTTCGGAATAGTATCCCCCCTCCCCGGACCTTCACCCCGACTCTATCCATGAAATCCTGCATTTCCCATGACTAACCTATCCAACCTACACATCCCTGGGCACTATGGGCAATTTAGCATGGCCAATCCGCTGTAAGCTGCATATCTATGGACAATGGGAGGAAACTAGAACACTGGGAGGAAACCCACACAGACATGGAGAGAATGTTCAAAATCAACATAGAGGGTTGCCCGAGGTTGGAACTGAACGCAGTTACTTGGTGACGGGAGGTATCAGTCCTAACCACAAATCCACCATGTGCATCCGTTAGTATTATTAGTTACTTGTGGCGAACTAAAGAAATGTGCCTAATTTTTTTCCTATCACTGAACCTGACTCAGTCTGAGAACTTTATCATCGGCCATATCACCAACCGGGTTACATTTAAAATTTAGTGTCAGCAGTGGAAGAATGGGACGAGAAAAGGAAACAGTGACACCTTACAACCTCCGTCAGAGCAGGAATTAGGAGAAATTTACAAAGTGGAATTTCAGTCAAATGTGAATTCTCTTTCCCAGAAGTTTCGGGTGGCTGGACCTTTATATTACAACGAAGCTGGCTTTGTCTGATTTTCCATGGATAGCTGAATCAGGGATAATGGTGCATGGAAAGAAAAGTGCAGCTGGGATCACAATGAGATGAGCCATGAACTTATCTAGTAGTGGAGTAGTGTGAAAGGGCCGAATGGCCCAATTGTGTCACTCAGTCCTGTGTACTGATATTCCATTCAGCCCGCAGACATGCTAAACAGGGGAAGATCTAGGCCACTCAGATGCTTAGGTGTAGCTTTGGAAATAGACAATAGACAATAGACAATAGGTGCAGGAGTAGGCCATTCAGCCCTTCGAGCCTGCACCGCCATTCAACATGATCATGGCTGATCATTCCTAATCAGTATCCTGTTCCTGCCTTATCTCCATAACCCTTGATTCGGCTGTCTTTGAGAGCTCTTTCCAACTCTTTCTTAAATGAATCCAGAGACTGGGCAGAGCATTCCACACAGCCACCACTCTCTGGGTGAAGAAGTTTCTCCTCATCTCTGTCCTAAATGGTCTAACACATATTTGTAAGCTGTGTCCTCTGGTTCAGCACTCACCCATCAGTGGAAACATGTTACCCGCTGCCAGAGTGTCCAATCCTTTCATAATCTTATACGTCTCAATCAGATCCCCTCTCAGTCTTCTAAACTCAAGGGTATACAAGCCCAGTCGATTCAGTCTTTCAGTGTGAGGTAATGCCGCCATTACAGGAATTGATTTCGTGAACCTACGCTGCACTCCCTCAATAGCCAGAATGTCTTTCCTCAAATTTGGAGACCAGACTGTATGCAGTACTCCAGGTGTGGTCTCACCAGGGCCCTGTACAGCTGCAGAAGCACCTCTTTTCTTCTATACTCAATTCCTCTTGTTATGAAGGCCAGCATGCTATTAGCCTTCTTCACTACCTGCTGTACCTGCATGTTTGCCTTCATTGACTGGTGTACAAGAATAGCCAGATCTCTCTGTACTGCCCCTTCACCTAAACTGATTCCATTGAGGTAGTAATCTGCCTACCTGTTCTTGCCACCAAAGTGGATAAAGATACAATTATCCACATTAAACTGCATCTGCCATGCATCTGTCCACTCACCTAACTTGTCCAGGTCACCCTGTAATCTCCTAACATACTCATCACATTTCACCCTGCCACCCAGCTTAGTATCATCAGCAAATTTACTAATGTTATTGCTGATACCATCTTCTATATCATTAACATATATTGTAAAAAGCTGCGGTCCCAGCACGGATCACTGCAGTACCCCACTGGTCACTGCTTGCCATTCTGAAATGGAGCCGTTTATCACTACCCTTTTTTTCCTATCTGCCAACCAATTTTCAGTCCAATCTAGTACTTTGCCCCCAATACCATGTGCCCCAATTTTACTCACTCACCTCCTGTGTGGGACATTTTTCAAAAGCTTTATGAAAGTCCAGGCACACTACATCTACTGGATCTCCCTTGTTCATCTTCAGAGTTACAGCCGCAAAAAATTCAAAAGAATAGTCAAGTATGATTTCCCCTTCATAAATCCATGCTGACTCCGTCCTATCCTCTTACTACTATCCAGATGTGCCGTAATTTCATCTTTTATAATAGACTCCAGCATCTTTCCCACCACTGAGGTCAAACGAACTGGTCTATAATTTCCTGCTTTCTCTCTCCCACCTTTCTTAAAAAGTGGATATAACATAAGCCACCCTCCAATCCTCAGGAACCGACCTCAAATCTATCGAACTCTGGAAAATAATCACCAACGCATCCACGATTTCCCGAGCCACCTTCTTCAGTACCCTGGGATGCAGACCCTCAGGCCCCAGAGACTTATCAGCCTTCAGACCTAACAGTCTCTCCAACACCAAATACTGGCAAATATTAATTCCCATAAGTTCAGGTCCTTCAGTCACTGTTACCTCAGGGAGATTGCTTGTGTCTTCCCCAGTGAGAACAGATCTGAAGTACCCATTTAATTCCTCTGCCATTTCTTTGTTCCGTAATATATTCCCCTGTTTCTGTCTTCAAGGGACCAATTTTAGTCCTAACCTTTTTTTTTTGCCTTGCACATACCTAAGAAGGCTTTTACTATCATTCTTTATATTATCGGCCAATTTACCTTTTTAACTCATTAATGTACTTGTAAAATCCAGGCTGGATCAGGAAGTGACCCCCACTCCCACACCCCAGTCCCTGTTTCCAGGCTTCCCCTCTCTGTAACTTCTGCTCCAGATGTGGGTCATATTGCAGACCCAGATACGCTGGGAATACAGCCACATACCCCACCCAGGGTTAAAACAACAAATCCTCTGCTCTCCCTGAATGCAACATTGTACAACATGATTTCCAGCAAAATAACCCGTTACTTTCCAAAACCATAGCATGTGAAATTAATAAATAGGAACAGGAGCGTATCATTCGGCCCCTCAAGATAACCCTGTCAATTGATAGAACATGGCTGATCTACCCCAGGCCTCAACTCCACTACCTTGCCGACTCCTTGTATCCCTCCACACGTCTCTGAGTTAGGGAGTTCCAGACATTCATTACCTTCTGAGAGAAGCCATGACTCTGCATCTCAGATTGAAATCGATGTTCCTTATTCGGTATCTATATCCTCGAGTTCAACACTTTGCTCGAGAATGGAAACATCTACCTTCTCCAACCCCTTCTGTGTCTTGTAATTTTCAGCAGTATCACTCCTCATTCATTTAAACCCCAATGAATTATCGCCTCATCATTTTAGAGATTCTCAATAACTCAACCCTTTCATCCCAGGAAACTGCCTAATGTACCAACCGAGTTACTTGCTGCATCAGCATGCTGACTTTATTTTTCATACACCGGAAGACTCCAATCCCTTTATACTGCTCCTTTTCTGGAAGTCCTCTCCATTAAATAACAGCCTGTCGTTTGGTTCTCAGTGTCATCCATAAACTCGGACATATGTTGTACTCAAATCCTTCCTTCAGGCTGGCAGTATAGATTGTAAATAATTGATGTTATCGGACTCATAGCTGTGGTACTCCAGCCGATATACCTTTATCATGAAGATTCATTAATCCAGACTCTCCGATTTCTCTGTGATCACCAATCATCATCCCATGTTAATACATTATCCGTCATCCTACGAGCTTCTGTCTTGTGTAAGAACTTTTATTTTGTAATACCTTGTGGAAAATCTCTAGAAAGCGTGGTGTCTACCATATCCCCTTTATCAAATCCGCTTGTTACACTCTCAGGCATCTCCAGAAATACTTTGCATAAATTTTGCAGGGCAAATTATTGTTTTCCTTTCACAAACACACACTGACTCTGCGTGAAACTTTTTAAAATGTCCATGCAGGACAGGATTATCAAATTAAGCTCGTCCCATCTGCTTTCATTTGGCCCAAATGTCTCTAACTGTTTTCCATTCATATGTTTATCCAAATGAGTTTAAAACATTGTAACTGTACTGGCATCTACAACTCTTCCTCTGACAGCTTATTCCATAACCACACCACTCTCTGTGTAAAAAAGTTGCCCCTTCTTTACTTTTAAATCTTTCCTCTTTCACCTTAAACCTATGTCTTCTTTGGCTGAACTCCCCCATGCCGTTGGAACGAACTTGGCTATCCACTCTATCCATATCTCTCATTATTTTAGAAACTTTTACAATGTCACCACCCAACCTTTCACATTCCATCTGATACTAATTTCAAGAACATGCATTTAAAGACTAGCACTGCAAATTTGAAACAATATTAAACATGACAGGTAAACAATACTCAGCCCAAACTTCGTATGGGGATTTGTTTTTCTCCATATTACAATACGAAGGCAGCATGAATTGCTTACTAGTGCCAATACGAAGTCAAGCACCTGGATTCTTTTGTCTAAAGGGGGCGATGATCTCTACAGTGAAAACGTATTTAAGGCAAGATCTATATCATGCCACATAGTCAACATTCTCCCTCCTGGCCTCACTATGACCTTGTCTGGTTGTGTCTTCTTTATCTTGCACTCAATAGAGAGAACCCATTTCCTCCATTCACACCTTAATTTACGCACATTTTATTATCACCCAGTCGTTCACCAGTGCTAAAAGCCCGTTTATCTTTGCCACACCCACTTTTCCCTGTCACCCATCCTCCACCTCTGACAAGGGATTAAAAATCCCAGTTTCAAATCCGTTTTAGTTCTGAAGAAGTGTCACAGTGGGCTTGAGGTGCTAATGCTTTTTCTCTGACTCTGCAGATGCTGACAGACCTGCTGAGTTTCTCCAGAAATGAATAGGCACATCATAAATGTTCACTAAAACAAATAACTGTGGATTCTGGAAATAAAAATACAAAAATTACTGGAGAAACTGGGAGCTTTGTAAAGGGTCACTGGACTTGAAAGATTCACTCTGTATTCACTCCAGAATATACTGCAATATTTTCAGTAAGTTCTTCCAGCAATGTCTGATTTTGGACAATTTCCAAAGAAGTATGTCAAAGATGCTCAAACATCCTGTCCAAATTGGAGCGCCGTACACGGGGAACTGAACAATAGTGCATGGTGCACATGTTCCTTGACTCTGAAACTGCATAAGGCTGACATCACTGACATTGCAGAGCTTTTAATCATGCTCAGGGAGAAAAACAGAAGGAAACACATCCACTTCAAATACAGAAGTTGACATTGTGGAAAAGAAATGGTTAGTTTATTACCTTAAATGGATTGAGTTAAAGTAACAAATTGGAGGCGAGACACCAGGGAGATGCTCTCAGCAGAATGAGAATATGAAAATGGAAGTGTTATCGCATCAGAAACCAGGTTAGGTCACTGAATACAGGGCTGATGCCAAGATCGGAATCACGGGCACCTCAACCTGATGACAACCCATTAAAGCGACCACACTTGACTGGTTACATTCCAAACAGCAAAATTAACTTCTGATGGAGAGGAGGAAATTATCCCAAGACTAAAAGATCGGATCTAAGTTCTGTCGTCCTCCTAAATCCAAGCATAAATGTCGGTGGACTATTAAACAATTTACTGGAGGAGAGGACTCCACAAATATCCTCATACTAAGTATTGGTACAACTCAGTATATCAGTTAAAAAAAAGTCAAAGATGTGGTGTCTGCACTACCCTCAGCCAGAGGTGTTGAGTGGATGATCCAACTCACACTCATCATGATGCTCACAGAATCACAGATGCCATTCTTCAACCAATTCGATTGGCTGCACGTGATATGAAGAAACAGCTGAATACAGTAGATACGACAAAGGCAATGGGCCCTGACCCCATTCCTGCAATAGGACTGAAGACTTGTACTGCACAACAAGCCGTGTCCCTGTGGAAGCTGTTTCATTCCAGCTCCAACTCTGACATCACCCTGCCAATGTGGAAAATTACTCAGCTATGTCCAGTCCCCGAAGAGGAGAATTTTTGCAATCTGACCAATTGCCACCTCGAAGTCCCATCACGACAGTAAAATTGGTGGGATTTTTTTGATAGAGTTCTCAAGTAACACCAAAATAATCAGGTCAGTGTGGTTTCCGATAGGTCCCCATGTGGAGATGATGTTGTTCTGGAAATATCATTGGATTACTAATCCAGACCAGGCTAATGCTCTAGCATCTTGTGGAAGTTAAAAATAATTAATACAATATCTTGACATAAATTTTGGTGTCAGTAATAGTGATCCTGTGTCCAATGTTGATTGTAAACATCTATCTCCTTCGCCAAAGTACTTTCAGGAAGTGAATCTCCCGTGCTTTCTTGGTCTTGCCTAAAAGTGACTCCAGACACGCAGACATGTGATAAACGTTTTCAATGGTCTCTGAATCGGCCGAGCAATACACTCAATTGTATCAAACTGCTCTGAGGTCTTAAAGGATAAAACCGGACAGAACACCTGGCAGCAGCTTCGTTATCAGAAAAGGGAACGGGAAACACAGTCCTATCGACCCTGCAGAGGCCTCCTTCCTAACATCTGAGAGCTTGTGGCAACATTTACAGAGCTTTCCCACAGACTGCACACAAACATCGGGAACGGAGGAGGTCATTCAATACATTGAGCTTTCCCCATGGTAGTTCATGATCGAACATCTCCTCAATGCAGTTTTCCCCATATAATGTTCATATCCTATAATATGTTTAAACATTGTGAAATACAGGCCAAGACAGGCGTAGTTGTATCGGCCCATCAAGTTTCCTCGTCTATTCAATATACACGCGGTTCTTTGATAACGCTTGTGTATGAAATACGATTTGACTGTTTTCTATAAAGTGAACTATCATCCCTGCTTCCAATCTGTCTCACAATGTCAGAGTTTGATATATTTCAATGATATCTCCACTAATTTTCCTAATCCCTTTGAAATACAGGCCCAGTCACCCCAACCCTCTGGTGCCCCAACAAGCCTGTCATCCCAGAGATCAGTCTGGTCATCCTCCATTGCTCTCCCTCAATGTAAGGTTTGTCATTTACTAGGCAGGGAGACCACAACTGCAAACAATATTGCACAATGTTCGAGATGGGGTCACACTAAGGCCCTGTATAGATGCAGTAAATGACCCTTATTCCTGTATTCAAATCCCCCTGAAATGAAGGCAAATACACCATTTATCTGCCTATCTGCTTTCTGATCCTGCAATATTACTTTCACTGACTGGTGTACAGGAAGATACAGATCTTTTTCAATGTTACAGCTCCCCACTATCTGGGTCTATAGTCACCGATCAGCGTGCCAATGCCATCCCCAGTATTGACTTCTGGCTTCAGAACTCATTGCCTTACATGGATCAGAGGGCTGCACAGATATAAAGCAAAAATGCAGCTTAATTTCCTTTATAGAGCAACATTTTTCAACCACTCCCCTTGCAAATGATAGGCTGCCATTCTGTTGTTCCCATCAAAGTGCACAACATCTCATCTCTCCCATTGCTCTCCATATACCACGTATTTGCCCAGTCTCTCCACTTGTCTCAATCACCTTGGAGTCTTTTTTACATCAACCTCATTCACTCACAAACGAACATCGTGTAATACAGTCAGCAGACTTGGGAATATTGCATTTGAGCCCGTTAACCAAAGTTATGATATGTTTTGGGAATAGCTGGGTATCAAATCTCGATCCTTGTTATATCCTCGAACCCTTCCATTAAAAATAAAACATGGATTTATTTTTACTCACTGCTTCCTGCCAGCTCTCCCATTCTAAAACCATGACCAGATATTAGCTCCAGTCCCACAGGATTCGAATTTGCACAAAAGGCTTGGGGATTTATTAAAAATCTTTCTAAGATTTCAATCGTATTGCATTGATACCTTTTCCATAATTTTGCTAAAAGCCACTTTCCCAAATATGATTCGCATTTCATAAATCGCTGTTGACTTTATCTATGCCCATTAATTTTAATCCAATATTTTTCTCTAAAACTGTTTAGTTACTAATTTCGTTGCTATTCCCTTTTTCTCACCACACTAAAGTTCTCCAGTATTTCTAGGAAGTTTTCTTTTTTTTTTCTTCTGTGAAGGCATAACTGAAGTACTTATTCCATAGTTCTGCTATTTCACTGTCCTCAATTATCTAGTATCAGACTGTAAGAAAGCTGCAACTTTTTCTCTTAATTTTGCCATTGACATATTTACAGAAGATAGTACAAGTTCACTCTTATATACTTTGATAAGGTATTCTTCAGAAACCCGTCAATTCCTATCTTAAGCTACTCAATGATTGACCTCCCACATGCATACAATAACAGAAGCACAATCTCTGTACCATCAGAAATACAGCACAGTCTACATTAGGCCCACTTTCCGACACAAGATCCGTAGCTGTGAATCTCATGGCATTTCAACTGCACAACCATGTATTTTCTAAAGGTTTTGAGGTTACCATGACAACTACCCTCTCAAGAAGTGCATTCCAGACCCCAATACACTCTGGGTGACAAAATAGTCCTCAAATCCTCACTAAACCTTAAACCTTTCACTTTAAAAGTGTGGCCCTTTGACTAAAAGGAACAGCTGGTGTCTATCCACCCTGTCCATGCCCTTCGTAATCTTATCCTTCTGATTCATGAACCCCTCAGCCTTCTCTGCTCCAAAGTAAACAATCCAAGCTTACCCAGCCTCTCTCCATACTGATATACTCCATCCCAGAGAACATCTTGGTGAATCTCCTCTGCATCTCCTCCAGCACAATCACATCCTTCTTGTAATGTTGCTCCCAGAACTACACACAGTATTCCATCTTGGCCTAATCAACGTTCCTCATAGCTCTTATAATCTATGCTTTTATGTATAAAGGCTGTGTTTACGCTCCCCTATGCTTTCCCAAATTGTGCAATAACCTGTCCAGTCACATTCCGGAATGTGTGAAGAACACCCTCTGAGCTACCTAGTGTGCTGTCATTCATCGAGGCCTCCCCTATCTGGTTCCTTCTTGCAAAGTGCATCACCTTATATATATCAGGATTACATTCCATCTGCCATTGACCTGCCCATCTGACCATTCCACCTGTATCTTCCTGAAACATAAGGCCTTCCCCTTCACTGTCAACCATCTGGCCAATCTTCGTATCAATAACAAACTTACTTATGACACTCCCGACCCCTCGTCCATATTCACAGCTGCATCCTTTATGATAAGGTTTAAAATCAGAAATCATCAGCTTATAGTCCAACAGATTTATTCGGAGGCACGAGCTTTCGAAGCGCTGCTTCTTCACCAGGTGGTTGTGCGCTTTGATTAAGCGCTTCGAAAGATAGTGCCCCGAACAAACCTTTTGGATTATAACCTGTGTTATGCAATTTTTAGCTTTGATCACCGCAGTCCAACACCAACACCTCTGAATCAGAAATAATGAGAGGCACAGCACTGATCCCTGTGGTACACCATTGGACACTAGCCTACAATCACACAAACAGCCTTCTACCACCACCCTCTGTCTCCTACCACTAAAGTTGATTTGGATGCAACTTGGCAAGTCACTAATGCGTCCTACCTGCTCCCTGGTTATTCTGTTCCGCTGGAGGCACTTGTAGAATATCAGGACATTCTCCCTAATCTTGCCTGCCAGTAGTTTTCCATGCCCCTGTGTTAGTCAGTCCCCTCCAAGTGATGAGTTTTCTCCTTATTGCAGTCTTAACTGGTCTGTCCAAGATCCTGCCAATATTTGCCTTGAATGTAGAATAGACAGCGAGGGAAGCGTTCTGTTAATTTCCAAATTGTCATATGTTTTGTGAATTTTCTAAATTTCACTGTGACCCACCTCTCATTCTTTGAAACTCGAGAGAACACAGGCCGAGTTTCCTCATCAGGCAATCTCACCATCTGAGGGATTAATCTGGAGAATGTCCATTGCACTTCCTCTGTGGCCAGTATATTCTTTCTGAGATTCGGTTACCAAAACTGTACACAATACTCCAGATACAGACCCATCAACACTCTGTGAAACTGCTTCAACATGTCTTTACATCAATGTTCTGACTCTCTTAAATGAAGGCGAACAAAACTTTAACTTTCTACTTCCATATATATCCCTCCAAATACCCTTCACGTTCATTACATTTACGACCTCGTTTTTTGAGTTCTCATAGAAACCCTTCGGAAAATCCAATCTCTGCCACTTCTTCTGATTCCCCATTATCTATGCTGTAAGGCACAACTTCGAACAATTCCGAAGTTTATCAAGTATGATTTCTCTATCAGAAAAATATGCTGATTCTCTCCATTGTTGCTGTTAATTTCTAAACAGAGAAAATGTCATCCTGTGTAATAGATTCCAACAGTTTCCCTACAAATGTCAAGTTAACTGGTCTGCAGTTAGCCACACTATGTATTTTTCCCTTTGTAGCTGTTTGGATCCCTTCCATTCATCTATAGTGCTTGGATCACGTTTATCCACAAAAGTTTCTGGTCTCTGCAGAATATACAGGATAATAAAATACAGTCATCGACAGTGCAATTAATACTACTATTGGTAATTTATTTCCGACATTTTGATTAGATTAGATTAGATTAGATCTTTATGTCTTTAGCTCCAGGAGTCCGATATGATCACTTGGTATTACTGCGTGATTTTCTGGATCTTCCTCCATGAAGACAGATGCAAAGTAACTGGTTATTTCTCGGCCAATTCCCTGTTCTCCACAATGACCTCTCCTCTCCCAATTACAAATTTCCGCATCTGACCTTGCTTTTATTTTGTTTCCTTTGAAATATATCTCGCAGCTACAAATGTCAAGTTAACTGGTCTGCAGTTAGCCACACTATGTATTTTTCCCTTTGTAGCTGTTTGGATCCCTTCCATTCATCTATAGTGCTTGGATCACGTTTATCCACAAAAGTTTCTGGTCTCTGCAGAATATACAGGATAATAAAATACAGTCATCGACAGTGCAATTAATACTACTATTGGTAATTTATTTCCGACATTTTGATAAGACGTACATCTGTTTCGTCAGACTTAGCAAAGCTCAATCCAGCTCCATGTTCAAGTACTACCTTGTTTCTGATATGAATTGACTTTATGTCTTTAGCTCCAGGAGTCCGATATGATCACTTGGTATTACTGCGTGATTTTCTGGATCTTCCTCCATGAAGACAGATGCAAAGTAACTGGTTATTTCTCGGCCAATTCCCTGTTCTCCACAATGACCTCTCCTCTCCCAATTACAAATTTCCGCATCTGACCTTGCTTTTATTTTGTTTCCTTTGAAATATATCTCGCAGATTGATGCAGTCTTTGTGTTCCTGTTTGTTAGCATGTATGTTCTCTTTTTGATTTCCTTTTCAATTTCATGGCCTTCCCTTTTTGTATCGTTAATTTCTGAGAATTCTCAGGTTTTCACAATAGTTGGAATTCTTCTGAAGTCACTTCCTATGATTAACGTATTTTCTAATTTGTTATGTTAACCATCATTGAGTCACTTGCTCACTCTTTGGTGTTTCTACCTGAAATAGATAGATGTATGTTGCAGACTTTGCAGTATTTCTAAAAACTCCTGTTCCTGACCAGTTATATTCAGGAACAGCGCAGGAGGATAAGAGGATAGAGAAGAAAATGTGGGAGCACTGTTTGGCTCTTTTCTGTCATCGCTGGCCAATGAGTGAGGTCCTGGACTACTGGAGCATAGCGAATACTGAGCCCGTGTTCAAGAAATGCGACAAAGATAAAACTGGAAACTAAAGTCCAGTAATTCTACAATCTAGTGGGTAGGTTAATTTAGAAGATTCGGAGAGATTGGATATACATGCATTTGGAAAGGCAGGGTATCGTTTGGAGTAAAATTAGAATGGTGCTGGAAAAGCAGAGCAGGTCAGACAGCATCCGAGGAACAGGGAAATCGATGTTTCGGGCAAAAGCCCTTCATGAAATTCAGCATGGGAGTTTGTGCAAGGGAGATCATGACTCACAATTTTGTTGGAGTTCTTTGCTAAAGTGACCAGCAACGTTGAGGAGGTCCGGGTGATATACCTAGTCTAGATGGATTCCAGTAAGGCCTTCAATAAGGTTCCACATGTTACGCCACTCTGGAAGGTTAGATCGCATGGAATTGAGGGGGAACTGGCAAATTAGGAACAACAGTGCCTTGATGGTAGGAAGCAGAGATTAATACGGGAAGCATGCTGGTCAGACTGGAGGCCTGTGAATATTGGAATGCGTCAGTGGTTGGTACTGGGACCACTACATATTACATTATCTATGATTTACATGAGAATGTACCAGCATGATTTGTATGTTTGAAGACGGCTCTAAAACTGGCGGCATCATGGAGAGTGAGGAAGGTTATCAGAAATTTCAGAAATTACAGCAGTATCTTGATCAGCTGGAAAAGTGGGCTGAGAAATAGCAAATGGATTTTAATATTGATCAGTGAAAGTTCTTGGATTTTCGAAAGTCAAATCAAGTTTGGAGTATCATGGTGAATGGTTGGGTCCTAAGGCGTGTAGTGGAACGGAGTGAGCTTGGAATTCAGGTGCATGGTTCTCTGAAAGTTGACTCAGAGGTAGACAGGGCAGTGAGGAAAGCTTTTGGCACACTGGCCTTAATTGGTTTATATCACTGAATATCGAAATTAGGGAGTTATGTTGCAGTTATACAGGATGCTGGTGAGGTCATATTGGTAGCTTTATGTTCAGTTTTGTTCACTTTGCTATAGGAAGGATGTTAATAAACTGGAAAGAGTGCAGAAAAAAAATTACAAGGATGTTGCCAAGGTCTCAATGGTCTGAGTTATAGAAAGAGGTTGGGCAAGCAAGAACGTTTTACTTTTGTGTGCATGAGGATGATGAGGATCATATTGTAGTTTATAAGATCATGACAGGCATGGATAGAGTGAATGCACACAGTCTTTTTTTCCCAGGGTTGGGCAATCACAGACTAGAGAGCAGCAGGTTAAGGTCAGAGGGGACACAATAAAAGGGAATCTGAGGAACAACTTTTTAACTCAGGGGCTGTGATGCATACGGAATGAGAAGTGGTTGAGGCAGATACATTTACAATATTTAAAAGGCATTTGAACAAATACATGGATAGAAAAAGATTAGAAAGATAAGGGACAATGGCAGGGAAATGGGTTTAGCGTGAATGGTCATTTTGTTCGGAATGGACTAGTTTGGGCTGAAGGGCCTGTCTCCATGCTGTCGGACTCTATGACTAACAACCACTGCTTGTCTCCCACTGAATGTTATATTGTACTTCCAAATTCGCTGTAGATATCTTGAACTCTAGCCTCCAATCTTCAATGATGTTTGACTGGACTATTCAAGCATTCTATATTGTATGCAGACACCTTGTAAAATGGACCTTTTAAATGCCACTATTCCTTAAAGGCTGCTTCAGACCAAGGTTAATAATTCGTCCTTCTGACCACACAACATCAAATCCGAAATAACCTGCTCTCGCAACATTCTATTCAACCCACTTCATATAAACGTACAGAACTTATTTTTCACAGCTTCAGCAGTCACTTAGTTAACGCAGTTTAGATACAACTTGAGACCATTCAATAAGACTGCGGTATCCACAATATTTGCCTATCTAATTTCCAGAACATATAATGCTCCGATTTTCTGCTCCAGTTTTGGTTTCGATATATAAAACACCAATATTAGCTTCTCCTTGCTATCTGTAAACTCTACCTAACCTGATTCTGTGGAAGCTGAGGGACAGGCCTGTGTCGTTATTAGTGATAGACCTGGACAAGACATTCAGGGAGGCTCACCTCGACGCTGAGATGCTCTGAAGAAATGTCCCACAATACTGGACAAGCAACAATATCCTCCTCGCTCTGTTAGGATAAGAGTTACCATATACTCTCTGCTCCCTCACACTCACTGTATATCTGTTATAGCACCTAACCCCGAACAACGTTCACGCTCTGTCTCCAAATAAGGCTCAGGCACTACCACTCTCACCATTGAATTCAGCAACTAATAATACCATACTGATTCAAAACTATCCACTATTCATTCCAGACACGTCACAACTTTCCCCAAATACACCAGGACAAACAGCAGGTCATCTCTTCCCACTCTCCCTCCAACCCTCTCGTCCATTCCAGGAGAAACAGCCTGGAATAGGATAGAAAGGGCCAAGCCGGGTAGTGGAGTGCCAGATATCCGTTCCCTCACTCCCCTCCCCCCCCCCCCCCCCCCCCCCCCCCCGTCATGTGGGAAAGACTCGAAAGAGCTGGAGAGGACCAGGACGCCTCGTGTGGAGAATTTGAAACATTAACGTCCGACTGACCAGTTATGGAGCAATATTCAGTGAAAGACAATTCTCACTTTAAACCCACTGGCAGTTCCAACAATAGTCCTTTCACTTCCAAAATAAAACACAGATACCTCACTGCACAGAGACGCAGACACAGAAATACTCAGACGAGCACACACAATGCTTACAAGGAGATAGGTATACATTCACGTATAAATACACAAATACATATACAGTCACATACAAATCAACATAAATGCATATAGAAACACAGGCTGAAACACAGACAGACAGATGTAGACACGCAAACACACAGGTAACAAGCAAATGTACACACACACGCACACACAGGCACATACACATACAGACACACACAAACATAGGCATATATACACACACACATATACACGCACAAATACTTACTTACATACAGATACAGAGGCACAGACGCTCATGTCATTAAGACACAAATCGATATGTCTTTGATTTGTAAGGGGATCAAGGATTCTAGATTTAAGGCAGAAGAATGAGGTCGAGGTACATATAAGAAATTATTGAACGGAATTTCCGACTCGATAGGCTGAATGGCCTCAATCTGCTCATTTCCTTAATGCTCCTGCGGTCTTCTGCTATCAGGCATTCTCTTCCTGAGACAGTAGCAGAGGCTGGGTGCGATACATATTTGATTGGAAAGGGTCAGTGGAAATGTGAGATAGGTTTGGTGTCCGGAATGGATTTTGTTCCTAATTATTCCAAAGTATTCTGTTCTTATGTCTGAAAAGAGGTGGTGATTTGATGTTCAGATAACACAGTTTTAAAATAACAATCCCACAATGAAATAAGAACGTCCCTCTCACTTTGGTGTTGTGCTACCTGTGGTGTTTTCATCCTCAGGGAGCAGTGAAGACTGAGTTATTGAAGATATTCAAGGCTGAGCTCGACTCATTGTTACTGGACAGAAGTGTCAGTGTTTATTGGGAACAGACAGGAAATGGATGGTCAGACACTCGGATCAGTCATGAACATTCTGAATGGTGCAGACGAATGGACAACCTCTGCCCATCCCATGTGTTGTTCCATCAATCCACTCCTCCAGGGTCTTGCAGAGATATGCTGCTGCCCCTACCCCGTGTGTTGTTCCCTCAATCTAACAGGGTTGGGGACCACTCCATTCAGTCAGACAGGATCGTTACAATGACACAGGAGGAGACCATTCTGCCCCTCTAAGGAATTACACAGGAATATAGAATGAAGTAATGCATCTCGTTCAGTACACTACAAAGTCCTGGAGGAGGCCATTCAACCCACCTGAGCAGCTACACAGGAACACGGAAGCGGTCGCTAACAGGAAATAGAGAGTAGAGGTAAATGTTTATTTTCAGGCTGTAACTGATGGAGTGCATCTGAGATCACTGTGGGGTCATCAGTGATCAATAATCTTTATCAAAGATCTGGAAGAAGTGGAGCGAGTGGCTTGGAGCTCAATTACACGAACATGGTCATTCAATGTGTCATCAAATGGAGGTAGTGAGTCTGCAATGTGTTACAGGCAGGGAAGGATAGTGAGCAAACCTTCAGCAGAAATAACATAAGGTAAGTTGTCTATTTTGGCATGAAGGACGAAACAATGGTAAGCAATTTAAATGGAGAGAGATTGCCAAACTCTGTGATACAGGAGGTTTCCATGTTCTTGCGACATGAATCATATGAAGTCAGATGCAGCACGAGATTTGGAAGATAATTGGAATGATGCTGTTTTTGGCAAAAGGTATCAGATTTAACGGCAGGAATGTTTTACTGCATCTGTACAGGGCATTGCTGAGACCACACCTGATGCACTGTGTGCAGGATTGATCCCCTAAACTAAAATAAAAAGATTTAATTCTTTTCGAAGATTTTCAAAGAGGTTTCCCTTTACTCATTCCTGGAATGCCGGTCTTTTGTTATGGGGGATTATCATTTTTGATCTTAGCTGAGAAATAGTACTGAACCATCCATGACTTTCTGAAGGGTGTATGAACTGAATGCATATTATCTCCTGTCAGGGAGACTAAAGCTAGAGGATAAACTTTAAGAAAAAGATGCATTAATATTAGCACACATACTATGAAGACACCTGCCAATATTTACAAATTACACAGACATATGTAAGCATGTCATCAAATTATAAAGTGGGGACTTTTTTTGTGATTGGAAGGAATTGCGTACAAAAAGACGAATAACGCACCTGCATACAATCCATCATCAGGTTTTCCAGAGAGTGGTCCAGGAGATCGCACATGGTCCAGTTTGGTGTTCAGTTGACAAAATTGGAAGTTCCAACACAGAGAGGGATAAAATGTTCCCTGTCTGAGAAGCAGCAGCCGATTGATCCCTCTCTTGCATTTTGTACCACCCGATAGCAAAGTGTGAGACCATAACATCCCTGAGATATCTGTACCACTTGTGAAAGATTTCTGGTGAGGACTCATTGGAATCTATCCACTGCCTGAACGGAAGGGAATTCAGCCAAATCCCACCGTTTCAGAAAGAAATCCCACTGCCAGGAGCTTGTGTGTACAGAATAATTTCAATGGCAGAATAACATTTTGCGAACTCTATCATTTTACCATTTGTTATGAGTTCAACTTTCTGTGTCTCACATTTTTCGAGAAAATGGCGGAGTGTGAGACCTAAATCATTGGCCACCTCACTAAACTGGCTGCATTTAAGATGGGTGTAACCAGTGGAGGAGTGGGACTGGGAAAGGACACAGTGACCCTTCAACGTTTGTTGGAACACAAATGAGAAATTCTCAAAGGGCTGTTCAAGTGGAAATTCCATTCCCCAGAGGATTGTGGTGCCTCGATGTTTGCATTTACTCAACGTTGTTTTTTGTGTGTAGTAAAATGGTATACAGACAGAAACGTGCTGCTTTGAGCAAAAGCACATGAAGCCCAATCCTGCTGCTCAGTCCTGTGTTGCTATGTTCTATTCAACCCCTCACATCTCCTGCAGGAGCAGATGGAGGCCACTTGTCCCAAATACCTGTTCAACAGGTATACAGGATCTAATTCAGTCCCTCAAGACTGTTACACATCGTTTGGTGTCGGTTGGAAAATGTTATTTGTTTCAACTCTCTTTACAGAGTGTTTCCTCTCTGCAACGTGTGGTTCATTTGTTGGTGATATCATAGACCCGGATTCACCGTGAATACAGTCTCCATACCTCAACCAGAGATGACTCACAAAATACTTTACTCTCTCTGATTGCAACATTCAATAAAAGAACATTCAGAAAAATTACAGCCATTAAGTTTGCAATCACTGAATATGAGGACAAAAGGAACAGGATCAGGTAATTCAGATGATCAAGCCATTGCCTGAACCTCTGTCTTTCTCTTTCTGTCTCTCTCTCTCTCTCTCTCTCTCTCTCTCTCTCTCTCTCCCCCCCCCCCCCTTCTTTACATCTCTGTCTCAGTTGAAATAGGGAGTGGGGATGGTTGGGTCGAACGTTCTCAGAGGCTCTTAAAGTATCGAGATTCATGTAATCTGAGTGAAAAAAAGCCATGGAACTTATCAGTGTATCATTGTCTGTTTAGAACATCATGAATGATTGTCCATCCCCCTTAAGGTTCAATGCAATCACCTCTTATTCTCTCACTGAGGTTCACTCACTGTTCACGGTGCCATCATCCCAGGGATTAGTCTGGTGAAACTTGAGATAAAGTCTATCCACAGTACCCCCAATACTGCCTCAACAACACTCTCAGGGATTGTCAAAAAACATCTTTTTTTCTCACTTAGACATCGCCATTTCTTTACTGTGCCACAAAAAGCCATTCCTTCTCTATGCACTACGACTGACATGGAATTTACAAGTCACTAACATCCGTGCATCCGCATCAATTAAGCCAGCACCAGAGATACCTATGGAGATGTGCATCACTCTCGGGGAGAATTTGAATGAGATTTAATGCACCTAAAATAGGGGATGATCAAGTACCTTATTAGAAATGACATGCAGCAATACAGAAAACGGGCAGAGAAATGGAGCTATCTTTACCTTTATTCTTCTCTCACAGGATGTATGAAGCCCTGGTCAGGGCATCATGTTATGCAGATCTTGAACTGAGTGGCTGGTTCAGTTGTTCCACAGTACCGTAAAGAGTAAAACACATTGCTTTCGTGATGGAGAGGGGTAAGTGTGCACTTCAGGGTAAGAGTTATAGCTGGGGGCAGGGAATTTATGATGCGGTGAGGCATGACTTAGGATGTGTGGCTTGGAAAAGTAAGCTTCAAGGCAAGGGCGTAATTAATATGTGGAGATTGTTCAAGGAGCAACTATTGAGTGTCCTTGATAAGTGTGTACCTGTCAGGCAGGGAGGAAAGTGTCTTGTGAGGGAGCCGTGGTTTAATAAGGAATTGGAATCCCTTGTTAAATGAAAGAGGGCAGCCTATGTAAAGATGAGGCGTGAAGGTTCAATTGGGGCGATTGAGAGTTATAAGGTAGCTAGGAAGGACCTGAAGAGAGAGCTAAGAGCAGCAAGGAGGGGACATGAAAGGTCCTTAGTTGGTAGGATGAGGGAAAATCCTAAGGCTTTCTATAGGTATGTCAGGAATAAAAGAATGAATATGGTAGGAATAGGTCCAGTCAAGGATAGTAGTGGGAAGTTGCGTGTGGAAGCTGAAGAGATTGGGGAGACACTGAATGAATACTTTTCGTCAGTATTCACTCAGGAACAGGGCATTGTTGCCGATATGAATACTGAGTCACAATTAAATAGAATGAATGGCTTTGGGGTAAGTAGGGAAGCGGTGTTGGAAATTCTGGAAAGGGTGAAAATAGATAAGTCCCCTGGGCCTGATAGCATTTATCCTAGGATTCTCTGGGAAACAAGGGAGGAGATTGCAGAGCCATTGGCCTTGATTTTTATGTCCTCGTTGTCGACAGGAATAGTGCCAGAAGACTGGAGGCGAGCAAATGTGGTTCCCTTGTTCAAGAAGGGGAGTAGAGATAACCCTAGTAACTATAGGCCGGTGAGTCTCACTTCTGTTTTGGGCAAAATCTTAGAGAGAATTGTAAGGGATAGGATTTATGAATATCTTGATAGGAATAATGTGATCAAGGATAGTCAGCATGGTTTGTGAAGGGCAGGTCGTGCCTCATAAAAACCTTATTGAATTCTTTAAGAAGGTGACTAAGGAGGTGGACGAGGGGAAAGCAGTAGATGTGGTGTATATGGATTTTAGTAAGGCGTTTGGTAAGGTTGCCCATGTTAGGCTACTGCAAAAAAAACGGAGGTATGGCATTGAGGGTGAGTTGGAGTTTTGGATTAGGAATTGGCTGGCTGATAGAAGACAGAGGGTAGTAATTGATGGTAAAGGTTCATCTTGGAGTGCCGTTATTGGCGGTGTCCCACAAGGATCTGTTTTGGGACCATTGCTGTTCGTCATTTTTATAAATGACCTGGAGGAGGGGTTAGAAGTTTGGCTGAGCAAGTTTGCAGATGATACAAAAGTCGGAGTAGTTGTTGACAGTGAGGAAGGATGTGGCAGGTTACAGCGGGATATAGATAAGCTACAGAGCTGGACAGAAAGGTGGCAAATGGAGTTCAAAGTAGCTAAGTGTGAGGTGATTCAGTTTGGTAATAGTAACAAAAAGATGGGGTACGGGCTAATGGTCGGAAAATTCGTAGTGTGGATAAGCAGCGGGATCTTGGTGTCCATGTACACAGATCTTTGAAAGTTGACACCCAGGTAAATAGTTCGGTGAGAAGGCATATGGTGTACTGGATTTTATTGGTAGAGGAATTGAGTTCCGGAGTCCTGAGGTCATGTTGCAGTTGTATAAGACTCTGGTGCGGCCGCATCTGGGGTATTGTGTGCAGTTTTGGTCGCCATACTATAGGAAGAATGTGGAAGCGCTGGAACGGGTGCAGAGGAAGTTTACCAGGATGTTGCCTGGTATGGTAGTAAGATCGTATGAGGAAAGGCTGAGGCACTTGGGGCTCTTTTCATTGGAGAAAAGAAAGTGTAGGGGTGACTTTATAGAGGTGTACAAGATATTTAGGCGTTTAGATAGGGTTGACCGTGAGAACCTTTTTCCACGTATGGAGTCAGCTATTATGTGGGGGCATAGCTTTATATTTAAGAGTGGTAGGTATAGGACAGATGCTAGGGGTAGATTCTTTACTCAGCGAGTCGTGAGTTCATGGAATGCCCTGCCAGTAGCAGTGGTGGACTCTCCCTCTTTATGGGCATTTAAGCGGGCATTGGATAGGCATATGGAGGATAGTGGGCTAGTGTTGGTGAGGTGGGCTTGGATCGGCGCAACATCGAGGGCCAAAGGGCCTGTACTGCGCTGTATTCTTCTATATTCTATGTTCTGTGTTCTATTAATCTTCCTGCTTAATTAAAACCAGCAACGGAGAAAAGATTTATCCCATGCAGTAATCTGTGATAATTCTAGAGTATTTAAAGTAAAAATTAACAACTTTATTCCTTAAAGTATGACAGAGAATAATAAACGAACAACTATTTGCAACTTCTTCCTCTAACCTGTCTTTGACCTTCCCCCTCCACAATACTAGGCCGATAAGACTCCTAATCAAGACTTAAAAAAAAAATTTCTTATCTCAAAAACAGGAAGCTTTCGATTCTTCTCCATATTCCCGTCTTCTTTTCTTCTTCGGGACTCTGCTTCACTAGTTACTAATCAATAAAGGTACCCATAGGAGAGCTATTTTTCAGGCAGTCATTGCATGATGGTAGCTTGGCAGTTCTCCTCTCAACTGTTCAATTTTTCATGGTCTTGTACTGCCAAACTATTGGATTGTATCATTGGCTGTTACGATTGTCAATATAATAAATTAAAACTTAGTTGGAAGTTGGTATTTTGCGGTAAAATTTCACATGTTTTGCTGAATTTGTTTCAACACAATGAGCTAATCGGGTTGTTCGACCAAATGTTACATTATATCTATTTTTCAGAACTCTTGTTGCTATCAGGCAGTTATTGTTGGTTTTTAATTCTCTCAAAGGTACAGTACACCCACGTGTTCATCACAGAAGTCACACGGAAACCTGACGATGGAGGCATGACACATTGACTTCCCTAAAGAACATGAGGCAAGCAGATTGGTTTTTATAACAAATGATAAAGGTTGTTTCTCAACTCCCCAATTTCCTTCATGAGATATCATTATTCTGTGGCTCTAGATTATGAGTTAATGGTTTTTCCACCATAACCTGTCTTCCCTTGTGTGCAGAGAACAAGTTAAACATTCTCAAGAGCAATTAGTTCGTGACGGACATGTGGTTACAAGGAACGTGAAACTGTTGCATCCGGATTGAACAAAGCAACAATTGATTTATTCAGATATTGCACTGAGATTGAGGACGAGACTGGGATATCATGATGGTGGTATTGGATAGGATTGATGAGTGGGGAGGACATGGAGATGTAAATCTGTGAAGGACAAAATGGATTATGGAGTTTGAGAAGAGTCTGGTTCCTTCTCGCATATCAGTGAGTAATTTATAAATCGTAGTTTGATTGTTATAATATACGAGGAAATGAACTTTTGTTTGGAACAGAAGATATTGTCTTGCACTTTCCAAAATGTACATAGCATGAGCAGAAATCCAGTTCACCCCGGTTTAGTAGACAAATATAATGACTTACCAGGAACACCAACTATCGTGAGGATGGGATAGTAACCACCTTGAGAAATCCAAAGGATATCCTAGATCCGAAATGCAAATGATATCCAAGGCCGAGAAAGATAGTAAAAACCCAAGGACAAAATCCTGCCCATTGTTGGAACATTCCAGTCTAATGTTCTCAGATTCTGATCCATTGTTCGAACATTCCAATCCATGGTCCTCAGATTATGAACCATTATTTTAACGTCCCAGTCTAATGTTCTCAGATTCTTATCTCTCCTCCCCCTCTCTCTCAAGCTGCTGATCCCTGTTAGTGCTGTAAGTGAAGTTCCTACTCACACTATGGAATAGCACATTGAACAGAGCCCATTTATCTTTCAACGATGGAAACTCTCCACTGGGATAATTAGGATCCACGGAGATTGACATTAATCACAGTCACTGAACAAATAGCTCCATTTAACAGCTTCGAGTTCAATATTGATTTTATTAAAATTTCAAAGAACGTTAAAATGTACTCATTTAGCTTGGGATATGTGGGTGTAGCTGAGGGAAGGAATATTGGAGATGGTAGATTGATTGTGTGTAATCATTCAATCTGCATTGGATATGGGAGTAATGTCATAGGATTGTCAGAATATAAACAAGTTTCTCCGTTAATAAATGGAAACATACAGTCTTTAACTACTGATCAGTGATTATACTGTCAGTAAAATATGGAGAGAACTTTTCTAGTCCATAACCTGACAGGCAAATGTGCCTACGACATCATGAGTTATAACAGACAAATGGCATGGATATGTTAACAGAGAATATGATGTGACACACAATTCAGATGGTTAGTCGAGGATCAGAAAGGGCAGATAAGTGTAATGCTGTTAATGTTGTCGATGTCAATCAACTCTGATTAAGTACCATGCATTGGTTTTCAATTGCAGTGTGATTATGATATTGGGGACATGGCTGCAGAAACTTGAGGGAGGGAACATGATGTTTCCCAGTCATCAGTACTGGGATGTTATTCTTTATAAATCATAAGAAAATCAAATTCCAGGATACATCTCCAATGAGGAATGAGGAGAGTCAATATTAACCGTATGACCAGAAGACATTGGAGCAGAAATGTAGCTATTCAGCCCATTGACCCTGCACCGCCATTCAATGATGGCTGTTAAGCTTCTCCACCCCATTCTTCTGCTTTCTATCTGTAACCCTTCAACGCCTTTACAATCAATAACCTATCTGTCTTACTCTTAAATGTACTCAATTACCTGGCCTCGACAGCCCTCTGTAGTAGTGAATTCCCCAGATTCACCACTCTCTGTCTGAAGAGGTTCGTCCTTATCTGTGTTTGAACAGGTTTTCTCTTTACGCTGTCCCCCTGGGTCCTAGTCTCCCCTCCATTCGAAGTATCTTCCCAAAATCCACCCTGTTCATGTCATTCAATGTTTTGTAAGTTTCAATTAGACCTCCTAACATCCTTCTGAACTCTATCAAATGTAAAACCAGAGCCCTCAGATGTTCGTCAAATGTTAAACTTTTCATTCCTGGGACCACTTTCGTGAATCTCTTTGGAAAATACTCCCGACCCAGTACATCATTCCTAAGATATGGGTCCCAAAACTGTGCACAATAATCCAAATGTAGCTAGACCAAAATCTTATAGAGCCTCAGAAGTACATCCCTGCATTTATATTCAAGCCCTCTTGAAATAAATGGAATCATTATATTTGACTTCCTAACTGCTGACACCTGCAGGTTTACCTTTCAAGATCCTTGGACTAGAACCCCCACCCCCCACTACCCCCGCCCCCCGCCACACACACACACACCCGTCTTCTGAACTTGCTCGCTATTTAGAAAAAAGTCCATGCCCTTATTATTCCTGGCAAACGGCATGACCTCACACTTGCCCACGTTTATACTCCACCTGCCACTTCTTTGCTCACTCCCCTAACCTGTGCAAATCCTTCAGCAGGAGAAAGTGAGAACCGTAGATGCTGGAGATCAGAGTCAAAAAGTGTGCTGCTACAAAAGCACAGCCAGTCAGGCAGACTAAGGAACAGGATAGTCGACGATTCAGTCATAAAGCCTTTATCAGGAATGAAGTGGGTGGGCGGAAAAAGGTTTAAGAGATGCATGCGAGGGGCTGGGAGGAAGGTTGCTTGCAAGGCGATGGCTAAATGAAAGTGAGTGGTGAGAGTGGAAGGTGGAGTGGATAGATGGGAAGGAAGATAGACAGGTAGGATAGCTCAACAGGCGCTGCTCAGTTGGAGGGTTAGATCTGGGATAAGATGAAGGGAGGAGAGATGAGGACACTGGTGACATTGCGCTGGATACCGTGTGGTCGAAGGGTCCCAAGGTGGAAGACAATGCGCTCTTCCTCAGACGTCTGGTGGCTACAATGTGGCAGTGGAGGAGGCCAAGAAATTGCGTGTCCTTGGAGGAGTGATGGGGGAGGAGAAGTATTCAACCACAGGGAAGTGGGGTTGTTGTATGTTTGACGGGAAGTGTTCCCTGAACCGTTCTGCAAGTTGACGTCCTGTTTTCCAAGAGGAGACCAGGAGCAATGGACAGAGTAGATGAGGTGTTTGGATGTACAGGATATTCTCTGCCTGATGTAGAAGGATCTTTTGGGCCCTTGGATGAGGGTGAGGAGGAATTTATTGGCTCAGGTTTCATACCTTTTGCAATGGCAAGGGAAGATGCCGGGAGTGGAAGGTGGCTTGTTAGGGTATGGGAGGTGTGACATGTGAACCTAACGAGGGAGTCGTGAAGAGAATGGTCTCTGCAGAATGCCGACAGGGGTGGGGAGGGAAGTATATCTCTGGTGGTGAGGTCTGACTGCTGGTAGCAGAAATGGCGGATGATGATGCGTTGTATCCTGAGGTTGGTGGTCTGGAAGGCGAGCATCAGAGGCATGCTAGAGAATGCTACTACATCCTCCTGTAGCCGAACCACCTCTTCGATGCTACCTCTCCCTCTATTCCATCTTTGCACTGTTTGAAAATTTAGCCAGAATTCCCTCCGTTCCTTCATGTAGACCATTAATGCACAAAGCGAATTTTATGGTCGCAACACAGTCTTGAGGAATACCACTTGTCACTGGATGCCATCCTGAGATGGCCACTTTTATCTCCACTCTCTGCTTTCCGTCAGACAGCCATGCATCTATCCAAGCTAGCACCTTGCCTGTAACACCAAGGGCCCTAGGCTTTCTCAATAGCCTCCTGCGTGGCAACTTATCAAAGGAATTTAGAGAAGCAGGTGAATACAATCTATTGGTTCTCCTTGGTCAAATCTGCTCGTTACTCCCTGAAAGTATTCCAGCAGGTTTGTCAGGCATGACCTCCCATGAATGAAACAATGCTGACTTTGCACTATTTTACTAAATACTTGCAAGTATTCAGAAATCACATCCTTCACGATGGATTCCAGGATGTTACCCACAACCAAGGTTAGGCTAATGATTAGTCTGTAATTTTAGGTTAGTCTGTAATTTTCCATCTTCTGCCTAATTCCCTTATTAAATGGAGTGTCACGATAGCAATTTTCCAGCCTTTTCTGATTTTAGTCATTCCTGAAAGATTACCACTTTCGCTACCTTTTCAACGATCTCCCTTACAATGCTGGGGTGTAGTCCATATGGTTCATGTGATTTATCCAAATTCAGGCCATTCAGTTTTCTAGCATGTTCTTCTTGGTGATGCCAACCATACTCAGCTCTGCCCTCTCACTCTCTTCAGTTGTTGGGAAATTACTCGTGTCTTCCACCATGAACATTGATGCAAAGTTCCTCATTCTTTTCTTTGTTTTGCGCTACCGTTTCTCCAGCATCATGTTCCAGTGGTCCATATTCATTTTTGCGTCTCTTTTGCACTTTATATATCTAAAGAACCCCTTACAGTCTCCTTTCTATTCTATTAATGGCGAGCTTACTCCCATACCTAATCTTCTCTGTCCCTTTTATTTGCCCTCTGTTAGTCTTTATACATTTTCCAATTCTCTAGTTTCCCGCTGCCCCTCACCACATTATATGCTTGCTCTTTTGCTTGTATGCAATCCCTGACTTCCCTCGTCAGCCCTGGCTGTCTCAGCCTCCCTGTACCATGTCTCTATTCCTCGACAAGAATCTCTGCTGTGTATCCTGAATTATCTTGGAATCTGATGCCATTGCTGTTCCCCTGTCGTTCATGCCTGACCTCTCTCCCAGTCAATTCTACCCAACTTCTCTCTTATGCCTCTGTAGTTGCCTGTATTCAGCTGAAATACTGGTACCTCTGATTCTATTTTCTCTCCCTCAAATTGCAGAATAAATTCGTCCATGTTCTGATCATTGCTTCCGAAGATTAACTTTACCCTAATTTCCGTTACGAATCCTGCGTCATTAAATCCAATATCATCTGTTCCCGAGTGGGCTCCACCAGAAGTTGCTCCAAAAAACCATCTCATAAACGTTCCTGAAATTCCTTTTCTTGCGAACCACTACCAATCTGATGTTCCCAGTTCCCCTGCATATTGAAATCACCCGTGATTACTGTACTTTGCCTTTCCTACACATCTTTTCTATCTTCTGGGGGATCTTGTGCCTCAGCTCCTGACTACTCTGTGGAGCCCTGTACAAGATTTCACCTGTGGTTGTCTTACATTTGTGGTTCCTCAATTCTACCCACGCAGATTCTACACCATCTGACCTTACTTCCTTTCTTACTATTGATTTAATTTCATTTCTTACTAATAATGCAAATCCACTCCCTCTGCCAATCTTTTCGAAAGGATAAATATCCATAAATATTCAGATCCCCTTGCAGCCACATCTCCGTGATGCCCATCGCTTCATACCTGCCGATTTAATTCTGCGCCACAAGCTCATTTACCTTATTCCTTATACAGCATGCATTCAGTTGGAACCCCTTCAGTCCTGCATTAACCGTCCCTCTTCTCATTGTCATTAATTTGTCCAGTGCACTTGAAGTTTGATATGTTAAACAGTTCCAGATGCTCTATCCAATTTGTGTCAGTGCCGGAGATTTTAATAACCTCTCCTGAGTTCTGTACTCTTACCTCGTCTTTTAATTCGTCTTTACTAATTTAAACCTATAAGTGCATCTCCACCCCGCGCACACCCACAGTCCTAATCAGTTTAAAGCTCTGTCTACAGCCCTGGTTAGGATTCACTCGGATTCTGGTCCCAGCACGGTTCAGATGACGACTGTTCCATCGGAGCGGGTCCTTTCTTCCTCAGTAATAAAATGTTCAACACAAAATACAAGGATAAAAAGGCTTTTCTGTACATACCAAAATATGAAAACTACAAAAAGTCAATATTGTTAAAATACACTTACTATGTGGAGCTATATAAATTGTAATGTAAATTACAAAACCATGGAAATGTTGTGCAAACTTTATCAATCATTATTTGATCCACAAATGAGATTGTGAATCCCCCTCTGCCAGTGATGCCCTTCACTGAGATTCCACCCTGCCTCTCACGCAGTGTCTAGAGTGGCTACAAGTTTCTGTTGGCCCAAAATATTAAAATGAATCCAACGTCTCACTGGAACCAATCTATTGGTCTATTGGATTGGGGTTAGCTGTCAGCAACTCAGCTCTGGGATGTTATTGGTGATAAATGATCTGGGATGACAGCCAGTATCAGCATGGTGCTCACAGGGTATGGCACCAGACAAAGGGCGTACAGTCTGTGAGCGTTTCTAAGAAAAGTTTCTGTGTATTTAGAACATAGAAAAATACAGCGCAGTACAGGCCCTTCGACCCTCGATGTTGCGCTGACCGAAGCCCACGTAACCTACGCTAGCCCAATAACCGACATAGGTTGGCCAATGCCCGCTTAAATGACCATAAAGAGGGAGAGTCCACCACTGCTACTGGCAGGGCATTCCATGAACTCACAACCCGCTGAGTAAAAAAATCTACCCCAACATCTGTCCTATACCTACCACCCCTTAATTTAAAGCTGCGTCCCCTAGTAACAGCTGACTTCATTAGCGGAAAAAGGTTCTCACTGTCAACCCGATCCAAACCCCTAATCATCTTGTACACGTCTATCAAATCTCCCCTAAACCTTCTTTTCTCCAATGAGAAAAGCCCCAAGTGCTTCAGCCTTTCCTCATACGATCTTCCTACCATGCCAGGCAAAATCCTTGGAAACATCTTCTGAACTCGTTCCAATGCCTCCACATCCTTCCTAAAGGATGGCGACCAAAACTGCACACAATACTCCAGATGAGGCCGCACCAGAGTCTTATACAACTGCAACATGACCTCAGGACTCCGGAACTCAATTCCTCTACCAATAAAGCCCAGTACACCATATGCCTTCTTCACAGCACTATTTACCTGGGTCGCAACTTTCAAAGATCTGTGTACATGGACACCAAGATCACTCTGCTCATCCACACTACCAAGTAGTCTACCATTAGCCCAGTAATCCATCTTCTTGTTACTCCTACCAAAGTGAATGACTTCACACTTAGCTACATTGAATTCCATTTGCCACCTTACTGCCCAGCTCTGCAACTTATCTATATCCCACTGTAACCTGCCACATCCTTCTTCGCTGTCCACAACTCCACCGAATTTCGTGTCATCCGCAAACTTGCTCACCCAGACTTCAAGCACCTCCTCCAGGTCATTTATAATAATGACAAACAGCAATGGTCCCAAGACAGACCCTTGTGGAACACCGCTAGTAACTGCGCTCCAAGGTGAACCTATACCATCAACTACTACCCTCTGTCTCCTTCCAGCCAGCCAATTCCGAATCCAAACCTCTAATGCACCCTCAATGCCATACCTCCGTAGTTTTTGCATTAGCCTGCCATGGGGTACCTTATCGAACGCCTTGCTAAAATCCATATTCACCACATCTACTGCTTTACCCTCGTCCACTTCCTTGGTCAATTTCTCAAAGAATTCAATAAGGTTTTTGAGGCACGACCTGCCCTTCACAAAACCATGCTGACTATCCTTGATCACATTATTCCTATCCAGATGTTCATAAATCCTATCCCTTACAATTCTCTCTAAGTCTTTGCCCACAACAGAAGTGAGACTCACTGGACTATAGTTACTCGGGCTATCCCTGCTCCCCTTCGTGAACAAGGGAACCACATTCGCTATCGTCCAGTCTTCTGGCACTATTCCCGTAGACAACGACGACATAAAAATCAAGGCCAATGGCTCTGCTATCTCCTCCATAGCTTCCCAGAGCATCATAGGATAAATGCCATCAGGCCCAGGGGACTTACCTATTTTCATCCTTTCCAGTATTCCACAGACCTCTTCCATATGTGCCTCAAAGCCATCAATTCTAATCACTTGTGACTCAATATTCACATCAGCAACTATGTGCTGTTCCTGAGTGAATACTGACGAAAAGTATGGATTTACTGTCTCACCAATCTCCTCCACCTCCACACACAACTTCCCACTACTATCCTTGACTGGACCGATACCTACCCTAGTCATCCTTTTATTTCTGACATACCTATAGAAAGCCTTTGTGTTTTCCCTAATCCTACCAACTAAGAACTTTTCATGTCCCCCTCTCTCTGCTCTGAGCTCTCTAGATCCTTCCTGGCTACCTTATAAATTTCAATCGCCCCAACTGAACCTTCACGCCTCATCTTTACATAGGCCGCCCTCTTCCCTTTCACATGGAATTCCAATTCCTTATTAAACCGCGGCTCCCTCACAAGACCCTTTACTCCCTGCCTGACTGGAACATACTTATCAAGGACACCCATTCGCTGTTCCTTGAACAATCTCCACATATCATTTGTGTTCTTCCCTTGAAGCCTATATTTCCAATCCACACATCCTAAGTCATGCCTCACCGCATCATAATTTCCCTGCCCCCAGCTATAACTGTTGCCCTGCAGTGCACACTTCTCCTTTTCCATCACTAGAGTGAAAGTCACTGAGTTGTGGTCACTGCCCCCGAAGTGCTCACCTTACTCCACATCTAACACCTGGCCTGGTTCATTACCTAGAACCAAATCCAGTATAGCCTCACCTCTTGTTGGCCTGTCTACATATTGTGTCAGGAAACCCTCCTGCACACATTGGACAAACACCGACCCATCGAACGAACTCGAGCTATTGCTTTCCCAGTCAATTTCTGGGAAGTTAATGTCCCCCATAACAACTACCCTGCTACTTTCACTCTTCTCCTGAATCATCCTCGCAATATTTCCTCTACTTCTCTCGGACGATTAGGAGGCCTGTAGAAAACTCCTAACAGGGTGACCTCACCTTTCCTATTTCTAACCTCTGCCCACACTACCTCATATGGCAAGCCTTCCTCCATCACCCTTTCTACTGCTATAATACTATCCATGACAAGCAATGCCACACCTCCCCCTCTTTTACCCCCATCTCTGACCCTACTAAAACATTTAAACCCTGGAACCTGCAACAGCCATTCCTGTCCCTGTTCTACCCACGTCTCTGTAATGGCCACAACATCGAAGTCCCAGTTACCAACCCATGCTGCAAGCTCACCTACCTTATTTCTTATACTTCTGGCATTGAAGTATACACACTTCAAGCCACCTTCCTGTTTATAGGCACCCTCCTTCGAGATCGATGCCATGTTCCTGACCTCCCTACACTCAAGGTCCTGTACCCTATAGCTACAGTCCAGGTTCCCATGCCCCTGCAGAGTTAGTTTAAACCCTCCCAAAGAGCACTAGCAAACCTCCCCCAAGGATACTGGTGCCCCTCAGGTTCAGGTGTAGACCATCCTGTTTATAGAGGACCCACCTTCCCCAGAACGAACTCCAGTTGTCCAGAAACCGGAATCCCTCTGTCCTGCACCATCCCTGTAGCCACGCTATATGGTATACTAACTGGACTATACCACGACTTAAAGAAAACACTACCAGACAGCCGTTACCTGTTCTGCTGAGAGAGTGAGGCCAAAGGCTTGGAGCTGCGTGCTTTTATAAGAAAAAAAACTTCCCAGGTAAGCTAGCGCGACACCAGCTTCTGGGTTCGCTAGGCGCTTAAAAAAAACTTTAAATTTTAGCCGTTAAAAAAAATAATAATTGGACTATACCGCGACTTAAAAAAAGACCACCAGATAGCCGTGACCTGCTCCTCCGAAAGAGATTTCTCCTGATCTAACTTCACATTCGTCTGACACCCCTTGCTGTGACTCACTCACCGTGTCGCTCCTTTTTTTTCACTCTGTTTATCTCACATCACTGTCTTTCTCTCTGTTTATTTCTCTCCCTCTCACTCTAGCTCCGATCATTTCCTCTATTTTCAAATTGGCAAGTTGGAGAGCTCATGGACGCATGTTTAGCTGAATGGCCTCCTTCTGTGTTGTATTAATTCTGAAGTTCTCTGACCCACATTAACAAGTTTTGGTGCCTGGAGAGACAAGCTGGTCCTGTGAAGGACACAGTGGACAATTAACCATTATCTCTTCCTATTTTCTGACGTGCAGCGACATAGAAATATCTGTTCAAACAAACAGATTCCTCATATTAAAATCAGCACACTTCAGACTGGCAGGCCACTGTGTTCAGTACCCTCTTTTTTTGGTGGTCTTAGCTGTACTGTGATAAGTCTCCAACTCCTCCTCAGTCACTGTAACTGTCGACCTACTGCTGTGGTTCCTCACACCACTCCCCCACGGCCGACACACACGTTTAAAACCTCGTAAAGGACAATAGCAAACCTGCCTGCCAGTAGATTTCTGCCAGTTCAAGTCCATCCCGTCCATCTTGTGTATATCCTATTAACCCGGGAATCCCAATGATCCACATATCGGAGATTATTATCAGTTCATGTGCATCCCGTCCTTCTTGTGTGTATACTACTGACCCGTGAATCCCAATAATCAACATATCATAAATTGCTACCAGTTTTGATTCATACCACCATTTTTGTGTATATCCTACCGACTCGGGAATTCCAATGATCCACGTGTCGGAAGTGCTGCCTCCCCGACCAGCACTTTGATCGTGTATTTAACTGTGCTACCTTACCATTCCTAACTTCACTCGCACGTGACATATTCTAATGTCTTCAAAATTCAAATATCCTTTCTGCACAACTCCAGCAAGGCCTCTTCTTTTAAAAGAATAGACTTGATAACAAAAACTGAAGTGTGACGTCAGGAAAGTAAGACCACTGATTCAGTCCAATGACCACCTGATCTGATATCTAACCCGCCATCAAGCCGATTTGACAAGGCATACATATGGACCATCTATTTGCAGACGGACGAGGATAAACAGAAGATTAGAAAATGTCAGAGCAGATGGATGTAATTCAGCCTGTTTACTCAGCTTTGCTCTTCAATTGGATTCTAGTTATTCTGTTACTTTCAATGGCAGGGTCTTTACCCAGCTCACCCAGCGGGTCAGAAAGTTCCCAGTGTCGTTGTGTGCACAGTCCTGCGAAGGGAGTATCCAGTGCCAGGCAATGGGGTGTGGGGAGTCCCAGGGGTGGCACAAGGAAAGGCTGCATGTAGTCACGATGGACTGAGTGAACTGAGAGAGATGGAATGGGCATCCTGGGCCACTGCACTCAGACAAGTGGCCGGGCAAGATTTCTAAACACCCAGAGGAACCCGCGAACCACAGCTGCTTTTACAAAAACCTGTCACATTTGCTGCATTTCTCCTTCAAACAAAAGCAAAAATACTGTAGATGTTAGAAATCTGAAGCAAACACAGAGACGTACTGTGGAGAGAGAAAAGAGTTAATGCTCCCAATGCAGACACGGGAAGAATGTCCAAAGTCCACACAGACAGGGTCCAGAGATTGTAAATGAACCCAAGTCCCTAGCACTGGGTCACCATTTTGCCCAATGATGGATAATTGCGGATAGTATAGTTAAAAGCATAGATACTGTTCTCCATGATCTGGATTAAGAGTCCTGAAGGTGGTGTTGCCTACATGGTGCTCGGGTTTGGGATATATCATCTGGGTTGCAGAACTTGGAGCGGGAGGGGAATGATCCAGTGGTCAGGGTCCATGTAGGTACCAACGGTTGGACAAACAAATGACAATGAGAAGAGCGAGGGGTAATACAGGATGAACTATTATATCGGAATGCATGCAGTATAAGGAATAAGGTAAATGAGCTTGTGACTCATCCATAAATTGGCAGGTACGACATAGTGGGCATTACAGTGACAGCGCTGCAAGAGGATCAGGATTGGGAGCTGAATATTCAAGGATATTCATCCTGTCGAAAAGATAGGCAGTTGGGCAGAGAGAAAGAGTTCTCTCAGTATTAAGAATGGAATTACATCAATAATCAATAATAAGAAATGAAATAAGTTCAGATGGTGTAGAATCTGTGTTGGTAGAATTGAGGAATCAAAAAGCTGAAAAAATGCAGTCGGAGTTATTTACAGGGAGCTGGGGTGTAAGATACACCAGGACCGAGAAAGATCTGTAGGAAAGGCAAAGTTACAGTGACCATGTGGGATTTTAGTTTACAGATGGACTTGGAATTCAGATTGATAGTGGTTGGCAAGAAAATGAATTTGTGGAATGTATACGAGATAGCTCTTTGGAGCAGCTTGTGCAGGCAGATTAGATGAGGGGAGCTGAAAGTGACAGCGATCTTAATATGATTGAATTTACTCTGTAATTTCAGGTGGAGAAGTTCGAATCAGAAGTAACGGTGTTACAGCTGAATAAAGGCAATTACACAGATATGTAGAATTCACTGGGAGACGGGCCCAGCAGGAAAGACAGTGCAACAGCAATGGCAGGAGATTTTTGGAGTAATTCAGGATACAGCAGAGATTTATCCGGAGGAAACATAGGCTTGTATCGGGAGGACGGGACAACCGTAGCTGACTAGAGAAGTCAGGTATCACATAAAAGCAGAAGAGAAATGATATAATGTGTCAAAGTGCAGTGGGAAACCTGAGGATTGGAAAGCTTACAAAGACAAATCAGAGGGCAAACAAAATCAAGTAAGGACGAAGATTATTAAATATGGGGGGAATATCGCCAGTAATATAAAGGAAGACTGCAACCGTTTCCTTCGATATGTAAAGTACAGAAGAGCGGCAATGGCTATGGAGAAGGAGAAGATTCGGCAAAATGGGAGGATATTTAATTGGGGAAGGGGAAACTATGATGCAATTAGACATGAGTTAGGAAGCATAGATAGGGAGCAGTTGTTCCATGGTATAGGCACTATAGACATGTGGAAACTGTTTAAGGAACAGTTGTTTTAAGTGATGAATAAATATGTCCCTCTGAGACAGGCAAGAAGTGGTAAGATAAGGGAACCTTGGGTGACGAGAGTGGTGGAGCATCTCGTCAAAAGGAAAAAAGGTAGCTTACGTAAGGTGGAAGAAGCAAGAGTCAAGCTCAGCTCTACATGATTACAGGTAGGTGAGGAAGGACCTTAAAAATGGTCTGAGGAGAGCCAGGAGGTGGCACAAGAATGGCTTGGCAGAACGGATTAGGGAGAACACAAAGGTATTTTACACTTATGTGAGGAATAAGAGAATGGTCAAAGAAAGAGTAGGTCCGATCAGGGATAGGATAGGGAATTTGTGTGTGGAGTCTGAGGAGGTAGGGGAAGCCCTAAATGAGTTTTGTGCTTCGGTCGTTACGAAAGAAACGAACTTTGTAGTGAATGAAACCTTTGAAGAGCAGGTGTGCATGCTGAAATAGATAGAGATAGAGGAAGCTGATGTGTTGAAAATTTTGTCAAACATTAATATTGACAAGTCACCAGGCCCGGACCAGATTTGTCCTCGGCTGCTTTGGGAAATGAGAAATGCAATTGCTTCGCCACTTGCGAAGATCTTTTCATACTCGCTCTCCACTGGAGTCGTACCTGAGGGCTGGAGAGAGGCAAATGTAATTCCTCTCTTCAAGAAAGGAAAGAGGGAAATCCCCGGCAATTACAGACCAGTAAGTCTCACGTCTGTCGTCTGCAAGGTGTTAGAAAGGATTCTGAGGGATAGGATTTATAACCATCTTGAAGAGCATGGCTTGTTTAAATGCAGTCAACACGCCTTTGTGAGGGGAAGGTCATGCCTCACAAATTTTATCGAGTTCTTTGAGGAGGTGACTAGAAACGTTGATGAGGGTCGAGCTGTGGATGTGGTGTATATGGACTTTAGCAAGGCAGTTGATAAGGTTCACCATGGTAGGCTCATTCAGAAGGTCAGGAGGAATGGGATTCAGGGGAACATAGCTGTCTGGATACAGAATTGGCTGGCCAACAGAAGACAGCGAGTGGTAGTAGAAGGAAAATATTCTGCCTGGAAGTCTATGGTGAGTGGTGTACCACAGAGCTCTGTCCTTGGGACTCTATTGTTTGTAATTTTTATTAATGACTTGCATAAGGGGATTGAAGGATGGGTCAGCAAGTTTGCAGATGACACAAAGGTTGGAGGTGTCGTTGACAGTATAGAGGGCTGTTGTAGGCTGCAGCGGGACATTGACAGGATGTAGAGATGGGCTGAGAGGTGGCAGATGGAGTTCAACCTGGATAAATGTGAGGTGATGCATTTTCGAACGTCGAATTTGAAAGCTGAGTACAGGATTAAGGATAGGATTCTTGGTAGTGTGGAGGAACAGAGCGATCTTGAGTGCAGGTTCATAGATCCCTTAAAATGGCCACCCAAGTGGACAGGGTTGTTAAGAAAGCATATGGCGTTTTGGCTTTCATTAACATGGGTATTGAGTTTAAGAGTCGTGAGATCTTGTTGCAGCTCTATAAAACTTTGGTTAGACCGCACTTGGAATACTGCGTCCAGTTCTGGTCGCCCTATTATAAGAAAGATGTGAATGCTTTGGAGCGGGTTCAGAGCAGGTTTACCAGGATGCTGCCTGGATTGGAGGGCTTATCTTATAAGGAGCGCTTGACTGAGCTCGGACTTTTTTCATTGGAGAAAAGGAGGTAAAGAGGGGACCTAATTGAGGTGTACAAGGTAATGAGAGGCATAGATAGAGTCGATAGCCAGAGACTATTTCCCAGGGCAGAAATGACTAACACGAGGGGTCATAGTTTTAAGCTGGTTGGAGGAAAGTATAGAGGGAATGTCAGAGGTGGGTTATTTACACAGAGAGTTGTGAGAGAATGGAATGCGTTGCCAGCAGCAGTTGTGGAGGCAGGGTCATTGGGGACAGTTAAGAGACTCCTCGACATACATATGGTCACAGAAATTTGAGGGTGCATACATGAGGATCAGTGGTCGGCACAACGTCATGCGCTGAAGGACCTGATTTGTGCTGGACTGTTCTATGTTCTATGTTCTATGTTCTAAAAGTGAACATTGGATTGCTGGGAAATGATACTGGAGAGATAGCAGTGGGGAACAAGAAAATGGCCAAGGAACTGAATAATTACTTTGCATTAGCATTCATGGTGGAATGCACGAGTAATACCGTAAACATTCAAAAGATTGAGGGGCCAGAGCTGAGTATGATGCCCCCCACCATGGAGAACATGCTAGAAAGAAATGCAATGACCCGAAGATGGTTAATTAACCTTGACCAGATGGACTACATCCCAGTATTATAAGGGAGATTGCTGAAGAGGGAGTGGAGGCGATCGTTCTGATCTTTCAGGGATCACTAGAGTAGGGAACGATCCTAGAGCACTGGAAACCGACTAACGTGACACCCCTTTTTAACAAGGGAATAAGGAAAAATACAAAACAAAACACCATGAATAGTTTAACCTCTGTCGTGGGTAAGATCCTGGAATCCATTGTGAAGGATGAGATTTCTGAATAATTGAACGTGTTTGGTAAGATAGGGCAAAGTCGGCACGATTTCATCAAGGGAAGTTAATGCCTGACAAATCTATTGGAATTCATTGAAGAGGAAATGAGCAGCTCGACCAAGCACTGACAATGGATGTTATCCACCTGGAATTCAAGAAGGCCTTTGTCAAGGTGTCACACAGGAGATTTATGAGTATGTTATGGGTCCGTGGTGTAAGAGGCAAGGTAGTGGCATGGATAGAAACTTGTCTGTCTGGCAGAAAGCAGAGAGTGGGGATAAAAGAGTACTTCTCAGGATGGTAGCCGGTGACAAGTGGTGATCCAGAATGCTCAGTGTTGGAATCATAACTTTTTACTTGTTACATTAACATTCTAGTTGAGGGAATTGCCAGTAGATATAAAGATAGGCAGATGGACAGGTGGTATTGAGGAAGCAGAGAGGCTGAACAAGGATTTGGACAGGTAAAGAGATTGTCAGATGCATTCCAACATTGGAAAGTGTGAGGTCATGCACTTTGGCGTGAAGAATAGAGGCATGGTCTATTTTCTAAATGGCAAGAAAATTCAGAAATCTGAAGTGCAAAGGGACTTGGGAGTTCTAGTGCCGGGTTCTCTCAAGGTCAGCTTGCAGGTTGAGGTAGTAGTTAGGAGGGCAATTGCAATTATGATTGGGAGCATTTACTACGAGAAGAATTGAGTATAAGAACTGAATGTATACGCCTCTGGTTAGACCACATTTGGAGTATTGTGTTCATTTTTGAGCTCCATACCTCAGGAAGGATGTACTGGTCCTGGAGCGTGTTCAGTAGATTTTCATGAGAATTATCATAGGAATGAAAAGCTTAGTGCATGAGGAATGTTTGAGTACTCTTGGTCTATACTTGATAAAGTTTGAAAGGATGAGAGGGAATGTAATTGAAATAGACAGAATACTGAATGACCTGGAGAGAGTGGATGTAAATAAGACGTTTCCATTGGATTAGAATCCGAGGGCACAGCTTTAGATAAAAGGGAACACTTTTTAGAACAGTGATAAGGAGAAAGTTATTTAACAATAGAATGGTGAATCTTTGAAATTTATTGCCACAGAAGGCTGCGGGGGAATGTCACTGACTATACTTGAGACGGAGATAGATAGTTTTTGATTATCCAGGGGATGAAGGGTTATGGGGAGAAGGTCAGAGAATGAGTTTGAGAAACCTATCAGCGATGATTGAATGACGGAGCAGACCCGATGGGCTAACTGTCCTAATTTATGCTCCAATGTCTTATAGTCTTCTGGTCTAAACCTTAAGGAAGTACCTTGCATCTCTGAGAAGATAGATTCATGTTCTTCATGATGGCCAGAAGCTGTTGGGAATAGTTAACTGCTTTAGAATGAATGTACTGTGGCTGCTGTCGGGTTGGTGGATAATATGACATTCAGAGCAGGATCACACACCAACTGCACTGTATTAATGTGGGGAGAGTTTATTCAAAACTTGGACCTCTTCGTCTGTCTCAATGGGGAGTGGGGGTTGGGGTGCATGGGCGCAACGTCCACCCAGGCAATTAAACTATCCCGAAGCATGTATCCTGAGTGAAATAGCAGTCATGGAATTTATCACTTTCTCATTGTCTGTTTCGAATATAAGGAGTGATTGTCCATCCCTCTCAGGGTTCAATGCAATCACCTCGTATTCTCTCACAGCGCTACAGATCAATCTTCACTCACTCCTCATGGTGCCATCATCCGAGGGATTAATATGGTGGAACCCCTCTTCCCTCTCTCTGAGGTAAGGAGATCACTCCATACAAAGGAAAGAAAATCTGTCCACAATACCCCAAATACTGCCTCAACAACACTCTCAGGTTTGATCACAATAATTCCTTTCCCTCACTTAGCTGGCTCCATTTCTTTCGTGTGAAACAGGAAACAATTAATTTACAATACATTGCCACTGTTGTCGAATTTAAAAACATCCTTACATCTTTAGGTCAGCACCAGAGGTGCCCATGGAGATGGACAATCGCTCTTGGAAGAGACTCAATCACAAAGAATGCATCTAAAACAGTGAATGGCTACCTACCTGAATGGAACTGAGCCGGAAGAATATGGGATTCAGGCAGAGGAAGGGAGCTACCTTTCCTTTTGTTCTGCCCTCACGGGATGTGTGCAGCCATGCTCAGGCCAGCGTGTTATGTCGATCTTGAACTGAGTAGCTGTTTCAGCTGTTCCACAGGACAATAAATAGTAAAACAAATTGCCGTGGGTTTGCAGTTAAACAGAGATTTGACCAGAGAAGGATGATCCACTGACTTCTCTAATGAGCATAAGGCAAGCCGATATCAAGAAGTTATTCTTCTGTGGTTCAAGAATACGAGCTAATGACGCGACCCACCATACACTGTCTGCCCATCTTTCAGATGTTGTGCAGAGAACAAGTTAAACATCTCAAGTGCAATTATTTTGTAATGGACACGTGGTTAGAAGGGACTTGAAACAGATGTATCTGGAATTAACAAAGGCACAAACGATGGTTTATTCAGGAATTGAACTGAGGCTGAGGAGGAGACTGGGACGTCTTAATGGTGGGACTGGGCAGGATTGGTATGTGGGGAGGATATGGAGATGATGTATCCTTTGCAGAATAAAACGGATCAAATAGGTTGAGAACAGTGTGTTTTACCCTCGCATATTGGTGATTAATTTGTAAATAATAGTTTGCTAGTTATAATTTCTAAGGAATGAAAATTTGATTGGAGCTGAAAACGTCGGCTTGCATGTTTACAAAAGCTGCATATCATGAGCATCGATTCAGTTCAGACCATTTCACTAAACAGATAGAGTCACTTCCAGGAACACCAACTATAGCAAGGATAGGATAGTAACCAGCTTGAATAACCATCAGTATATTTTCAATCCGCGATGCTAATGATATCCAAGGCCGTGAAAGCCAGTAAATACCATAGGATAAACTCCTATCCATAATTGGAACATTGCAGTTTAATGTTCCCAGATTCTGATCCAGTTTTGGAACATTCCAGTCTAATGTTCCCAGATTCTGATCCATTGTTGGAACACTTCACTCTAATGTTCCCAGATTCTGATCCATTGTTGGAACATTCCAGTCTAATGTTCCCGGATTTCCATCTCTTGTGCCCTTCTCTCTGAAGCTGCTAATCCCTCTTATTGCTGTTGGACATGCTACCGCTCGTTATGGGATAAGACGCTGAAAGCATTCCCTTATTGATAGAAGAGAGAACCTCTCTAGTGGCGCATACGATCCATGGAGACTGACATAATTACAATCGCTCAACAAATGGCTCCAGTTAACCGCTTTGAATTCAAAGCTACTTTATTTAAATTCAAAATAACGTTGAACATTTATGCATTCTGGGTGTGATATGCGAGTGTGACTGAAGGAACGAATGTTGAAGATGGCAGATTGATTGTGTATAATCATTCAGTCAGCCATGGATATGGAAGTAATGCCAGAAGTTTAACGGAACATAAACATGCTTCTCTGTTCATAAATACAGAAATGAATCCTGTAACTACTGATCAGCCATTGCAATATCTGTAAAACATTCAGGAAACAACTACCATTCATGATCTGATAGCAAAATGTGTCAAAAAAGATGTGGGTTACAACAAACTAACGGCATGGATACGCTAACAGAGAAATGCACATGACAAACACAGTTCAGGTTGTTATTCCAGGATCAGAGAGGGCAGGTGTGGGTCATGCTGTTGATGTTATCGATGTTAAGGAACTGTCATGAAGTGTCATTGAATCTACTTCAATTACATTGTGATTATGATATTGGGGAAAAGACAGAAGACGGAGAGGAATGGGGGACATGACTGATTAGACTGGGTGGGGGGACAGTGATGTTCTCCATTTACCAGAATTGGAATGTTACGCTTTGGAACTCATATGAAGAACAGATTCAAGAATACATCTACAATGAAAAATTAGCAGGGACAATATTAATGAAATGTGTTTATGCAATATAAAATACAGGAAGAAAATGATTTTCTGCACCCACCAATATATGCAAAGTACAAAGAGATAAGGTTGTTAAAATACACTCCTGATATTGAGCTATATAAATTGAAATGTGAGTTACATAACTTGGAAAGTGATATGCAAACTTTATCAATCAATATTTGACCCAAAGCTAAGATCGTGATTTCACCTGTCAGTGAGTCCTCTCACTGAGATTCTCTGGCCTAGTCTCTCATAGAGTATCGGTGTGGCCGGGGGGGGGGGGGGGGGGGGGGGGGTGGTTATTATTTCCTGCTGATCTTTGCACAGTCTATTGCCTAATGCGTTCTGTTTAGCTGTCAGTAACCCAGATCTGTGATATTGTGGGAAATAAATAATTTGGGATGACAGCCAGTATCAGCACAGTGCTCACAGTGTATGGTGCCCACGCAAAGGGCTTGCTATCCAGAGGAATTTCTAAATAAAGCATCTAAATTCTGTGTGTCCATATTTATCTACCGTAATGCAGTCTTCTGATCTATCTAATTTCACCCTCAACCTCTTCTTCTCGCACTTAGTCAGTCGCTCCCCTTTCGATCCTCTCTCAGTTTTTCTCCCTTCACTTGCTTTCTCTCTGTTTATTTCTCTCTAACACAATCTCTCTTCACACACTCTCTCTATCTCCAATTGTGCAGTTGGAGAGCTTGTGACTCCACGATGGGCTGAATGGCATCCATCCATGCCATAATAATTGAGGTTCTCTGACCCACAATAAATACTTCCTGGACAGACATGCTGGTCCGGTGACAGGTACAGTGCACAATCGCCCATTATCTTCTCCTCCTCTTCTCTGGTGTACAGCTGCCTTGAAATGTCTGTTCAAACAAAACAGACTGAATGAAATTCGAGCAGTCGAGAAGACTTTCATGACGGTGTATTTCAATCAGGATTTAATGAAGGATGAGATTCCAGAATAGCATAAGCAATGAATGAAAAACAGGGTAACACAAGAAATGGCAGCTGAGTACAACATGTGGTTCCAAGTAGGTCTCATGGTATTACCAATAAATTATCAATCCAGAAAAATCAGCTCCTGTTCTGTGCATCCAGGTTGAATCTCGCCACTGCAGATGGTGTAAATTCAATTCGATAATGTAAAAATATCCCTAGAATTAAGAATCTATCCATGAGAATGAAAGCATCAACCGATTGTCAGAAAAATCCATATGATTCACCAATATCCTGCAATGAAGGAATCTTCCATTCTCACCTGGTCTGGCTGACATGCAACTCCAGACCTAAAGCGACGTCATGGACTCTGAATCGCCCCCTGAAATGGTGTAATGAGTCATTCAGTTGTACCAATCGCTACAAAATTTCAAACAAATGAAACCGGATGGGCCATCTGGCATTGAAATGGGCACCAGAAAAGTCAACATTAGAAACATCACTTTAGAACCTGCAATGTCTTCCTTACGAGCATCTGAGGTCGAGTGCCAACATTGAAACAACTGCCTTACAGACTCGTTAAGCAACAGCCTGACAAAGCCATACTCATGGAATCATACCTTACAGAAGAAAACACAAATTAAACATGGACAAAGGAGTCTATTACTGATTACCACGTAACATCCTTCCTCAGCTGAATCAGTCCTCCTCCATGTTAAACAACACTTGGAGAAAGCATTGACTGTGGCAAGGGCACAAAGTGTATTCTGGCTGGGGGATTTCAAATTCAAATGTCAAGAGTGGTTTTGGCAGCAGTACTACTGATCATGCTGGTCGGCTCCTAAGGACATAGCTACTAGATTGGGTCTGCAGAAGGTGGTGAGGGAATGAACGAGAGGTTAAAAAAGCATACCTGACCCATCCTTACCAATCTACCAACTGCAGATGTATATGTCCATGACAGTATCGGTAAAAGTGACCACCACACTGTTCTTGTGGATACAAACTTTATTCTCTCCACAACCTCTATTGTGTTGTGTGGCACTATCACCATGCTAAATGGCACAGACTTCTAGCAGATCTAGCAAATCAAGACTGACCGTCTATAACACACTGCGGACCATCAATAGCAGCAGAACTATACTCCAGCACAATCTGTAACGTCACGGCCTAGCATGTCCCTTATTCAACCATACCATCAATCCAGAGGATTTACCCTGGTTCAATGGAGAATACAGGAGGGCATGCCAGGAGCAGAACCAGGAATAGATGAAGATAAAATGTTCATCTGCTGAAGCTTCCAAACAGAAATACGTGCGTGCCAGATAGCATAAACAGCAAGGGACAGACAGAGCTTAGCAATCACAGAACTAATGCATCAGAATTAAGCTCTGCAGTCCTGCTAATCCGATCGTTAATGGTGGTGGACGATTAAACAACTCACCGGAGTAGGAGTCTCTACAAACATCCCCAACCTCAATGATGGAAGAGCCCAGCACATCAGTGCAAAATATTAGGCTGAAGCTTTCGTTGCAAGCTTCAGTCAGAAGTTTTGAGTGTATGATCCATTTTGGCCTCCTCCACTGGTCCCCATCATTACAGGTAGCAGCCTTCAACAAATTCGATTAACTGATATCGAGAAACGGTTGAAGGCACTGGATACTGCAAAGGCAATGGCCCCTGACAGCATGCCGGCAATAGTCCAGAAGACTTGTACTCTAGAACTTCCCACTCCCCTAGCCAAGCTGTTCCAGTATGTTAACAAACCGACAAAGGGGAAAAACTGCTCAAGTATGTTTTGTGCATAAAATGCAGGACAAATTCGACCCGTCCAAATACCGCCTTATCAGTCTACTCTCCATCAGCAGTAAAATGATGGAAGGTTGTCATCAACAGTGCTATCTAGCAGCATCTTCTCAAAAATAACCTGCTCAGTGACGCTCACTTTGGGTATTGCCAGGGTCACTCAGCTCCTGACCTCGTCACAGCCTTTGTGTAAACATAGAAAAATGAACTGAATTCCAGTCCTTGACACCAAGGCTATATTCCGCCAAATATGACACCAAGGACCACAAACAAAAACGGTCTCGAGTGCCAACACTCCATTATTGGAGTCATACCTGACAGATAGGAAGATGGTTATTTTTGTTCGAGGTCAGTCATCTCAGCTCCAGAACATCTCTGCAGTAGTCCCTTCGGATAATATCCTCGGTCCAAACATCTTCAGCTGCTTGAATAATAACCTTCCTTCCATCAAGGTCAGAAGTGGGGATATTCGATGATGACTGCACAATGTTCAGCACCATTCGTAAATATTCAGGTACGGAAGCAGTCCATGCCCAAAGCAACAATATCTGGGCAATATCCAGGCTTGGGCTGGCAAGTGGCCAGTAACAGTTGCACCACATAAATTCAGATGATGACTGTCATCAATAAGAAACAATGTAACCACTTTGTATTCAGCAGCATTATCATCACTAAACGCCCCCACTATCAATATCCTGGGGGGGAGGGGGTATCATTGACCAGAAACTCAACTGGACTCGCCACATGACTATAACAGCAGATCAGAGGCTGGGAACACTGCAGGAGAAACTCACCTCCTGACTCCCCAAAGCCTGTCCATCATCTACAAGGCACAAGTCAGGAAAGAGATCGAATGTTCTCACTTGTCTGAATGGGTGCAGCCCCGACAACACTAAAGAAGCTTGACACAATCCAGGACAAAACAGCCCATTTGATTTGCACCACATCCACAAGCATTCACTCCCTTCACCATAGTCACCCAGGAGCAGCAGTGTGCACTAACTACAAGACACAATGGAGAAATTCCGCAAAGATCCTCAGACAGCTCCTTCCAATCTCACGAAGACTTCCATCTGGAATGACAAGGCCAGTAGACTTTTGGGAACACCACCACCTTCAAATTCCCCTCCAAACCAGTCAACATCCTGATTTGGAAATGTATTGCTGTTCCTTCACTGTTGCTGTGTGAAATTCCCTCTTTAATCACTAGTGGGCCACCGCACAGCAGGTAGATTGCAGCAGTTCGAGAAGGCAGCTCAGCACCACCTTCTCAAGTGTAACTGCGGACGGGCAAGAAATGCTGGGCTCATCCAGCGATGCCCACATCCAAAAAAATTTTTTTAAAAAGTAGTTCCAAGTTGAGCATCTTGATGGGACAGATTATCTGCTTTCAACACGAACCGGAAATAAGTGTTTCTAATATTGAACATTTTGGACTTTTCTGTTATGAAAGGGTGTTCAGTATTCGATGATATATTGTTGCTGAATGCTGTGATAAATTGCACCTGTTTTGTTTATATCAACAATTCTAGCGCAACAGGATCAATCCTTCGAAAATACCAGACAGAAAATGACAATCATCGTAGAGAGAATGTACTCCCGCCAGATGAGATTCACTGATAGCATCTCATATTCAAAATATTAATGGAGTCCTGGCTGACACTGAATCCTCCGACCATCCATATCACAGGGGTTACCATTGATTAGAATGTGAAATCAAATCAATATACAAATACAAGAGTTACAAGAGCAGGTCAGAGACTTACAAGTCTATACTGAATAATAGACCCGATGTCCGAAACGGCATGAGATATAGCAATAGATTTAGGCCATTCAGCCCATTCCTTCACTGTGATACTGTGCCATTTTATCATTGTCTCTATGAAAAGTGGAAATATCTTCTACGTACTGACTGTATCAATTAGATTAGTTTAGATTAGATTAGATTAGATTACTTACAGTGTGGAAACAGGCCCTTCGACCCAACAAGGCCACACTGCCCCGCCGAAGCGTAACGCACCCATACCCCTACATCTATATCTACCCCTTCAACTACCAATACGGGCAATTTAGCATGGCCAATTCACCTGACCTGCACATCTTTGGACTGTGGGAGGAAACCGGAGCACCCGGAGGAAACCCACGCAGACACGGGGAGAACGTGCAAACTCCACACAGTCAGTCACCTGAGGCGGAAATCTTTTCAGTCATCCATTAGTTTCAATCAGACACCCCCCTCCCCCACCCAACACAATTCTTCTAAATTCCATCGAGTACACACATTGCCGCTCATATGACAAGCCGTCATTCCCAGGATGGATCACCTCCAACACCAGCAGATCTTTCTCCAGAGATCGTGTCCAAAACAGCTCACAATTGGCCAAATGCTGTCTGTCCATAGCCCATTACATTCTCAGCAGGATGTCTCCCGTCTTGCATTCCTGCTCTCTTGAAATGAGTGTGAACATTGCTGTTGCTTTCCTAACTGCCAACTGAACATGCACTTTAACCATGAGAGAGGATGAGTGCTTCAAAATCCTTTTGTGCTTCAGATTTAATGGATCCTATTAGAACATAGTTTCTCCTCTATTCCGCCTTACCAAAGTGATTATTCTCACACGTTCCCATATTGTGTTCCATCAGCCATGTGTTTTGCCACAATCCTAAACTGTTCAAGCTTTTCTGCAGCTTCCCCACTTCCTCAATATCATCTGCAAACTTAGCAAAACTGCCCTCAAGTCCTTTGTTCAGTTTGTTCCTATATAATACATTTCCTGGCACCCTAAGGACCGACCACCATCTACAAGTCACAACAGTCAAGGTGCTTGACTCCATTCAGGTTGAAACAGTGGCTTGACTTGAATTACACATGGAGAGTCTTCACTCCCTGCACCACTGACTCTCAGTGGAAGCACACCCTACCCCCTTTTATTGTGAGTTTACTTCATTATGGTGCACATTCCCAGTCTATTGATTTCACTCCGTCTCATAACTAACTGCGTGGTCAACCTTGTCACTGTGTATTGATGACGATGGAGGGAGGTCAGCGAGGGGATGTGTATGATGAAATAACTGTGTGACTGCCAGTGTGAAACCTTCCCCGACAACCTCGGATGTACCTGTGCCCTCTGTCACCGCTGCAGACATGATCAGTCTTCCTGCAGGTCAAATCAAGGAAAGCGCCGGGCCTGGATAGAGTTCACGGCTGAGCACTCAGATCCTGTGAGGACCAACTGGTCGAGGTATTCACATACAATTTCAGCCATTCCCTCCCACAAGCTGAAGTCCCAACCTGCTTCAAGAAAACCAACATCAACCTTGTAAGTAAGAAAGCTCATGATTTAATGACTTAATGATTACCGCCCAGTGGCTGTAACCTCAATAAACATGGAGTGATTTGAAAGGCTAGTTATGCCCCATATCACCTCCAATCTCCCAGCCTGACTTTATCCCTTATAATATGCCGACTGATGTAATGGGTCCACAACAGAAGCCGCATCCCGCGCCCTGCACTCCGTCCTAGGACATCTGGACAACAATGACACCTACACCAGACTCCTGTTCATTGACGACAGCTCCACCTTAAACATCATTATCCCCTCCAGACTGATCTCAAAATTCCGTGACCTTAGTCGTGGCTCCACCCTCTGCATCTGGATCCCCCAGTTTTTAACCCACAGACCACAATTAGTGAAGATAAGTATCTGTACCTCCGCCACTATAATATTCAACACTGGAGGTCCTGGAAGATGTGTCCTCAGCCCCCTACTGTACTCACTGTACGCACATGGCTGTGTCCTCAGCACCCTACTGTTCTCCCTGTACACACACGGCTGTGTCCCTCACACCCCTACTGTAATCCCTGTACACACACGGCTGTGTCCCTCAGCCCCCTGCTGCACTCCCTGTACAACTACAGCTGCGTCCTTAGCCACCTACTGTACTCCATGTACACACACGGCTGTGTCCCTCAGCCCCCTACTGTACTCCTTATACACACACGACTGTGTCCTCAGCCCCCTACTGAACACACTCGGCTGTGTCCTCAGCCCCCTACTGTACTCCCTGTACACCCCGGCTGTGCATTCTGCTCCCTACTGTACTCCCTGTACACACACGGTTGTGTTCTCAGCCCCCTACTGTACTCCCTGTACACACACGACTCTGTTCTCAGCCCCCTACTGTACTCTTTGTACACACACGGCTGTGTCCTCAGCCCGCTACTGTACTCCCTGTACACATACGGCTGTGTCCTCAGCACCCTACTGTTCTCCCTGTACACACACGGCTGTGTCCCTCAGCCCCCTACTGTAATCCCTGTACACACATGGCTGTGTTCCTCAGCCCCCTACTGTACTCCATGTACACACACGGCTGTGTCCCTCAGCCCCCTACTGTACTCCTTGTACACACACGACTGTGTCATCAGCCACCTACTGTACTCCCTGTACACCCCGGCTGTGCATTCCGCTCCCTACTGTACTCCCTATACACACACGGCTGCATCCTCAGCCCCCTACTTTACTCCCTTTACACATACGGCTGAGTACCTCAGCTACTTACTGTACTCACCGTACACAAACGGCTGTGTTTTCAGCCCCCAACTGTACTCTCTGTACACACACGGCTGTGCCTTAAGCCCCCTATTGCACTCCTTGTACACAAACGGCTGTGTCCTCATCCCCCTACTGTACTCCCTGTACACCGATGGCTCTGCCCTCAGTCACATACTGTACTGTCTGTACACACACAGCTGTGTCCTCAGCCCGCTACTGTACTCCCTGTACACATGAAACTGTGTCCCTCAGCTCACTACCATACTCCCTGACCACACGCGGCTGTGTCCCACAGCTCGCTACTGTACTCCCTGTGCACACACAGCTGTGTCCTCAGCCCGCAACTGTACTCCCTGTACACACACAGCTGTGCCCTCAGCCCGCTACTATACCCCATGTACACACACAGCTGTGTCCTCAGCCCCCGACTGTACTCCCTGTGCACACACAGCTGTGTCCTCAGTCCCCTATTGTACTCCCTGTACACACACAGCTGTGCCCTCAGCCCGCTACTGTACTCCCTGTACACAGTTGGCTGTGTCCCTCAGCCCCCTACTGTACTCCCTGTACACACACGGCTGTGCCATCAGCCCCCTACTGTACTCCTTGTACACACACGGTTGTGTCCTCATCTCCCTACTGTACTTTCTGTACACCGACGGCTGTGTTCTCAGGTCCCTACTGTACTACCTGTAGACACACAGCAGTGTCCCTCAGCCCTCTACTGTACTCCCTGTACGCCCACGGCTGTGTTCTCAGCCCTCTATTGTATCCCCTGTACACCCACAGCTGTGTCCTCACCCTCGACTGTACGTCCTGTACACATACATCTGCATCCTCAGCCCCCTACTTTACTCCCTTTACACATACGGCTGAGTCCCTCAGCTCCCTACTGTACTCATCGTACATGCACGGCTGTGTTCTCAGCCCCCTACTGTACCATCTGTACACACACTGCTCTGTTCTCAGTCCCCTACTGTACTCTCTGTACACACACAGCTGTGCCCTCAGCCCCCTACTGTACTCCTTGTACACACATGGCTGTGTCCTCAGCCCGCTACTGTACTCCATGTATACCCATGGCTGTGTCCGTACCCCTGACTGTACTTCCTGTGCACCAAGAGATGTGCGCTCAGCCCCCAACTGTACTCCCTGTACACACACAGCTGTGTCCTCAGCCCGCTACTGTGCTCCGGTGCAGACACTGCTGTGTCCTCAGCCTCCTACTGTACTCCGGTACATACACAGCTGATTCCCTCACCCTCAACTGTACAACCTATACACACACGGCTGTGTCCTCAGCCCTCTACTGTACTCCGGTAAATGAACAGCTGTGTCCCTCACCCTCAACTGTACAACCTGTACACACATGGCGGTGTACTCAGCCCCCTACTGTACACCGGTACACACACGGCTGCGTCCTCAGCCCCCTACTGTACTCCGGTACACACATGGCTGTGTCCTCAGCCTCCTACAGTACTCCGGTACATACACAGCTGTGTCCCTCACCCTCAACTGTACAACCTGTACACACATAGCGGAGAACTCAGCCCCTACTGTACTCCGGTACATACACAGCTGTGTCCCTCACCCTCAGCTGTACAACCTATACACACACGGCTGTGTCCTCAGCCCCCTACTGTACTCCGGTACATACACAGCTGTGTCCCTCACCCTCAACTGTACAACCTGTACACACATGGCGGTGTACTCAGCCCGCTACTGTACTCCGGTACACAGACGGCTGTGTCCTCAGCCCCCTACTGTACTCCGGTACACACACGGCTGTGTCCCTCAGCCTCCTACTGTACTCCCTGTACACCCATGGCTGTGTCATCAGCCCCCTACTGTACTCCCTGTACACCCACGGGTGTGTCACCAGCCCCCTACTGTACTCCCTGTACACCCACAGCTGTGTCATCAGACCCCTACTGCACTCCCTGTACACCCATGGCTGTGCTCTCAGTCCCCGACTGTACTCCCTGTACAAACATGGCTGTGTCATCAGCCCCCTACTGTACTCCCGAACACACACCACTTTGTCAACCGCCCCCTACTGTACTCCTGTACATACACGGCTCTGTCATCAGTACCCTACTATACTCCGTACACACACAGCTCTGCCCCTCAGCCCCCTACTGTACTCCCTGTACACCCACAGCTGTGTCCCTCAGCTCCCTACTGTACTCCCTGTACACCCACGGCTGTGTCAACAGCCCCCTACTGTACTCCGGTACACACACGGCTGTGTCCCTCAGCCCCCTGCTGTACTCCCTGTACACACACAGGGCTGTGTCCTCAGCCCCCTACTGTACTCCCTTTACACACAGGGCTGTGTCCCAGCCCCCTACTGTACTTCCTGTACACACACAACTGTGTCCCTCAGCCCCCTACTGTACTTCCTTTACGCATACGGCGGTGTCCTCAGCCCCCTACTGTACTCCGGTACACACACGGCTGTGTCCTCAGCACCCTACTGTACTCCGGTACACACACGGCTGTGTCCTCAGCCCCCTACTGTACTCCAGTACACACAGGGCTGGGTCCCTCAGCCCCCTACTGTACTCCCTGTACACTAATAGCTGTGTCCCTCAGCCTCCTACTGTACTCCCTGTACATCCATAGCGGTGTCATCAGCCCCGTACTGTACTCCCTGTACACACATGGCTTTGTTATCAGCCCCCCTACTGTAGTCCCTGTACACACTCAGCTGAGTCCTCAGTCCCCTACTGTACTCTGGTACACACACGGCTGTGTCCTCAGCCCCCTACTGTACTCCCTGTACACCAATAGCTGAGTCCCTCAGCCTCCTACTGTACTCCCTGTACACCCATAGCGGTATCATCAGCCCCCTACTGTACTCCCTGTACACACACGGCTGTGTCCCTCAGGCCCCTACTGTATTCTGTACACACGGCTGTGTTGCCAAATTCCAAACAATGCCAATTGTAAGTTTCCTGATGAAATCACCAAAGCAGGAGGAATATCAAACAACGATGAGTCTGTACACAGAAAGGAGATAGTGGGTTTGGTGGCATGATGGAATAATAATAACCTCCCTCTCAAATTCGGCAAATGTAAAGAACTCATCATTGACTTTAGAACGAAAGGAGGGGAACAAGCCCCTATCTTCAAAAACGGTTGAAAGATTGCGGAGCGTCAAGTCCCTCGGAGTGATGATAACTGGCAACGTACGCTGGACTTCTCACATAGGTGTGACAATCAAGTTGGTTCAAAAACGTCTCTCCTTCCTCACTTGGCTCAGGACATTTAGCATGCAATACTTCTACAGATGCACTATTGTGAACGTTCTGTCCGGGTGCGTAATGGTCTAGTATGGCCACACTCTGCACAGGACCATCAGAAACTACAGAAGACTGTGTTTACAGCCCAGACTATGACGGACTCCAATCTCCCAACTATTGACTCTATTTGCACGGCTCGTTGCCACAGAAAGGCTACCAACATCTATCCCAGGTTACTGAGGGAAGGGAGAGAGGAAAATAGCTGGGGTCCTAACAGATATGTTTGTAACATCCTTGAACACAACTGAGGTCCCAGAGAACTGGAAAGTTTCTAATGCCCTTGTTTAAGACGGGTAGCATGAATAATCCAGTGAATTATAGACCGGTGAGCCTGACTTCTGGGGTAGGGAAGCTGCGAGAGAAGATACTGAGGGATAGGATCTATTCTCATTTGGATGAAAATGTTCTTATCTGTGATAGGGAACATGCTTTACTGCAGGGAAGGACATGTCTTACCAACTTAATAGAATTATTTGAGGAAGTGGCAAAGTTTATTAATGACGGAGGGGCTGTAGATGTCTTGTACATGGACTTCAGGAAGACGTTTGATAAGATTTCCCATGGTCAGGTAATGGAGAAAGTGAAGTCACATGGTGTCCAGGGTGTACTAGCTACATGGATACAGAAGTGACTGGGCAACAGGAGACAGAGCGTAGTAGGGGAAGGGAGTTTCTCAAAATGGAGAACTGTGACCAGTGGTGCTCCATGTAAGATGATTCTGGAAAGATACATGAATTGGCAGGGAGCATAGGGATACAGACCATTAGAAAATAGGAGACAGTTTGAGATAGAGGATTTGGAACGGCGCTGGCTTGGACCGCCGAATGGCCTGTTCCTGTACTGGAATGTTCTTTGTTCTAACCTTACCAAAGGCCCATCATATGCCTGTTAATTTCTTACACAACCTCTTCCATCAGGCCAAAAGGTACAGACGCTTGAACACACAGAGCAGCAAGTTCAGGAACAGCTTCTTCCTGGCTGTTATTAGAATGTTGAATGGACTTTCTAATCTCAGATAACGGTGACTTTGTTTATATTGATCTCGCCTAGCGCACGCCCTGTAGCAGCGTAACCAATATACCTCTCAGACATGTTTTACAGTCATCATTCAGTGCATCCATGCTTACCATGATCTTCCTGGACATCTTGGCACAGGGCATAATAAATCCGCACCTCTCTACCCCCAGCTCCCTCCAGTGCTGATGCCCAGGTCTGTCCGGTCCTCAGCCCCAGATGCTCCCATTCCCCCAGCTCCCCTTGACCCTATCCCCAGCTCCCTGTGACCTTTGTCTCTCACTGTTTCTCTCACACTGTCTGTTTCCCTGTGCTTTCATTTTCCCTGTCTTCTGTTTCTTTCCCTGAACCTATTATATTCCCTGCTCCCTGTCCATGTGACAGTTTGTTTCCTAGTTTTGTTTCCATTCTCTCTTTGACTGACTGTCCATCCGTTTCCCTCGATGTGTTCTCTCTCTCCTTCCCTTTGTTTCTGCCTCTTTCTCCTTCGTTGTGATGGTGATGGCTTCTCTATTAGCTCGAAGCAGGTGTTGGCTCATTGTTTCAATATTGGCAATACAATACACTCAACAAGGTTTTGGTATAGAGGACATAAGTTAAAATTATCAGTTAAATTTCAATTGTTATCAAAACAGCAACCAGGAAGTGGGTATCCATTTAACAGCCAATTGTTCCATCTAACTATTTTGAAACCGCCTGTCTCCCAGTGCTCTGCATACTGGCAACTCAAAGCATTCTATTCGGGTGCATAATGACCTGTCATGGTAACTTCTCTGCCTAGGACCATAAGAAACTACGGACGGTTATGTGCATAGTCCAGACCATCACGGAAGGCAACCTTCCATCCATTTATACTTGTCATTGTCACAGAAAGGCTGGCAACATCAACGATCTCTCTCCCAAACTGGTAATGATCTCCTACAACCTCTTCCAACAGGAAGGAGACACAGAGGCTTGAAAACATGGACCAGCATGCTCAGGAACACTTCCTTCCCTATCATTATTAGACTGACAAATTGAAATCTCTCACTTTTCAAGTAATATTATTCTTGCAACTGTCGATCTTACTTTGCCCACCTCCTGTGAAGCTGTCACCTTGTATGCCTTGTATGCCTCACTCTGTCCAAGGACCCTGTGATCTCTGTTTTCTTGTTTAGGGTCATGTGTCTGAATTACAAAAAAAAACAAACCTTTCCATTGTAAATTTGACTAAAATAAATGAACCAAAGCAGATCAAACACGTGTACTGCAATGGCTCAAGGTCTTCGCAAGGGCAACTGGAAAAATGAACTAATGCTGCCGCAGTCAGAGATACCCATATCTAATTAATGAATATAAGAAGATGACCACACTTAGTAGAGTGTTCCTAAGAAACCGTTCGCACGCCGATATGGTATAAAGTGCAGTAGCACTAATTCATATTGGAAAATTTTCGGCTTTCTTCGTAAAAGTGAAAATCCTCTTCGGATATCTTTTGGTTAGCGAAACAATGTCCTAATGTATGTCATTCGGGAAGGGAAGTGTTGAAAAGCAAACTTTTGAAAAGTGGGGGATACCTGTATTTACAAGGGCATGATATTCAAGAAGATGGGAAAGGAGAACAATAAAAGAGGTGAATCTCACATTTTATTTCCAGCCCAGCTGATCATCATTCTCTTTGTTTGCTCATTTTCCTCTATATCTGTCTTTCTCTATTGATTCCTCCTCCCCTTCAAAGCAGACTTCCCTGTCAATGGCATTAATCACACTCATTTCCAGCTGCTTTCAGTTCAGGAAAGTTCCCCTGCACTTTCTGTTCGTTTCTTTGCATTTCTTTCTATAATTTCAGATTTTCAGCATCTTCCTTTATTTGATTTCACCTTCAATTTTGTTAATTCGTGGGATATTGGCATCTCTGCCAAGGGCAGCATTTGGTGACCATCACTAATTGCCCTGATTATGAGACCATTCCACAAGCCAATATAAAGTTATGCACATTGTCATGGGTCTCAAGTCATAATTAACGCAGACGGGGTAATAACATTAGATTTCTTTACCGAAGGTGATCAGTGAAAGAAGAACGTTTTCAGAAACAATGTTGTTTTATGTTTGTTTTTCGTGAAATTCACTTTTATTCCAATTCTTATCATTTTTACTTAAGTTCTGACATCAGCTGTGGTGGACTTGAAAAAAATCACTTGAAACAATATCTTTAATTTAATAAGCTTTGCTTCTGAATTACATCCCCGACATTCCTACATTCATACATTGTCCTAATCATGAAGTAGCGTCCGAGACAAGAGCAATTTTGTGATTGAAATATTTGTAATTGGAAAACTGGTCAGAAGAGAGCTTGAAAAATTAAGTCTGCATTTTACCAACGTGCAGCCAATGGTTTGTTCAGCAACAATACTGACACAGAGATGCAGATTGGGGATATTAGGAGCTGGTAGTGGACAGGTTTGGTGATACAGAGAACATGATACATAAATGAGTTCAGGGCAAAAAGGGATCTCGAGGTTGTGCACAGTTTTGTTCACAGATGTTTGTGAGGGAGTGGTCTGCAATTCATGAGTAATGAATAGAGACTGCAATTGAAACTGAAGACAATAGTTTCTTTCTCTGACAAATATAGATAACAGGAATTGCAACGAAGTTCAAACTTGTTTATGGGATTAATGAATGGACAGAGGAAGAGAACACCAACAATAGTGAGCATAGGTTATTACACACCCCCCAACCCGCCCAGAATAATCATCAGCACAGCTGATATCCGATATGGTAGAAATCTTTAAGTGGGGGAAATCTCGAAAAGACTCAAGGAAAACATCCTGTCCATTGTTGTAATGTTCCAGTCCGTTATTCTCAGATTCAGATCTATGCAGCTGTTGATCTCTGTTAATGTTGGAGCTGATGCATCTGTTACTACAGTGGGATAGCGCACTAAATGAAACCTCTTACTAATAGGAGAGGGAAACCCTCCAGTGACACAGTTGCATTGCATGGAGACTGACATCAATCACAGTCAGAGCAAACAGTCCCAGCTTTCAATACAGCACATTCATTTCACAATATATCTGGACTGGACTACTTGTTGACATTGCTGGCTATTGGTCACAACTCCCATCACCAATTGCTCGAGTGAAGTCAGTTATGAGGGAGAATAAGACTATTTTCTTTTCGTAGGCTACATGATTCTGCTCTGTTGTCCGTTTACTCTGCTGTAACCATCTCTCCAAAATTCCATCCACCCGCCAAAACAATCACAATAAGGATGTTGTTACTGTGCTGATCTCTCCTCCACGTGAAAAAACGCTAGTGAACAGACTATCACTGGGCACAGTTGCCCTGAACATGGACAGGAAGTGCGGATTTCTCTGAATGTTCCTCTCACTGCTCTAATGACGCAACTTTGGAACTTTCATAGAAAATATGCTTCAGTAATTTATTTATATAAATTGACAGACTTTTAAATGCAGTTTTATTTGCTGTAAACCGTATTTTTGATGCATTTTGGCATCAGTCCAAAACTAAAAGGGATAATTACAATGAACATATTCATTTAGACTTATGAATTAATGAATCAGGTTCTAGTGAACATGATATTGGCTGGGAGATATGGCGGAATAGGAGCAGTGGCTAGCAGACTGCATGGGAGTACAATGATATTCCCCAGTCATCATCCCTCTTTCTGACAGACAGAATTAAAGCTAATGCATAACAAGGAAACAGCCAACATTTGGGAGATGCAATGCTGAATGACAATGTGAACTAAAAGGATAATATTAAATGTGATAAAGTGAACTATATTTTATATACACACATTTAATCATTGGGAATACAGATTGTGTAGGATCACTGGACCTGAAGCATTAACCTTGATTTCTATTCACTTATACTGCCCGACCTGCTGAGCTTGCCCTCTAGGTTCTGCTTTTCTTTTTGCTTGAGATTGATCATATTTTCCATATCTGGCAGGATACTTACAATTAAAAGCAGACCCTAATAACAAAATGTGAAAGGCAATGGGGACAATACAGGAGACTAACAGTAGAGATTTAGTCATGCCAAGCTGGAAGAGACAATGGGCTGAGTTTCCCCCACTTTTGCTGTAAATAATTCTGTGATCAAAGCCTTTGAAGAGGGGTAGACAAGCCGGTTCAACGAAGGACACAGAGTGCTCCAACATCAATAATCTATTCCTATTATCACATGAAATTTTAACAGCCTCTAAAATGTATTTTCAAACAAAGTGGACTTCCTGAGTTTTACAGAATAATCAGAAAAATATTCTTTTTTTCCTTTGAATCTTAAAGAAGATACAGATTTCGGCTGTAACACAGGTGTCACAGACACACCAACTATAATAGGAACAGGAAAGGACTACATTGTTCATATATAACCAATTTCAGCATGTAGCCCTGTCAAGAAACATGAAATATAGTGATACGGAAACATGAAACAGAAACAGAAAACGATGGTAGAAGTGCAACAGATGAGGAAGTATCTGCAGAGACAAACAGAATTAACATATCGAATATGATGTGACACTGTTCTGAAAAAGTCATATTGGAATCAAAGGTTGATTTTGTGTATCTCTGCTCTGAGGCTGCCAGACATAGAAACATAGAAACATAGAAAAATACAGCGCAGTACAGGCCCTTTGGCCCTCGATGTTGCGTCGACCCAAGGCCACCTAACCTACACGAGCCCACTATCCTCCATATGCATATCCAATGCCCGTTCAAATACCCATAAAGAGGGAGAGTCCACCACTGCTACTGGCAGGGCATTCCATGAACTCACGACTCGCTGAGTAAAGAATCTACCCCTAACATCTGTCCTGTACCTACTTCCCCTTAATTTAAAGCTATGGCCCCTCGTAATAGCTGAGTCCATATGCGGAAAAAGGTTCTCATTGTCAACCCTATCTAAACCCCTAATCATTTTGTACATCTCTATAATGTCACCCCTAAACCTTCTTTTCTCCAAAGAAAACAGCCCCAAGTGCCTCAGCCTTTCGTCATACGATCTACCTACCATACCAGGCAATATCCTGGTAAACCTCCTCTGCACCCGTTCCAGTGCCTCCACATCCTTCCTATATTATGGCGACCAAAACTGCACACAAAACTCCAGATGCGGCCGCACCAGAGTCTTATGCAACTGCAACATGACCTCAGGACTCCAGAACTCAATTCCTCTACGAATAAAAGCCAATACGCCGTATGCCTTCTTCACAGCACTATTTACCTGGGTGGCAACTTTCAGAGATCTGTGAACATGGACACCAAGATCCCTCTGCTCATCCACACAACCAAGTATCCGACCATTAGCCCAGTACCCCATCTTCTTGTTACTCTTACCAAAGTGAATCACCTCACACTTACCTACATTGAATTCCATTTGCCACCTTTCTGCTCAGCTCTGCAGCTTATCTATATCCCGCTGTAACCTGCCACATCCTTCCTCACTGTCAACAACTCCACCAACTTTCATATAATCTGCAAACTTGCTCACCTAACCTTCTAGCCACTCATCCAGGTAATTTATTAAAATGACAAATAGCAATGTTCCCAAAACAGATCCTTGCGGAACACCGCTAGTAACTGCACTCCAAGATGAACCTTTACCGTCAATTACTACCCTCTGTCTTCTTCCAGCCAGTCAATTCCTAATCCAAGCCTCTAACGCACCCTCAATGCCATACCTCCGTATTTTATACAGTAGACCTGCTGAGTTTGCCTCGATCGATTTCTTTTTCTTTCTGAACTGTGACAAATTGACTGATCTGAACAATATAAGCAAAGCTGCTATCTCAGTTGAATCTCGAATATTTGTTTATGGACATTAAATGAGAAATTACAAAGTTCCTATGTTTGACAGAGCTCCAAATATCCATGACCTATTGCATTGTGATACAAAAACATTGTGAGAAATTGTTGAAACAAAAACCGAAGTTGCTGCAAAAGGTCTGCAGCATCTGTGCAGAGAAATCAGAATTAACGTTTCTAGTTCAGTGCCCCTTCCTCAGAACGGATGGTAGACCTGAAAATGTAAATTAATATACAGCAGAGGTTGAATATCTGTTAATGGAGACTGTTAGTAGCTAACAATAGGGGGTGAGTAATGGAATGCCACGTGAGAACAAGGCTTGGTGTATGGGTAGAGGGCATTGAGGAGTTAGGTCCCTAAAACTTTTGAACATTATTTTGAGTCTGAATGGATGCAGGGTCCAGCCGCGGAAACTGAGGTGTTTTTCTTCCAGCTTGCGTTGAAATGTCCTGGAACACTGCAGCAAGCCTGACGCAGAGATATTGGTCAGGGAACTGGATGGGGTATTAACCTGGCAGGCAACTGGAAACTCAGGGTCATTTGCATAGGTACAGCTTGGATATTCTGTGAAGTAGACACCCAGTCCACCTTTAGTTTCCCCAATATAGAGCAGTCTACAATGTGAGCAGCGAATGTATTAGACCGGATTGTAGGTAATGTTGGTAGGATTCCGCTTCACCTGAAAGGTATGTTTGGCCTCTGGTTAGTGACGAGGGAGGAGGTAAATGAGAAAGTGTAACACCTCCTGCAAGGGAGAGTGAAGTGTACCTGTGGTGGAGGCTGGGGGGTGGGGGGTGGTGTGAGTGCGGGGAACGCGTGGGCAGTGAAAAACGAGCGGACCAGTGTGTCCTGGAGGAAATGGTCACTTCAGAAAGCGGAAAAGAGAGATGAGGCAAATATGTTTCTGGTGGTGGCATCTCGCTGGAGGTGGGGGAATGCAGACGGATGATCTTCTGCATATGAATGCTGGTGGGATGGTAGTTTAGGACAAGGGGAACTCTAATGCTGTTGCAGCAGGGATGTAAAAGGCTGAGGGTAGAAGTGCAGGAGGTGGGTGAGAACTGGTTGAGGGCCCTGTCAATAACAGTACTGGTGGGTTCTCAGTTGAGGAAGAAGATGGACATTTCAGAGGCCACATTTTTGAAGTTGACATCATCAGAAGCATTGCGGTGGAGACGGAGGAACTGGGAGAATGGAATGGAGTCTTCGCAGGAAACAGGGTGTGAGGATGTGTACTCCAGTTGGCTGTGGGAGTCGGTGGCTTAATCCTGGATATCAGTGACTTGTCTATCCCCAGAAATAGAATCAGAGATGTCGAGGAAAGGAAGTGAGGAGTCAGAGGTAGACCAGTTGAAAGTGAGAGAGGGGTGCAAATTGGAAACGATGAACTTTTCCAATACTGGACAAGAGAGAGGAGCAGCAGCGATGATATCGTCTACGTATTGGAGAAAGATGGGAGCTGGAATAGAACTGGAACAAGGAATGGTCTACGTACCCCATTAAGGAACATGTATAACTTGGGCCCACGTATGTATCCATGCACCCCCTCTGTATGGGAGGAGCAGGCTGAAGCAATGGGTCTGCATAGGCAGTTCTGTTTGTGGATTTTCAGGAGGAGATAAAAGCGAACTCTGCTATCAGAGGACCATCAGCTTCGGGTTTATTAGGTGGGGTTGAGTGGGTGGGGGGGTGTGTGGTCGAGTGAGTGGGAAACTCCAGATAAAATGTGGTCAGATTTAGTAAATAAAATAGCCTGATGTGCCATGTAAGGTTTATGGACCATCAGTTGATATGTGGAGGTATATGAGAGCTGGCACTCAGCTTCTGAAATGTACAGGTGAGTCCACCAGACCACAGCAGCACCACCATTATCGGCACAGGCTGAATAACATAGTCAGGGTGGTATCGAAGCATACAGCGTACAGTCTGTTCAGAGGGTGATCGGGTGGATAGGGCGAGGGTGAATACAGAGAATTTAAGACAACCAAACTCCCATGGAGCGTTCTCAATCAACATATTGAGTTCAGGTAAACGCCAGAAGAATAGATCCAGTTGGAGGGAGAGGGTTGGAGCTGGGGGAAGGGGTTATCGGATTGGGAGTGGAATCTTGCCCAAAGAAATGGACACCGAGTAGAAGATATTGGAAGAGGAGTTCAACATTATGTCGTTCCTGAAATTCATTAAAGTGGGGCACAGAGGGATAAAGCTGAGACCATTGCTGAGTACAGAAAATTCAGCATTAGAGCGTGGAAAGTTACGAGGGATGGTGATGACACGACAGGGTTGGGGGAGGGGATGGACTCAGGTTGCAGGGCATGGGTGGGGTGGCAGGTTCCAGAAGCTCATAGGCATCCATAAGTTATTCAATATTGAGGGCCTCGTATATCTGGCGAGCACAGCGAATGAGCTGGAGAATAAGTAGAACTGGGGAATGGTGCAGCTTTGAGCCAATGTGATGTGATGCTGTTGAACAGAGAAAATGTTGATCTCTTGCCAACGACACCGCACGATTAGTCCTCAGAAAGTAAATGATTGAATATAATCAGAATCGTTATCTTATTGTAATGCTCTGATTTCATTGGGCTGACACTCAAACAGCAAGGTCTTATTTTTCTGAGACTTTAGACCAAACTGTGAAAATTGAATGTATCTTGATGTTATTAATAAAACAAATCCATCCATGGTTTTGCAAGGCACGAATAAGGGCAGAGTTTATTTGTCATTCCCAACAGCTCTGGGTAAGGAGTCATTGTTCATTGAGGAAATTACCAGCACAGAATTTCCTCTGATTTCCATTAACAACAGTTTGTTGAAGGTGAATGATGCTACATGAGTCAAATGCTACTTTGATGGCAAGGGAAGTTACTCTGATCTCACCTCAACTGACTTGGTAAATCAGTTAAAATACTAAAGAGAAAAAGGCTAGAACACGGCTTATTGAACAATGTGGTCACTGTCCTCGCAACGTTTAAGGACAAACAGATGCATGGACTTCTGATTCTGAAGAGAGATGTTTCCTATTTGGGATGAGGCTGTTTGGTTAAGCGCTGTGACAGAGAGACTGAAAAAAAACGATCCACTCTGTATGGGGAAAAAAAACACCTATTCAAGATGCATTTGACAATGACAGACATACAGTATTAGACATTGTTCATTGATCATCTCAATCTCATCATTCACTGATGACCAATAGCAGCACAGAAGCCAGGAGCTCCCATCACCCCAGTTGGAAAGCAAAAAGGGGTAAGGGATGGCCAGTGGAAGTGGGAGTAACTAAGGAATTAGTGTAACTTACTGTGGAAAAAGGCAGAAGAAGGGTGTGAAGAGATATCATCAGTGGAAGAGTATGTGACAGCAGAAGGTGTAGTGCAAGGGAAGTAGGAGTGTGAAAAAAGAGTAGGAAGGGGAGGAAGAATGGCGAATGAAGTTTTAGTGACTGGGTAAAGCTTGTTTTTGAAAAAGTGTGGTTGGGTGAAAACCATGACTGTTCAGGAAAATTGGGATCTGATTCCATTGAAAATTAAAACTCGATGTCCTTCTTTTTCTATCACTTGCTTCTTTATCAGATTGTACATTCACTGTGTAGTTTTGTATCTCCATAAAATACGGGTGACGTGTTTTTTTTTGTCGCCTGGTGTTGTGTCTGAACATTTTTGAATGTTTTAATAGTATGTATTTGCTTCCAATTCAACGTAGACATGAGAATATGATTTGATCTCCTGCAGTTTGTCCATAACATAAAATTTAATTGAATATTTATTCTCATCACATTAACTGATTCAACCAATGAATCTGTGTCCATCCTGAAGATGAAAGATTTCTTCAGTTCTGACTATTGTTACAAAGGACAGTGCCACACAAAAGGCTAATGTTCCAGTGCAAGGTGCCAAACCGTAGTTCATCCTAAATTAGGCACACGCTTTGTGAATAAGACATTCCGAGGGACAGAGTGTAAAAGGTAAATTTAACTTTGTGTCACAAATGGTACTTGCAGCACCCTCGTGATAGGTGTTAACTACATCACTCTGTAAATTCCCTAAAATAAGAACAACAAGAGACTGGAATTCTTAATTATTCCTTTGTGAATAACATCTAGAGAACAGGAAGGAAATCCAGGTTTGTTTGTGATATTCATGAATGATGATGGAGGGCATGATGAAGGTAGATGGCGGTGGACTGAGGAAACGAGGTGACATGTGGAAGTGTGCCATTTTTGCCATTTCTGAGATGTGTGTGAGGGAGGTCAGGGCTGACAACTCAATATTCTGTGGTACCAGATCTATAGTCAGGACAGGAGAGACGGTAAAAGAGGAGGTGGTGTTGCCTTATTAATTATGGAGTCAGTTACTGGCGTAAGAAGGGACGACATCTTGAACGATCTTGTAATGAGGCTTGGTGGTTAGAGCTCAGGATCAAAACCATGACAGAAACACTGCTAGGGATATATTATTAGACCCTCAGATAAAGGAAAGTACGGGAGTTGGTATATAACCAAGATATTGAGGTGTGTAAAAACAATAATAGGATCATTATATTCAGCCATGTCTATTCCAAATAATCGTTAGGTCATTGATAACTTTTTAAGAGGGGCAGGAGTTTTGAAATTTATTCCAGAGAGCTTCTTATATCAAAATCGAGCAGATACAACAAAGGGGAGTGCAGCGCTGGGCCTCACTGTGGGGACGAAACCAGTCAGGTGTTCCAGGCGGAAGTGGGAGAGCATTATAGGACCAGTGACTGTGATATCAAACATTTTGACTTTGCTAAGGAAATGACCACAAAAATGTTGGAAATATAAAAGCTTTTTGCATTGGGGAGACAGATACTATGGGAAAACAAATGACAGGACCTGACCAAAACATTTTTAAGCAGGCAGCCCCGAGCATACCTTTGCAATTTGTTTCAGTAAGTGTACAATGAAAATTAGCTGGTGTAATTTAGCTAGGTTGACTACTAGATTTTAAAACAGACAAAAACTTTAATCATAAAATTACACAATGAAACACAAAGAAAAGAATAAACGATCACGACAGAATTAAACCGATTCAGCTAGACTTAATTATGCTGTTCCAAATATACACAACTGTCCCAATAAGCAAACTCCCAATATAAACCAGTATAAATGGAACACATACTTCCATGTTGAAGTTGAAGGTCAGAAAAGGGAGAGAGTTTTCACACAGCTCCCAGTTGAACTTCCCAGTTCAAAACCCAACTGCAAACTGCTCAGCTCAGCTCAGCGAGTTCAGCTAAAACATCTCACCACTCTCCATTCATTATACTGGTCACTTATAAAGCATGACCACTTTGGCCTGAAGTCTCATTTATTTCCATATAAACAAAAGGCCTCTGAAAATCCTTTTCATCTCTGTACCAAACCAGACTGATCTGAGCTTGGCACCGTTTTATTGTCCATCTGAACAAAAAACAAAGGCAGAGTCTCCTTGAGCCAAGGAACAGCTTTTCGACAAAAAAGGGACTAGCTTTGTGACATGTCTTCCCCCCCCCCCCAAAAAAAAAGAACCATCAATGCTAAAAGATGGCTGCATTTTTAACCCTTCAAACCCAGTTAGTAGTCTCAAAACAGACAGAGGCACTATGCTAACTGTAAACATTCAAACATGCACAAACCCATGCAAATTCAGGTCACTCTACACCCACCACCAAACACATCCGTACCTCATTCAAGTCTCAATAACTCATCAGCGTTCACGTTTTCACGATCTGCCACACGCACAATGGTCAGATTGAATGGCTGCAACAACAAGCTCTATCTAAACAGTCTGACATTTTTGTTCTTAATATTTTCCACAAATGTAAATGTGTTGTGATCAAAGTATACGATTGTCTCAGATACATTGCTGGTAATATAAACACAGTTATGGTGTAATGTCAACACCAGCTTTAAAGTCTCTTTCTCCACCGTTGAACATTTCTGTTGATGAACGTTCGACTTCCCAGAAAAATGCCCGATAGGTCTTTCTATTCCCTCATCATTCTCCTGCAGGAACACCGGACCAATACCCACATCACTGGCATCGATAGCCACCTTGAAAGGATTCGTGTAATCTAGTGTAGCTAATACCGAGGGCAGTGTTAACGCAGTCTTTAGGCTGTAAAATGCCTTTTGACTGTCCTCTGTCCACTGAGAGTTCTTGCCCCTAACAATTTGGTGAGTGGAGCAGCCGTACTGCTCAAAGTTTGGCACAAACTTTCAGTAAAATCCAGTCAATGCCAGGAACTGTAATGCTGCATATTTATTTTTGTCGACGGTGTGAAACATTCCCCAACTACCTTCGTTTTCGTATCTCATGGGGCAATTTGTCCATGTCCAATAACGTGACCCAGGACCGTGACTTGGGCTTTCACAAATTCACTTTTGGTACGGTTTACCATCAAGCCTGCCTTCTGAAGTTGATTGCACAAGTCCGATAAATGCTCTAAATGTTCCTTCCATGAGTGACTAAAAACCACCAGATCATTAACGTACACTAACAAGGTTGGCAAATCCGGCAATCACCTTATTAGTAGCCTCTGAAATGTGACTGGATCGTTTTTCATACCAAATGCCACGACTTTTAACGGATATAGTCCATTGGCGTTCTGAAAGCCCCGAAATTGCCTTTGCTCTCTCTGACAGAGGTCCTTGCCAATAGCCTCTGAGCAAGTCCAACTTAGAAATGTAAGTACCTTCTCCTACTTTTTCGACAAAGTTCTCCAAACATGGAATTGGATATGTATCAGTCTTTGCAATGGCGTTGACTTTGTGATATTTCATACATGACCTTTGGGGCCCATCTGACTTTGGCACCATGACTATACGTGAGCTGCAGTCAATTATCCACTTCGATTATGCCATCTTGGAGCATTCACTCTATCTCCTTCTGAACCTGTGCCAATTCTGGGGGTCATACCTGTAAAGATGTTGCTTAATCAGAACAGCATCTCCTGTATCTTTATCATGCACAATTATGTTTGTGCTTCACAGTTTATTTCCACATATCTCTCCATGAGATTGTAATAACTCTTTCAGGTCAATTTGCTTTTCTTGTGGAAGGTAATCCAAAATTTAACCCAATTTTTTACAACTTTCTCGTTCAATTTGTTTTGAGGAATGTCCAATTCAGAATCCTCTGAACTTGGTTCTTCCTTCTGCGCTTTAATTATTAACACCTTCTCCTCTTGCTTTCCTTCCCTATCAAAATACGTTTTGAGCATATTCACATGACACAGTCTGTGAGATTTATTTCTGTCTGGAGTCCGTACCAAGTATTTCACCTCATTCAATTCGTTCCCAATTTGATAAGGTACACTAAAGTTTGGTTTTAAAGGCTCACCTGTTACCGGAAGTAATACCTTATTCCCATTTGCAAAATTGTGAATTTGTGATTTCTGATCCACTTCCTGTTTAATTGTAAGCTGCAATAAGTTTAAATGCTGTCTAAGCAAATCTGCAGCTCTATTTAATCGTTCCTTAAAATTTGACACATCGTCCAAATGGGTGGTCTCTGGGTGGTCTCTGAATTCTGACTTATTAATATCTCCTTAACCAATGTTAATGGTCCTTTTACTTCATGCCTACAAATTAATTGAAATAGACTGAATTTGTTCGATTCATTCTGTGCGTCTCTGATCACAACAAGTTCAAAAGGAATTTCCTTTTCGCAATCATCTGGATAAACCTGACCTTAAACCTTCAACATGGTCTTCAGTTTTTGATGCCATCTCTCTCATGCTCCCTGTGATTCCGAATAGTCCGCAGTAGATATGAATTGCTTTATTCCCAAGTCATCCATCTCCTCCTTTAAAAGTTCAGATGTGAGATTTGATCTGTCTGGATCTCTATTGGTAGTCCGTATCGAGTAAAAACATTAAGTATTTGTTTTTCTGCAACTCTTTTAGCTGTGATGCTGCATAATGAGATTGCCTCTGGAAATCTAGTCGACGCATCCATTATTGTTAATAAATACTTAGTCCCACTTTGTGTTTGAGGTAGGGGCCGACGCAATCTATCAAGACTCTTCCGAAAGGTTCCTCAAATGCTGGAATATGTATTGAAGTTGCAGGACTTATTACTGCTTGTGTGACCAATATGGGAATCTAGAGAACTCTGGAAATGATCATAGAGTCATAGAATCCTATAGCAAGGAGACAGGCCCTTTAGCCCAAACTCGTTCCTTTTGACCAAAATGTCCATCCTTGCTAACCCCATTTCTCTGCGTTTGGTCCATATCCTTCTAAACCTTTCCGATCTACGTATTTGTCTAAATGTGAAGACACGTATCACAGAAAGCATATTATATTTAATGCTATCAATGTTTTGTTTTGGAAATAATGAGTGGTGATTCATAATACTCAAGTGTTAATGCAATCACTTTTTATTCTTTTTATAGTGTTATAGATTAAACATTCATTTCCTTCACACTCTCCTCATGGTACCATCACCGTTGGGATTAGTCTGGTGAAACTTTGTTACACTGTCTCTCTGTAACAAGGTGATCATTTATTATAAAGGGGAGAAAATACTGTCTCAACAACATTCCACAACAGCAGGATGGTGTCTTCACTCTTATACTTTAAACATTTTGCAATGAAGGACACTACTCATTTATTGTGCTGATTACTTACTGAGTCATAGAGGTGAACAGCATGGAAACAGACACTATGGTTCAACCCGTCCATGCCGACCTGATATCTCAATCTAATATAGTCCCACCTGCCAGCACCCGGTTGCTCCGTATCAATTCTGTTAGGGACACATGCCCATGGACATCCAGCTCCTTTTCACCATGAGCACTTCCTATCTTCTCGCCTTCTCGTAAATACAAAATGAGAAGGATGGGATGTTTTGACAAATCATTTGTTTGCCTTATGAACCAAAGTCACTCGAGCAACAACATCACTGGTGCCATTCGAGTTGATTGGTGATGCTGAGGAGGCGATGGCCTAGCTGTTTTATCTCCGGAATATTAATCCAATGCATCAGTCCCCGGATCTGAATCCCACCACGTCAAATGTTGGAATTTGAATTCAATAAAATATCAGGAGTTAAGAATCAAATGAAACAATGAAACTATTGTCGATTGTCCTACGGCACCCTTATGCCCTTCAGGGACGGAAATCTACAATCTTCACTTCGTCGGGCTTAAATGTGACTCCAGACGCACAGCAATGTGGTTCAACTTCAGTTGCAGATTGAAATGACCAAGCCAGCCACTCAGTTATATCACTCACTTCAAAGCCTCAAAGAAATGAAACGCATGGACCTCAGCACTGACGACTTACAGCCCACGGATTGCAGTGGGTCAGGAAGGCAGCTCACCAACACTTTCTCAAGAACAATGGGGAAAGGTAATTAAATCCTGGCGCAGCATCCCACTAATGAATAAAGGAAGATGATCACACTCAGGAAAGAGAGAAAAATCTACATAAACCACTTTAAACAGGGACTTTGATGTCTGCCATACATGGTCATGATTTTTAGAAATATCGGAACAGGAGAAAAATAAATAAGATTAATCTCATTTTTAATTTCCATCCCAGCTAATCATCAACAATCCCTTTGTTTAGTTCTTTCTCTCTACCTCTCTCTTTTTCCATCTATTCAACTCAGTCCTTCTCCCCTTCATAACAGATGTCGCAGTCACCAACATCAATCACACTATTTCCCAACTGTGTTCAGTTCTGAACTATGGTCATTAGAATCGAATTGCCAATTCTGATTTTCTCTCGACCCGAGGCTGCCAAATCTGCTCAGAATCTCTGGCATTTTTCGTTCTTTATTGTTTCTGAACTGTTGCATCATTCTTTGTTGTAATTAATCTTTAATTTTGTTATTACTTGGAAAGTCTGCATCGCTGACAGGGGTAGCATTGTTCACCTTACCAAATGCCCTTTACTGTAAGGTCATTCTTTCAGGCAGTACAGAAGCAAGCACATTGCTGCGGACCTATCAGTCTTAAGCCAGACCATGTAATAACGCTAGTTTTCTTTACCAAAGGACATCAGTGAAATAGATAAACGCATCGAGAAAATGCTGGAGATGTTATGGTTGTATTCGTAAAACATGCTTTTAATTCTAATTCCTGTCATTTGAATTTACTTTCTGACATCATCTGTGTTAGGATGTCGAAGAGTGTCTTTCTGTGCAATAACCTATGTCACTGAATTATATTTCTTCCGACATTACTGCTCTGACACAGTGTTCCTCTCTATTAAGTTAGTTTAGGACAACAACAAGGTTGTGATCAAAACATTTGCAACTGAAAGTGTGCTTAGAGGAGAGGTGGAACCATAATGTCTGAACTTTACGAAGGCATAAATAATAGTTTATTAAGCGTCAACATTAATGCCAAGATGGTGCCTGGGGATATAATCGAGCTGGTAGTGGATAGGTTTGGTGATGGACAGAATACCGAGACATAAATGAATTCAGGGAAAAAAAGGGACTTCGGTATTCTGAAGAGTCTCGTTCTCAGATATTTGTGAGGGCAGGGGTGTGGGCGGTACTGAAATTTGTGGGGAATGAATGGAATTTGCATTTGAAAATGAAGACAATATTTTCCGTCTTTGTCATATACAGATAACAGAAATAGCAAAGAAGTTTGCCATGGTTAAAGAGATTAATAAATGGATAGAGATGAAGAAATTTACCAGGAACACTAACAATAACGAGGATAGGATAGTAACCCGCCTGGATAATAATCAGTGCACCTAATATCCGATATGGTAATGTTGACCAAGACCAGGAAATAAAAGAAAAGACCCGAGGATAAACTCCTGTCCATTGATGCAGCTTTCCAGACTAATGTTCTCAGATTCTGATCAATTAATGGATCATTCCAATCTATTCTCAGATGTTAATCTCTCCTTTTCCTGTCTCTGCAGCTGCCCATCCCTGTGAGCGTTAGAGGTGATGCATCTGCTGTTAAAACGGCATAAAGAATTGCAAGAAGTCCCTTACCAACAGGAGAGGGATACCATCCAGTCGAATCATTAGAATCCATTGAGTCCCGCATCAATTACAGTCACTGAACAAACAGATCCAGTTAACTCCTTTCAGTCAGGTTCCTTCAGTTCACAAAGACAATTGGACTGCATTGATTGTTGGCATCGCTGACTATTGGTCAAATCACCCAATTGCTCTCGTGAAGTTGGTTGTGAGAGAGAATAGTGGATGTTTTCTTATCACAGGCTAGACGATTCTGCTCCGTTGTCCGTTTACAATAATGCAACCGCTCTAACTGAACCGATCTGCATAAATCACTTTAAAGAGAGACTTTGATGTATGCCATACATGGTTATGATTTTCATAAATATGGGAACAGAAGAAAAATAAATAAGATTAATCTCATTTTTAATTTCCATCCCAGTTTATCAACAACAGTCCCTTTGTTTGCTTCTTTATCTCTATCTCTCTCTTATTCCATCTATTCAACTCAGTCCTTCTCCCCTTCATAACAGATGTCGCAGTCACCAACATCAATCACACTACCACCTTCAAAAAACACAATCTAGATGTTGCTACCGTGCCGATCTCTCCTCGACTAGAACAGGCACCAGCCAATATAATTACAGTGGATATATTTGCACTACAATACACAGGAAATGTGGACTTGTCTGGGCATTCATTTAATTGATCTAACGAGGCACTTCTGTGTCTCCAACACTCAATGTGCTTCAGTACTTTTTTAATATAAACTCACAAGCACTTTAACACACTTTATTGAGTTCATTGTTTGAATTATTCCAAAGCCAAATGTGGCGTGTTGTCACAAAGCCTGTCCTTTTTTACAAGATTATGATATCCTTGATTTTTCATCTTCAAAGAAGTTCCAAACGACCTAAGACTCCAATATGTCTGAATTTTGAAAGATTCGTTTAGGGTCTTTTTTTTATACCTAATCAGGCAGAACGCTTTCAAGTCTTTAAATAAAAACTTATATAATCAAGAGGATGTGGCCAACTCTCTAGCTGGGCAGATTGGTTCAGTTTGGGTGTTAATTGTGTCAGAGTGACTGTTGAAATTGGACGCTCTCCCCTTCCTTCTGTCCTTCCGACCTCATAAACTGTAAGCTTTTTGTATCAGATTTAATGTTTGTGATAAAGCGTTTGTTTATTGGGATTGTTGCAAGTATTTCGGGACAACATCCTAAACTCGGGATAGCCTCTCGGTTGTATATGATAAGTTAGTTGGTTATTCTACATTCAATTCATGTGCTTCACTCCATAATTTGGTGATTAAAGTCTGTTTGTTTAAAACTCAGCAGACTGACCAGCTAATTCACTCTGTTAACATCTACGTTCCACTAACCTTCAACAAATACCAAAGTTACGTCTGGTCTACCTGCTTAAAAATGTTTTGAGGAGTCGGGCCTGGTCCAGAACAGTTTGGGGGGACTTTGCGGAATTAAGACAGCGAGTGGCAGGTGTTAGTGTCTCTTTGTTTGTGTGTGGATTTGGTGTGTAAACAGAGCATCAGATAGCAATACTCCTACAGTCACAAAGGATGTTTTGGAGATGGGAGAATCGACCTTGGGAGTTTCACAAAATGCACATAAGTCCAAGCTGCAGGAATTAGTAGACAAGCTAGAGTTGAGGCGTCCTCCCAATGTGAGGAAAGATGAGATGATTGCAGCAGTAGTTTAGCATTCCAATTTGCTGGAAACTCCATTGGGGTCTGTAGAGATGACTAAACTTCAATCGCAAATAAAGCGGCTTGAGTCAGAAGCTGAAATAAAGCAGTTTGCATTACGACTAAAATTAAAAGTGAAACAAAGAGAACGAGTTGTTTTTTTTCAGGAAAAAGAAAAAAATAACGAATGGCTTTAGCTGGAGAGAAACAAAAAGAGAGAATGTTTGAGCTGCAGAGATGGACACTGAGAGTGGAAAGTCAGCTGAAAACGATGGACATGAAGGCTGAAGGTAAGCGTAGTGAGGAACAGCATGAGGATTAGCAAACCCATGGTAGTCAAAAGCCTGGTGAGATACTTTTTAAGTATATTCACACCTTGCCTAAATTTGATGAGTAGGATATGGAAATCGCTTTCATTTTATTTGGAAAAGTGGCTAAACAATTGCAGTGGCCACTGGCCATGTGTGTTTTGTCGATCCAAACGAAACATGTAGGTAGAGCTAGTGAGGTATCCGCAACAACATCAGAGAAGGGATCTGGGGAGGGTGAGGAGAAGAAGAAAGTGCATATGAGCTTGTGCCAGAAGCCTGTAGACAACATTTCAGGAATCTTAGGAGTGACCCTGTTTAAACTGATATTGAGTTTGAAAGGGTCAAAGAAAGTAATTTTGATAAATGGATAAGAACTTTAAAAATCGAGCAAACCTATGATGCACTTAGAGAGGTAGTTATTTTGGAGGAATTGAAAGGTTCATTGCCTGAAGTACTGCAAACTCTTGTGTAAGAGCGGAGAGTGAAAACAGCAAGTTTAGCAGTTGAAGAGGCAGATGATTGTTACATAAAACACATTTTGGCTTCCAGAATCAATTTCAGTTCATGAGGGATAGAGAAATCCTCACGTGGAAATGGATATGTAGATCTCAGTGAAGATCAGAAGGATAACTTACCACAGGGTAAAACGGAAATCCTTGAAGGGGACAAAGAAGCAAAAAAACTCCGGTGTTTTCGTTGCAATCAATTAGCTCACAGGAAATCGCTCCGTTAGTGGGCTAGGCGAAAAAAAATGCAAGAAAACAGGATAAGCCTGGGAGTTTTATTGGAGCAGTAACAGAAAGCACAGTGGAGGCTAGAAAGCTGCATCAGAGTATACAAGTTGATCTGAGGTTGGTCAAGGCGGAAGTGGCAGATCCTCTTATAAAATATACCTGCAAAGGGAAAGTGTATTCACATAGGTCAGGAGTGGCAGATAAAGAGACAAATGCACTATTAAGAGACACAGGATCCTCTCAGTCTGTGATGCTGAAAGATGCGTAGGTATGTATTTCTGAAGGACTATTTCCAGAAAAGGTACTGCTAAAGTGAATTCATGTGAGGCAAAAAGCGCACAATTATGTAAAGCGGGGATGGAGTGTCCAGTAAAGTGTGGAGAAATTGTGGTGGGAGTATTGGACAAACTTTCATCTCCAGGAATACAATTTGTCCTTGTAAAGTATATAGCTGATTCATCTGTAGAAGTGCTGCCTGCTCTGGTTGAAAAGCCAGTGGAGTCACAGGCAACTGAAGCAAAGCAGGAGCCTTATCCTGGAATCTTTCCTGATTGTGGGGCAACAAGGTCCCAATCTCACCAGCTGAAACAGGAGAGATCATAAATGTAAAGACGAGGAAGCTGAAGTGGCACTGTCAGAGACGTTGTTTCATCAGATAGTTGATACGAAACAAGAGTAAATTTGTGATCATGGAAACATGTTTAAATCAGCTAAACTAATTGGGTTACTGCATTAAAATGAAAACTTAAAACAGTTAGGTCCCATGGAATCCAGGGAAATTTAACCAATTGGATGCAAAATTGTCTTGAAGGTAATGGATTATTTTCCAGACTGGAGCCTGTGGCCAGTGGTGTGCTGAAAGAATCACTGTTGAGCTTGCTGCTTTTCATCAGGTATATACACAACTTGGATGCGAATATCAGAGGCATGATAAGTAAGTTTACTGATAACAGCAAAATGTGGTGCAGTGGATAGTGAGGAAGATTATCTCAGAGTACAAGAGCACTCATGGAAGCGGGTACAATTGGACATTGAAAAGATATCTGGATAGATACATAAATAAGAAGCGTTCAGAGGCATATTGGCAAAATGCTGGCAAATGGGATTAGATCAGATTAGGATGACTGGTCAGCATGGACGATTTGGACAAAAGTGTTTGTTTCCGTGGAGTTTGACTCTCTGATTCGATAAGATGGATTAGGAAAAGTTCTAAAGGCCTTTCGAGTGGAAATTCTCTTCCCTAAAAGATTGTGGTGCTGCTTTGTTTACATTTATTCAAAGATATATTAGTTAAGTATTTGTCCATGAAGTGAGTCATGGATAATTGGATACAGACAAGAAAGTTGGGCTGAGACCACAACCCGATCAGCCACAATCTTAGTGCCTGGTGGAGAAGTCTCACAGTGTGTAATTACCCACTATTGTTCCTTTGTCCCATGTTTCTGTGTTCCATTCAGCCCCCAAAACCTGCTAGACAAGAGCAATGGGAGGCCACGTACTGCTATCAATTCGTGCACAGAAACAGAGGAAACTATTCAGTCCCTCAATACTTTCCCACACGGTTTAAATGATTTGAAAAATGTAATTGGAAAACCCAGGCTTGGTATCAAAAAGGCCCCTCATCTCTCATTACAGAGATACCCATTCTGCAAAATGTGCTGCATTTGTTGGTCACGTTATCGAACCAGGTTTACTGTGAATACAGCTCGGACACATCACACAGAGATGGCTCAGAAAGTCCTCTGGACTCCCTGACTATAACATTCAATAACCAAACTTCCAGGAAAATAACATTCTGTAACTTTCCAATAATAGAATGTGAGAACGTAGAAACAGAAGCAAGTCGTTCGCTCCCTACACCGAACCCTCAAGATGGCCTTGCCCTTCAGTAAGGTCATGGCTGATCTTCTCTCGGTCTCAAGTCCTCCTTCATGCCTAAATATTCATTGCACTCAACTGCCTGACAGGTCAAAATCCATCTAAAACCTCTTTAAATGCCTTCGTAGAACAGAGAACATAGGACATTCCAGCACAGTACTGGCCCTTCGTTCCTCGATGTTGTGCTGATCTTTTATCCTTCTCTAAGATCAGACTCATCGACATACTTTCGTGCATTATCTTTCATGTGCCTATCCAAGCATCTCTTAAATGTCCCTCAGGTATCTGACTCGACTAACATTGCTGGCAGTGCATTCCACGCACCCAACAGTCTCTGTGTAAAGAACTGAACTTTGACATCTCCCCCAAACCGTCCTTCAATCACGTTAAAATTATGTACCCTCTTTCCCTCGTTAGAGAGATTTCTGCCTGGGAATATGGCTATTCACTCTGTCAATATCTCTCATCAGCTTGTACACCTGTATCCAATCACCTCTCATTCTACTTCACTCCAATAAGAAAGGACCTAACCCCCTCAATCTTACTTCATATGACCTGATCGCCAGTCCAGTCAGCATCCTGGCAAGTTCCCTCTGCACCCTCTCTAAAGCTTCCTCATCCTTCCTAGAATGAGTGGACCAGAACTGAGCACAATATTCCAAGTGCGGTCGAGCAAAGGCGCTATAGAGCTGCAGCATAACCTCGCGGATCTTAAATTCAATCCCCTGCTAATCAAAACTAAAGTACTATATGCCTTCTTAACAACCCTATCACAATTTGGGGAGCAAACGTAAGGGATCTCTGGACATGGACCCCAAGATCCATATGTTCCTCCACACTGTCAACAATCCTGCCTTTAACGCTGTATTCTGCATTCACATTCAAGCTTGCAAAGAGAATCACTTCATACTTTTCCAGGTTGAACTCTATCTGCCACTTCTCAGCCCAGTTCTGCATCCCCATTGCAATTGACAGCAGCTCTCCACATTATGTACCACTCCACAAACCTTCGTGTCATCGGCAAACTTACTAACCCACCCTTCCGCTTCATCATCCAAATCATTCATAAAAGTCACAACAAGCAGCAGTCCCACAGCCGATCCCTGCAGGACACCATTGGTACCTTTCAGTGATCTAGCTCCCTTAACTCTCTGGGTAAGAAAATTCCAGACAATCACGTCCTTCTGTTTGAAGAAACCACTCTCTATTTCTACACCACGACCTATTGATATGAACAAAAGAGGGAACACAGGGGATCGGGTAAGAGAGACTGGCCCTACTCAAGGCAGTATTAGTCTGTGGATGGCATCAAGGAGCCTGAGCAAAATCGCAAAAATGAGAATCGATTGTGACCTCTCCACTGCTCGGAGTTATTCACAGCACAAGGGAAGGTATTTACTATCGGTGGGCATTAATCCTCTCAGCCCTGGGGTATCTCTTCAGGAGATTCTCAGGGTATCTCCCTTAGCCCAGGCATCTGCAGTTGGCCAGCGGGGAATCCCTGCAGTGTGGAAGCAGCCATTAAGTCCATTGAGTTCACAACAATCCGAAGTGGGCATATTCTCTGAAGACTACACAATGTTCAGAAAAAACATTCAGCACTCAGATTCTGAAGCCATCTGTGACCATGTGCGACAAGATGCAGAAAAAAAATCAGATTTGTGCTGTTAAAGTCCGGGTAACATTTACGTAGCAGACAAAACACATTTCCCTAGAAGAAGAAAAAGCACATTCAGTATCTCAATCTGGGTTCACAAGAATATGGGGAAGTCATTCAGCCCATCAAAACTACTGGGCAAGAAGAGGGATAACCCAATCAGTCCCTCGTGCCTATTCCATAGGAAGACAAGGATACCGGTCAATCCCATGCATCATTTACATGGGATCAGAAAGAGACCATTTCAAATCTGGAGCCATTTACAAAGCTACAGGAAGTGGTCATTCAGTTTCGTCAGTCACTGACACAGGAAGAGCAAGGTGTCAGAGATGCTCCAATATCACAAACAAATGGCTGCACAGATAGACTGCTCTAACTTGTTCCACATTGCTTCATTACTCATAGTACATATGTGTAATTTTAACATGGTTTTCTGGCAGTGGGAATGAAGACAACATTTTTACCCATTCACCAACGTATTATCCATTCCAAGAAGTTAGATCCATGCTCTCTACGGAGGTCAGAAGCTGGTGGGGAATGGACAGCTGTTTCAGAATGAAGGTATTACAGCTGCTGACAATGTAACATTCAGTGCAGGGACACACAGCAACTGTACAGTAAAGTTCATTCAGAGTCTGTACTTTTCTGTCAATAGACAAGGACCTCTGCATAGGCACGGAAACTACCGGGAAACAAGCGTCCAATGAGAAGGTTGGAATCTTCACCCTAAACAGTTGCTTGGGTCACAAAGTGTGTCCAACTATAACCATCAAGTTTCAACTTCTTATTCCCTCACAGTGCTACATATTAAACACACGTTTCTTCACTTTCTCCTCAAGGTAACACCATGGTTTCATCTGGTGAAATCCCTTCGGACTGTATCGCTCACAAGATCATTATTTATTAAGTATTTCCAACCTGTACACAATACCCTAAATAGTCTCTAAACATAGCAATACCATTGGGAATGACACATTTACTCTGGTAGTTTAATCATTTTGCAAGAAGAGCCACATATCATTTACTTCCTGCTGAGTAAACGTTCTGTCAGTCATTTATGACCAAGCACATCCAGGTCTGTTTCAACAACAGCACCTCCCAACCTCTCACTATTTAATGAACATAAATGTGAATCATGATATTTGTTGTTCCCATCTGAAACATTTAATTTCTTCTGATCCTTCTGATACCCCCAAAGCCTTCGCTCTAGATAATAACACAACTCTCTTAATTCTCTCGATTATCCAACTTTTAAGACATTCGGTGTATTCCACCCTTACCTACCCATGGGCTCTAACATTCTCTACTCACTGTATTCAACCATGTCAACGTCTGCTGAAAATGCAAATACTCCACTCCCACTGATTCTCAATTGTCGATGTCACATCGCACAACGTGCACAAAATCCAGCAGGTTTATCAAATATCATTTCCTTTTCCTGAATCTAGATTGACTATACCAAATTATGTCATTATTTTCCAAGTGTCGAGTTGTCACATTCCTCACAAACGGTTCCAATCTTTTTCTGAGAGCTGATATCAAGCTAACTACAATATCGTTTTCTGTTTGACCTCTCCGTCGTATTTTAAATACTTAGATTTACAATAGCTGCTTTCCAGTCTGCAGGATCCTTTCCAGAATCAAACCAGCTTTGAAGAGTAATCTGTAATTCTTTCATTAGCTCTACTGCCACCTGTTCAATACCGTGGGATGTAGCTCGTCTGATGCAGCAACATACCGACCTTCAATCAATGAGATTTTCAAAGGCACACCTTTTATTAATTCTAATTTCCTGCTGTTCCTCATTTTAACCAGTCACTATTTCCTTAGTGTTTCTGGAAGTATGTTTCTGTAACTTCCTCAGGGAGGTGGACTCAATATATTGCTGTCAGCAGACAGGTGACTTCTGTCAGTCAGAGAATATATCGGAGGACTGCACTTCGGTGATAATGGATATGTTACTCACTCCTGCCTGGAAAGTTCCAGAATTAATGCAGTTTAATTCATAGTGAGCATCAGCACAGTCCTGTCACTGGTGTGAGGCTAAATGGTACATTGAAGGAGGGGACTGTTAGCAATGACAACAAGTGTTGTTTTTGTAGATATAAAAACATGGACTCTGCAGGTACCTAGGGAAGTGTATCTTTACCTTTAATTATGGTTAAATTAAATATTAATTTTGGAGTATAATATAAGCTAGTAAATTCTTTCAGATAAGTTTTCAGCAAAAAAAAACTGAGATAACTAAAATGCCTGAGCTGTACAAAAATTGATACAAAATTGACGAAGTGGACAGAGAATGGAATGTACCAGCTTTATTGATACAAAATGTTAAACTATAGCTTGACAAAATAATGTAAATGTCGGCACTAACAGGGAGGAAGGTTGCCAACATGGGGAAGGGGAAGTAGCATGGGTGGAGCGAAGATGAGCAGTTGTGTAGCCTGGTAAGAAAGATTGGGTAATTAGGGGTCTGGAGCGGTGACCTCCCTCAGCTCAAAGGTATATTTGTAAACAAACCCAAGTCTAATGTGCTTCAATTGCTCTCTGCCATCAGGGTCCTTTCTTGCAAGATCGTATAATAAATTGTCTTGTTTCCAGATTTGTTGGTCTCGTCTAAAATTTTATTCAGTTTGTTTCTAACAGATTTGGGTGCTCGTCCGCGATCCCAAGCTCCGGTTGCTCGGCAATTTCGGAAAGATCAGAGAAGGTACACCCCGTCGAGTTTGGCGGTCTCCACTTTCCGCCATTGCCGTGGCGGTTCGGGCGAGCGAGACCCTGGAAACAAGACGTGCAGACACAATGCGGTGGATTCGGTCGGGTAACTCTTGTGCACAAGACCTGGGTTAGAAAAATGCTATAATAAGTATTATCTGGGCGACCGGGGTAGGCAGCAGGTTTTGTTTTGTTGTTGGTCTTTGCCATGAGGGAGGTGCACTGAGATACAGCGGGTTGGTCGGGTAACTCTTATGGACTTAAGACCCGCATTCGCGGGCGGCCGGGATTTGCAGCAGTAATTGCTGTTATGCTGTGGTTCTAGGTGTGCTGAGACGTGGTGTTTGTCAGGTAACTCTCATGGACACAAGACTCATCTAGATTTGCAGCGACATTTGTTGTTAGCCTTTGCCATGGACAAGGTGAACTAAGACGCTGCGGGTTGCCACAAGCGAGGCGCACTGAGACACGGCAGGTTGGTTAGGTAACTCTTATGGACCTAAGACCCGCATTCGCTGGCAGCCAGGATTTGCAGCAGTAATTCCTGTAATGGCGTTGTCAGAGGTGTGCTGGGACATGGTGGTTTGGTCTGCATTAGCCGGCAGCTGGGATTTGCTGCATTGTTTGCTGTTTCGCCACGGTGTTAAGGGCACCAAGACGTGGTGGTTAGGTCGGGTTACACTTATGTACATAAGACCTGGGTAAAGTTACATTTCGGGCGACTTAGATTGACAATGGTTTTTGCTGTCTGGTATTGCCGCGGGACGGGCCGCGCATTCGACCAGGCAACTCTTGTGCACAGACAAAGGTATGAAAATTGACCTTTAAGTATTACTTTGGTGGTCAATTCCATACGAGAGATACGGGGAATTGGCAACTAAAAAAAAGATAATAAAGGTCTTTAACTGGCTAGATTTACCGAATGATTCAGGTGTCCACCTGATTCGATCAACCAGCCTTAGACCAGTTGATAAGAGGGCAAAGAAGAAGAGAAGAAGGGGGTATGATCAGAAGAGCTGTGGGTGAGGGTGCAATACCAGCAGAAAACAAATTCCCCAATATAGACCCACTCGAAGGTCAGGACCCTGAAGTTGGTGTAGAAGAAGGTAACACCGGACCTCACAGAGGTAAATCAAAATTATATAAAGAAACGGCCGAGGATTAAAATGGGAAATCAGAATAGCAATTTAGGTGAAGAAAGAGACATGAGAGAGACATCTGGAGACTATATCCCATTGGACGTCCTTAAGGAAAAATGCTAAGAGATTGGAAATGCAATCCTTGGATGCGAGGAAAAGGCAAAAAACATATGATAAAATTTTGTTGTTTTGAGTCGACTATGGAAAGCATTAAAGACCCAAATGTATTTTGGCCTAAATATGGGTCAGACGAGGATTGGTTATGACAAGATTTAAATACATATATAAATGGGAAACATAAGTGCTCCTATAAAGAATCTGACTACGCCACCTGTAGGATAGGGGCCCCAAAAAGTTTTAATTCTGAAAATTTCAAAAATGGACGAAGGCAAATATGAAGCAAAGAATTCCCGTTGGGATCCTTTGTCAAGTTTACCCCATCCTCCATATAACAATGATAATGATGGTTTGTCGCTCCCCTCTCCCACAGCACCCCCTGAAGAACCTCAAAAAGGTCCAGAGGAAAACCTTCCCTTGAGTCCGATGAAAACGAGATCAGTAGTAAAAAGGAGGGAAGAGGGAGACATAGGCGGGGCATTGGCACAAATATATCCCCTTAGAGAAGTACCGGTTGGTAATCGCGAATTCGGGTATGTTAATGCACCGTTGACCAGTAGTGAAATTTGGTCTTTTAAAAGAGAAATGAAAAGTTTAATTGAATATCCCGTAGGATTAGCAAAACAGTTGGATCAATTGCTGTGGCCGAATTTGTATACATGGGGTGAAGTGATGAGTATTATGTTGATGCTATTTTCAGGAGAAGAAGGGGGTATGATCAGAAGAGCAGTGGGTTAGGGTGTAATACCAGCAGAAAACAAATTCCCCAATATAGACCCACGATGGAGGGGTTTGGATGAACATGATACAGGAGAAATGAGGGACTTTCGAGAGATGGTTATTCTAGGAATTAGAGAGGCAGCGCCTAGATCCCAAAATTTTATGAAAGCTTTTAAAGTAAGACAAGACAAAGATGAAACCCCATCAGCTTTCTTGCAAGGGCTAAAAGAAGTGACCATAAAATATTCAAGAATGGATCCTAATGATCTGGTAGCTCAGGAACATTTGAAGGTCCAATTTGTAACCAAATCATGGCCAGACATAGAAAAGAAGTTACAGAAATTAGATAGATGGAATGAGAGACAGATGGAGGAATTGTTACATGAAACACAAAAAGTATATGTAAAATGAGAAAATGAAAAACAGAAACAGAAAGCTAAAATAATGGTGCAGCAGTTCAGGAAATTGCAGAGAACGATAAAATCAGAAAACAACAAGGGAAGACAAGAGAAACAACGAACACATTATAAAAAAAGGCAATTAGCAGGATGTTATCACCGCGGAATAATAGGACATTTTAAAAGAGATTGTCCAAAGCTAATTCGACAAAAAAGAAGCAGTTTTGTTGATGACTTTTGATGAAGAATAGGGAAGTCAGAGGTTCCTTCTTCCTGAAACCCACCGGGAAACCTTGATAAATTTAGAGGTAGGGCCTAAGGGAGAGGAAACAGTATTTCTAGTGGATACGGGAGCAGTCTGATCATCCTTAAGTTTTATACCTATAAGTGTTAAGTTAACGAACAAAAGTCTCAGGATTTCTGGAGTAAAAGGGGAAGAATTTTTGGTGCCTGTTTTCGAACCACCTTTAATAAAATTAAATAACGAAGAAATAACGGGACAATTGTTATACATCCCTGATGTTGGAAGCAACCTTTTAAGTAGAGACTTGATAATTTTACTAAACTTAAAGATTGGAGTAGAGAACAAATCGATAGCCGTAACAATGAATAGATTAATGACCAGTGACGAAGAGCAGATAAATCCGAATATGTGGACAAGAACTGGGAACATTGGTTATTTAAACATTAACCCCATTGTAATTTCGCTGTCACAAGAAAATAAAACGGTAAGACTTAAACAATATCAAGTTTCATTAGAAGGACGCAAAGGTCTACCACCAGTAATAGGTTATCTAGTAAAAGAAGGGTTATTGGAACCATCTATGTCACCCTATAATACTCCAATACTACCAGTTCCGAAACCAGATGGGACTTACAGGCTAGTACAAGATCTCAGATCAGTAAACCAACAGGATCAAACACGCCATCCAGTGGTGTCTAATCCATATATCCTTTTTTGTAAGATACCGTGCAACCACTGTTGGTTTAGTGTGATAGATTTAAAAGATGCATTCTGGGCTTGTCTTCTAGCCTCAGAGAGTCGTGATATATTTGCTTTTGAATTGGAAAGCCCATACACTGGCAGAAAACAACAATTCCAATGGACGGTACTTCCCCAAGGATTCACAGATCACCTAATATATTTGGGCAAGTACTGGAACAAGTCCTGGAACAACATAAAATGCCTCGGGGAACGTCACTGTTGCAATACGCAGACGATCTACTTGTGTCAGAACAAAATAGAAATGATGTCAGCTCAGCTACCAATGGGTTGTTAAATTTCCTCGAACAACAGGGGTTAAGAGTAACCAGGAGTAAATTGCAATATGCAGAAAAAGAAGTGAAATACTTAGGACACCTTATTAGCAAAGGAACTAGACGCATTAAACCGACAGAATTCAAGGGATAGTAGAGTTTCCCCTCCCGGAAACCAAACGTGAATGGGCTATTGCAGATTATAGATAGCGTCATGTGCTCAGAAAACAAATGGGCTATATTATAAATTGACAGAGTCCGAAAATGAAACATTGCACTGGACAGAAGAAGAAAAAGAAAAATTACACGAGTTAAAGCGTAGTTTAATACAAGGTCCAGTTTTGGCCCTTCCCTCACGAGAGAAACTATTTCACCTTTTTGTAACAGTAAATGATGGAGCAGCCTTATTAGTGGTAACTCAGAAATAGACAGCCTCTTGCCTTCCTGTCCAAATTTTTGGACCCAGTTTCAAGGGGATGGCCTGAATGTATACAGGCAGGACCAGCGACTGCCATATTGGTCGGAAGAAAGTCGGAAGCTCACTTTTGGAGGAGCACTACTAGTTAGTAACCCCCATCAAGTCGGAACTATGTTAAATCAAAAGGCACGAAGATGGTTAACAGATTCGTGAATTTTAAAATACAAAGCCATTTTGATGGAAAAAGATGACCTTGTATTAGTAACAGACACCTGTCTAAACCCAGCTACCTTCTTATGGAAGGGAGAACCTCTAGACAAACGAGAACTGGAACATGACTGTTTAGATATCATAGAATATCAGACTAAGACCAGGCAAGACCTGAGAGACATTCATGAAGGAGACAGCTTATTTCTAGATGGGTCATCAAGAGTAGTGGAAGGAAAACGATTCAATGGGTATGCGGTAGTGGACGGTAATGTGAACCGAATAGTGGAAGCTGACCGGCTACCTAATACATGGTCAGCACAAACCTGTGAATTGTACGCATTAAACCAAGCTTTAAAACACTTAGCGAATCGAGATGGAACAATTTACACTGACTCTAAGTATGCTTACGGGGTAGCTCACATCTTTGGAAATATATGGCAAGAACGGGGACTAATCAATAGTAGAGGAAAGGAATTAGTGCATGAAGAATTGATAGGACAAGTATTGGGGAGCCTAAAATTACCCCGGGAGATATCTATAGTCCATGTACCCGGACACCAGACAGGACACACACTCGAAGCAAAGGGGAAAAGGCTAGCAGACGAAATAGCCAAAGAAGCAGCTATGAAACACACAGTAACAAGAATACAAGTACTAGCCCCTAGTTGATTCTTCTTCCGTGAACTCCATGTACACGGAGGAAGAAGAAAATGAATTTCAGGAAATAGGGGCCAATAAGACAACTGAAGGAAAATGGATCTCGCCAGATGGGAGGGAATTGGTGAGTAAACCAGTTATGAGAAACATCCTAGCTACTTTACACCAAGGTAGTCATTGGGGCTCCCAAACTATGTGCGACATTGTGTTAAGGAAATTTGGATGCAAGGGAATCAATACATTAGCAAAACAAATATGCATAGGATGTACAACTTGCCAGAAGGTTAATACGAAAGTAATAAGGGAAATACCCAAAAGAGGAAGAAACCCAGGGGTGAGACATTTCCAACGTATATAAGTAGACTACACTGAACGACCCCCAGTGGGAAAGCAGAAATACCTGTTGGTCTTAGTAGACCAGTTAACGGGGTGGATGGAAGCATTCCCAACGTCATCAGCCACCTCAGAAAGAGTGGTAAAAACCCTTGTTGAATAAAATTTATTCAAAGATTTGGCATAGTGGAAAATATAAATTCAGATCAAGGTAGCCATTTTACTTCCAGTATCTGACAAGGAGTAATGGCAGGATTAGAAATCTCTTGGGAATTTCACACCCCTTGACACCCACCTCCTCCGGACGTGTGAACGAATGAATCAGATTGTAAGAAACAATTATCTAAATTAGTCATAGAGACTCGATTACCGTGGACCAAATGTTTGTCTATTGTCCTATTATGTGTCCGACCTGCCCCGAGACGCGATATTGGTCTCTCCCCTTATGAAATGATGTTTGGACTACCATTTGTAGGAAGGAAAGGAGAGGTACCTATAGCCGCGTTTAATGATAAATTTTTGAAAAATTACATTATGGCACTTAGTTCTTCATTATCTGTTCTTAGGAACAAAAGCTTGTTGGTACAAACACCACCACTAGAGTTTGCAGTACACCATATACGACCAGGTGATTGGGTCTTCATTAAAACCTGGAAGGATACCAAACTACAGACAAGTTGGGAGGGAATGCTCTTAACTCTTCTAACCACCGAAACAGCTGTTTGGACTTCTGAAAAAGGATGGAGCCATCACAATCGTGTCAAAGGTCCTGTGAACGCCTCAGTGGCGGAGTGGTACGCCCATCCTACAGAAAATCCTCTGAAAATTAAGCTGAGAAATAAAGAATGAATTGAGACAAAAGACTCTTTTAAAGTTTGCTGATATATTGTTATTGATTGCACTGGCTGTGTGGACTCACCTCTTCCTGGCGCCATTTAAATAAGACAGATAGACAGGAAGGTAGACAGTTGCTAGACATGGATGGGTATTGGTATATTATAACAATAGTAGTACTAATTATTCGAGGAAACGGGAGAAATCACTTTACTATACTATGCCAAAATTATGCTTAACAAAATGGACTTACTAATTGTTGGGTCTGTGCAGAGATCCCACACCATGCCGAATCTGGGATCCCCACCTCGGTAATAACACTTACCAAAAAGGATGTGTATGATGTGCAACAATTTGATACAGGCACAAGTGACACAATGTGGAGTCACGAAAAGGATAAATAAAACTTTGCAGGATGGTTCCCTCGACCAGCTCCGAGAAACAAGGTTATTATCAATGGCTTTATAATTTTCCCACCGAAAGGAGCAGTGAATACCACGTGCTTTTGTAATCAGAATAAAACTGCACCCTCCCAAATAGGAAAATCATCTTGTTCCTACACCAGCCAAGCCACGACCGTTCCCCAAACATTGAATGGAACATATTGGGAATGCGACCGGAAGGCCTGTCCATTTATTCCCGGGGAGAAATCCATTCGAATAACCGAATGCATAGGAAGAAATGCATGTTTTGATGTTGATGAGTCATTGCCCCAAAACCAGAAAGACTGGAGTGGCTGCTGTTCCCTTGCTTATATAATTTTCCACCTCCGATTAGGAAAACATGAACACAACCTGAGAAATGAAGGGGGAGTAAAACGTAAGACCTGAGAGGTCTCTGACTGTCTGTGGTGGACATTATTCCCAAGCTACGGCACTGCAAGGGCAGGGGGAGAGATACATACACTGGAGGCTGCCCTTGCGAAATTAGTTAATGATACCTTCGACTAAATGGAAGAAACTCATTCCCAAATATCGGCCATAACCACCGAAATGATTGTCATATGATTAACAGCCTTACAGAATCGAATGGCTCTAGATTATTTCTTGTCCGAAAAACTATATCTTGATGTGCTGTCGACAAAATAATGTGCATGTCAGCACTAACAGAGAGGAAGGTTGCCGACATGGGGAAGGATAAGTAATAAGGGTGGAGCGAAGATGGGCAGTTGTATAGCCTAGTTACAGAGATTGGGAAGTTATGAGTCTGGAGAGGTGACCTCACTCAGCTCAAAGGTATAATTGTAAACTAACCCAAGTCTAATTTGCTCAATTGCCTTGTGCAATTGCACGCCATACTTGCAAGTTCATAATAAATTGCCTTGATTCAAGACTTGTTGGTCTCGTCTAAAATTTTATTGAGTTTGTTTCTTACAATGTTACACAATATTCAGAAAGCTTCGTCATCCCTGACCTCCTGATGCAGTCTGTGTCCATGTGCAACATGACTGAGACAACGTTCAAGTCTGTGCTGTTAAACTGTCGGTAACATTCATGAAACAACGCTGCACAATTCCAAAGTAAACGGAGAAGCTCACTCAGTACTTCAATCTGGCTTCACAGAAATACGGGATTTCATTAAGCCCATCAAAACAACTGGACAAGAAGAGCGACAACCTATTCAGCCCCTCCTACCGTTATACAGGAAGACAAGGAGTCTGCTCACTCCCACACATCACTTGTATGGGATCAGAAAATGACTATTTCACACCTGGAGTCATTTACAACGGATCAGGGACACGCCATTCAGCTTTTCAAGTCACTAACACAGGAACAGGAAGGTGTCAGAGATGATCCAACATCACAAACACAAATGGAGCAGGAACTGCACAGATGGACTGTCCCATGGTATTCCTCTACTCCGCGTTACATTGCCCATAAGCCTGTCAACAGCCACAACACCCTCATTCTGAAACAGTTAGCCATTCCCCACCAGCTTCTGAATTCCAGAGAGAACATTGGTCTGCACTCTCAGCGACGGGAGGTGCCTTTGAAACTGGTTAAAAAGGCTTTATCCCCACTTCCAGAAAAGCATGCTAACGTAACACGGATGCACTACGCATAATAGTGGAGGAATTATTCAACTCTAACCATGCCTAATTCTGAGAAATCAAGTATAGAACTAAGGATAAACTACAATCCATTACTGGAACATTCCAGTCTAATTATCTCAGATTATGATCCATTGTTTGAACATTCCAGTCTAATATTCTCCGATTCTGATCCATTGTTGGAACATTCCAGTCTGTTATTGTAAGATTCTCTTCCTCTCCCTCAGCCTGTAGCTGCTGAGCACTATTATCGTGTGAATGATGCTGCCGCTTATACTATGGAATAACAGGTTGAAGGAAGCCCCTTACTAATAGAAGAGGGAAACCCTCAAATGACACAGTTAGTATCCATGGAGACTGACATCAATCACAGTCAATGTACAAACAGCTCCATTTAACCCTTTCACTACAATCCTTATAAGTCTCAATAATATTTGGTCTGGTTGGGAAGTTGACATCGCTGACTATTGGTCTAATAGCATCATCTCCAATTGTAAATTTAGAGGTGAGGCAGAGAGATGATACTTTCTACTCACTAGCTCGATGATCCTAATATGTTTTGGCAGGGTCGGAATTGCTGGGCTCCCAAGACCGGCTGTGTCTGATAACCAGGCCTACTCCATCCTTTCGTTTTATTTCTTAATGTTTAATATTGACATTTATCTTACCATTGTTTAACGGTTTAGGTGGGGTTAGGCATTTTTGAGAGGCTCCGAGAGTGCCATAAACAGTGTAGATATAGTCCATTCCGTGTGGTCCTTGAAGCTGCAGTCTGGTCCTGTGGAGTGACGGTCAAGCTGTCACAGAAACAGGATTCTTCGTTTTACCTTTCCCCAGTTATTGTTGGGGTCTCAGCAGGTTTGGAAGGCTGGAAATCTCTCCCTGCTGCTACACTCCCTCTTTTGATGTTCTTTCCTCCTGGATTGGAGAACTGCATGTGAGACAAGCTGTTTCCTGAATTTGTTTTTTGACAAGTGTGTGTTTACAGGATGTTACCGTATTGGAACAGTTATTGTTTGGTAGTTAAACAATCTATTATTCTGCGTTTTTTGTATTTTGTCGACGGTGGTTGAATGAATTGTGTTTTGCTTAATGTAGAATATTTTGACCAAGCAAATTGCATATGAAACACAGTATCTCACATTTAGCTTTAAAATAAGAAAATGTTCCGGTCAAGACTACCTTCTTCATATATTCTGAGATGTGTCTGTTCAGTTCCATAACAAAAAAGGCAGATATTCACGTTTTAATTGGCTAACTGCTTAATGAACAACATGTTGCAGAAACACAGGATTTGACAAAGGAAAGCGCCATGCTGGAGAAGTGATAGTTCTATCAGTAATTATATCGCATAGTTAATCCACCTCACAGATCCAGCCCAGACCATATACGCCCAGACGAGATATCTGCTCAACACGGAGCACTGTGCAAACCAGGTTCAATCCATGATGGAATATAGCACAGGCCTCTCCAGTCCACTATCTATCTGTCCAACACATGGAGCAGTACAATACACACCAATGCATTGATTCAGAAACGCTGACGAAACTGTCTGTCCATCATGGGGTGATATGCAGCCTACACCAGTGTCTTGCTCTATGGACGCGGACAAGGCATGTGTACATTAGGGTGGGGCTGTGCAGTGAATGGATCTATAAAACTGGAGCAGTTACCGTCAAAGCAGCTGCTTTCACCACTCTAGTACATTGCTCAGTAACACAGTGTTAGATGACTGCCCATAGCGAGGAAACTTGCATCCCATGCTTGGAGGTGACACGGTGTGCAGCTCCCATCCACTTACAGCCCCATATGTCCATTGTGCCCTGACCAGGGTGTGCTGTGGATGTGAACATCACTGCCAGAGAGAGATGGCGGAGAAATCAGTTTAAATATCAACAATCAAAATATATTTGGGTAAAAAAAGGGAAACGGAGGTTGAAAGACAATTTAGACAATAGACAATAGACAATAGATGCAGGAGTAGGCCATTCAGCCCTTCGAGCCTGCACCGCCATTCAATATGATCATGGCTGATCATTCCCAAATCAGTATCCTGTTCCAGCCTTATCTCCATAACCCTTGACTCCACTATCTTTAAGAGCTCTATCCAATTCTTTCTTAAATGAATCCAGAGACTGGGCCTCCACTGCCCTCTGGGGCAGAGCATTCCACACAACCACCACTCTCTGGTGGTTTCAGAATGCTGAAATGAAGATATTTTGACAGCATCCTGCAACGTGAGCCAGTATTCCCAGGAATGATGGGTGAATGTGATATTGGTGTGTGTTCGGATGATGGAGAGTTTTGGGTGAGCATTTGTTCTTCAGCTTTGTAACTGGGAGTGGGACCAGCAGATTCTTCAACTCATTGGGCAGAAACTAACAATAATTTTATCTCAGTGCCATTTTCATTGAGTGTGACTGAGGATCATCTGTACGAGGCCGAGTTAGTTTCCTGGTGTAACCTTATCGAACTCACCTCATTAACTACCCACCCCACCCCATGGTGTCCCTCTCATTCAATGCCAGCCTAATTCTCACACACTTCATGGCTTGAGGTAAATACCATCGCTTGGATGCCCCATGGATATTCTGTGATCCCCGGCACTGGTAACATTTTTAAAAGGCCAATTGGAAAACGGTTGAGCTGTCTCAGTTTGGACCTGCCCTGCCCTGGTGGCAGCTCGCCGCCCTGTTCAGTGCAGGATTTGTGGTCTAAAGAAATGTCCAACAATACAGGACAGGCATCAACAACCTTCCCCATTCTGCCAGGATAAGGGTCACCGTCTTCTCTCTGCTCCCGTGCACTCATTGAAATCTGTTCTAGCATCTACCCCCGAACAAGGCTCATGCTCCACCACTCTCACTGCTGCATGCAGCACCTTCTCTCTCTCTCTCTCTATCTCTCTCTCTCTCTCTCTCTCTCTCACCACTTTACCCCAACAATATAAACACTGTATTTCTGATATAGCACCTACCCGAACAAGGCTCACTCTCCATTCCTCTCACTGCTGCACGCAGCGTCTTTCCTCTTTTTCTCTCTCTCTCCCGCCTTTCCAATACCCTTACACGATGATAGAGTATTCAGGAAAACGTTGATTATGGGATGTTCCAGAAAAAGTTCCAAGTAATTTCCGTTTTCAGGAAAATGTCAATGCACCAGTATGTAACATATAAAGGGAAGTAATAGAGATGTATGTTTTTCAAATCATATCCAATTAAAATCCATCATGAGGCCAATCAACCCATCAAATGTGCTCTAGCATACAACAAGATTGCGGTTTATTTGATGGTTTTCTGAGCTCCATGTTTACGGAACCTTCACTTGTTCAACCCCCTGCGTTCATGTCACTGACCAGACGACGTTCAGGCAATTTCACCCTGGTTATCTTCAAGCGCCTGTTCGAGAGCATTTCCCATGGGGACGGACACTCCAAACAATATATTCCATCAGTTGTATACTTTTATGTAATACTAAGCTCATTTTACACAGACTGACCAAAATCCAGACTTCTTTTATGGTTATCGGTAACCAATAATAATTAGTATTCTGGTTATTTCACTTGTCTCACCTTATTTTATTCAGCCAAAGACAGCTTCTAAATACTTGTCTCGTTATAAAGTACAATTTCGAGCCGAGAACATTTTCATCCACAGCCGTTATTTTGACCGTTAACTGAATTGTACTATTTTTCCCTTGTTACGAACGTTTCTATTGTCATTTGTCTGTGGCTGTTTCTGTCTCTACCAGTTACACAGTCTCCCACATATTTGGTTGGATGGCTGGTTTGTGATGCAGAGGGAGGACACCAGCATAGTTTCAATTTCCCACACTGACAGAGGTTATCATGAAAAGGACGCTGTCTCAACCTTACCCCAACACCTTAGGTGTGCTGACCCTCAGGTTAAACCACCACGAGTGGTCTCTCTCTCTCATGACAGAGCAGCCCCATAGTCCTTTGGAATTCTATTCTATTCTTTTGCATTTATTTTATTTACGAACTTACCATTTGATTTGCATTATGTTCCTGGGTGTTTTGGATGAGTGTCATTTTGTACCACGCCAGCATTTCCCCCACACTGCACATTCCTGCCCAATAAGCCTTGACTCCATTGTTATCTATGAACCTTCTGTCTGTGTCTCAGACATATTCAATATCTCTGCCTCCAATGCTCTGCGGGAAGAGATTACCAATTCTCACAACACTGAGAAAATAATAAATAACCTCATCCGGGGTGTGAGGTTGTTATTTTGTCTCCTTACCGGAAAAAGGATACAATTACATTGGAAGCGGTTCAGAGATGTTATATTATGGAGGCTTTAATAGATTATTCTTGGAATGAGAGGTGATCTTATTCAAATATGCAAGACCTCGAGGAGCATGGATCAGGTAGATAACCACTGGGTGTTTGTCTAGTCCATACTTGTCATTGTCACAGAACCTCTGCAGTGTGGAAGCAGGACATTCTGTCCATTGAGACGACACTGGCCGACCGAATGGCAGCCCACCCACACCTTACCCCTACCAAAACCACGTAATGACTAAATTACCGAACCTAAACATCCCTGAGCACTATGGGCAATTGAGCATGGCCAATTAACTCTAACCTGTACATCTTTGGACTGTGGGAGGAAACTGGTTCACTGGGAGGAAACGCACACAGATACAGGGGAAATTGAAGCTTGCAATTGAACCCAGCTCCTTGGTGATATGAGGCAGCAGTGCTAACTACAGATTCACCATGCTGCTCCGTTATTTCTATTAGTTATATGTGGCTGACTAAAGAAATCTGCCTGACTTGTTCCTATCACCGAACCTGACGCAGTCTAAGACTTTATCATCAGCTATTTCACCAACCTGGTTACATTTAAATTTGTTGCTCACAGTGGAGAAGCGGTACTAGAAAAGGTAACAGTCGCACCCTCCAACCACAGTCAGAACTGGAGTGAGGAGAATTCACAAAGTGGGCATTTATTCAAGTGGGACTTCTCTTTCCCAGCAATTTGTGATTGCTGAATCTTTATATTATATCGTGGCTGGCTTCGTCTGATTTTCCACAGACAGGTGTATCAGGGATAATGGTGCATGGAGAGAAAAGTGCAGCTGAGACCACAATGAGATGTACCCTAACCTACTTTACTGATGGAATAGTGTCAAAGGCCCGAATGGCCCACTCGTGTCCCTCATCCTTGTGTTCTGATGTTCCATTCAACCCTTTGGACCTGCTACACAGGAGCAGTTCGAGGTCACTCCGAAGGTAATGCCTTGTTTCGAAAATGTACTTGTAGATTCCAGGCTGGCTCAACTCCACTTTCCTGCTTCCCCCTCGTATCTCTCAACTCGTTTATATGTCCGAAACCAATCCACCCCCTCTGTAAATACATTCAGTGACCCACCTTCCACAACTTTCTGGGTTCGGGAATTCCAGACATTCACTACCTTCTGAAAGATGACATTTCTTTACATCTTAGTTTGAAATTGATATCCCTTATTCTGTATCAATGTCTCGGGGTGATACACTCTGCTCAGGTGTGGAACCACATTCTCAACAAATACCTTGTCAAGCCCCCTCTGTACCTTGTCCATTTCAGTAATGTCACACTCATTCATTTCAAGCACAATGAATAATTGCCTCACCATTTTAGATGTACTCAATAATTCAACTCTTTCATCCCAGAAACTTGCTTAGTGTACCAATCTAGTTACCTTCTGCATCAGCATGATGACTTTATGTTTCATGTGCAGGAACACTCCAATCCCTTTGTACTGCTCCTTTGTTGGGACTCCTGTTCATTAAATAACAGCCTCCGTTTTGGTTGTCAGAGTCATCCTCAAACTCGGATGTCATCCTCAAACTTATCACCCTCCATCAGGCTTTCAGTATAGATGTAAATATTGATATTGGTGCTACTCCAGTAGATATGTCTTTATCATAAAGATCGATGAATCCTGACTCTCCAATTTCTATGTGATAACCATCCATCCTCACATGCTAATACATTATCCATCATACTATGAGTTTCTGTCTGGTGGAAGAACTTTTACTTTGTGATACCTTGTGGAAAATCTCTGGAAAGCCTCGTGTCTACCAGTTCCAATTTATCAGGTCCGCTTGTAACATTCTCAGTAATCTCCAGGAAATCTTTGCTTGATTTTACAAGGCAGAACATAGTTTCACTTTCACAAAATCATGCTGATTCTGCCGAAAGCTTTTTCTAAATGCCCTGCAATTCCTTCCTTAATAACAGACTGTCGCAGATTCCCAGCAATAATGGTTAGCCTAAATGTTTCCTGCTTTCTATCTCGCTCCAACCTTGAAGACATACGCCATATTGGAGTTTCACGAGTTTCACTGGAACACTTCCGTAATCAAGAGAGTGATGGAATATTTCACACAGTGACACCAGTCTCTCTGTAACCACTTCATTTAAAACCAATTATGACTTACTGCTGACCTGCCTATTCTTAGTCTTATTTGTTGTTAAAAACCTTGTACTTTTTGTTAGAGACAGTTCGAGGATCCTCCTATCACCATTTTCTTGTTGATTTTGAAATACTTACAGTGCCTTCCCTGTGCGGATTGATGTCAAATACTGGTGTAAATTATCTGCCTGTTCCCTGTAGCCACTTCCCCAGTCACACGCTCCGAATGTCCCCAATATACTTTCCTGACTTTCTTTCTACCAAAAGTCACACACTCATCTTCAACTTTTTTATATACATACAGAAAAAAAACTTTTAATGCTTGTTTTTATATTTCTTGCCAATTTATTTACATCATATCTTTTTATCCTTTTTCCATCTATTTCTTGCTTTTTCCATCGCTTTCTAGATTCATACAGTCATATTGCACACAAACATTTCATCTAACCATGCTGACCAGGTTATTCAAACTAAACTAGTCCCATCTGATTGCATTTGGTCCACATGTCTCTAAACGCTTCCCATTCATATATTTGTCCAAATGTCTTTTAAATGTTGACACTGTACTTCCATCTAACAGCTCATCTGGCAGCTCATTCCATACACACACAACCACTGCGTGAAAAAGTTGACCATCCATTTAAAGTTATCATACTGGCCACTGTATTTACTTTCCAAACAGCAGGACTACTATCTGATAGAGATGGCAACATGATTACAAAGCAAACAGATCGGATCGAAACTCTGCAGTTCTGCCACATCCAGTCAGAAATGGGGTTGAACCATGGAACAACTGACGAGAGAAAAGGACTCCACAAATATTATTTGAAAACAACGTTCACTGGGATTAGGGAATCGATGACTAGGTCAGCATTTATTGCCCAGAGGATTGTTAAGAGTCAATGACATTGCTGTGTGTCTGGAGTTATATGTGGGCCAGAGCAGGTATGGATGGCAGCTTCCTTCCCTAAAGGACATCAGTGAACAAAATCGATTTCTCCCACAATCAGCAATTGATTCATGATCATCATTAGACTCTTAATCCCAAACATGTATTGGATTGGAGTTCGATCATGTACTGTAACAGGATTCGAACTCAGGTCACCAGAACATTCCTAGGGTTGTTATAAAAACACATCTGCAACAACACCACTCGGCTATTGCTTTGCCATTCCCCTAAAAAAAATGGAACCTTCCTGCACATCAGTGTAAAGACAAGGATGCAGTTATTCACCATCCTCAGCCAGGAGTGTTGCTTGGATGATCCCCACAGAATCGCAGATGCCAGACTTCAAACAATTCGATTCGCTGCACGTAACATGAAGAAACAGTTGAACACAGTAGGTACGAAAAAGGGAATGGGCTCTGACACCATTCCTGCAATAGAACTAAAGACTTGTGCTGCACAACAAGCCGTGTCTCTGTGGAAGCTGTTTCATTCCAGCTCCAGCTCTGACATCTCCCTGGCAATGTGGAAAATTACACAAAAGTGTCCCGTCCCTTAAGAGGAGAATAATTACAATCTGACCAACTACCTCCCCCTCAGTCCCATCACGATAATCAAATTGATAAGAATTCCTTTGACAGAGCTGTCGGCCAGCACAGAAATAATGTGCACAGGCCCACATGTGGAGACGGTGCTGCTATGGAAATGTCACTGGATTACTAATCTGGACCAGAATAATTCTCTGGCAGCTGGTGGAAGTTAGAAACAATTAATAAAATATCGAGATCTAAAATCTAGTGACAGTAATATTGACCTTGAAGCGCATGTCCATTGTCAACGTAAATTTCCTTCCCCAATGTACATTCAGGAAGTGAATCTCCCGTGCGTTCCTGGTCGACCCAAAAAGTGACTCCAGATATACAGACATATGGTAAACTCTTCAATTGTCTCTGAAGCGGACATGCAAGCCCGTTATATCAAACTTCTCCGACGTCTTAATAGATAAAAATAAGATAACACGCGGCACCAGCCTCTATATCGGAAAAGGAATTAGGAAGCACAGTCCTGTAGACACTGCAGAGACCTACTTCTTTACATCTGAGAGCTTATAACAACAATAACAGAGCTTTCCCACAGACAGCACAGAAACATCGCGAAATGAGTAGGCCTTTCAACACAATGAGCCTTCCCCACTCCAGGTTTTGGCCAAACAACTCTTCAATTAACCATTCCCTAACACTATATACTGTATATCCTTTGAAATGATCATATGTCAGAAAGACATGAAGTAGGAACTTTGGTCCGTCAATTTTGCTCCTCCATTCAGTATAGCAATGGCTGATCCTGAATCTCCACACCAACCTCCTGCTGCAACGTCACCCCTTTAGTGTCCAAATATCCTTACTTATATTCAGTGCCTTAGTTTCTGCAGTCTTATGTGGGATAGAATTCCCCAGGTTTATCAGTCTGCGAGTGCAGACATTTATTGTCATCTCAATGCAGAGTGGCTTGCCTGTACCTAATAATGTGACCCTTGTTTTAGACTTCCCAGCCAGTGGAATTATCATCCCTGCTGACAATCTGTTTCAGCCTGTCAGAGTTTTATATATTTCACTGAGATCTCCACCATTTTTCTCAACTCCATGGAATACAGACTCAGTCGCCTCAAACTTTGCTCCCAAACCAAGCCTGTCATCACAGAGATCAGTCTGGTCATCCTTCACTGCAGTCCCTCAATGTCAGGTTTGCCTTTTATTAGGTAAGGAGACCAGTACTGCACACATATTGCACAATGTTCGCGATGGGAGCTCACCAAGGCCCTGTGTAGCTGCCGTAAGACACACCTGGGCTCAAATCCCCCGGAAATGAAGGTCAACACACCATTTATCTTTCTACCTGCTTTCTGTTGCAGCAGTATTGCTTTCTGTGACTGGTGTACAAGGAGATCGAGATCCTTTTCAATGATAGAGCTCCCCACTTGGTGGGTCTATGTATACTGGTCAGTGTGCCAATATCAATCCCAGTATTGACTTCTGGCTTCAGAACTGACTGCCCTGCATGGACCTTGGAGTTTGCTGAAGAAGTCAACAAAAGTATACACATAATATCTTCATGCAGCAATTTCTTTACATTAATTCTTTATGAAATGCTAGCCTGTTAGTCTATGTTTCCAACCGAATTGCTCAATTTTACGTCTATCCACATTGTTCATCACCTGCCACCTATTTTACCATTTCGCCCACTTGCACAATCATTTGAAACTTTTTAATATCCTCCTCACCCCCTCACAATCTCAGTTTCGTACCGTCAGCAGATTTGGAAAGATTACACTTAATACCCATGAACACGTTTGATCTGTTTTCTGAATAGATGGGGACCAAACCCCAATTCCTGGATTATCCCACTAGTCATTGCATTCTACTGCAAAATACATGGAACGGTTTATGCTGATTCACTTTTTCCTGTCGGCTCTCCTATTTTCAGCCCATACCAGTATATTAGATCTCGCTGTTACACACTGTTATGGACCAGGACAGACCCCTCAAATCATTTCATTGAAGTAGCACAGACCCAACTTTTGCTCGCTGACTTAAGCAAGTGTAAGGCGAATATTCCAAGAGTGATGCATCTGGTCAAATTACTTAGTTTTAAACAAAACACAAGGTCTTTGCAAGATTATTGAGTGAGACGCAAACAGAAGAGGATACAACACGGAATAACCTAACCTATCCGAAAACCCAACAGGTGATCTGAACTTAATGACTGTGTTCCAAGTACTTGATATAATCCCCATAAACACCCCATGGCAAAACCGAAAGGAAAAACAAAATCAAACCCTGTTTCTTACAGGAGAGATGTCAGAGAGAGGGTGGAACAACATAGACCTGTTTTTCTGGATCCGGTAGCTTCACAACTGGCTGCCTGCTTTAAGTAAACTGCCAGACTGCGGAAATCAGACCAAACAAACCAAAGCAGAGCAGTAATACTGGGTTAACTGGCCACTCCTCTTTCATAAGAACAGAACAGCTAGGAGCAGGAGTAGACCGTCTGGTCCTCTGCCATTCAATAAGATCATAACTGATTTACTCGTGGACTCTGATCCACTTTCCCGCGCTCTCACTGTATCCCTTATTTACTTTATTGTTCAAAAAGTATTTACCTTAGTTTTAAAACTTTCACTGAAGTAGTACCAACTACTTAACTGGGCTGGGAATTCCAGAGATTACAAACCTCTGGGTGAAGAGCTTCCTTCTCAATTCAATCCTAAATCTACTCCCTCTAATATTGAGGCCATTCCCTCTTCTTAGCTTCACCTGCCAGTGGAAACATTCTCTCTCCTTCTATCTTATATACTCACCGCTTAATTTTATATGTTTCTATGAGGTTATCCCCTCATTCGTCTAAATTCCATTGAATATACTTCTAGTCTGCTCTGTAACACCTCATAAGCCAACCCCCTCACCTCTGGAATTACCTGAATAAACCACCTCTGCACCCCGTCCAGTGCCAGTATACCCTTCCTGAAGTAACGAGACCAAAACTGCATACAGTACCCCAGGTGTGGCCTCAACAGCACCCTGGACAGCTGCAACATAATCTCCCTGTTTATAACCTCAATCCGTTTTGCAATGAAGGGCAACATTCCATTTACTTTCCTCAGTAATTGCTGTACCTGCAGACCAACCTTCTGTGATTCATGCACATGGACAAGCAGGTCCCTCTGTTCACCAGCATGCTGCAACATTTTACCATTCAAGTAATAATCGTTTTTACTGGCACTCCCTACAAAATCGATGATATCACATTTATCAACATTATATTCCATCTGCCAGATCTTTACCCACTCACTCAAAGTATATATGTTCATCCAAGAGGCCTCACAGTCCTCTGCATGCTTTGCTATGAAACGCATCTTTGTGTCATCTGAAAACCTTGGCACACTACACTTTCTCCCCAACTACAAATCATACCTATAAATTGTGAATAATTGTGGCCCCAACACCGATCCCTGAGGCACACCACTAGGTATTGATTGCCAGCCAGAATGTCACTCCCTTACACGCACAATTTGCTTCCTGTTAGCCCAGCTCTCCTCTATGCTGATAATTTACCCGAAACGTAATGCACCTTTTTCTTATGCAGCAGTTTCTTGTGTGGCAACTTGTTGAAGACCTTTTGGAAATCTAGGTACACCACAGCCAGTAGGGCCTCGTTTTTCACATTGCTCGTATTGTCTCCATAGATTTCCAAAAGACTTGTTAAACATGACCTGTTCTTCATGAACCCATGCTGCGTCTGCAGAATGGGACGATTTCTATCGAAATGCTTTGCTCTTTCTTCCTTGATAATACACTCAAGCAGTTTCCCCACTGCACAGGAAAAGCTAACTGGACTATAATTCCCCATATTTGTTTATCTCCTTTTTTAATCAGTGGCGTCACATTTGCTGTTTTCCAATCTGCTGGGAATATTCTGGAGTTCAGCAAATTTTAAAAAATTGCCACAATTGCATTTACTATTTCTCCCGATATCGCTTCTAGAACTCTGGAATGCATTCCATTACGGCCAGGATACTTGCCTACCCTCAGCTTTGTTAGCTTGCGCAACACTATCTCTTCCATAATAAAGATTGTTTCCAAGGTCCTCACCTATCTCCGTCTCTTTGGCAATACTAGCATGCTATTGGTGTCCTCCACTATGATGACAGATACAAAACACCTGTTCAATGTCTCGGCCATTTCGTCATATCCTATGACTAAATGACCATTCCCATCCTCTGAAGGACCAACATTTACATGAGTCATTTATTTTATATTTTATATATTTATGGTATATACCATCATCTATCTATCTTTATATTCTGTACTTGTTTCTTTTTTGTTCCGTGTTCTATCATACTTTTCTTTATAGTTCATTTTGTGGCTTTTGTGGACCTTTAATGTTTTGCCCAATCTTTTAGGTTTCTGCTGTCGCATTCTTTCTCTTTCAATTTGATAGTTACCCTTATTTCCTTCGGCACAATTGACAGATTACTCATTTTCTGAGAGTCTTTCCTTTTCACTAGAATATACTTTTGCTACAGAAATCAAAACTCTCCTTTGAAAATTCTCCACTGCTTGCCAACTCTCCCATCATGAAGTATTTGTTTTGAGGCGACTTCAGCCAAATCCTCCCTCATTCTATTGTAGTCTCCCTTGCTGAAGCACAGCAACCTGTTATTGGATTTTATCTTCACACTCTCCATCTGCATTCTAAATTCAACCCTACTGTGATCACTTCTTCAGTATGATGTGAATAATTATTCCTGTCTCATTGTACATGACCAGACCTACGATACCTTGCTCCTCATTATGCGTGCTTTTATTTTTCGACTTTAAAGCATTCCCAAGTAGTCAAACCCAGAGTTTGTGGATCCGCTACTTTTAAGACATCCATGTAAAATAAAACAAGAGCGGAATAAACTTATTAAAGGAGTAACATTGTCACAACACTAGAGTTGGGACTTCATCAAAAGTGTTTCTGATAATCCAAATTCAGTGCATCCATTGCTGCGCCAGAATTTACTTCCCATCAATTTCTCAAATATGATTGGCCTTTAATAAATCGGCAATGACTTTATCTATGTTCATTACTTTTACATTAATATAATTTTCTATGTTCCCTGAAAACGCGTCCTTTCTAATAGACTCTTGTATTGTCCTGATTGCTTTTTTGGTGCTAAGCAGACTGTGATTCCCTGCCTCCATCAGAAATACTGTGGTTACATTTGCTGCTGTCAAATCTGTGAAATTGAGTTCCAGAATCATCAAGCATTTGAAAGAGGATAAACAGAGTATTCATTGTTACCTTGGCCACCTCCCTTAGTAATCAACAAGAAGATTAACAGGTCATGATTATTCATCAAGTTTCAGTCAAAATAATTTCTCCCCAACTTTTTATATACAGATTTGATTCTATTTACTTTTTCGCAGTAGATTGAGAAGTCCTTGGAGTTTACTTTTTGAAATGCTTTCTTTTGTGAAGGAAGAACAGAAGTGGTTGCTTCATAGTCCTGCCATTTTCCTATTCTCTGGTTTCAGCCTGTAAGGAAGATAGAATGATTTTGTCTAACATTTCAACTTGGTATACTGTATGTTGAGAAGTGTTTACATTTCTCTCTTCTTAATGTACGCTTCATAAACACATCATTTACTCTCTTAGGCAGCTCAGTGATTGATCCTCCACAGCCATACAATCACAGAAGCAATCTCTGTACACTCAGAAATACAGTACAGAGACTATGTCCCACTTTCATACATCAGGCCCATAGACTTGAGTGTTTTGACACTTCAAGTGCTTGTCCATGTACCTTTTTAATGGCTGACCGATGACCCACAACAACTGCCCTCTCAAAAAATGCATTCCAGACGCCAACATCCTCTGGGTGAAAAACCATCCTGAAATCCTTTCTAAACCTCAACCCCTTCACTTTAAAAGTGTGCTCATTTGTTCTTGACCCTCTGACTTAAAGGAACCGCTGCTGTCTATCTACCCTGTCCATGTCCTTCGTAATCTTGCTCTTCTAAATAACGTTCCCCTCAGACTTCTCTACTCCAAAGTAACCAACCCGCGTAAGCAACCTCCCTCCATAGCTGATATGCTCCATTCCAGGGAACATCCTGTTGAATCTCCTCTGCGCCACTTTCAGTGCAATCACATCTTTCCTGTAATGTGGATCCCTGACCTGCACACAGTATTCCATTTAGGCCTAACCAAAGTGCTATATAGCTCTTGTAATCTATGCCTTGATTAGTAAAGGCTATGCCTGCTGTCTCCAATGACTTCTTAACTAATCTATTACCCAGTCCCGTCACATTCAGGGATGTGTGGAGAAGCACCCTCTGAACTTGCGAGTCTGCTGCTATTTATTGAGTCCTCCCCTGTCTGGTTCCTTCCTTCCAAGTGCATCACCTCATATTTATCAGCGTTACATTCCATCTGCCATTGATCTGCCCATCTGACCATTCCATCTGTATCTTGCTGTAACGCAAGACCTTCTTCCTCACTGTCAACTACCCGAGTAATCTATGTGTCAGACACAAACCTAATTATTACACTCACCCCATGCCCTTTCACATTCACATCTATATCATTTATGAATGCCACAAATAATAACGGACAGAGCACTGACACGCAGTCTTCGACAACCACCCATTTTCTGCAATAGTTTTCGAACACAGATCTGATTCTCACTGGTCAGTAGTTCCTTGGTCAATCTCTACAGCACTTATCTTAAAGGGTGTTCTCCAGTCCTCAGAACTTTACCTGTGGCCAGATTGTATTTAAACATTTTCATCAGGGCCTTTCATCACTTGTCGACAACAGCAGCCTGAGACGTAACTGAGCTGGAACTAGGGACATGTCCAATTTTATACCAGCCAAAACTATGAATCCCTATACACATCTTTCATCAATCTGCTCAAATGTTTCTCAGCCCATCTTCTCGAATTCTGTCTCTGCATCCTCCTTCTCCCAAGTAAAACAGACGTGAAGCTCTCATATATCAATCTATCAATGTTCACCAGATTCACAAACAGATTCCCGCTTTGATCTCAGGCCAAGTTTCGTCAGCAGAAAACCTTGCTATCTGAGGGATTAATCTGGAGAATGTCCATTCAGTATATGGGATCACTATATTTTATTTAGATCAAGACATCAAAATTGTATACAATGCTCCAGGTACAGTCTACGAGAAATTGAGGACTGCAGATGCTGGAGATCAGAGCTGAAAAATGTGTTGCTGGTAAAGCGCAGCAGGTCAGGCAGCATCCAAGGAGCAGGAGAATCGATGTTTCGGGCATAAGCATTCCTGAAGAAGGGCTTGTACCCGAAACGTCGATTCTCCTGCTCCTTGGATTCTGCCTGACCTGCTGCGCTTTTCCAGCAACACATTTTTCAGCTCCAGGAACAGTCTCACCAGCACTCTGTGTAACTAGTGCAGAATGGTTTTGCTGCTCATCTGAAAAAAATACTGCAGAAGCTGGAATCTGTACTGAAACTAACTCATGCTAGACACCACAGTGAGTCAGACAGCATCCGTAAAAGGGAGGAAGTTAATGCGTTGAGTCTAGTTGACCCTTCATCGTCTGTATTCGGATTCCCTTTAAATGAAGGCAAACTTAACTTTTACCTTCCCTGTTTGTATATGTTCCTCTCAATACCTTTTGCTTTAATGTTTTCTGCTAAGTGACTATGTGTGCTGATTAAAATTCCTCCTGAATATCTGCCAATTCGCATCCATTGCTTCTGTATGATTAGGTCAACAAGATATATCTTAAAACAAAACGATTGTAAATTATAGCTTCCCTTTCATAAATGCAGAATAATTCTCTTGAAGTTTGCTTTTCCTTTCTCAGTCTCCAATATCACATTCGTTATGATAGATTGAAAAGGATTATTTCCTGCAGATTACAGGTAAACTGATCTGTAGTTTTCCACTCTCCTTCTTCTTCCCTTCTTAAATCGTTGGAATGCATTTATATGCTTTCAAATTGGATACGGATAAATACAGTAATCCACAATACAATCCATCTGTGTATTGCTGCTTTCACTGAAATTGCAGTATGAAGTACATTTGTTTTGTCAGATGTATCGATCCTCAATCCAGGCATGTTGTCATATAGTACCACGTTACTAGTATGAATGATTTTAGTGTTTAGTTACAAAAGTTCTATGGTATTTCTGGGATATTTTCTGGATCTTTGTCCGTGAAGGCAGACATAATGTAACAGTTTCGTCTCCCTGTCACTTTTCTGTTCTTTGTCCACACATTCACTGTGCCACATTTGGCCTTGTTTTCATTTTCCTTTCAAATATGGACATACACTTTTCGCCAGTATTTACCAAGAACAAAAAAAAATCCAGCACAGGAACAGATCCTTTGGGCCTTCCAAGCCTGCACCGATCCAGATCCTCTATATAAACTTGTCATCTATTTTCGAAGGTCTGTATCCCTCTGCTCCCTACCCATTCATGTCTACATACATATTAAATGTCGCTATCGTGACCACGTCTAACACCTGCGCTGGCATTGCGTTTCAGGCATCTGCCAGTCTTTGTGTCAAGAACTTTCTGAACATATCGCCCATCAACCTTTTCCCTCTCATCTTGAATTCCTGACCATTATAAATTGAGTACCCCACTCTGGGAATAAGCGTCTTGCTATCCACCATGTCTATGATTTTGTAGAACTCAATCAGGTCCCCCGAACTTCCGTCAGTCTAATGAAAATAATCCTAATCTAGCAAACCTCACTTCATAGCCAGTTCCCTCCAATTACAGGAAATATCCTGGTGAAACTCCTCTGCACCGTCTCCAAAGCATCCACATCCTTTTGGCAAGGTGGCGATCAGAACTGTACGAACTATTTGAAATGTTGTTGAACCAAAGCCATAGACAACTGTAATATAACCTTTCATCTCTTGTACAAAATATACTCCAACAGAATCCCTCCTGTGGATGAAAAGTTAACTGGTCTGTACTTTGACACTTTCTCTTTTCTGCCCTTCTTAAAATGGTGGAATGCATGGAGCAAAGTATGCTGTATGCATTCTTGACCACTCTATAGACCTGCCCCTCGAAGGAACAATGGATCTGAACATCCAGATCTCTCTGTACACCAATTTTGCCCAGGGCTTTTTTTCCATTTACCATATAGTTCATTCTTGAATTGCATCTTCCAAAATGCATCATCTCACATTTGTCCAGATTGAACTCTATTTGCCATTTCTCTGCACAACTCTCCAATCTATCTATTTTCTGCTGCATTCTTTGACAGTCCCCTTTACTTGCTACTACTCCACCAATCATAGTGCCATCTGCAAACTTATTAATAAGACCACCTTTACCTTCCTTTAGTTTATTTATGTATATCATAAACAATAGCGGTCCCAACACTAAACCCTGTGAAACACCACCCAGAACAGTCCTTCATTTTGAGAAACTCTCTTCCACTGCTATTCTTTGTCTGCTGCTGCCCAGCCTGTTCTCCATCCATTTAGCTCGTAGACCCTGCATCCCTTGCAATTCACCTTCTCCGTCAGCTTGCCTCTTCAAAAACCTTACCGAGGTTCATTATATAACATCTACAGCTTTTTCCTGACTATCAATTTTCACTTCTGCAAATAAATCTGTTATGTTTGCGAAGATGTGACCTCCCCGGACCAAAGCCAGGGAAGGTCTTGTTTGGAGTCCGTCTGTGTTGTACTCTGGAATCAGACGGATTTTAGTTCCAAGCAGAAATTTATAAAATACCATATTGACTGACTGTCTACAAAGTGCATGATTTAAAAAAAAAACAAAATTGAATGCATTTGCAAATACAAATCTGCAAATTCAAATTGACCCGACAGATTTATGCGTGTCTGCATGTGAGAAATGCGGAGTGTGTGTGCACGGGGGTGGGGGAAGAGTGAGAGAGAAAGCGCTAGTATGTGTGTTTTTGTGTGAGAGAAAGAGCATGTGCGCACGTGTGTGTGTGTGCGCGCGCACATGTGCATGCAAGGGTGGCAGGTGTGTGTGTGTCCTCGTTAAGACACAGACAGATTTGGCAAATCCCTTTCCTCACACAGACTAACGCTCTGGTTTCAGAGCTTCCACACTCTGCAGCGTCTGCTCCATTTGTTGTTCATGTTACAGACCCAGAGATTGTAACTACAGTCCCCATGCTCCATCCAGAGTTGGGTCTCAAAATCCTCAAGTCACCCTGAATGCCTGGGGCAGCTCACGGCACACCCTCCAGCAAACCATCGCCAACACCTCCACGAAAGTTTGAATAACAGGATTCAGTAAGATGATTTTCATAGAGTGATAGAGTCACACAGATGTACAGCATGGAAACAGACGTTTTGGTCCAACCCGTCCTTGCTGACGTGATATACCAACTCAATCTAGTCCTACCTGCTAGCACCAAGCCCATATCCCTCCTGACCCTTCCTATTCACATAGTGATTCAAATGCGGCTTAAATTTTGCAATTATACCTGCCTCCAGCACTTCCTCCAGCAGCTCATTTCATACACGTACTACATAGTGTGAAAAGGTTGCCCCTTAGGACTCCTTCTCCTTTCACGCTAAACCTATGCCCTCTATTTCTGGACTCCACGACCACAGGGAAAATACTTTGTCTATTTACTCTATCCATACTGCTCATATTTTGCAAACCTCTATAAGGTCAACTCTCAGCCTCCGACGCAAGTTCGATGCCTGCCCCTTTACAATAATACTCGAGGGGCTTCCTCGTGTTACTGACCGCACGATCAGCTGAGAGGGACAAACACAGGTGTTCAGTGGGCAGCTTCAGACTACGTTTCAAAGACGTGAGTCAAAACTGCTGAATCCCTCCTCTCCAACATGGATCATTAAACTGTCAGCTTTTTTTTCTTTATTCCATGTGTGTGAGTATAGTGCAAGAGCATTGCAGGATTGCATATATAACATGGAACATGGGACACACGGGGAAGTGAACAACAGCCCATGCACACCATTTCATTGTTTCTGAGTTTCAAAATGTCAGCACTCGATACATTAGGGAGCCAAAACCCAAAGCCAGGGAAAGATACGGAAGGACAGAAAAAATCACACTAAAGATAGAAACAGATAATTAAGATCGAAATAGGCCGTATTGGTGAAATATGGGGAAAAAGACAGGGCAGTGTGACTAACTGGGGAGCTCTGCAGACTATGCCAATGTATTGCTTAGAAAATGAACTATCTGCCCAGCATGGAGAGCTGTGCAGACTGTACCAGTGCATTACATAGAACATAGAACATAGAAAAATACAGCGCATACAGGCCCTTCGGCCCTCGATGTTGCGCCGACTGAAGCCTACCTAACCTACACTAGCCCAAGAACCTCCATATGCTTATCCAATGCCCGCTTGAATGACCATAAAGAGGGAGACTCCACCACTGATACTGGCAGGGCATTCCATGAACTCACAACCCGCTAAGGAAAGAATCTACCCCTAACATCTGTCCGATACCAACCTCCCCTTAATTTAAAGCTGTGTCCCTAGTAACAGCTGACTCCATACGCGGAAAAAGGTTCTCACTGTCAACCCTATCTAAACCCCTAATCATCTTGTACAACTCTATCAAATCTCCCCTAAACCTTCTCTTCTTCAATGAGAACAGCCTCAAGCCTTTCCTCATACGATCTTCCTATCATGGTAAGCAACATCCTGGTAAACCACCTCTGCACCTGTTCCAGTGCCCCCACATCCTTCCTATAGTATGGCGACCAGAACTGTACACAATACTCCAGATAAGGCCGCACCAGAGTCTTATACAACTGCAACATGACCACAGGACCCCGGAACTCAATTCCTGTACCAATAAAGCCCAGTACACCATATGCATTCTTCACAGCACTATTTACCTGGGTGACAACTTTCAGAGATCTGTGTACATGGACACCAAATCGCTCTGCACATCGACACTACCAAGTAGCCTACCATTAGCCCAGTAATCCATCTTCTTATTACTCCTACCAAAGTGAATGACTTCACACTCAGCTACATTGAACACCTTTGCCACCTTTCTGCCCAGCTCTGCAACTTATCTATATCCCGGTGTAACCTGCCACATCCTTCTTCGCTGTCCACCACTCCACCGACTTTCGTATCATCCACAAACTTGCTCACCCAGCAGTCAAACCTCTCCTCCAGGCCATGGCACTCATCCACAGACTCTATCAACAAACACATCGACCTGGATCCAATATACCGGCCACTAAAGCGGACAGCTCAAACTGACAACCGGAAGCGGCAGAGACAGGCCACTATAAATGCCGGAGAAAACAGCACAGAAGCGCTTCACAGGAGGCTCGCAAGCACTGAGGATGTCACCTAGACAGGGGACGAAACGTTTGCAAGACAAATTCCCAGCTCGGCGAACACAACCACAACAACGAGAACAAATCTTCCCCCAAACGTTGAGTACCAGTGCATTGCTTAGTAAGCTGAACTATCTACCAACCATGGGGAGCTGTGCAGACCGTGCCAGTGTATTGCTCAGTAAGCTGAACTATCTGCCCAACATGGGGAGCTGTGTAGATTATGCCAGTGTTTTTCGGGTCAGTATTGGCCGGGGATGGGATGTAGTCAGTGGGACGAAATGGAATCTGTAACCAGAACAGAACAGAACATAGTGACCCCAATGCTTTCAATATTTAAGCAGCAAGGGCAGTGATAAAAATGAATCATGTTTCACAGTTGAAACGAGACAGGTCAACATAGAGACCCATGAGTAACAGTGCCAGAAGCAAGGAGGGAAGAGAGTGAATTAACAAGTTCATTGCTGCAGTTAGTAGTGGTTTGTAAAGTGAACATCTCGATTTAGAGTTTCAGCAGAAACAATACAGCGACAATGATAGTAGAGTCAATGAAAGGACAGTATTACAGTCAATCATGATTTATAAAATTAATGACTGAACATTGAGACTTTCCAGGGACACCAACGAAAGCCACGATTGGATAATAAAAATATTGATAATGTAAAGTGTATATTCTACCCGCCACCATAATGGGTTTCGATCATAATATGTAGAAGGATTTCAAACATCCCAGTATAAACTCCTGTCCATTCTTGAGACATTCCAGCCTAATGTTCTCAGATTCTGACCCATTGTTGGAACATTGCAGTCTAATGTTCTCAGATTTTGATTCATTGTTGAAACATTCCAGACACTTGTGCTCAGATTCTGATCGCTCTCCACTGCATCTCTTGAGCTGCCGATCTCTTTTAATGCAGTTGGTGGTGCTCCAACTCATACTGTGGAATAGCACATTCAACGGAACCCATTTATAATTAAAAGATGGAACCCCTCCACTGGGATGGTTACAATCCATGGAGACTGGCATTAATCACAGTCACTAAACAAAAAGGCTCAGTTAACCCCTTGCTTTCGTAACTTTTCCTATCCCAATAAAAGGGGACATTTACTCATCTGGGCGGAATAGATGGGCGTTGCTTAGGGACGGACCATAAATCTTTCAGTCTTCTTATTCTTTCGTCCGTGTATGTGGGAGTAGTGCAAGAACACTGCAGGACTGTTTATATTACATACTCTTTATAAATGGCGATAGAGATAAATAAACAGACAAGCTGCATAAGGTGACCAGTGGAGACACTTCCATAAACAATAAACCAGTGTCCACTATTTATTGCCCAATGGCGTTGTGCAGTGCTGCTCCTTGTGACATAATTCAGAGCATTGAGACTGCTGGTCAGGAACAGGAGAAGGTAATTCTGTCCCCATGCGTCTGTTACAGAAGGACAGGAGGAGACCATTAAGCCTCTCAACCCTGTTACAGATGGACAGTGGGAGGCCATAAATCCTCTCGGGTCTGTTGCAGAGGGATAGGAGGAGACCATTGAGCCTCTCGGGTATATTGCAAATGGACAGGAGGAGGTCATTCAGCCTATTGAGCCTGTTACAGAGAGACAGGAGGAGGCCATTCAGCGCATTGACCCTGTTACAGAGAGACAGAAGAAGGCCATTCATCCTCTCCGGTCTGTTGCAGAGGGACAGGAGGAGGCCATTCAACCTATTGAGTCTATTCCAGAGGGACTGGAGGAGGCCAATCTGCTTCTTGAGCCTGTTATTCAGTAACTACCAGTTTTAAAATACTTATGGAGAAGAACAGTCCTAACATAAATAGTAAAGTTCTAAATTGAATCAGGCCAACTTAGAACGTTTTGTATTGGAAATTTCAAAAGCTGCTTGGGAGAACCTTGTGACAGGAAAGTGGGAGGCCATCACAAATGAGATTACAGGGTTCTAGATAGAGTATGTTCCGGTTCATGAGCAATGCAAGGCTGGTCGGGAATGCTGGATGGCGAGCGGAATTGAAGTTCTGTTCAAGAAAAAGACAGAAGCATATGATAGGTACAGACAGTAGGGATGGAGTGAATCCATCGAGGAGTACCAGGGCTATAGGCTAATACTCAAGAGGGAAATGAGGAGGGTAAACTGGGGGCATAAGATATCTTTCGAAAATAACGTAAGGGACAATTCAAAGAGATTCTACCAATACATTGAGGTCAAAAGAGTAACTAGGGAGAAGACAGGGCCCTTTCAAGATCAGAAAAGTGACCAATGAGTGGAACTACAGGAGATTGGTGAGATTCTACATAAATATTTTGCGTCAGTAGTTACTGTGTAGTAGGATATGGAAGGTAGAGAAATTGGGGAAATGAATGGTGATATCTTCAAAAGCGTCCATATTACAGAAGATTCGGAGCTGGCCATCTTAAAATGCATTAAGGTACGTAACTTCCTCTGACCTTTTATGTGACTTTGGATAGGCACTTGGAAGTTCGTACAATGAAAGGCACATATGAAAATCTGATCTTAGAGTAGGAGAAACTGCCGGCACAACATCAACAACTCAAGGGCCTGTACTGTGCTGCACTGTTCTGTGTTCTATGACCTGATTAGGTGTATCCCAGAATCTGTTGGGAAGCTCGGGAAGCCATTGTTTGATATCTAGCTGAGATATTTTTATCATGGAAAGCCACAGGTAAGGTTGTGCCATTCTTATGAACACTTGGTCAGGAAAAGTGAGGAAACTGTAGACTGGTGTGCCTGATGTCATCAGTGGGTAAGTTGTTGGACGGGATTCTGAGGGACAAGACTTACTTGTGTTTGGAAAGGTAAATTCTGATTAGCGATAGTCAACATGACTTTGCATGTTGGAAATCTTGTCTCACTAATTTGATTTAATTTATTGAAGAAATGAAGAATAAGATTAATGACGACACAAAAATAGAACTGTGGAATAGAATATGTACTTTAATAAGGCATTCAAAAAGGTTCCACGTGGTAAACTGTTAAGCATGGTTCGATCACATGGAATACAGGGAGAGTTGTAGTTAATTCGCTCAAAGGTAAGAGATGAAGGTATGCTGGTGCGGCATATTTTATTTGGACTGGATGCCTGTTACCAGCAATGTACCACAAGGATCTAATGGATTTTGTCATTTATGTAAATGATTTGGATGTAAATATTAGTAAGAATGGTTAGTGAGTTTACAGGTAACACCAAAATTGGTGAGGTAGTGGACAGTAAAGATGATTAACTAAGAGTAAAACGGGACCCTGATAAGATGTGCCAAAGTGCTGAGGAGTGGCTGATGGAGTTAATGTCAGACAAACGGATGGTGTAACATTTTTGTGAGCCAAATTGGGTCGGCACTTGTAGGCAGGATGCTGGGAAGTGTTTCCAAACAAAGACAGCTAAATAGAAGCTATAGAAACCCTGCAGTGTGGCAACAGAACATTTGGCCCATCGAGTCCACACTGACCCTCCAGATAACATGCTGTCCAACACACCCATACGTTACTTCAGTGACTCTACATTTCCCTTAGACAATCCACCTAACCTGCATTTCCTTGGATACTTTGGGGCAGTTTAGTGAGGCCACTGAACTTATCCTGTGCATTTTTAGACTGTGGGAGGAAAGCCAAGCACCCGAAGCAAACCCACACGAACACGGGGTGAAAAAACAAACACCACACAAAGAATGGCCAAAGGGTGGAATCGAATACAGGTCATTGGTGTTCTAAGGCACTATTGCGAGCCATTTTGCCACCTAACGACCATCAGAGTGAGTCACTTATTTCTCCCACTTTCTCTGGATCTTACACATCTATCCGGATGATGTCGAATTCCAGCGTGGTGCCTCTGTCAAGCCCTCCCTAATCTTCACCCCAGGATTCACATTCTAATGGACAGGGCCTTAAACTGCGACTGACACATTGCCTGCACAGCTGCCCTCACCTCTTCTACTCCTATCCAGATCAACTGTTCCATTAATACTGCAGCATGCAAGATAATTGCTGTTCTAAAATAAAACTAACAGCTGTATACTCTGGAGATCGGTAACCAATACTGTTCTGATGTATACTCCCCAGATTTGAAACATTGACTCTGCTCTCTTCTGACAAAGGATTGCGAGAAAGTGACAACTGCAAATGCCATAAATTCTAAAGTGAATTCCTGATGAAGGGTTTCTGACTGAAACATAGTCTTTCCTACTCCTCGGATTCTGCCTGACCTGCTGTGCTCTTCGGGGGCCACAATTTTCAATTTTCTTCCTTCAGATGCAACCAGACCTGTTGAGGCTTTCCTGCAAATTCCTGTGTATCTAATTTCCTGTTTATAACATAAACAAAGATTTCCCTGCAGTATTGACTTCTATGCACATCTCCCATCAATGTTTGCTTCTTCTTCTTTGTTCTAAGCTGAACTCAAACTGCTTCTGTATAAACTGTCTTGATGCCTTTCTCGATGTTACAAAATCTCGCTGCATTTTGTTCGAAAAACGCCTGGATGAGAAAGGCTGAGATGGATATGTGCCAAGTACAGGAATATGGAGTCAATGTGAACTGACATTTTGGTCGGAATGGACCAGTTCTGGCTGAAGAGACTTTCTCCCTGCAGTAGGATTGTACTACTGTGAATGAAAGTAGTTTGGCATATAGACAGTGGGGTGGGGTGGCGGTGGTTGAGAAAAAATGTCATGGAAAGATATGTTCACAGGTTTCACAATTCTGAATGTAGACATGTCGATAGCATCTGACAACATAATCCAACATTACCAGGAATGATGGGTGAATGGAATATTGGTGTGAGTTCAGATGATAGAGAGTTTTGGATGTGGATTTGTTCTGCAGCTTTGTACCTGGGAGTGGGGTCAGCAGAGTCTTTGACTCTGGGCTGAATCTCACACAAATTTCTCTCAGTGTCATTTTCATTGAGTGACAGAGCGATTGTCTGTCTGAGATTGAGCTAGTTTCCTGGTGCTATCTTATCGAACTCACCTCATTCACTACTCGCACCACTGCATGGTGCCCCTGTCTTTCATGCCAGCCTGATTCTCCCTCTCAGCACGGTTGGAGGTATTCACCATCGACGGAAATCCCTGGATATTCTGTGATCCCTGGCACTGCCCCCAAAATAAGCGCTTGTGGGCAAATAATTGAACTTTATCAGTTCGGAGATGCCCTGCCCAGTTGAGGCCGGGCATGGCAGATAAGACAATAGATGCAGGAGCATGCCATACGGCCCTTCGAGTTTGCACCAACATTCATTATGATTATGGCTGATCAGCCACAATCAGTATCCTGTTCCTGCCGAATCCCTGTAGCCCTTGATTCCACCATCTTGATTCTATCCATCCATAAGGGGCAATTACACCACGGGTTTGTCGACAGGGGCATTAATGTCCGGGTGGATGGGGTAGTATAGAGGTCGACCATACTCTTCTCAAAGGAAGCCACACCAGCACACCCACCAAGCATGGTCTGAGCTCAACCACCCAGCTCAGTGCAGTATCTGTGGTCGGAAGAAATGTCCAGCAATACAGGACAAGCATCAATAACCTTCCCCACTCTGTCAGGATAAGGGTTATTGTATTGTCTCTGCTCCCTCACATTCACTGTATATCTGTTATAGCACTTACCTCAGAACAATGCTCATGCTCCAACATTCTCACTGTTGTTGGCAGCACCTCCTCCTCCTCTCTCTAGCCTTTGTGATACCCCCACTCATTTAAAGAATGCTCTGGAGATTGCTGATTATGGTATGTTCCAGATAACGTTCCAAACAATTCCCAGTTTCAGGAGAATGACAGTGCCCCAGTGTGGAAAATATTGAGGGGAAGGAACAGTATGTTTTTTAAAAATTAAAATTACATGCACACGAAATTGAAATCCATCATGAGGCCATTCCATCCTTCAAATGTGCTCTAACATTTAATAAGATCGGGAGTGATCTAACTGTCTCCTGAGCTCCATGTTATAGGAACTTTCAGTCATTCAGCCCCCGGCGTCCTGTCACTGACCAGACGACACTCAGACATTTTTTATCCTGGGTTTCTTCAAGCATGTGTTCCTTAGGCATTTCCCATGGGGAGGGGCCCTCCTGCCAATATGTCCCATCAGCTTTCTAATTTCATGCAATAGTAAGCATGCTTCAAACAGACCAATCCGAAATGTACTGTTATTTAATAGTTGTCGATATCTAAACACAATTATCATTCTGGTTATTTTGCTTGTGTCACCTTATTGCATTCAACTCAAGATAGCATCTAAACACTTGATTCCACAATTTCCAGCAGAGAACATTTTTATCCTCAGCTGGTACCTTGACCGTTACCTGTATGGTATCTTTTCCGTTGTCATGAATGCTTCTCTTGCCCTTTGTCTGTGAGTGTTTCTGTCTGAAACAGTTACACAGGCTCTCACTCAGTTGGCTGGACAGCTGGTTTGTGATGCAGAGGGAGGCCAATAGCGCAGGTTCAATTCCCCACACTGACAGAGGTCACCATGGAGGGGACGTTCTTTCAACCTCCAGGGCTCAACTCCACTCTCCCTGCTAACCAATCATATCCCTCAACTCGCTGATATGTCAAAAACCAATCCAGCCCATCTGTAAAAACATTCAGTGACCCAATCCCTACAACTCTCTGGGTTATTTAAAATCAGACTTCACAACCTTCTGAAAGAAGACATTTCTTTGTATCTCAGTTTCAAATCGATATTCCTTATTCTGTCTCTGAGTTCGAGACTCTGCCCAGGTGTGGAAACACATTCTCAGCATTTACCTTGTGAAGCCCCCTCTGTACCCTTTACATTTCAGGAATATCACGCTCATTCATTTCAAGCACAACGAATAATCGCCTCACCAGTTTAGATGTATTCAATATTTCAACCCTTTCATCCCAGGAACCTGCGTACTGTATCAATCTAGTCACTTGCTGCAACACCACGCTGACTTTATGTTTCATATACAGGAACACTCCAATCCCTTTTTACTGCTGATTTGTTGGGAGGTTTCTTCATTAAATAACAGAGTTCCTTTTGGTTCGCAGTGTCATCCTCAAACTATGATGTATATTGCATTCAGCTCCCGCCGTCAGGCTGTCAGAATAAGTGTAAATAACTGATGCCATCGAACTGTTATTTGTTATACTCCAGTAGATATATCTTTATCGTAACGATACATTAATCCTGACTCTCCGAAATCTGTGTTAACCACCCGTCATCCCATGCCAATTCATTGTCTGTAACGCTATGAGCTTCTGTCTTGTGTAAGAATCTTTATTTTGTGATATGTTGTGGAAGATCTCTGGAAAGCCACATGCCTACTAGTTCCCCTTTATCAAGTCCACATGTTACATTTTCAGGGATCTCAGAATAACTTTGCAGACAAAATATAGTTTCCCATTCACAAAACCATGCTGACTCTGCGTGAAGCTTTTCTAAATGCCCTTCAATTCTTTCCTTAATAATAGACTCTCGCAGATTCCCAGTAATAATGGTTAGGCTAAATGTTTCCTGCCCTCTGTCTCATTCCTTTCTTGAAGACAGGCGCCACGTTGGAGGTTCTCCAGTTTCGCTGGAATACTCCTGAAATCTAGAGAGTTATGGAATCTTTCACACAGTCCCACCAGTCATTCTGTAACCACTTATATATATATATATATATATATATATATATATATATATATATATATATATAAATTATGAAATACTGCTGACTGGTCTACCCTTACTCTTGTCCGTTTGTCAAAAAGCCTTGTTCGTTTTGTTAGAGACAGTTCAGAAACTTGCCTCCTATTAACATTTTGTTCATTTCATTGACATGCTACAGAGCCTTCCCCAGTGAGGAACAATGCAAAGTACTGGTGTAATTTATGCTTGTTCTCTGTAGCCAGTTCCCCAGTCACATCCTCCAAATGACCTCAATATACTTTCCAGACTTTATTTCTACCTAAGGTCACACACTCATTTTCAACTCATTTTTTATATATATGCACAGAAAATGTTGTGATGCTTGTTTTTATATTTCTTGCCAATTTACTTACATCGTATCTTTTGTTCCCCTTTTCTCGCTTTCTAAATTCATACAGTCACATCATGCACAAACAGACCCTTTGGTCCAACTTGTCCATGCTTAACTAAACTAGTCCCATCTGCTTTCACGTGTTCCACATGCATCTAAACGTTTCCCATTTATATATGTGACCAAATGTCTTTTAAATGTTGCAGCTGTACTTTCATCCACCATTCTTCCTCTTGCAGTTCATTCCATACACACATCACCTTAATGTGAAAACGTTGTACCATTGGTCCTTTTACATCTTCTCCCTTTCGCCTTAAGGCGATGTACTCTATGTTTGAACTCCCCACCACCATCCCCACTCAAGTCACCCCTCTCCAGTGGAAGATACCTTGGCTCTCCACCCAACGATGATTTTATAAACTTTTATAACGTCACTTTTGAACCTTCTCCACTCCATCTAATACTAACTTCAAAATAAGCATTTGATCATAAGCATTGCAAATTTGAAACATTCTTCAAACTGACAGGTAATCAACACAGACAAAACTTTATACTGTGATTTGTTTTTTTTCTCCATGCAACGATGCTAAGACAGCATGAAACACTTACCAGTACCATGAGGAAGTCAAACACTTGAATTCCTTTGTCGAAACAGGGTGATAATCCCTAAACTGAAAGCGTATCTTTGGACAAATCCAAAGTAAGAAGGGGAATTCTTGTACCACACCGTCAGCATGCAGTTACCTTCAGCAGAGTGAGATGAAGGCTGAGTATACTTGTTGGAATTTGGATCAGTATGAATTCAGTGCACAGGGGGAGGTATTTTAAATAAGGTTTACTCAAAGAACGAAACTTTCCAGAATGAGATGAGAGTGGGAGGCGTAAAACAACATGAATGGAGAGGTCGAGTCACACTGAGACCAGAGGCAAAGTGGCAGCACAAAACACAGCTTGATGCTCGTGCAGGGAAGGTAGACCTGATCAAAAAGCCTCAGATAGGAACCATGATGTGAGAGAAAGTGCTCCGTAATTGGAGAGGGATAACCTGGAATCAGGAAGGGGAGATGAGCAAGGAAGAGGATGCAGCAGCAATGGCAGGGGTAGCTGGAGGTAAATCAGGAAGCTCAGCTGAAATCCATGCCCAGCATCTGGGCACACACAATGCTCATTATTTTGCGAATGAATAGTATCCTTGACAGATTTCGTCAACCATGAGCAGTTCATCTTCTTCGGAGTCCTTTTTGAACAGAAACAATAATTGCTGAGTGTTATGGGATATCTGCTTGAATGTCTGCTCCTGTATGTCCACTGACCTTCCTCTGGGTCTATTTCCACATTCCTCTTCAGACCAGATGAGAGACAGAAATCCTCAAGTTAAATGTTTGGTTCTTTTCAATAATTCAGGAGGAACTTCTGCATGTGGCCGAATACACGATCAGCGGATGCTGACTCCATTCTCCCAGGTTCTCCATCTTTGTTGTTTCTGTTTGATGAAGTCACATTCCAGTGAACTGCCTCTGACGTGACCTCATTTTTCTTCACACGAGAAATCCCCTAACTCGGTGGACAGGGCCTTCAGCTGTCACTGTCCCATCGCCTACAGTGTCGCCCTCACTCCGTCACCTCCTTCCCAGAACAATGATATATTTCCCCTTGTCATAACGTCCTACTGCACTCGAATCCACATTCGAGAAATCATCCTCTGCCACTTCCACCACCTCCAGCAAGACTACACCATCAAACACATCTGACCCTCCCGTCCACTGTCAGTATTACATGGGGGCCATTCCTTCTGTGACACCTCCATCACACTGAACACGTCCCCACTCGCCCCATGACACCTTCCCAAGCAATTGAGAAGGTGCAACACCTGCCCAACCACCTCTTCACTGCTCACTGTCCAAGGCTCCAGTCGCAACTTGCAGGTCAAGCAGCATTTCACTTTCCACTTTCAATCCAGTCTCCTGTCATTGCTGCTCACAATGCAATTTCCTTTACACTGGGGAGACAAAGCAGAGACTGCTTTAAGGAACACTTCCACTCTATCTGTAGGGATAATTCTGACCTTCCCATTGCTTCCCATTCCAATAACTTACGTTGCTCTCATGCTGACTTTTCGGTCCTGATCTGCTGTAATGTTCCAATGAAGCACAACCCAAGCTGGAGTAACACCTCCTTTTATACGGTACGTTCCAGCCTGAAGGAGTTCATATTCATTCCCATGACTTCACAGCCTGACCCCATTACGTCTGTTTTCCATTTTTCATGCATTCTGCTTGCTTGTCTGTGACTTGATTATCTCGCACTCTATTGAGAGAACTCATTTCTCCCACTTATACTTTAATTTAAACCCATTTTATATCTGTTTCCGTTTTACCACAATTAAAAGCTTATTCCTTTGTGGCATTGCACCTCGACATGCTCTGTTTCCCATCATCCCTCGTCCACTTTTGTCAAGGGAGTAAGGAGTTCTTTTCAGTTCTCAATAAGTGTCACGCGGGGCTTGAAACACTATCTCTGTTTCTCTGTCTCCACAGATGCTGCGAGACACGCTGAATTTCTCCAGCAATTTCTGGTTTTGAACAGCTTTAAAGACGTGTGTCAAAGCCGCCCAAATGCCCTGTCCAACATGAAGCGCTATACACTGAGAAGTGAACAATAACGCAAGATGTAGAAATTCATTGTTTCTGAAACGACGTAAGACTGGCATCATTGCCACTACAGAGAGCTTAATGAAGACCATGAAGAGAAACAGAGGGAAACACATTCAATTTAAACACCGAAGGTGGCATGACTGAAAAGGGAAAAGATTCAGATGAATGTTAGAATTAGAATCGCTATAGTGTTACAACAGGCCCTTTGGCCCAACAAGTTCACAACGATTCTCTGAAGATCAAATAAAACAGACCCATTCCCATATCTTACATTTATCCCTGACTAATGGACATAACTGAACACTATGGACAATTTAACAAGGCCAATGCACCTAAGCTGCACAACTTTGGAAGGTGGGTGGAAACCGAAGCACCTAGAACAAACCCACGCAGACATGGGGAGAATGTGCAAACTCCACATAAACAGTCGCCGGAAGATGGAATTGAGTCTGGGCCCGACATGTTGTGAGGCAGCAGCGATAACCACGGACCCACGGTGCTGCCCAGCGGGGCATGTTTAGGGGTTTTGAGAATCATGACAAGTAATAGGTGTGACATTATGGACAAACGCTCAGAAGAATGAGAATACTTAAATGGAAGTGTTACCACATCAGTAACCAGAGTAGGTCATGGGGTGATGGGTGAATGGGTCTCAGTGCGAACTGGGGGACAGATAGCAAATTTGCAATGCAGAAATTGCAGCTCAAAACTGGGAATGTATGTGTACTGTCGATCACAGCTGTAGAAAGAAGGTGAATTGTATTGAATCACAATCTGTAACATTTTGCCCAGGATAATCCCTCAGTCTGTCATTCCCATTAAGCTGATCGATGTTTCAGAGACGAGTTGGTGAATGTACCAGTGTCAGATCCATATGTACCTAAAAATGATGACAATCCATTTAAAGCTACTGCACTTGACCACTGTACTTACATTCCAACCAGCAGGACTGATATCTGAGAGAGAGGGAGAAATGAATACAAAACAAACAGACCAGATAGAAGCTCGACAGTTCTGCCACATACAGTCAGAAATGCAGTTGAACTATGAAATAACTGACAATAAAAGAGGACTCCACAAAAATTGCTTAAATACAACATTATTCAATGGGATTAGGGCGTCACTGGTTCGGTCATCAGTTATTGCCCAGATATTAGTTACGAGTCAACTACTTTGCTGTGGGCCTGGAGTTACATGTGTCCAGAGCAGGTATGGATGGCAATTTCCTTCAAAAAAAAGGCATCAGTGAACCAGATGGGTTTCTCCCACAAACAGCAATTAATTCATGATCATCATTACACACTTAATTCCAAACATTTGTTGGGTTTGAATTCCACCATCTACTGTAACATGATTCTATCTCAGGTCACCAGAACATTACTGGGGTTGTTAGACTAACATCTCAGCAGTTATTGCTGAGGCTATTGCTCTACCATTCCTCGAAAGAATGGAACCTTCCTGTACTTCTGTGTAAAAGACAAGGATGCAGTGTCTACACCATCCTCAGCCAGAGTGTTGCTTGAATAATGCTCACAGAATCACAGATGCCTGGCTTCAACCAATTCGATTTACCACACGTGACATGAAGAAACAGTTGAATGCAGTCGATACGACAAAGGCAATGGGCCCTGACACCATTCCTGCAATAGAACAGAAGACTTGTGCTGCACACCAAGCCGTGTCACTGGGCACGCTGTTTCATTCCAGCTCCAACTATGACCTCTCCCTGGCAATGTGGAAGATTACTCAACTATGTCCCGTCCCCTAAGAGGGGAATAATTACAATCTGACCAATTACCACCCCCTCAGTCCTATCACGACAGTAAAATTGGTGAGAGTTCTTCCTGACAGAGCTGTCAAGCAGTACAGAAATAATTAGCTCAGTGTGGTTTCCCATAGTTCCCCATGTGGAGATGGTGCTGTTGTGGAATTGTCACTGGACTACTAATACAGACCAGGTAAAAGCTTGGCAGCTGGTAGAAGTTAGAAACAATTAATAAAATATCAAGATGTAAGATCTGGTGCCATTAATACTGACCTTGAAGCCCATGTCAGTTGTCAACATAAATTTGCTTCCCCAGTGTACTTTCAGGAAGTGAATCTCCTGTGATTTCCTGGTCTGGCCCAAACGTGACTCCAAATGCACCGACATGTGGTAAACTCTTCAACTGCCAAGCAAGGCCGTTGTATCAAACTGCTCCAAGATCTTAAAGGATAAACCTGAACAGAACCCCCGGAACTAGCCTCTGTATTGGAAAAGAGAACGGGATTCACAGTCCTGTCGACCCTGCAGAGACCTCTTTCCTAAAATCTGAGAGTTTGTAACAACATTTACAGAGGTTTCTCACAGATTACACAGAAACATCGGGAAAGGAGTAGGTTATATAACACATTGAACTTTCTCCAATCGAGCTTTTGGCCATACATCTCTTCAATTCATTTTTCCCAAACACTGTATTTTCAATATCCGTTGAAGTGATTAACTATCGGGAATAAAAAGTGAAGTAGGAACTTCGGTCCATCAATGTTGCCATCCCTTTCAATATAATGATGGCTGACAATGTATCCCCACACGAAACTCCTGCTTCACCTTCATCCCTTTAGTGTCTAGAAATCTTTATTTATATTCAGTGTCTTTGCTTCCACAGCCTTATGTGGTAGAGCATTCCGCAGGTTAACCAGTCTCCGAGTGCAGACATTTATTCTCATCTCAGTGCAGAGTGACCTGCTTGCATCTAATACTGTAGGCCCCTTGTTTGAGACGTTCCAGCCAGGGGAAATATCATCCCTGCTGACAACCTGTCTCTCCATGACGGAGTTTTATATAGTAACCGAGATCTCCACTCATTTTCCTAAACCCCATGTAATACAGGCCCAGTCGCCCCAAACTCTGCACTCAGAACAAGCCTGTCATCCCAGAGATCAGCTTGGTTATCCTTCGGTGCTTTCCCCCAATGTCAGGTTTATACTTTATTAGGTAAGGAGACTAAAAGTGCCAACAATATTGCACAATTTTCGAGATGGGGACTCACCAAGGCCCTGTACAGCTACAGTAAGACACCCTTACTCCTGGACTCAAGTCCCCTGGAAATGAAGAACAGCATACTAATTATCTTCCTATCTGTTTTCTGTTGCTAATTTCTGTGATTGGTGTACAAAGAGATCGAGATCCTTTTCAATGATACAGCTCCCCACTTGGTGACTCTGTGTACACTGCGCATGTGCCAATCTCAATTCCAGTATTGACCTCTGGTTTCAGAATTCCCTGCCCTGCATTGACCTCAGAGTTTGGTGAAGAAATCAACAAATGTATACACAGAAGTAACTTAAAAGAGCAACAGATTTACATCAGATGTTTTTGAAATGTTAGCCTGTTATTCTATATTTCCAACCAATGTGCTCAATGTCACGTCTATCCATATTGTTCTTCACCTGACAGGTATTTCCCCATTCCCTCCAATTGCCTCAATCACCTTTGAACTTCTTTACATCCTGACCACCCACTCACATCCTCAATTTGGGGCCAACAACAGATTTGGAAAGATTAAATTGAATACCCTTGTTTGATATGCTTCCTGAATAGTTGGGTTGCAAACATCAATTCCTGGATTATTGTACTACTCCTTGCTTTCCACTCCAAAATATATAGAACTGTTTTTGCTGATTCACGTTTTCCTTTCAACTGTCCCATTCTCAACCCATGCCAGTAAATTAGATCTAGATGTTACACACTGTTATGGGCCAGGACAGACCTCCTCAAATCATTTCAAGGAAGTAGCGCAGACACAACATTTGCTCATTGATTTAAGCAGGAGTGACGCAGCTGAATGAAATACATACAGATGAGGATAGCAGACAGAATAACTTAACTATCTGAAAAAACTAACAAAATATCCCAACTGAATGATGTTGTTCCAAGTACTTGAAACAATCCCCATAAACACGCCATGGCAAAAATGAAAGGAAAAATAATCCCCAGGTTCTTACAGGAGAGATGTCAGAGTGAGGGAGAGTAAGAATGGGTCTGCTTCTTTGAGTCCAGTAGCTTCACGACTGGCTGCCTGCTTTCAGTAAACAGCAAGACTGCGAAAAATCAGGCCAAGCAAACCAAAGCAGACGGTCTGCGCTGGGAGAACTGGTCACTTCCCTTTCCTCAGAACAGAAGAACAGAAAGACGAGGATCAAGAGTAGGCCGTCTGGCCATTCGAACCGGCTCTGCCATTTAATAAGATCATGGCTAATCCACTCGTGCACTCAGATCGACCTACCCACGCTCGCATTGTATCCTTTATTTACTTCATTCTTCAAAGTACCTTAGCTTTAAAAACATCAACTACCTCATTGAGCAGGCAGTTCCATAGAATTAGAACACTCTGGATGAAGATGTTCGTTCTCAATTCAATTCTAAATCTACTTCCTTCAACTGCCAGTGGAAACATCCTCCATACTTGTATGTTATTCATTCCCTTCATTATTTTGTATGTTTCTACAAGGTCCGACCCCCATCCTTCTGAATTTCAATGATTATCATCACAGTATACTCAGTCTCTCCTCATAAACCAACTCTCTCAGCTCTGGATTCAACCCAATGAAACTCCTCTGTACCCCATCCAGTGCCAGTGCATTCTTTCTCAAGCAAGGCGGCTTAATCTTCATACAATACTCCAGGTGTGGCCTCACAAACACCCTGTACAACTGCAAAATAACTTACCTGCTTTTAAATCCAATTCCTACAGCAATGAAGGACAACATACCATTTGCCTTCCGCAGTACTTGCTGTATCTGCAGTACAAACTTGTGTGTTTCATGAACATCGATACGCAGGTCCCTCTTCAGAGCAGCATACTGCAATTTTACCTTTAAGTAATCATCCTTTTACTGGTACTCCTAACAAATGGATGAATTCACATTTATTTACATTGTATTCCATCTGCCAGAATGTTCCCTACCCTCTCAAATTATCTGTGTTCCTCTAAAATGTTTCAATGATCTTTGCACACTTCGCCTCTGCCACTCATCTTCGTGTCATCTTTAAACTTTGACACACTACGGATGCTCCCAATTCCATATCATCTCTGTAAATTGTAAATAATTGCAGCCCCAACACTGATCCCTGAAGCACGCCACTAGTCACTGATTGCCAGATATGAATAGCACTCATTTAGACCCACACTTTGCTTCCTGTTTGTCAACCAATCTTCTGTCCATTCTATTACTTTACCCTTAATGCCATCCATCTTTACCTTATGCAACAGCCTATTGTGTGGCACCTGTCGAACACCTTTTGGAAACCTCGATATATCACATCCACTGAAGCCTCATTGTCCACCTTGCTCATAATGTATTCATAAATTTCCTAAAGACTTGTTAAGCATGACCTGCCCTTCAGGAACCCATGTTGTATCTGCGCAATGGGCCGATTTCTAGCAAAATGTCTTGCTATTTCTCCCTTGATAATACACTCAAGCATCTTACCCACTGTACAGATTAAACTAATAGGTCTGTAGTTCCCCATCTTTTATCTACCAGCCTTTTTAAACAATGGCGTCTCATTTGCTGTTTTCCAATCTGCTGGGACTGCCCCAGAGTTCAGCAAATATTTAGAAAATTACCACAATTGAACTTGATATTACCCCCGCCAAAGTTTTAGTACCCAGGAATGTATTTCATCAGGGTTTTTTCTGCCTTTAAATGCATTAGCTTACCCAACACTACCTCCACCGTAATAATGATTGTAAACATGTCCTCACCTACCCTCATCTCTTTGTCAATTACTGGCATGTTATTAGTGTCCTCCATTAGGATGATCGATACAAAATACGTGCTCAATGCCTCGGCCATTTCATCCTATCCTATAACTAAGTTCTCCATCTCATCATCCACAGGCCCAACATTTACGTTAGCCAATCATTTTCATTAAATATATTTAGAGAATCATCTGCAACCTCTTTTCATATTCTGTGCGAGTTCCTTTTTTTCTTGTGTTCTATCCTACTTTTCTTGATAGCTCTTTTAGTGGCTTTCTGTTGAGTATTAATGATTTTCCAATCTTCTAGGTTCCTGCTGTCCTTGGCCACTTTACATGCCTTCTCTTTAAACTTGGTAGCCTCGCTTCTTGCTTCGATACCCAATGCAGATTACCCCTTTTCTTAGAGTCTTTCCTTTTCACTGAATATACTTTTGCGAAGGACTTTGAAAACTTCATTTGAAATCCTCCACTGCTCGTCATCTCTCACCATAAAGTATTTTTTATTCGTTCAATTTTAGCCAAGTCCTCCCTCATTCTGTTGTAGTCTCCCTCGTTTAAGCACAGGACCCTGGTATTTAATTTTATATTCACGCTCTCTACCTGTATTTTAAATTCAGCCATACTGAATAAGATCATTCCTTCCAAGTTGATTTCTAACTATGAGGTCATTAATTATTCCTGTCTTATTACACAGGACCAGATCTAGCACAGCTTGCTCCTTATTGTACGTGCTTTTATGTTAGAGCGCTCAAACCCAGACATTTTGGATTCACTGCTTTTATGACACCTTTGAACAAAAAAAAAGGACAGCATGGCCTTGTTAGACTTCACAACATTAGACTTGGGACTTCCTCAAAAAGTTTCTGAAAATCCCACTTCACTGCATCTATTGCATCGCCATAATTTATTTCCCAGTCGGTTTCTCAAATATGATTCACCTTTAAAAATTTGACATTGACCTGATCCATGTTCACTACTTTCAAATTAATTTAATTCTCAAAGTTCCCTGGCAAGGCATTCATTCTAATAGACTGCTGTATTGTCCTGATTGCTTCTTTGGTGCGAAGCAGACTGTAATTCCCTGCCTTCTCCCTGCCTCCTTTACAAATATTGGGATTATATTTGCTGCTCTCAATTCTGTCAAAATCATCAGGAATTTGGAAGACTGCAAGCAAAGTATCCATTAGTCCCATGCCACCTTCTTTAGGAATCAGAGATAAAGTTTATCAGCCATGGGGATTTATCAGATTTCAGTCCAAATATTTTCTCCAAAACTATTTATTTACTGATTTGATTGTATTTTCTTGTTTTTTTTTTCTCAGTAGACCAAGAATTGCTTGGAAGTTTTTATTTGTTTCTTTCATGAAGGCCGAAATGAAGTAATTACTTCATAGTCTGCCATTTTCCTGTTCTCCATTCACTGGATTTGGACTGGAAGGAAGCTACAATTATCTTCTAAAACATTTCATCTTGATATATTGCATTTTGAGAACTTTTATGTTTCACGCTTGTTTAATGTACTCTTCCAAAACCTATTACTTCCTGTCTTAAGCTGTTTAATGATTGACCTTCCACAGCCATACAATCACAGAAGCATAGCCTGTGTAGCATCAAAATTACAGCACGATCTATATTATTCCAACTTTATTACATCAGTCCCATAATAAAGAATGGTTTGACACTTCAAGTGCTCGTCCAGATCCTTTTTAATGGCTGTGAGGTTACCCGTGATAGCTCCCCCTACCCCACCCCCCTCAGGAGGTGCATTCCGGACCCCATTACCCTCTGGGTGAAAAACAATCCACGAATCCTCTCTAAACCTTAAATCCTTCCTTTCAAACGTGTGCTCCCCTCTTCCTGGCCCTTTGACTAAAAGGAACAACTGCTGTCTGTCCACCCTGTACATGACCCTCGTAATCTTATCCTGAATCACGTCCACGAGCACTTTCTCTGCTCCAAAGTAAACAAATGGAGCTTGTGAACCCTCTCTCCATAGCTGATATGCTCCATCCTTGGGGGCATCCTGGTGAATCTCTGTACCCCCTCCAGAATAATCACATCCTTCCTGTAATGTAGCTCCCAGAACCCCCAAATTGTTTTCCATCTTGGCCGAACCAAAGTGCTACATAGCTCTTGTAATATATGCCTCGATGAGTAAACGCTATGCCTACTATTTCCAATGATTTCTTAGGTAACCTTTTATCCTCCCCTGTTGCATTCACGGATATGTGGAGAAGCATCTTCTGAGCTTCCTGGTGTGCTGCCATTCATTGTATATCTCCTGTCTGGTTCCTTCCTCCAAAGTGTATCACCTCATATTTATCAGGATTGTATCCTATCTGCCATTGATCCACCCATCTGTCCATTCCACCTGTGTCTTCTTGTAACTTAAGAACTTTCTCCTCACTGCCAAACACCCAGCCAATATTTGTGTCAAACACAGGCTTACTAATCACGCTGCCACTCCCCCTGCACATTCACACCTACATCATTTATAAATACCACAAAAAATAACGGAGACAGTGCTGATCATTGTGGTATATCAGGTGACACCATACACCAGTCACACAAACAGCTTTCTACCATCACCTATATTTTGCAAAATTTTCTCTAACATTGATCTGAAACACCCTGGTCGATAGTTCCCTGCTCTATTTGTACCATCCTCCCTATAAAGGGTGTACTCCAGTCTTCGGGAACCTCACCTGTGACCAGATTCTATTTAAACATTTGTATCAGCGCCTTTCATTCCTTGTCTCCAACAGCAGCCTGAGATGTAACTGATCTAGACCTGGGGATTGGTCCAGTTTTATACCAGCAAAAACCATAAATCCCTGCTCACATCTTACATCAATCTGTTCAAGAGCTTCCCATTCCATCTTCTTGAATTCTGTACCTAACTCCTCCTTTTCCCAAGTAAATAGACGTGAAATTCTCATATCACAATCAATCAGAGTTCTCCAGTTTCAAACAGATTCTCGCCTTGATCTCAGACCATCTCTCCTCAGCAGACCATTGTACCATCTGGTAGATTAATCAGGAGAATGCCCATTCAGTATATGTGATCAAGACATCAAAATTGTAGGTACAATCCAGGTACAATCTAACCAAGTCTCTATGTTACTAGTGCAGAATGTCTTTACTTCGAGCAGGAGCAAATAACTGTAGAAGCAGAATCTGTACTGAAACAAACACATGCTAGAGATCACAGTGAGTCAGACAGCATCGTAAAAAGAGAGCAACCTGACACTTTGAGTCTAGCTGATTCTTCATCGTCTGTATTCGGATTCCTTTTAAAGGAAGGCGTTTAAAGGGGCTCAGCACTGACACCTGTGGCACACCAGCCTATACCGTACACACAAACAGCCTTCTACCACCACCTATGTTCTCCAATAGTTTCTCTAATGCTTACCTTCCCCTGTTTGTATATGTTCCTCACAAAACACTTTGCTTTAATGTTTTCTGCTAACTTACTGTGTGTGCTGATTAAACCTCCTCCTGAATATCTGACTGTACCTCATTCACTAATTTGCCATTGTTTACATCTACAAGAGATATCTCCAAGAAAAAAATGTAAGTTATAACTTCCCTTTCATAAATGCAGAACAACTCTCTTGAAATTTGCTATTACTTACTCAGTGTCCAATAAGATCTTCGTTACAATAGGTTGCAACAGATTCCCTACTGTGGATAACAACTAACTGGCCTGTCGTCCTCCACTCTCCCACTTCTTCCCTTCGTAAATCATTTGAATGCATTTATAACCTTCCGAAGTGAATACAGAGAAATATAGTGGCCCCTTTTGCAATCAATATGAAGTTTTCTCTGAAATTTCAGTTTGAATTATATCCAGTCTGTCAAACTGATCAATCCTCATCTCAGTTCTATTGCCAAATACTACCTCGTAACTGTATATGATGATTTTACTCTTTAGTTACAAAGGTCCCATGACGACTTCGTATTTCTGGGAGATATTCTGGATCTTCCTCTTTGAAGACAGACGCAATGTCACTGTTTCATCACCTTGTCAATTTTCTGTTCTCTGCAATAAATCCTCGTATCCACACATTCGCTGTGGTGCATTTGATCTTGGTATCATTTTGCTTTCAAGTATCAGCAGACACTTTAAGCTAGTGTTTACAAATAACAAAGAAAATCACAGCACAGGAACAGGCCGTCAGACGTCCAAGCCTGTGTCAATCTAGATCCTCTATCTTTACTTGTCGCCTATTTCCTAAGGTTCTGTATCTCTCTGCTCCCTGCCCATTAGATGTATCTGTCTGGATACGTATTAAATGACGCTTTCGTCCCCGCCTCTACCACCTCCACTGGCAACGCATCCCAGCACCGATAACTCTCTGTGCAAAGAACTTTTCGAGAATATCCCCAATAAATTGTTCCTGTTTCATCATGAATTCTTGACCCCTAGTAACTGACTCCCCCACTCTGAGAATAAGCTTCGAGCTATCCACCCTGTTAACACCTCTCAAGATTTTGTAAACCTCAATCAAATCCTCGCTCAACCTCCGTCTTTCTAATGAAAATAATCCTAATCTATCAAACCTCTCTTTATATGTCGTTCCCTCCATCCTCGGTAACATTCTGGTGAAAATCGTCTGCCCTCTTTCCAAAGCATCCAGATCATTTCCTTAATGTGGCAACCAGAACTGTCCAGAATATTCTGACTGTGGCCGAACCATAGTCCTGTGTAACTGTAATATAGCCTGCCTACTTTTGTACGCAATAGATTCCAACAGATTCCCTCCTGTCGCTGACGAGTTAACTGGTCTGTAGTTCTCCACTTCTTAAATTGTTGGAATGCAGGAAGGAAAGTATGCTGCATGCCTTCTTGATCATTCTATCGACCTGCCACTTTCAGCGAGCAATGGACCCGAACACCCAGATCTCTCTGTACATCAGTTTTCCCCAGGGTTTTGTCCAGTTACTGTATAATTCCCTCTCGAATTGGATCTTCCAAACTCCATCACCTCACATCTGCCCTTTCTCCACCTAACTCTCCAATCTAGCTACATTCAGCTTTGTTCTCTGACAGTCCCCTCAACTTTCTGCTACTCTACCAATCTTAGTGTCATCTGAAAACTTGCTATTTAGACCACTGATACCTTCCTTCAGATCATATAAGTATATCACAACAAACAGTGGTCCCAGCACGGATCCCTGTGAAACACCATAGAGAACAGTTGTCCATTTTGAGAAACTCCCTTCCGTTACTACTTTCTGTCTCCTGTTTACCAGCCAGTTCTCTAATCCATCTAGCTAGTACACCATGGACCCCTGAGACTTCACCTTCTCCATCAGTCTATCTCATCAAACGCCTGACTGAAGTCCATGTATGTGACATCTACATCCCTTTCTGCACTATCAACTTTGTCATTCCTCAAATAATTCTATTATGTTTGCTAAGAAGTGACCTTCCTTGCACAAACCATGGAAGGTCTTGTGTGGAGTGCGATTTGTTTTACCCTGAAGTCATACTGGTTTTATATCCAAAACAGGACTTTATAAAATGCCACAATGATTGGCTGCGTACAAATTGAATGTTGTTTTGAAAAAAATACAATCTATCCACAAATATAAATCTGCAAATGCAAATTCGCCCCTCAGATTTATAGGTGTGTCTGTGCGAGTGATGCGGAGTGTGTGTGTGTGGGGGGGGGGGGGGGGGGGGAGGGGGGAGGGTGGCGTGCGAATGAGAGAGAGAGGATGGGCATGTTTGTTTCCATGTGTGTGAGCGAAAGAGGGTGTGTATGTGTATGTTTAAGGATGAGAGTGAGAGCCTGTGCTCACGTTAAGACACAGACAGATTTGGCAGATCTCTTTCCCCACACACACCCAGTCCGTGGTTTCAGAGCTTCCATGTTCTGCAGCCTCTGCTCTATTTGTTGTTCATGTTACAGACACTGATGCTGTAACTATGGATGGAGTAACGATGTAACGATGGAGTCCTCATGCTCCATCCAGAGTTGGGTCACCAAATCCTCTGGGCTCCCTGAATGTCTGAGGTTGCTCACAGCACAACCTCCAGCAAACCATCCCCATCCCCTCCACTAACATTTCAATAACGGGAGACAATCAGATTTCCCTCCAGTAAAAGTGAGATAGCTACTCCTTTATAATTATACTTCAGAGTCCTCCTCATGTTTCTGACCACACGATCAGCTGTGAGGGACAAACACAGGCGTTCAGTGAACAGGCACAGACCAAGTTCTTAAAGACATGAGTCAAAGATGCTGAAATTCCCTGTCCAAAATGGAGCACCACTTGGGACACATCGGGAAGTGAACAACAGCCCAGCACACACTCCCCAGTCCATGGAGTAACACATGGGACACAGCGGGAAGTGAACAATAGCCTGACACACACCATCACATTATTTCTGAACTTCAAAATTACAGTATTCGATTCACAACCAAAACCCAAGGCCAGAGATAGATAGAGATGGACAGAGATATTCACATTAAAGATAGAAATGGGCAATTTATAGAGAAACAGAGCATGTTGTTGAAATATGAGGAACAAACAAAGGAGTGGGTCTAACTGGAGCAATGAGACCTTGGGGGCTCAAACCACAAGAATGATAATATTGAATAATGGCATTGCCAGATCAGCTGACCAAATTTGTTCAACTAAATTCTGAATTTGCGTCACAGAACAAGTGCAGAAACTATACACTGGAACAAGTAGACAAACCAGTGTGGAGAGCAGCGCAGCTTATGCCAGTGTATTGCTCAGTAAACTGGATTATCTGCCTAGCATGGGAGCTATGCAGACTATCCCAGTGTTTTGCTCAGTTCGCTGGACGATCAGGCCAGCATGGGGAGCTGTGCAGACTGTGGCAGTGCATTGCTCAATAAACTGAACTATCTGCTCAACATCGGGGGCTGTGCAATCTATCGCAGTGAATTGCTCGGTAAGGTGGACTATCTGGCCAGCATGGGGAGCTGTGCAGACTATGCTAGTGTATTGCTCAGTAAGCTGGACCAGCTGTCCAGCATGGGGAGTATTGCAAAGCTTTGCCGGTATATTGCTGCTACATTTGCACTACGTAGGTGACTCATACGGGTCAGTTTGCCGCCCATACTGCGAGTGACAGTAAATGGGCTCCCACAAATTAATGTCTCTGTATCTTCATGTATCAGTTCGAGGCAAGGGGTTTTATGTGTGCATGAGTGTGTCGTTCCTGGGCAGTGTGAGATGGGAAAATCATTGTCTCAGAGAGAGCGCACATGGAGGAAATCAGTTTAAATGTGAAAAACTGTTAGGGTTCGGCATAAGAAACAGAGAGATAGTTCATGGGCAGCTGTTGGTGACGTGCTTGAGAATATTAAAGTAAAGGCATTGCCGGACCCAAGAACATTAGAGGTCAGTACGCACAGGAATGATGGATGGATGGGGAGTTCTGTGTGATACCAGATATGAGCTGTGGAGTATTGACTCGGATTTGTTTCTGCAGTTTTGCAGCTGAGTGTCAGCAACAGACGAAAGCCATCTTTAAGACCATATTTCACAGCTCATGGTTCAAATAGCAGATGGGATGAACCAGTGAAGAATATGCTGGATTTATCAGTAGTTATAATTAGAAATGGTCAGGGTATAGTGTCAGGAATTGGTTCATGGCCAAAGGGATCACCACTGTTATTATTTGTCTATTTCAGCTTAAAATATTGGCCGGGGATGAGATGGAGTCAGAGGAAGGAAATGCAGTTTGTAACCAGAACAGAAGATAGTGACCTCAATGCTTTCAATATTTAGATAGCAAGTGCAGTGATACAACGAATCATGGTTCACAGCTGAAACTGAGCAAGTCAACATAGCAACCCATGAGTAACACTGCCAGAAGCAAGGAGGGAGAGAGTGAATTCACAATTTAGTAGTGGTTTGTCAGGTGAATATCTGGATTCAGAGTCATAGCAGGAACAATAACAGTGGCAAGGAGGGTAGAGTGAATGAAAGATCAGTATTACTGTCAAACATGATTTATCGTATTTATGACTGAACAGTGAGACTTACCAGGTACACCAACAAAAGCCAGGATTGGATAATATAAATATTGCATAATGTAAAGTACATAGTTGATCCGCCACGATAATGACCTTTGATCATAATATGTAGAAAAAAACCAAACATCCTTGTATAAACTCCTGCCCATTCTTGTGACATTCCAGTCTAATGTTCTCAGATTGTGATCCATTGCTGTACCATTCCAGTCTAATGTTCTCAGATTCTGATTCATTGTTGAAACATTCCAGACTCTTGTGCTCAGACTCTGATCTCTCCCCCAGTCTCTCTGGAGCTGCTGATTCCTGTTAATACTGTTGGTGATGCTCCCACCATGCTGTGGGATAACACATTGAACGGAGCCCCCTTATCATCAAAAGATGGAAACCTTCCACTGGGGTAATTGCAATCCATGGAGACTAACATTTATCACGGTCACTGAACAAACAGGTCCAGTTATCCCCTTCCTACCATCACTTTTCATATCCCAATAAAAGGGAACATTTACTCGGTGTGTGTGGAATGGATAGGCGTTGCTTAGGGAAGGACCATAAATCTTTAAATCTTCTTATTGTTTCTTCCATGTATGCGGGAGTAGTGCCAGAACACTTCAGGACTGTGTCTATTACATACTGTTCATAAAGGGTGACAGTGAACGAGTAACAGACCCGCTGCATAAGGTGACTGGTGGGGTAATTTCCAGAGCCAATAAACCAGTGTATATATTTATTGTCCATTTACTTTGTGTAATGTTGCCCCTGGTTTTATGTGCACTGTTGTCAAATTATTCCATAACCTTGGGACATCATTCAGAGCATCGAGACTGCTGCGCAGGAACAGGAGGAATTAATTCTGTCCCCATGCCCCTGTTACAAATGGACAGGGAATGCCATTCAGCTTCTCAAGTCTGTTACAGAGGGACAGGAGGAGACCATTCTGCTTATTGAACCTGTTATGAAGTAACTATTAGTTGTAAAATACTTATGGAGAAGAGTAGTCCTAATATAAATTTTAAAGTTTTAAACTGAGTCAGGCCAACTTTGAACGTTTCATGTTGGCACTTTGAATAGCTTCTTTGGAGAAGCTATTGGCAGGAAAGTGGGAGGCCTTCTCAAATGAGTTACAGAGTCCAGCGAAAGCGTGTTCCAGTCTATGAGCAGGGTAAGGCTGGTAAGTGGAGGGAATGCTGAATGGTGAGTAGAATGATAGGTACAGACAGTGGGGATCGAGTGACTCCATCATGGAGTCCCAAGGATGTAGGCCAATACCCAAGAGGGAAATCAGGAGGCCAAAATAGGGACATAAGATATCTTTCGAAAGTAGGGTAAGGGAAATTCGAAAGAGATTGTACAAATACTTTAAGGTCAAATGAGTAACTAGGGAGAGAACAGGGCCACTTAAAGATCAGCAAAGTGACGTATGGGTGGAACGACAGGAGATCCATGACATACTAAATTAATATTTTGCAGCAGTATTTACTGTGGAGTAGGATATGGAAGGTAGAGAACTTGGAGTAATAAATAGTGATACCATGAAAATTGTACATATTACAGAAGATGAGGAGCTGGATATATTAAAATCATTAAGCTGGATAACCCCCTCTGACCTTTTAAGTGAATCTTGGCAAGGCACATGTATTTTTGTACAATAAAGGTTAGTCTGACCTTAGAGTAGGATAAACTGCCGGCACATCATCAACAGCTTAAGGGCCTATACTGTGCTGCACTGTTCTATGATCCATGAACTGATCAGATGTACCCCAGATCCGTTGGGAGGCTAGGGATATAATTGTTCAATCTCCGGCTGAGATATTTGTATCATGGACAGTCACAGGTAAGGTTGTGCCATTGTTTAAGAACAGTTGGTACGGAAAAGGGAGGAAACTGTAGACAAGTGGGACTGATGTCATTGGTGGGTAAGTTGTTGGAGGAAATTCTGAGGGACAGTATTTATTCGTGTTTAGAAATGCAAATTCTGATAAGCAATAGTCAACATGACTTTGTGTGTGGGAAATTGTATTCCACTAATTTAATTTAGCATTTTGAAGAAGTGACGAAAAAGATTGATGAAGACACAGAAATATAACTGTGGAATAGAATATAGACTTTAGTCAGGCATTCAAAAAGGTTTCACATGGTAAACTGGTTAGCAAGGTGAGATCACATGGAATATAGGGAGAGTTGGAGGTAATTGGCTCGAAGGTAATAGACGAATGAAATGTTTGTGAACTGTTATTTTTTTTGGACTGGAGGCCTGTGACCCGCAGTGTATCATAAGTATCTAATGAATTTCGTCATTTTATATAAATGATTTGGATGTGAATACAATAGGAATGGTTAGTGACTATGCAGATAGCACCAAAATTGATGAGGTAGTGGATAGAGAAGATGGTTAACTCAGAGTAAAACGGGACGCTGATCAGATAGGCTGAAGGGCCGAGGAGTGGCGGATGGAGTTCATGTTATACAAATGGAAGATGTCACATTTTGTTGAGGCACATTGTGTTAGCACTTATATGTAGGATCTTGGGAAGTGTTTTCAAACACAGACAGCTACATAGAAATTATAGAAGCCCTGCAGTGTGGAACCAGGCATTTTGGTCCACCGAGTCCACACTGACCCTCCAGATATCATCCAGATCAACAAACTCAAAAGTTATCCCGGTAACTCTACATTTCCTTTAGACAATCCACTGAACCTGCACATCGCTAAATACTGTGGATCAATTCAGTGAGGTTACTGAACTTAAACTGAACATTTTCGGACTGTGAGAGGAAAGCCAAACATCCAGATAAAGCTCATGCACACACAGGCAGAAGGTGTAAACACTGCACAGAGAGTCACCAAAGGGTGAAATCGAACCCAGGTCATTGGTGCTGTATTGCTAGCCATTGTGCCACTCAATGACCAGCTGCAAGCGAGGCTGTTTCCTCCCACATTCTCTGGATCCGTCACATCGGTTCAAATGATGTAAAATTCCAGTGCGGTGATTCCAACAAGCCTTCCTTTACATCGAATCATTAGTCAAGTTCGTCATAGCTATATAAAAGTCCTTATTAGAGTGGCAGATCAGCCTGTATCTTGGTAATTCAAAAAGGGCTACCATGTCTTATAAGAATCCTGTATTTTCTGTTGCACCATACCTTTAAAAAGGCCAAAGGGCTATGCTCCATGACGAGTTTGCGAAAACTCAACAGACCCGGGAGTTTTCAGGCACCAAACACAACAGAATGTTTTTCTGAACACAGAGAGTGAGGATATTGAAGTATTTTTTTTCCTATGCAGAACGGGGTAAGGTACACTGGGCAGGCCCACGAAAATAGAAATCTGAGCCATCTCCAGTTTGGTCCCCAAGATATTCTCCATAACACACCACTCATATAACGCTTGTCCATGGTCAACAAGCAATGAATAAGAATACCCATGGTCATTCTGTATTTGAGTCACACTCCCATTTTGAATTTTGAGGGAGGATATGGGGTCAGATAGACTCTATAAAGAATCTTCAACGACATGGCAAGAGTATTCTTACACATTGAAATCCTTCTTGCATTTTCATAAATATCCTCCCCTGTGTCCAAAGAGATCTGAACGCCCAGCTCGCCTTGCAGACCGCAGAAAGGCACAAAGTATCGTCTGAGGGACCACTCTCCAACAAGGGTACTGACAGAGAGCGTGTTCTTAGCACTAAGCACACTCTCTTGTATATTGGATCTGTATGTGTCAGTTAAAAGCGTGGTTCTTTTTTAAATAACATCTCTGATCTGATAAAAAGAAAACAGAAGGCATCTTTGCTCAGTCGTCTATAGTTACGACTTATTTGATCAAAGCATATCCTTGTTTCTCCCTCAGATAAATCATCAAAGCAAGATACACCGACGAGTTGCCCATAGTTTAAACATGGAATCCAGTATCCCCGGCCGGAAACACGGGACACCACGTTTTGGAATAAGAAATGAGGTTTGGCTATATTGCCCTCGATCGGACACATTGTCCTCAATGTTTTAAAATTATTGATACCCATTGGGAAATGTCAATACTCCATAACTGTCCTCATTTTGTCTATGAATAGCAGACTAATAAGGGAGTGCTTTGTCTGAGAAGGTTCTATATCTAACCATTTTGACGCTGAGGCCTCACTAACATCGGGTAAAGAAGAGCTTAATTAATAGCTCTTAATATCTGGGAGAACTACTCACTGCAAACTGTGGGGTCTTTGTAATTTGGTTAACTTGATAAGGGATCGCTTATGGTGACACATCAAAGAGCTAAGTCATCCATTAAGTCTCCTAAATGTCTGTCCGGGAAATATCAAATAAAGTATTCACAAGGGGTATAGCAAACAAGGGAGGGAATTCATTTTAATAAGAGCTATCCGATCTAGCCAGGATATTGGAAGTGCCTCCCATCTTCGAAGGACTTGTTTAAGTTTGTCAAACAAATGGACAAATTCCAACTTAAATATAAGATCAAAGATAGGATTAATGAATATACCTAAATAGGGAATATCCCCATACCCCTGGGATCATTGAAAAAGAAAACAGGTTTCTCCATCGACTTCAGGTATTTCCCCAACATCGCCCAGACACATGGCCTCTGACTTTCTAAAATGAATGGTATTAACGTGACTTCTCTCCCACTTCTGTGGCAGATATGTTGAGGTCCTTGCAGATGGCCTTCACCAGTGGTTCAATGACCAACATAAACAACACTGGCGAAAGTGGTCTACCTTGGACTGCCTCTAGGAAGATTAATGTTATAGGATCTCAAAACATTGGTGGGAAACGTGGCCAGAGGATCGCTTTCAAGGACCCTCACCCACTTCATAAAAACTTTGCCTCGACCAAACCATTCTAAGTTATCGAAAACCCGCAGCCACTCAACCCAATCAAATGCCTTCTCTGAGTCGAAAGGGATCACTAATACCTATATAGTTTGTTCTGGACACGCTTGGACCATATTGAGTAATCTTTTAATATTGTTGGAGTATCTGCAGCCTTTTATAAGTTGGTGTGGTTCAGTTTGTAAATGGAAGGATACCCATTTTCCAGCCAAAATATAGGGTCTCAGAGAGGATTTTGAAGTCAACATTTAAAAGTGAGTTGGGCCTCTAAGAAGCACAGTCTTCCAGTATCTTCGTTTTCTTAAGAATAAGAGAGACATGAACCTCTCGTAAGGATGGTGGGAATCAATCGTGATCGTGTGAGTGACTAACATGGTAAGCATCGGCCCTGACAATAAGTTTATAAATTCCACATAAACTTCACTTGGAAATCCGTCAGGACCGGGCGCCTTTCCGCCCTGAAGCTGCTTTATACTCTCCAGCACTGACAATGGTGCATTGAGGCAAGACACTCATTTGGGGGTTGCCCCTGGAAGATACAAGTTCTTGAAGAAAGACTCCTTCTTAATCCTCATAATGCTCAGTCTGATATAATTCGGAGGAAAATCTCCGAAATGCTGCTTTAACCTTTATGGGATTGGAGCTAAGGGTTCCAGTACCTTGCCTAATTGAGATAATGGCTTTGTAGCTCTCAGCACTCGCAAGATAGGCTAAATACTTGCCCGTCTTATCACCATGCTCAAACAGCCTTTATTTTGTAAAAGTAAGTTCCTTCTCGGCTGTCTGCGTGAGCAGAGTATTCACTGTAGACCGATGTGTTGTGATCCTCTGCAGCCTAGCCACCGAGGGTCTATCACAGTATGCCTTCTTGGCTGCCTTCAACCGTGCTTGGAGCAAATGTTCCTGCTCCAGCTTCTGCCGCATCCTAAGGAATAATTATTCCTTTGGCATAAGCCTTAGCAATTTCCCATAGAATGGACGGGTTACTGTTTGAATCTGAATTAATGGCTCAGAAAGATCTGAATTCATTACAGGAATACTCAATGAACTTACTATCCTGAAGAATAAAGGGATCCATTCGCCAGTGTCTCGAACCTGCAATATTGCCCTTAATCTTAACCAATAAGTATACTGTTGCATGGTCAGAAATGGTAATATTCCGAATTGTACAGAACACCACCGAATCGATGATTGCTGCAAGGTGAGGAAGAGATCAACCCCAGTGTGGCCTTTCTGAGGGTTAAAGAAGAAAGTAAAATCCGTATACATGAGGTGGATCTGCCTCCAAATATCCACCAGCCACAGTTCCACACAAACTTTGCTGAGATTGGTAAGTTGGTACTGGGGGCTTTTGGCCATTCTGTCCACCGTCGGTGAAAATGACAATTGAAATTTCCTCCTACAATAATGTGCTGCGAAGAAAGATTACTTAATTTGGAAAATGCATCTATCAGGAATTTAAGGCTGTGCGCCAGGCGGCAATAAACAATCAAAAAACCGTTTTCATCACCGTATATCTTTGAGGATTATGTTCCTCCCGTGGGTGTCTCATACAATCTCATAATTTAAGTGGAAGATTCTTCCTCACCAGTTTGGCTTCTCCCCTACTCCGAGTATCAAAAGACGAGAAATAAACCCGATCAAACCCACTCTGAAATATTCCTTGTCATCAAGGTGCATCCCCTGCAGTAGGACAATAACCACCCTCTCCTTTTTAAGGCTAGAACGTACCCTTTTCCGATTAACTGGCTCCCCTTAATGCTCCAGATACACCATTTAAGCATGACATTGGCCATAACACACTGGAACATTTGAACACCAGAGAGGAAGAACTCGATTTACAAATCGCCTGGCATCAATGAAAAAGATCTCATAGAGCCTAAAAAAAAGACTAACTAAAGCTACTACAACTAACAAGCTCTCAAAACGTTCCATAACTAAATACATACAAAGACAACAAAAAACAGGATACAAAGTGTCAATGGCTCTCAGGAGGGGCATTTACCCCCCCGCCCACTGGGGGCATTTGCACGTCACAAATCTTTATCTTCTACCCCATTAGTAATACTGCATCCAGGGCAATTATTCACAAACTTCGGGATTGAACTGCCCTTAGGTAGGTATTCAGTCATCACGATCACCTTCATAACTCCATCCAGCTTGAGCCGATACCGACACACAAACTAAGCAAGAGAAAAACGAGTAGTAATATTAATGAAGTTAAAAGTGTATACTCTACCCATCCCCGACTATAATTTAATAGCAGAAAGATTCAACAAACTTCCTTTAAAACGAGAGAAGCATGATTATCGATATCCATGAAAGCATCCAGCCTGCTTTATAGTGTCCACAAAGTTTTCGCGTCCTCTGGAGAATCAATGGATCGACTGAAAGATTCACCAGCGCGTGGATGTGTTGAAAGCATACGGAGCACCGCTGGGTTCATTAAGGAATACTGAATCTGAAGTTCCCTTAGTACTCTTTTGATATCATCAAAAGATTTTCTTTTTTGAATCTCTGCCGCTGAAAAGACCTGGAAGGACATAATCCTGCAGCCCTTGTCGGATCTTTTCCCTGTGTTCTGGAAGTTTCCATAAATCTTTGAATGCCCCTGCAACTACATACTCGCACAAGAATGGGTGAGGGCGTTCGTCTGAGTCTGAGCTACGCGTCGTAACCCAATGAACTGTCTCACTCTTCACCCGTTCCTCTTCAGGTTCGAAGTGAAGGAATCACGGCAGCCAGTTCTCGAAAAAAAAATCACTGGCTGAACACCTTATGTCTCCAGCCGACCGATGATATGAACATTCTTCATTCTGCCCTGTTCGCGAGGTCGTCAACTTGTTCAGTTAAGGTACGGATATGTTTTCCAAGGGCGAGGATCCGATCCTTAGAGGAATCGATCACAGACTCATCCGTTCTGTTTGCAAGGCTTTCAAGTTGCTCGTCATGTTTTTGGAGCACGGCTGAGAGTGGTTCGAGTTTCCTACTGAAGTTTTCTTCAATCATGGTTTCAATCATTTCACGTAACTTGATTAACTCGATGACCAAGGCCTGGTGAGTAACTGGGTCCATCGAACGAGCAGAGGGGGTTGCAGTTACAGCCTCAGGCATGCTGACAGCTTCTGACGTTGCCCTGCGTGTTGGGACTTACTCGATCCTTTCCCGTGTTTTGTCACTTCCACTTGACAAAACGGAATTAGTATGGATTTTATAGCTCATTTAGTGTTCAATTTTGAGTAAATGACTGTGGTAGGGTAGGTTAGAATACCACTGTGTTTCAGAGCCCAGCAAAGCAGACTTTTCAGATCGCTGCTGTCTTGTTTCCCCGTTAAAACTTTATCGATGTTATAATTTCGTTTAATTCCTGGATATTCTGGAGCCGTGCCATTCAATACCACTGACTACATATTCCCCACAAGGCAAATTGCTGCCCACTCCTCGATAATCCTTGACTCCTTTGTGATTCGTGAACCTGCCTCAAAAAAAAATCAATATCTCTGCCTCGAATAGTCTGCAGGAAAGAGTGTTTCAAAGACTCACTACACCCTGAGAAAATAAACATAAACCGACTCATCGATGTGTGAGATTAGTTTTTTTTTATCCTTATCTGAGAAAGGATATAGTAATATTGTAAGCAGTTCAGAGGTGCTTTCCTTCACTTATTCCATGGATGAAGGGCTGACAATATGGAGACTTTAACAGGTTACCCTTGGAATGAGAGCTGATCTTATTTAAATATACAATGCCTTGAGGTGAATGGATTAACTAGATACCCACTGGGTGTTTGCATAGTCCAAACTTGAAGTCATTGTCATAGAACCCCTACAGTGTGGAAGCAGGGTATTCTGCCCATCGAGTCCACACAAATCCACCGAACAGTATCCTACCCAGACATGTCCCCCTACCCTATCCATGTAACCTTGCATTTCCCATATCTAACCCACTTAATCTACACATTCCTGGTCACTCTGAGTAATTTAGCATGGTTAATCACTCTAAGCTTTGGAATAGGAGAGTAAACTGAAGAACGGGGAAGAAACTCACACAGACACGGGAAGAATGTTCAAACTCCACATCGAGGGTTGGACGAGGTTGGAATTGACCTCAGCTCATTGCTGATATGAGGTCGCAGTGCTAACCACAAATTCATTATACTTCTCCATTAGCCCTATTAGTTACCTGCGGCTGATGAAAGAAATCAGCCTGACTTGTCCCTATCACTGAATCTGGCCCAGACTGAAACCTTTATAATCGGTCATATCACCAACCTGGTTTCATTTAAAATGTGCTATGAGCAGTGGAGGAGTGGGACTGGAAAAGGAAACTGTTGACACCCTCCAACTTCAGTCAGAACCGGATTGAGGAGAAATTCTCAAAGTTGGATTTCATTAAAGTGGGAGTTCTCTTTCTCAGAAGTTTGGCATGGTTGAATCTTTATATTAAAGCAAGGCTGGCCTCGTCTGATTGTTTATTGACAGGTGAATCAGGGATAATGGTGCATGGAGAGAAAAGTGCAGCTGGAACCACAGTGAGATGAGCCACGACCTTATTTACGTGTGGAGTAGTGTCAAAGGGCCGGATGGCCCACTTGTGTCCCTCAGCCCTGTGTTCTGATGTTCCATTCAGCCCTTGGGAACTGCTACACAGGGGCAGATCGAGACCACTCCAATGGTTCGGTGCAGTTTCAGAAATGTACTTAGAAAATCCAGGCTGGGTCAGAAAGTGGACACCAACCTCAATCATTCTTTCCAGGCTTCCCCTCTCTGTAACTTCTGCTCCATATGTGAGTCATGTTCCAGACACAGATTCACAGTGAATACAGCCACCATACCGCCCCCCCCCCCCCCCAAGTGTTAATTCAAACAAACCTTCTGGTCTCCCTGAATGCGACATTGTACAATACGATTTCCAGGAAAATAACCCGTTACTTTCCAAAAGCATAACATAAGAATGCAAGAAAAAGGAACAGGAGTCGGCCATTCGGCCCCTCAAGCCTGAACGCTCATTTAATAAGAACATGTCTGAACTCCACTTTCCCACGCAATTCGTTGTATCCCTCCACAACTGTTTTCGAATAGGGAATATCAGACATTCACTACCTTCGGAGAGAAGATTGAAATTGGTGTTCCTTATTCGGTATCTCTCTCCTTGAGTTCGAGGCTCAGGGGAAACACCTCCTCAGCATTTACCTTGTCAAGCCCCCTCTTCATCTTGTACATTTCAGTAATATCACCTTTATGCATTTCAACTGCAAAGAATAATCGCCTCACCATTTTTGATGCACTCAATAAAACAACCTTTTCATGCCAGGAACCCGCCTCATGAACCAACCTAGTTACTTGCAACATCTGCATGCTGACGCTACGTTTCATGCACAGGAACACTCCAATCCCTTTGTATTGCTCCTTTTTTAGGAGTCCTCTCCATTAAATAACAGCCAGAATTTTGGTTCTCAGTGTCATCTACAAACACGGATGTGTATTGCACTCAGCTCCCGCCGTCAGGTTATCAGTGTAGATTGTAAATAACTGATGCCATCGGCTTGATATTTGTGGTAATCCAGTCGATACACCTTTATCATGAAGATCCAGTAATCCTGACTCTCCGATTTCTATGTGTTAATCCACCGTCATTCCATGCTAATATATTATCCATCAAACTAAAAGCCTCTGTCTTGTGTCAGAACGTTTATTTTGTGATATCTTGTGGAAAATCTCTGGAAAGCCTCATGTTGACCAGGTCTCTTTATCAAGGCTGTTTGTCACATTCTCAGGAGTTCTTGATGAAGGCCTCTTGTCCGAAACATTGACTTTCCTGCTCCTTGGATGCTGCCTGACCTGTTGTGCTTTTCCAGCATGACTCTAATCTTGACATTCTCAGGATCGCCAGAAAAAATGTATGATTTTACAGAACAAAAGTGGTTTCCCTTTCACAAAACCATGCCACTCTGGGTTTAGCTTTTCTAACTGCCCTGAAATTCCTTCCTTATCAACAGGCTCTAGAAGATTCCCAGCAATAATGGTTAGGCAAAATGTTTCCTGTTTTCTGTCTCATTCGTTTCTTGAAGACGGGCGCCACATTGGAGGGTCTCCAGTTTCGCTGGAACACTCCTGTCATCCATAGTGCCGCTCGTCACTCTGTAAGCACTTCTTTTAAAATTAATTGTGAATTATTGCTGACCTGCCTACCCTTATTGTCACCTGTTAGTTTAAAACCTTGTTACTTTTGTTGCAGACAATTCAAGAAATTCCCTCCTATTACCATTTTGTTTATACCATTTAAATGCTTACAGTACTTTCCCCATGAGGAACGATTTAAAATACTGGTGTAAGTTATTTGCCTGTTCACTGTGGCCAGTTCCCTAGTTACACCCTCCATATGGCCTCAATGTACTTTCCTGACTGTACTCCAGCCTCAGCTCACAAACACATTTTTAAGCTTTTTTTTATACAGACGGAAAAGCTCGTGATGCTTATTTTAATGTTTCTTGCAAATTTATTACATCATATCTTTTCATACATCTCCCTCGCTTTCTCGATTCATGCAGTCATATTGTGCACAAACAGACCATTTGGTCCAATTTGTCCATGCTGGCCAGATTTTATAAACTAAACTAATCTCATTTGCTTGCACTTGGCCCATATTCCTCTAAACGTTTCCCATTCATATGTTTGTCCAAATGTCTTTGAAACATTGTAGCTGTACTTGCATCTACGACTGTTCCTATGGCAACTCATTCCATACTTACATCACCCACTGTGTAAGTAAAGTTGCTCCTTTGTCCCGTTCAAGTTTTCCCTTTTTTACTTTAAAGCTATGCATCTATGTTTGAACACCCCGATCGTGCAGAAAGGACCTTAGCTATTCACCCTATCCATGCCTCCCATGACATTATAAACCTCGAGAACGGCACCCCTCAACCTCCTACACTCCATCTGATACTAACTTCGAGATAAAATATTTAACAATAAGCACTTCAAATTTGAAAGAATTATAAAGATGACAGGTAAAGAAAACAGCCCAAACTTCATGTTGACAGTTTTGCTCTATGTTACAAAACTAAGGCAGCATGAAACTCTTACTAGTGCCAAGAAGAGGTCAAGCACCTGAATTCCTTAGTGTGAAGGAGGTGATGATCTATAGAGTGAAAATCTATCGCTTGCTAGATCTATATAATACCACATGGTCAACATTCTCTCTCCTGTTCTCTCTGTGACCTTGTGTGATTGTGTTTTCTTTATCTTATACTCAGTTACAGAGAACCCCTTTCCCCCATTCACATCTTAATTTAAACCCATTTTGCATCATCTTCTCGTTCACAACTGCGAATATCCCGTTTATTTTATGCCATGCCATCTTTTCCAAGTCATGAATCCCCCAACTCCGGCAAGGGATTAAAAAGCCCAGTCTCCAACCTTTTTCAGTTCTGTACAAGTCACACGGACTTGTAAGGCTAACTCTGTTTCTCTGTCTCTGCAGATGCTGCCAGACCTGCAGGGTTTCTCCAGAAACGAATAGGCACAGCACAAATTTTCACTTAAAGAAATAGCGAAGGATACTGGAACTAAAAACACAAAAATTGCTGCAGAAACTGAGAGCTTCGTGAAAGGGTCAGTGGACCCTACATTCAGTACAAAAGACGCCCGCAGACGTGCTTTGTTTCTTCAGCAATTTTTGAGCAAGTTCCAATTTGTTAAAGCTTCTCAAACGCCCTGTCCAACACGAAGCGTCGTACCCTGGGGACTGAACGATAATGCAAAGTGCAAACATTCATTGGATCTGAAACTGCATATGGCTGGCATCACTGACACCGCAGAGCTCTTCATCATGGTCAGGGAGAAGACCAAAGAGAAACACATTCAATTCAACCGCAGAAGATGACATTAAGATAAAGGAGAAGATTCAGATGAATATGTTAAAGGGTTTGAGTAATGTAACAAATTGGAAGCATGACACCATGGGAGACCCTGAGCAGAATGAGAGTAGGAAAATGGAACTATTACCGCATCAGAAACCAGGTGATGTCACTGAGTTCACGACTGATGGGTGAATGGGTCTCGATGTGAACTGGGGGACAGTCAGTAGAATTGAATTGCAGATATTGTAGCTCAAACTGGGCTATCACGTGATGCTGTTGACAACAGCAGCAATAGAAGCAGGATTGTATGCAAACATAATCTGTATTATTTTCCCCAGGATATTCCATCAGTCTATCATTACCACCAAGCCGAGTGATGGTTCAGTGATGTGTGTGGGTGAACATGCCAAGGTCAGGACCATGTGTACCTAAAGCTGATGACAAGCCATTAAAGCTACCGCACTTGAATGGTTTCATTCCCAACAGCAGAACGAACATCTGATAGAGAGGATGAAATGATCCCAAGACCAACAGATTCGATCTAAGCTCTGCAGTCCTACCACATCCAGACATAAATGTCGGTGTACTATTAAGCAACGTACTGGAGGAAAGGACTCCAGAAATATCCCCAATTTAAGTAATGGAACAGCCCTGCACATTAATGAAAAAGACAAGGATAGCATATCTGCACCATCTTCAGCCAGAGGCGTTGAATCGATGATCCATGTCACCCTCGTCATGATGTCACAGAATCACAGATGCCAGTCTTCAACGAATTCGATTCGCTGCACTTGACATGAAGAAACAGTTGGACACATAGATATGACAAAGGCAATGGGCCCTGACACCATTCCCGCAATGATACTGAAGACTTGTGCTGCACAACAAGCCGTGTCCCTGGGGAAGCTTTTCCATTCCAGCTCCATCTCTGACAACTCCCTGGCAATGTGGAAAATTACTCAAACTATGTCCCGTCCCCTAATAAAATAATAATTACATTATGACCATTTAACACTCCCTCAGTGCTTTCACGATAATCACATTGGTGGGAGTTCATTTTGACAGAGCTGTCAAGCAGGACAGAAATAACCCGCTCAGTGTGGTTTCCCATAGTTTCTATATGGACATGGTGCTGTTGTGGAAATGTCACTGGATTACTAATCCAAGACAGGATAATCCTCTGGCAGATGGTGGAAGTTAAAAAAATAATAAAATATCACGATCTAGAATCTGGTGATGGTAACAGTGACCTTGCATCCAATATTGATTGTAAATATCGATCTCCTTCCCCAATGTACTTTCAGGAAATGAGTCTCCCGTGCTTTCCTGGTCTGGTCTAAAAGTGACTCCAGACGCAGAGCCATGTGATAAAGTCTCGAATGGTCCCTGAAACGGCCAAGCGAGACACTCAATTGTATCATACTGTTCCAAGGTCTTAAAGGATACAACCAGACAGAATACCTGGCACCAGCCTCCATAACAGAAAAGGGAACGGGAATCATAGTCCTGTTGAACCTGCAGAGTCCTCCTTCCTAATATCTGAGAGCTTGTGACAACATTTACAGAGCTTTCCCACAGGCTGCACGGAAACATCGGGAAAGGAGTAGGCCATTCAACACATTGAGCCTTCCCCATTCGAGTTCATTGAGAAAATCTCCTCAATGCAGTTTTCCCGACACAGTGTTCATATCCATTAATATGTTTAAACATTGTGAAATATAAAATAAGAACTGTTGTAGTCCCTTCAGTCCATCAATCTTGCTCCTCGATTCAATATACAGGCAGTTCTCTGATAACGCGCATTTATTGAACTGATTTTACTGCAGTGCGATTCGTGAATTGTGCACCTTTTTGCTATAAAGTGAGCTCCAGCTCACTGTGACACGATTCCTTGCCAGGCACCAGCCGAACAACTAAACCCAGCTTCAGGATCCTCTGTCTTCAAAATGCACCCTCTGATTTTTCAGCTAAAACAGGAATGCAATCCAATCTGCAAGCCTTGAACCTGAGCCTGAAACGGGGAAGTGTTCTCTCCAATTAGAAGGAACTTTATTTCAAACCGGGGGAGAATCTTGAGGAGAAATGGAATTCCATGTTGGCATCACGTGGTCAGTCAGCTCTTCGCGCTTTCTGGTGAAGAGCTTGGTGAAAGGTACAGGGATGTAGCCAGTGACTGCATTGTCATTATTAGCACTACTTCATTACAATATATGATTTAAAGATTTAATTAGACTGTGCTAGTGTGTGTGTTAGATGAACTTTAATATTGTTTTAATATGTTGCAGTTCGCCCATTATTCCCTTTTCCCCATAGACCCCATTATTAACATTACATGATTTTCTGCAACACGGTGATGCACAGGAACACAGCTACCACGTTATTGGAGAGCAACCTGTAATGATATCTCATCCTCTATCTTCTTTCCATACACTGCTCTCTCCCTATCCCTTCAGTTTCCAGAAATCCATTTTTATATTCAGTGCCTTGGTTTCCACAGTCTGATCTGGGAGATAATTCCCCAGGTTCACCAGTCTCTGAGTGCAGACATTTATTCTCATCTCAATGCAGAGTGGTCTGTCTGTACCTAATGCTGTGGCCCATTGTTTTGATGTCCCAGCCAAGGAAATTGTCACCCCAGCTTCCAATCTGTCTTGTCCTGACAGAGTTTTATATATTTCACTGATATCTCCACTCATTTTCCTAAAGCCCATGGAATTCAGGCCCAGCCGCCCCAGATTCTGCTCCCACAAAAGCGATCAGTCTGGTCATCTTCACTGCTCTCCCTCAATGTCAGGTTTGTCCTTTATTAGGAAGGAGACCAAAACTGCACAGTATTCGAGATGAGGTCTCACCAACGCCCTGTACAGCTGCAGTAAAACACCCTTACTCCTGTATTCAAATCCCCCTGAAATGAAGGTGAATACGCGATGTATCTGCCTATCTGCTTTCTGCTCCTGCAATATTGCTTTCAGTGACTGGTGTACAGGGAGATCCAGATCCTTTTTCAGTGTTACAGCTCCCCACTTGTTGGGTCTGTGTACACTTGTCAGCGTGCCAATGCCATTACCAGTGTTGACTTCTCGATTCAGATCTCATTGCCCTACACTGACCTCGGAGGGCTGCACAGAAGAAACAAAAATGCAGCTTAAATTCCTTTATAGATCAACATTGTTCAACCAATCCCTTTTCAAATGATAGGCTCCAGTTCTGTTTTTCCCATCAAAGTTCACAATATCACATATCCCACGCCTCCCCTCCGCATTGCTCCTCATATGTGCCACGTATTTGCCCAGACACTCCACTTGTCTCAATCACCTTGGAGCATTTTGACATCCTGCTCACCCACTCACAATCTGATATTGTTTAGTGCCATCTGAACACTTGAAAATATTGTATTTGATCCACTCAATCATATATATTATGTGTATTAGGAATAGCTGGGGACCAAACCAGAACCCTTGCTATATCCTCCAAGCCTTCCATTCAAAAAATGTATTGTTTTATTTCTACTCACTGCTTCCTGACAGCTCTCCCATTCTAAAGCCATATGAGTGCCAGACCCATAGGATTTGAATTTGCATAATAGGCTTTATCAAAAATCTTTCTGAAAATGCAGATATTTCATTGATTGCTTCTCCATAATTATGCTAAAGGCACTTTCTCAAATATGATTCCCATTTGATCAATCTCTGTTGACTTTGTCTGTGCTCATTACTTTCAGTTCCAATACTTTCTCTAAAACTGTTCAGTTGCTAATTTTATTCTATTCCCTTTTTCTAAACAGACTAATATTCACTTGTTTTGTTGGGAAGTTTTCTTTTTTGTTTCGTTTTCTTATGTGAAGACATAACTGAAGTATTTGGTCCACAGTTCTGCCTTTTCTCTGTCCTCAAATCTCTGGTGTCAGACTGTAAGAAAGCTGCACCTTTTTTTCCCGTAATATTGCCATTGACATAATTTCAGAAGATATTATAAGTTCAATCTTAAAACCCTTGTTAATATACTCTTCAGAAACCCATCAATTCCTACCTTAAGCTACTCAATCATTGATCTTCCACAGCCATACAAACACAGAAACACAGACGTTGTCCCATCAACAATACAGCGCGGTCTCCATTAGCCCCACTTTCCGACACAAAACCGTAGCTGTGAATCTTATGGCACTTCAAGTTCATAACCGTGTATTTTCTAATGGTTGTGAAGTTACCATGACAATTCTTCTCTCAGGAAGTGCATTTCTGACCCCAGCACCCTCTGAGTGAAAAACAATCCTCAATTCCTCTCCAAATCTCAAACCCTTCACTTTTAAATGTGCTCTATTGTTCTTGGCCCTTTGACTAAAAGGAACATCTGCTACCTATCCACACTATCCATGTCCCTTGTAATCCTATCTTTCTGAATCTCGGCCCACTCAGCCTTCTCTCCTCCAAACTAAACAACCCGAGCTTATCCAGCCTCTCTCCATAGCTACTATGCTCCATCCTAGCGAACATCCTGGTGAATCTCCTCTGAGCCCTCTCCACTACAATCACATTCTTCCTGTAACGTGGCTCCCAGAACTACAATCAGTATTCCATCTTGGCAAAAGCAAACTTCCGCATAGCTCTTATAACCTATGCCTTGACGAATAAAGGTTATGTCTACGGTCCCCTAAGCTTTCTCAAATTTTGCATTAACCAGTCTAGTCACATTCTGGTAATTGTGCTGAAGCACTCTCTGGGGTCCCTAGTCTGCTGCTATTCATTGAGTTCTCCCCTGTCAGTTCCTTCTTAAAAAGTGCATTATTTCATATTCATCAGGATTACATTCCATCTGCCATTGATCCACCCATCTGACCATTCCATCTGGAACTTCCTGTAACAAAAGACCTTCCTCCTCACTGCCAACCACCCGGCCAATCTTTGTATTAAACACAAACTTAGTTGTCACACTCCCACCACCTCTGTCTATATTCACAGCTGCATCATTTATGAATACCACAAATAATCAGGTTAAAGATGACACAACACCAGGTTATAGTCCAACAGATTTATTCGGAGGCACTAGCTTCGAAGAGCTGCTTCTTCATCAGGTGGTTGTGCGCTTTGAAATCTCGTGCGTCTGAATAAACCTGCTGGACTATCACCTGGTGGTATGAGATTTTTAAGTTTGTCCACCCCAGTCCAACACCAACACCTCCGTATCACAAATAATAAGGGACACAGTACTGATCCCTGTGATACACCATTGGACACCGGTCTTAGTCACACTAACAGCCTTCAACCACTACCCTCTGTCTCCTAACAGAAAGGTGATTTCGATGCAACTTGGCTAGTCACGAATGACTCCTATCTGTCCCTTTGTTATTCTTTTCTGCGTGACACACTTGCAGAATATTTGGGAATTCTCCCTAATCTTGCCCTACCAGCAGGTTTCTATGCCCCTGTTTTAGGCAGTTCTCACCAAGTGAAGAACTTCTTCATTATTGTGGTCTTAAATGATCTGTCCCTTAAACTGCAATTATTTGCCTTGAATATGGAACTGACAGCCAGGGAAACGTTCTGTTTATTTCCAACTTGGCATATGTTTTGTGAAGTTTCCAAGTTTCATCGTGACCCTCCTCTCATTCTTTCAAACTCTAAAGAACACAGGCCGAGTTTCCTCATCAGGCAATCTCGCCATCTGAGGGATTAATCTGGACAATGTCCATTGCACTTTTTGTGGTCAGTATATTCTTTCTCAGATTGGGTCACCAACACTTTACACAATGGATGTAGGTTTGCTCGCTACATTTCCAGACGTTTCGTTAACTTACTAGGTAACATCTTCAGTGGACCTCATGCGAAACAATGCTTAAAATTGTTGCTTTCCATTTAAATGTTTGGATTTGTTTGTGTTGGTGATGCTATTTCCTGTGGCGAAGTCACTTCCTGTTCCTTTTCTCAGAGGGTGGTTGATGGGGTCTAAAAACTAACAGCACATCGAGTTAGACATCTATCAGGAATACACATGGATTTTCTCCATTATTGCTGTTAATTTCTAAATAATCAATAGCACATGCTGTGTAATAGATTCCAACAGTTTCCAACTTGCAGATGTCAAGTTAATTGTTCGGCAGTTCTCCAAACTATGTCTTCTTCCCTTTCTAGATGCTTGGATTCCTTCCATTAAGCTATAGTGCTTGGACCACGTTTGCTAACTTCCATTTATCCAGAATGGCTTCCAGCCTCTGCAGAATGCACAGGAAAATGAAACTCAGTCATCGACAGTGCAATTAATATTTCTATTGCCGATTTATGTCTGACATTTTAATATGAAGTACATTAGGTTTGTCAGACTTAGCAATGCTCAATCCAGTTACATTCTCAAAATACCTCCTTGTTACTGATATAAGCTGACTTTATGTCTTCAGTTGCACAAGCCCTACATGATCAATTGGTATTTCTGAGTGATTTTGTGGATCTTCCTCCGTGAAGACAGATGCAAAGTAACTGGTTATTTTCTTGGTCATTTCCCTGTTTTTCACAATAAACTCTCCTCTCGCGATTACCCAAATACATATTTGATCTTGCTTTTGCTTTGTTTCCTTTGAAATACAGATTGTAGATTTATGCAGTGATTTTATTCTTGTTTTTTTTAGCATTCATGTTCTGTTTTTGATTTCCTTATCAATTTCATGGCCCTTGTTTCTAGATCGTGAACTTCTCCAAATTCTCAGGTTTCCACAATGACTGAAATTCTTCCGAAGCCACTTCCTATGATTAATTCGTTTTCTAATTTGTTATGTTAAATATCATTGTGTCACTTTCCCTTTCGTTGGTGTTTATACCTGAAATAAATAGACGTATTATTCAGACTTTGCATTATTTCTATAAATCTCCTGGTCCTGACCAGATATGTTCAGGAACACTGCAGGAGGACAGAGAAGGAATTGCGGGAGCCCTGGCTGATATTGTTGCATCATCGCTGGCCAACAGGTGAGGTCCCGGAGGACTGGTGTTGGGGGGGGGGGAGTAGCGAATGTTGTGCCCTTACTCAAGAAGGGCTTAAAAAGTAAAACTTGGGAACTATGGACCACTAAACCTAAAATCTGTAGCAGGTAACTTACTTGAAAAGGTTCTGAGAGATAAGATATGCATGCATTAGGAAAGACAGAGTGTGATTCGGAGCAAGGTTAGACTGTTGCTAGAAAAGCACAGCAGAGCAAGCAGCATCCGAGGAACAGGAAAATCAACATTTCGGGCAAAAGTCTATCATCAAAATCAGCACAACTTTGTGCATCGGACACCATAGCTCACAAATTTGTTCGAATTCTTTGACGAAGTGATCAGCAACGTTGAGGAGGTCAGGGTGGTATGTGTAGTCTATATGGATTCAAGTAAGGCCTTCAATAAGCTTCCACATGGTGTGCTGCTCTGGAAGGTTAGATCGCATGAAATTGAGGAGGACCTGCCAAATTGGATATAAAATTGGCTTGATGGTAGGAAGCAACGAGTAATCGTGGAAGGATGCTTGTCAGACTGGAGGCCTAGGACTAATGGATGCATCGGGGCGATGCTGGCACCACTATATATTACATATATCTATAATTTAGATGAGAATGTACGTGCATGATTTGTAAGTTTGAAGGTGACAATAAAATAGGCGGTTACATGGAGAATGACAAAGGTTATCAGAAATTTCAGAACTGACAGCAGTACCTTGATCAGCTGGGGAAGTGGGCCGAGAAATGGTAAATTGATTTTAATTCAGATCAGTGCAAGTTCTTGCACTTTAGAAACTCAAATCAATATCGGAGTTTTATGGTGAATAGTTGGGTCTTAAGGAATGTAATTGAAAAGAGGGACCTTGGAATTCAGGTACATGGTTCTCTGAAAATTGATTCAGAGGTAGACAGGGCACTGAAGGAGACTTTTAGCACACTGGCAGTCATCAGTCAGTGCACTAAGTAGCGAATTTGGGGAGCTATGATTCAGGATACGGGGCACTGATGAGGCCATGCTTATACCGTTATGTTCAGTTTTGTTAACTTTGGTATAGGAATGATGTTATTAAACTGGAATGAGTGCAGAAGAAATCTACAAGGATGTTGCCAAGGACTCAAGGCTCTGAGTTATAGGGAGAGGTTGGAAAAGCTAGGACTTTTTTTACTTTTGAGTGTATGAGACTGGGGAGAGGATCTTATTGAAGGGTATAAGATCATAACAGGCATGGATAGAGTGAATGCAGTCAGCCTTTACTTCCCTGGATTGGACAATCACGGACTAGAGGGCATTAGTTTAAGGTCAGAGGGGTAAGAAAAAAAGGGGACCTGAGGAGCAACTTTTTTACACACAGGGTGTTATGCATATGGAATGAGCTGCCAGCAAAAGTCGTGAAGGTGGGTATATTCACAACATTTAAAATGCATTTGGATAAATACAGGATAGGAAAGGATTAGAAGCATACGGGGCAATGGCTGGGAAATGGGGTTAGTGTGAATTGACATTTTGGTCGGAATGGATCAGTTTGGGCAGAAAGGCCTGTCTCCGTGCTATAGGACTCTATGACTCTAACAACCATTGCTTAACTCCCACTGAATGTTATTTTGTATTTTCCCAATTCACTGGAACAAACTTGACCCTCTCGGCTCCATGCTTCCATCATTGACCAAAATGCACAAACATTCTATATTGTATGCAGACGCTGTGTAAAATACAACATATTATTCACAACATTAGTCACTACTCCTCCAAAGCTGCTTCAGAGCAAGGACATTGATTAGTCGTCCTGACCACACAACACCAACTCCGAAAAAAAACTTGATCTCTAGTTTGGTTCAATACATACTCTTCAACCCACCTGATATACATTTAGGGAATTTTTCACAGCATGAGCAGTCACATAGTTAACGCTGTTGAGATGCAACTTGAGAACATCCAATAAGACTGAAGTATCCATGATATTTGCATGTCTAATTTTCAGAGCATATGACGCTCAGAATTTCTGCAGCAGTTTTAGTTTCGCTATATAATACACCAATGTTTGCTTCTCCTTGTTATTTGTAAGCTCCCCTTAAACTGAATCTGAGGGACATGGTCTGTGGCGTTATCGGTGATAGACTTGGAGAAGACATTCCGGAAGGGTCACCTTGACGCTGTGATACAGGACAAGCGTCAATAACCTTCTCTGCTCTGTCAGGATAAGGATCGCCATATTCTATCTGCTCCTTCACACTCCCTGTATACCTGTTATAGCACTGACGCCCGAACAAGGCTCACACTCTATTTCCAAATAAGGCTCAGGCATTTCGAAATTCACTATTGAATTCAGCAACTTTCTTCCTCACTTTCTCTGTCACCTACACAATACCCCCCACACTAATAATACTAAATTGATTTACAACTGTCGACTGACTCATTCCGGACACCTCACCATTCCCCCCAGCCCCACATCCACCAGAACTAACAGCAGGGTTACCCATTTCCACTCTCCTTCTCTCTCTCCCTTTCTCCTGTTCCGGGAGAAACTGTCTGGAATTGCACAGAAAGGGCCAAGCTGGGTGGTGCTGTGCCTGATATCTGTTTCCTCACACCCCCTTCTCCCTCCATGTGGGGAGGAACCTGGCATGAGCCAGACAGAAACAAGATGGCTCATGTGGAGCTTCTGAAAAAAACCACTTCCCATCAACTGAGTAAAGAGCAACATTCAGTTCTCACTTTAAACCCACTGTCAGTTCCAACGTCAGTCCATTCACTCCCAAACAAAAACAGATACCTCACTGCGCAGAGATGCAGACACTGAAATGCACAGACGTATTGGTAAACACCCCAACATACTAACATGTACCACAAATATAAGGAGATGGGCATACACACAGACTGCAACACACAGAGACATATACAATTGCACACAAATAGACACAAACACAGAGAGAAACACAGAGGCTGATACATAGGTACACAGATGTAGACACACAAATACACAGAAAACAATCACATGGACACACACACGCATATATATATATATATATATATATATATATATATACACACAGAGACGCAAGCACTAATGTCATTAAGACACAAATCGACACGTTTTTGGTTTATAAAGGGATCAAGGATTCTAGGGAAAAGGCAGGAGATTGAGTTTGGGATACATAAAAGAAATTATTGAATGGCATATCAGACTTGGTGTGCCGAATGGCCTCATTCTGCTCCTTTTTTTCATGCTCATGTGGTGTTATGCTGTCAAGTATTCACTTTCTGAGATTGCCGCAGAGGCTGTACTTGATACATTTTTGACTGGAATGAGTCAGTGGGAATGTGGGACATGTTTGGAGGGCAGAATGGTTTATGGTTATTCATAATTATTATATCCTTAAGTATGAAAAGAGGTGGTGATTTGATGTGAGGTTAGCACAGTTTTAATGTAATGGGTCCGACAATGAAATAAAGATGACCCTTTCCATTTAGTGCCGTGCGGTCTGTGGTATCCTCATCCTCAGGGAATAGGGAAGACTCTGTTATTGAGGATATTCTAGGCTGAGCTCGACTGATCTTTGCTGGACAGGAGAGTCAATGTTTATCGGGAACAGACAGGAGAGGGATGATCAGAGACAATTTGACCAGCCATGAGCATTCTGAATGTGTTGTTATCTCAATCCACCCTCGATGCTGTTATAGAGATATACTGCTGCCCCTACTCCATGTGTTGTTCCCTCAGTCCACCACTCGAAGCTGTTACAGAGATATACTGCTGTCCCTACCCTATGTGTTGTTCCCTCAATCCACCGTCGAGGCTGTTAGAGAGATGTACTGCTGCCCCGAACCCATGTGTTGTTCCTTCAATCCACCCATCGATGCTCTTACAGGGTAGGGGACCACGCCAATCCGTCAGACAGGATCGTTACAATGAGACAGGTGGAGACCATTCTGCCCCTCTAAGAAATTACGCAGGAATATAGAATTAAGTAATTCAGATCGTTGAGTACATTACACAGACCAGGACGAGGCCATTCAACCCGCCTGAGCGGCTACACAGTAACAGGGAATATGTCGCTAGCAGGAAATAGAGAGCAGAGAGAAATGTTTACTTTCAGGCTGCAAAGCTCTAACTGATGGAGTGCCACCGAGATCACTGTGGGGTCATCAATCACCAATAATCTGTATGAATGATCTGGCGGAAGGGGAGGGAATGGCTTGGAGCTCAATTAGCTTGTACACCAAGATGGTCATTCATTGTGTCGTCAAATTGAGATACTGAGTCTGCAATATGATTATAGACAGGGAACGTTAGTGTACAAACCTTCAGTAGAAATATCATAAGGTAAATTGTCTATTTTGGCATGAAGGATAAAATAATGGTAATCAATTTAAATGGAGAGAGATTGCAGAACTGTGTGATACAGGAGGTTTCCATGTTCCTGGGACATGAATCATGTGAAGTCAGTCTGCAGATGCCGCAAGTGATTTGGAAGGTAAGTGGAATGATGCTGTTTTTGACAAAAGGTTAAGGCTTAAGTGCATTAATGTTTTACTGTATCTGTACAGGGCATTGCTGAGACCACATCTGATGCACTGTGAACAGTTTTGATCCCCTAACACTAAAATAAAAGGACATAATCATTTTTTTGAAATTTTCAAAGCGGTTTCCATTTTCTCATTCCTGGGACGCCAGCCTTTGGTTATGGGGGATAATCAGTTCCGATCATAGCCTAGAAATAGTATTGAACCACGATGACTTTCAGAAAAGTGCATCAGCTGGATGCATATTATCTCTTGTCAGGGAGACTAAAGCTAGAGAATATATTTGAAGAAAAAGATGCATTGATATTAACACACATACTATGAAGACACCTACCAATATTTACAAATTACACAGACACGTGGAAGCATGTCATCAAATTATAAAATGGGGACATTTTTTGAGATTGAATGGAATTGTGTACAACAAGAGCAATGATGCCCCTGCATATAATCCATAATCAGGTTTTCCAGAGAATGTTCCAGGAGAGCACACATGGTCCAGTTTGGTGTTCAGTTGACATCATTGTATGTTTCAACACAGAGAGGGAACAGCCGATTGATCCCTTTCTCTTACTTTGTTCCACCAGATAGCAAAGTGCCAGTCTATAAAAACCCTGAGTTACCCTTGCCACTTGTGATGGATTCCTGGTGAGGATTCATTGGAAACTCTCATATGCCCGAAACAAAGGGAATTCAGCCAAATCCAACTGTTCCAGAAAGAAATCCCACAACCAGTAGCTCATTTGAACAGAATAACTTCAAAGGCAGAATAACATTTGGAGCACTCTGTCATTTTATTATTTGATATGAGTTCAACGTTCTGTGTTTGCACCTAAGATTGGTGCAACCAGTGGAGGAGTGAGACGGAAAAGGAAACAGTGACCGTCCAACATTGGCTGGAGCACAAATGAGAAATTTTCAAAGGGCTGTCCAAGTTGAAATTCCCTCCCCAGAAGTTTGTGGTGCCTGGATGTTACATTTATTCAAAGTTGTATTTGTTGACATTTGACCGAAAAGTGAATGTAGAAAATGGTATACAGACAGAAAAGTGCTGGGGAGATCACAATCACATGACCCATAATCTTTGTGCATGGTGGAGCGGTGACAAAGTGTCTAATGGCACACTCCTGCTGCCCAGTCCGATGTTTCTATGTTCCAGCCAACCACTCCCAGCTCCTGCAAGGAGCAGTTGGAGGCCACTTGCTCCAAATACCTGATCCACAGTAACACAGCATCTCATTCAGTCCCTCAAGACTGTCACACACGCACGGTTTAGTGTGGGTTCGAAAATGCTATTTGGAAATCCAGGCTGGGTTCGAAAGACGCCTCTGGTCTCTTTGCAGAGTGTCTTCTCACTGCAATTTGTGCTTTATTTGTTGGTCATAATACAGGCCCAGATTCACTGTGAATACAATCCTCATATCTCACACAGAGGTGACTCACAAAATACTTTGCTCTGTCTGATTGCAACGTTCAATAACAGAACGTTTAGAAAAATTACAACCATTAACTTTGTAATTACAGAATATGAGGGCATAAAGAACCGGATCAGCTAATTCGGACGATCAAGCCATTGTTTACCATCATGGCTGATCTACTGTTGGCATTAACTCCTTTTAAATGCCCAATTCTTCACATCCCTTAGCTTTCGGACAGGTCAAAAATCCATCTACCTCCTCCTTAAATACTTTCAGTGATGCAGATCCCAGAACTCGCTAGCCCAGATAATTCCTGACATTAATTACCCGCTGTTAGAGGAAACATTCCCTACACATACATCGTCACCTAATTGATATGAACGAGAGGTGAACACAGGGGATCAGCAAACAGTGAATGGCTTTGATATCAAGTGAGTATTTGACTGAGGATGGCCTCAGGACCACCCACTTATTTGAGCTGAATGGAAATCAGGTGTAACCTCCCACTTGTCTGGGTCTTACAGAGCACAAAGAAAGATGCTTGTGGTCGGTGGCCAACAGTCCTAACAGTTCCGGGATATCTCTGCAGGAGATCCACAGGTTAGCCTCCTCATCACAAACATCTTCAACTGCTATATCAATGTCTTTCCCCATCATAAGATCTGAAGTAAGGATGATGACTGAAGATCACACAATATTCAGATATTTTGTGCCCCCTCAGCTCCTGAACCATTCTGTGTCCATGTGCAGCAAGAGCTGGACAGCATGCCGTTTGTGTTGTTAAAGTGTCAGTAACATTCATGTAACAGCGCTGCCAGACACTGCACATTTCCACAGTTAATAGAGGAGCTCAATCAGCATCCCAGGCTGGTTGCACACTGATATGTGGAAGCTATTGAGCCCGTGGAAACTACTGAACAAGATGTGGGACAGCCCATTCAATCCACCTGCCTATTCCGCATGAAGTGAATGGGTCTGGTCAGTACATCGCATTGTTAAACAGGAACAGCCAGAGCCCAATCAGACCCGTAAACCTGTTCCATGAGACCAGGAGGAGGCTATTCAGCCCCACGAGATAGTTATACAGAAACAGGAGGGCGTCATTGATACTCTAACATGACAAACCAATGAAACCGAGACTGCATTGACAGGGGACTCCATGGTATTAATCATTATTCCATTGTTTGTAGAACGTGTGCTACGTTAACATGGTTTGCTGGCAGTGATAAGGGAAACCAAATATTTTGTGTAAAGTCTCAAGGAGTCATCTTCTATCTCCGAGAAAACACTCCCATGTGCTCTATGTAGGTCAGAAGCTGCTGGGAAGAGTTAACTCTTTTATAATGAAGGTACTGTTGCTGCTGGCAGGATTATGGATGGCATTACGTTCATTGCAGGATCACGCAACAATTGAACTGTATTAACGTTGGGAGAGTTTTTTTTTTCAAAAGCCTGAACCACTCTCTCTCTGTTTCTGATTCGAAAAAGGGAGTGGGGGTGGTTGGGTGGAACGTTCTCAGAGGGTCTTAAACTATCGAGAATCATGTAACCCGAGTGAAAAAAAAGCCATGGATTTTATCACCGTAACAGTGTCTGTTGAGAACATCAGAAGTGATTGTGCATCCCCTTAATGTTCAATGCAATCACCTTATTCTCTCACTGAGCTTCACTCACTGTTCATGTTGCCATCATCCCAGGGATTAGTCTAGTGAGACTTGAGAGAAAGTCTATCGACAGTACCCCACATACTGCCTCAACACACTCAGGGATGATCACAATAATCCTTTTCTCGCACTTAGACATCTCCGTTTCCTTCCTGTGTTATGAAACGCCATTATTTCTCTATGCACTACGACTGACATGGAATTTATAAGTTCCTTATATCTGTACGTCAGCATCAGTAAAGCTAGCACCAGAGTTGCCTATGGAGATGTGCATCACACTCGGAAAGCATTTCAATGAGATCGAATACACCTAAAAGATGTAATGATCACCTACCTGAATAGAAATGAGGTGTTCAAATGCGGGAAACAGGGAGTGGAAGGGAGCTATCTTTACTTTTGTTCTTCTCTCAAAGGATGTATGCAGCTCTGGTCAGGGCAGCATGTTACACCAGTCTTAAACTTAGTGTTCAACAGGACAGTAAAGAGTAAAACACATTGCTGGGGGTTTGTAGTGTTACAATTCAGGATAAATTCTCCTGCTTAATAAAACCAGCAACACAGAAAATATTTATCCAATGCAGTAATGTGCGATAATTCTAGAGTCTAAGAACTATTTAAAGTAAAAATTAACAACTTTATTTCTTAAAGTTTTACAGAGAATAATAATCGAACGAATAGTTACAACATCTTCCTCGAACCGATCTTTGACCTTACCCCTCCACAATTCGAGTCAGATAAGACTCCAAATTAAGTTTTACAAAATAAAACTTCTTATCTCTAAACCAGGAAGCTTTCGCTTCTTCTCCATAGTCCTGTCTTCTTTTCTTCTGGGGGATTCTGCTTCACGAGTTACTAATCAATGAATATACTTTTAAGGGAGCTATTTTTCAGGCAGTATTTGCATGCTGGTAGCTTGGTAGCTCTGCTCTCAACTGTTCAATTTTCCATGGTTTTGTATCTCCAAACTATTGGATTGTGTCATTGGTTTTTTAGATTATCAATCTATTACATTCAAACTTGATTGGAAGTGGATCATTTGGGGTATAATTTAAACTGTTTGGCTGAATTTGTTTTTGTCTCAAGACAATGAGCTAATCGATTTGTTCGACCAAATGTTAAATTAAATCTATTTTTCAGAAGACTTGGTGCTGTCAGGTAGTTTAAAGATGCAGTACACCCACATGTTCATCACTGAATTCACACGGAAACCTGATTAGGGAAGGTTGATACATTGACTTACCTAAATGACTTCAGGCAAGCAGATGGGCTTTGAAACAAATGATAATGGCTGCTTTTAAATTCCACTACTTTCCTTCATGAGATATCAACAGACTATTATTCTGTGGCTCCAGATTGTGAGTAAATGACTTGACTACCATAAACTGTCTTCCTGTACATGCAGGGAACACGTCAAACATCCTCAAGAGCAATTATTTAGTGATGGACATGTGATTAGAAGGCACTTGAAACTGTTGCATCCAGATTGAACAAAGGCAAAAATCATGGTTCATTCAAAAGTTGCACTGAACCTGCAGACGAGACTGAGATATGATGGTGGTTTTGGACAGGATTGGTGAGTGCGGAGGACATGGAGATGTAAATCCGTGAAGGACAAAATGGATTATGGAGTTTGAGAACATTCTGTGTCCTTCTCGCATATCAGTGAGTAATTTATAAATAGTTGTTTGATAGTTATAATTTATAAGGAAAGGATTTGTTTGTTTGGAACTGAAGACATTGACTTGCAATTTCCAAAATTTGTATATCATAAGCAGAAATTGAGTTCAACCCAGTTTAGTAGACAAATATAATGACTTACCAGGAATACCAACTATCGCAAGGATGGGATAGTAACCACCTAGAATAATCCAAAGGATAACCTGGATCCGTGATGCTAATGATATCCAAGGCCGAGAAAACCAGCAAAGACGCGAGGATAAACTTCTGTCCATTGTTGGAACATTCCAGTGTAATGTTCTCAGATTCTGATCCATTGTTGGAATATTCCAGTCTAATGTTCTCAGATTCTGATACATCGTTGTACCATTTATAGTCTAATGTTATCAGATTCTGATCCATTATTGGAACATTCCAATCCATGGTCCTCAGATTATGAATCATTATTGTAACGTTCCTGTCTAATGTTCTCAGATTTTGATCTCTCCTCCCGCTCTCTCTCTCAAGCTGCTGATCCCTGTTAGTGTTGTCAGTGATGCTCCTGCTCATACTATGTGATAGCACATTGAACCGAGCCCATTTATATTTCAACCATGGAAACTGTCCACTGCCATAATTAGGATCCACTGAGATTGATATTAATCACAGTCACTGAACAAATAGCTCTAGTTAACCCCTTTGAATTCAATAATGATTTTATTAAAATTCAAAAGGACTTTTAAAGTTTACACATTTGGCATTGGATATGTGTGGGGGGTGAACAGGAAGAAATATTTGAGATGGTAGATCTACCATCTGCTTTAGATATGACAGTAATGTCAAAGGATTGTCAGAACTTAAACAAGTTTCTAGACTTATAAATCGAAATATACAGTCTGTAATTACTGATCAGTGATTTAATGTCAGTAAAATATGTAGAGAACTTTTCTAGACCATAATCTGACAGAAAGTTGCTTATGACAAAATGAGTGATAACAGACAAATGGCATGGATATGTTAACAGAGAATATGATGTGACACACAATTCAGATGGTTATTCAAGGATCAGTGAGGGAAGGTAAGGGTCCTGCTGTTAATGTTATCGATGTCAATCAAATGCATTGAAGTAAATTTTACTGGATTTCAATTGCAGTGTGATTATGATATCGGGGCATGGCTGCTCAGAGTGGAGGGAGGGAATGATATCTCCCAGCCATCAGTACTGGAATTTTATTCATCATAAATCATATGAAGATCAAATTCAAGGGTACATCTCCAATGAGGAATGAGGAGAGCCAAATTAAACAAACAACCAGAAAACATTGGAACAGAGATTTGGCCATTAGGCCCATTGAGCCTGCTCCGCCATTCCATGATGGCTGTTAAGCTTCTCAACCCCATTCTTACACTTTCTACCTGTAACCCTTGATCCCCTTTACAGTCAAGAACCTATCTGTCTCAATCCTAAATATACTCACTGACCTGGTCTCGACAGCCCTCTGTAGCAGTGAATTCCATAGATTCACCGCTGTGTGGCTGAAGAGGTTTCGACCTATCTTTCTTCGAAAAGATCTTCTCTTTCCACTGTCCTCTCGGGTACTAGTCTCTCCTACATTGGATACATCTTCCCAAAATCCCCTGTCTCTAAGGTCATTTAGTACTCTGTAAGTTTCAATTAGACTCCTAACATCCTTCTGAATTCTACCAAATACAGACCAAGAGCCCTCAAATATTTTTTATATGTTAAGCTTTTATTTCCTGGCACCATTCTCGTGAATCTCTTTGGAAAACGCTCGAGGACCAGTGCATCCTTTCTGAGATATGGCATGCAAAACTGCGCACAATAATCCAAATGTGGCATGACCAAAGCCTTGTAGAACCTTAGAAGTACATGCCTGCTTTTATATTTAAGCCTTCTTGAAAGACATACCATCATTGTATTTGCCTGCGTAACTACTGACTAACTGCAAGTTTACCTTTCAAGACTCCTGGACTAAGCTCCCTAGCCTTTTTGTCCTTCAGACTTCTGAATTTGCTCGCTATTTCGAAAATAGTCCATGCCTTTATTCATCCTGGCAAAATGCTTTCCCACACTTTCCCACATTGTACTCCATCTACCACTTCTTTGCTCACTCTCTAAACCTGTGAAAGTCCTTCAGCAGGTGAAAGTGAGGACCGCAGATGCTGGAGATCAGAGGCAAAAAGTGTGGTCATAGAAAAGCACAGCCTGTCAGGCAGCATCCGAGGAGCAGGAGATTTAAAGTTTCAGACATAAAGCCTTCATCAGGAATGTGGGGTGGGTGGAAGGGGGCAGAGAGTTAAATGGGGGGGAAGATGGCGCTGGGAGGAAGGTAACTTGGAAGGCGACAGCTAGATGAAGGTGGGTGATGATAGTGATAGGTCAGAGTGGAAGGTGGATTTGATACTTGGGAAGGGAGATGGACAGATAGGACAGTTCAAGAGGGTGGCGCTGAGTTGGAGGGTTAGATCTGGGATAAGGTGGAGGGAGGGGAAATAAGGAAACTGGTGAAATTGTCCTTAATACCGTGTGTTTGGTTGGTCCCAAGGCAGAAGATGATGCGTTCTTCCTCCAGAAGCCAGGTGGCTAGAATTTGGCAGTGGAGGAGGCCAAAAGCTTGCAGGGCTTTGGCGGAGTGGGAGGGGGAGTTGAAATATTCGGCCACAGGGAAGTGGGTTGTTGGGTTTCTGTGTCCAAGAGTGTTCTCTGAACCGTTCTGTAAGTTGACATCCTGTCTCGCCAATGTATAGGAGACAGGAGCAATGGACTGACTCGAAGAGGTGTTTGGATGCACAAGATGTTCTCTGCCTGATGTGGTAGGATCCTTTGGGGCCTTGGGTGGAGGTGAGGAGGGATGTGTTGGCACATCTCTTGTTTCATATCTCTTGCAGTGTCAAGGGATGGTGTTGGGAGTGGAAGGTGGCTTGGTGGGGGCGTGTGGACCTAACGAGGGAGTTGTGAGGGAATGGTCTCAGCAATATGATGATAGCGGTGGGGAGAAAAGTATATCTCTGGTATTGGGGTCTGACTGTTGGTGGCAGAAATGGCGGAGGATGATGCGTTGTATCCTGAGGTTGGTGGGATGGTAGGCGAGCACCATAGAGGTTCTAACTTGTTGCCGTTGGAAGGGTGGAGTGCAAGGGCGGAGGTGTGGGAAGTTGAGAAGATGCACGAGAGCACCCTCCTGCAGCCGAACCAACTCTTCGATGCTACCTGTCCCTCTGTCTATCTTTGCACTGTTTGACAGCTTAGCCAGAATGCCCTCAGTTCCTTCATATAGATAATGAATGCACAAAGTGAAAAGTTGTGGTCCCAACACTCGGTTTTGTGGAACACCACTTGTCACTGGTTGCCATCCTGAGAAGATACTTTTATCCCCACTCTATGCTTTCTCTCAGGCAACCAAACTTCTACCCATGCTAGCACCTTGCCTCTAATACCATAGGCCCATACCTTTCTCAATAGCCTCATGCATGGCACTTTGTCAAAGTATTCTTGAGTGCACATGGATAACATCTATTGGTTCTCCTTGATCTAATCTGCTCATTACTCACTCACTATTTTCTAGCCGGTTTGGCAGGACTGATCTCCCCTTGATGAAACCATGCTGACTCTGTCCTATTTTACCAAACACCTCCAAGTATCAGAAATCTCATCCTTCACGATGGATTCCAGGATGTTACCCACAACCAAGGTTAGACAAATCAGTCTGCAGTTTTCCATCTTCTACCTAACTCCCTTATTAAACGGGGTGTCATTTTAGCAATTATGCAGCCACTTTGCCGTTTCCTGATTTTAGTCATTCCTGAAAGATTACCACTTACGCTTGCACTAACTCTTGAGATATCTCCCTTCCAAGGCTGGGGTGTAATCCATCTGGTCCAGGTGAGTTATCCACATTCAGGTCATTCCATTTTCTAACATGCTCTTCTTAGTGATGACCACCATATTCAGGACTGCCCTCTCTCTCTCGTCAACTCTTGAGAAATTACTCGTGTCTTCCACCTTGAAGACTGATGCAAAGTTCCTCAGCCATTTCTTTGTTTCCCACTACCGTCTCTCCAGCATCATGTTCCAGTGGCCCATGTTCACTTTTACCTCTCTTTTGCACTTTATATATTTAAAGAATCTCTTAAGGTTTCCTTTATATTAATGGTTAGCTTACCCCCACATTTAATCTTCTCCCTCCTTATTTATTTTTCCTTGCCTTCTGTTGGCCCCATTCTCCAGTTTCACTTTGCCCTTCACATTGCTTGCGCTTTAACTTATACGAAATCCATGACTTCTCCCGTCAGCCCTGGTTGCCCCATCCTCCCTGTACCATGCCTTTATTGCTCAGCATGTATCTCTGCAGTGTCTCCTGAATTAATCTTGGAATTTTCTGCCATTACTGTTCCGCTGTCTTTCCTGCTAGACCCCTGTCCCGGTCAATTATACCCAGTTACTCCCTTGTGCCTCCAATGTTGCCTTTATTCAGCTGAAATACTGTTAACTGTGATTCTACTTTCTCTCTCTCAGATTGCCGAATAAATTCAACCATGTTCTAATCACCGCTTCTGAAGTTTTCTTTCACCTTAAGCTCCCTTATCTAGCCTGCGTCATTAAATCCAGTGTCACCTGTTCCCGAGTGGGCTGCACTACATGATGCTCCAAAAAGCCATCCCATAGACATTCCTCAAATTCCTTTTCTTGCGATCCACTCCCAACTTGGTTTCCTATTCCACTTGCATATTGAAATCCCCCCATGATCACTGTAACTTTGTCTTTCCTACAGATCTTTTCTATCTCCTGGTTTATCTTGTACCCCAGCTCCTGACTACTCTTTGGAGGCCTGTGCAAGTCTACAACTGTGTTTGTCTTCCCTTTGTGGTTCCTCAATTCTACCCACGCACATTCTACATCATCTGACATTACTTCCTTTCTTACTATTGATTTAATTTCATTTCTTATTAATAATGTAAACCCACTCCCTCTGCTACCTATCTTTTCGATAGGATATATGTCCTTGAATATCCTGATCCTCTTGCAACCACTTCTCTGTTATTCCCATCACGTCATACCTACCAATTTCAATCTGTGCCACAAGTTCATTTACTCTATTCCTTGTACTGCGTACATTCAGATATAACCCCTTCAATCTTGTATGAACGGTTCTTCTTCTCATTGTTATTTGTTTGTCCGGTGTGGTTGAAGTCTGATTACTTACACTTTCCATACACTCTGACTTATTTGCATCTGTGCTGGAGATTTTAATAACCTCTCCTGAGCTCTGTACATATACGTCCTCTTTTCTAATTAAACCCTGTAACGGACCCTCCACCCTGCCAACACACAAACTCACTCCGAATCAGTTTAGACCACTGTCTCCAGCCTTAGGATTCAATCGGACTCTGGTCCCAACACAAAAGAAAGGGACAAAAAACAAGCTTTTCTGTCCATACCAAAACAGGAAAACTACAAAGATGCAAGATTCTTAAAATACACTTACGATGTGGAGTCATATGAATTGAAATGAGAATATTAAAACCACGGACGAGGTTTTCAACCTTTATCAGTCATTATTTGACTCACAGCTGAGATGCTGATCTCCCCCCCACCACCCCCCGTCAGTGATCCCCCTCATTGAGAATGTCTCGCCCTGTCTCTCACACAGGGTCTAGAGGGGCTACAAGTTCCTGTTGGCCCAGAATATTTAAATTAATTCACCTTCTCCCTGGAACTAATCTATTGTTCTTTTGGATCCTGTTCAGCGTCAGCAACCCGGTTCTGTGATATTATTGGCGATAAATGATCTGGGATGACAGCATAGTGCTCACAGAGTACGGCACCAGACAAAGGGCTTGCAGTCTGTGGGAGTTTCTAAATGAAATTTCTGTGTATTTCTCCTCGTGCTGTCTTCTGATATAACTTCAGACTCGTCTGACATCTCTTGCTCTCACTCACTCTGTCGCTCCATTTTCTCTCCATTCCTTTTATCTCTCTTCACTTCCTTTTTCTCTGTTAATTTTTCTCTCTCACACGCACACACGCACAGACACGCACATTGTGTTCTCTCTCTTGACAAATTGTGCTGTTGGAGAGCTCGTTGGTATACAATGGGCTAAATGGTCTCCTTCAGTGCTCAATCAATTCTGAAGTTCTTTGACCCAAAATAAAGACTTCAGGTGCCTGGAGAGACAAGCTTATCCTTAGAAGGACACAGTGCAGAATCATCCTTTATCTCTTCCTGTTGTCTGATACGCAGCGGCCTTGAAATATCAGTTCAAAAAAAAGATAGAAATTCGAGCAGTTGGGAGAACGTTCACGAGATGATTTTGCTGTCAGGATTTAACAAGCAGTTCCCACGTACAAAATTGGATTTGCCTGATAGCAGCTCCTCCCAATTGACACGTCCTAGCTCTGTCCGATGCTGATGTAATTTGCCTTCCGCCAATTCAGTAGACTCCCACAAGGTCCTGACATATCCGTGTTAATGGCTATCTTATAAATCTGAAGGAACTGTTACCACTGTTTCTAAAATTATGTCCCACTGAAAGGTCCGTCACCTGGCCAGGCTCATTAGCCAATACGAGGTCCAGTATGGTTCTTCCTTTCGTTGGACTATCCACATACTGCTGCAGTTAACAAATTCTGCCCCGTCTAAGCTCCTTGCTCTAATGGACTTCCAGTCATTATTGGGGATATTAAAGTCACTCACTATGACCAATCTTTTTTTAATACACCTTTCCTTAATCGACATACATATCTGTTCCTCAATCCCTCCGTGGCTGTTGGAGGGATTATAGTAATGCAGTGCTTGCATCCATCTTATTTTTGAGTTTGACCCATATTGCTGCAGTGGATGGTCCCTCCTGTATGTCCTGTTCACGTGCAGATGTAGCATTCTCCCTGATCAGTAAAATAACTCGTCCACCTCTTTTAACTTCTTCTCTATCTCGCCTAAACCAATGAAACCCTGGATACTTTGAACAGCCAGTCCTTTCCTCTCAACCAAGTCTCTGTAAAGCCGCAACATCATAGTCCCATGTATGGATTCAGGCTCCCAGTTCATCGTCCTTACCCATAACAATTCTGGCATTGAAATAAATACACATCAGCCAAACTCCATCAGATCCTGACCTGATATTTGGTTTGAGTTTCCCTGATGTAAATTCTCCTCGTCTATTCTCTGGTAACAAGAGATTACAAAGGACTGTCAATAAAGCGGAAAATATTGTAAACAGACAATTTCAGTTTCCTCCCTTGTCTCTTCAATCTGTACATTGCATCCCACACTGTCTAATTCCAATAAACTGCTGGGTAATTATATTGCTTCAAACAACCGTCTCCAGCCTCTCACGGCACACTCTTCAACTAGCCCTGGACCAATTGGATTGATAGTTTTCTGATCCCTCTGTCTACCAAATCTCTGTAATATTTGTTTCATAGTTGTATATACTCATCTGTCTTGCCTGTCGCACTGCTTACATTAAAATCAGCAAACTTCAGACTGCCAGCCCCATTGTGTTGACTCCCCTCTGCCAGTTTGTTTTTGGTCTTAGTTGTACTGGGATTAGTCTCCAACTGCTCTTCAGTCACTGTGCTTGTGGACGTCCTGCTCTGGCTCCATTCTCCCTCCACCACCACCACACTAGTTTAAACCCTCCTGAGTGACAATAGCAAACCTGCCTGCCAGGAGATTGCTGATAGTTCACATCCATCTCATCTTTCTTGTGTATTTCATACTGACCCAGGATTCCCAATGACCCACATATCTGAGATTGCTGCCAGTTCAGCTGCATCCCGTCCTTCTTGTGTCTATCCTATCGACCTGGGAATCCCAATGATCCACATATTGGAAGTGCTGCCAACCCTACCAGCTCTTTGGCCATGTTTTTAACTTTACTACCTTCCTATTCCTAACCTCACTGGCACGTGGCATAATCTAGTCTTCCCAACATTCAAATATGCTTTCAGCACAATTCCAGCAAGACCTTTACTTTAAAATGGATAGACTTGACAATAAAAACTTAAGGGTGATCTCATTAACCAGGAACGTGGAGCCCAACGAATCAGTCGTAATGAACATAGGATGTGATATCTGTCACCTCCACCAAACCTGTGTGACAATATATACTTATGGAGCATCTATTTGTACATGGAAGAGGATAAACAGAAATTAGTCGAAAAGACCTGAAAATGTCATAACAGATGGGTGACAGTCAGCCAGTTTACTCTGCTTTGCTATTCAATTGGATTTTAGCTATTCTGTTCCTTTTAATGGCTGGGTCTTTACCCCGGATCCCTAGCGCGTCAGAAAGTGCCAAGTGTGTTTGTGCGCTCACTGCATAGGAAGCATCCAGTGCCAGGCGATCGGGTGTGGGAATCCGGGGATGGCTCAATGAAAGGCTGCATGCAGTGATGGGTGGACTCAGGGATTGAGAGAGACAGAGTAGGTAATCAGGGACGTGCACTCACATAAGTAGATGGGCAAGATTCCCAGCAGTCGGGAAGCCTGAGGACCAGAACCACTTTTACAATAAACCCGTCATATTTGCAGCCATTCTCCATCAGACACAAGCAAATATACTGCAGATGACAGATACCTGAAACAAACACAGAAACATACTGTGGAGAGAGAAAAGAAGCAATTCTCCCAATGCAGAGATTGCAAAATCTCCAAAAAGACAGGGTCCAGAGATTGGAATTGAAACCGAGTATCTGGCACTGTGAGGCAGCAGTGTTGTGTCACCACGCTATCCAATGATGGATAATAGGATTAGGACAGTTACATTAGTATATTTTCGACAGTTAGTTAACAGGAATGCTCTCACGCAGGCTATCTAAGATTGGAAAGCCTTTATACAGCAGCAGAGGACGATTCAAGAAGTAATAAAGTGATGAAAACGAAAGATGTAAGCTTGCTTGCTTTAGAAAAGGAGATTGCAGGAGTTTTGTTAAGATATATAAAAGGGGAGAGTGAACATTCGACAACCAGAAATTGAGGCTGGCTGCAGAGAAATTGAAAACAAAGAATTGGAGAATGACCTGAATACGTACTTTCTGTCAATCCTCATAATGGTAGATCCTATGAACATTCCAGAACTTAAAGCGAGTCAAGGGTGATGAATGGATGTAGTGATCAGCGCTGAGGAGAAGGTACTGGGGAAGCTGCAATGTTTGAAAATGGATAAATCACACAGACTGGAAGGATAACAACCAATGTTATAAAGGAATTAGTGGAGGAGATTGTGAAAACATTGGTCGCGACTGTTCAGGAATAACTATCATCAGACAGAGTCCCAGAGAACTCGAAAATGGATAATGTGAAATCTCTGTGTAAGAAGGAAGAAAGGCAAAATACAGGAAATCATAGGGCAGTATAGCCTGGCATCGGCCATTATTAAGGATTTAGAGTGCATTGCTAGCAATGACATTGCAAAGTACTTGGAGGTGCATGGTGAAATAGGGCTGAGTCAGCATGGCTTCATCAAGGAGTGGTCCCGCTGACAAGTCTGTCAGAATTCTATCAGAAGATAATGAGAAGGTTTGACAAAGGGACGATGTGATCTCATTTGTTAATAGGCAGTGTGTTAACTTTGAAACTGTGTTAAAAAATATCATGTTAATTTATTGCATGCAACTTGGATAAACAGATGTACATAAACAAATAACATTGCAGAGGATCAATTCAATAGTAGATAAATAAAATAAGGATGGAGGATCGGGTGATGTGTTGTTTCTCTATGATGTGGGAGTGATGGACCCCACTGTGGTTCCCAGTGACCATGTCTGGAGTAAATGTCGCATGCAAGAAAAACTCTGGTTCTGAGTCGGTGAGCTGGAGTTTGAGCTTCAAACATTGCGAGGCACCAGGGAGGAGGAGAGTTCCCTGGATGCTGTGATTCAAGAGACAGTTACACTCCTTAGATCAACTGACTCAAATTCAGCCAGTGGTTAGAAAGCAGAGAGATTAGCTATGAGTGAGGCAGATAAAGGGATCCAGGAGGTAGAATTGCTGGAGTTCAAGAGTTTTGTTCCCTGTGTGGATGGGTTGGGGACTGTAGGGAGGATGAGCTGATTGGCCACAGCACCGAGTTGAGGAAAGCTTTCAAGTGGGGCCTGAGAAGAGAAATGTTCATGTAATTGGGATAGTATGGTTAGCGGTATAGACACTGTTCTCTGTGACCCGGATTGAGAGTCCTGAATGCGGCGTTACCGACTGTTGTTTGGGTAAGGGATATCTCATCTGGGCTGCAGGGGAACTTCGAGTGTGTGGGTAAAGATCCATTGGTCATGGTCTGTGTCGATACCAACGACAGAGATAACACTAGGACAGAGGATCTGCTAAGGCATACGAAGAGCTCGGAGCTAAATTAGAAAACACGATCAAAAAGGAAATAATCTCTGGATTACGGCCTGAGCCATGAGCTAATTAGCACAGGGACAGCAGGAAAATGCGTGGTTCAAAGTTTGGTGTGGGAGAAATGGGTTTGTATCATGGGACATTGACACCAACACTGGGGAAGGAGCGCACTATTCTGATCAGACGGTCTTCATCTGAACCGTGTTGGGACCAGAGTTCAAGCAAATCGCATAACTAGGGCTGTAGACTGGACTTTAAGCTGAATGGGGGTGTGGTGGTGTCAGTTATAGGGAAAATTATAAAACCCGAATTAAAGGAGCGGGTAAGACTGCAGATCTCAAGAAGCAGGCGTTTGGTATGCATTCCTTTGTTGGTCACAGTATTGAGTACAGGAGTTAAGAGGTCATGTTGCGGCTGTGTCGGACATTGGTTCGGCCACTGTTGGAATATTGCATGCAATTCTGATCTCCTACGTAACAGAAAGATGTTGTGAAACGTGAAAGGGTTCAGAAAAAAGTTACAAGGGTGTTGCCATATTTGGAGGCTTTGAGCTATAGGGAGAGGCTGAGCAGGCTGAGGCTGCTTTCCCTGGAGCATCGGAGGCTGAGAAGTGACCTTTTAGAGATTTACAAAATTACGAGGGGCATGGATATGATAAACAGACAAAGTCTTTTCCCTGGGGTCAGGGAGTCCAGACGTAGAGGGCAGAGGTTTAGGGTGAGAGGGGAAAGATATAAAAGAGACCTAAGGGTCAACGTTTTCAGGGAGAGGGTGGTACGTGTATGGCATAAGCTGTCAGAGGATGTGGTGGAGGCTAGTACAATTGCAACCTTTAAGAGGCATTTAGATGGGTATATGAAGAGAAAGGGTTTGGAGGTATATGGACTGGTTACTTGCAGATGGGACTGGATTAGCGATATCTGATCGGCATGGACATATTGGACCGAATGGTCTGTTTCCATTCTGTACATTTCGATGACTATAAAGCTTTAAGTTATTCAAATCTTCAGCACAGACGCAGAGTATGGAAAGTGTTAGCAATCAAACTTCAAACACTCAGGACAAACAAATGACGATGAGAAGAGGGATGGTTACTACAGGGCTGAACTGTTGTATCGGAATACATGCAGTATAAGGAATAAGGTAAATAAGCTTGTGGCTCATACACAAATTGGCAGATCGCCATCACGGAGACGTTGCTGCAAGAGGATCAGGATTGGGAGCTGAATATTCAAGGATATGCATCCTATCAAAAAGATAGGCAGTTGGGCAGAGTGGATGGGGCTGTCTTATTAGTATGAAATTCAATTAAATCAATAATAAGAAATGTTGTAAGGTAAAATGGTGTAGAATCTGTGTCGGTAGAATTGAGGAATCAAAAAGGTTAAAAACAAGTAGTTGGAGTTCTGTTCAGGCCTTCAAACAGTACTCAGGAGCTGGGGTGCAAGATACACCAGGAGCTAGAAAGATGTGTAGGAAATATAAAGTTACAGTGATCATGTGGGATTTCATTACGGAGGTAGGCTGTGAATTCAGATTGATGGTGGTTTGCAAGAAAAGGAATTTGTGGAATGTCTATGAGGTGGCTTTGAGGAACAGCTTGTGCAGGCAGATTAGATGAGGGAGCTTAAGGTGAAGAAAATCAGAGGAGGCAGTTAAGCAATATGATTGAATTTACTCTGCAATTTCAGATGGAGAAGTTATATTCGGAAGTAACGGTATTAAAGCTGAATAAATGCAACTACACAGACATAAGAGAGGAGAATTGACTGGTAGAAGGGCCCAGCAGGAGAGACAGTGGAGCAGCAATGGCAGGAGTCTTTTTGAGTAATTCGGGATGCAGCAGAGATTTACCCCGAGACAAATGAGGCCGAGTACATAGACAATGAGGTAACCATGACTGATGAGGGAAGTCAGCTATAGCAGGGAGTAAGGAAAAATTACTTTTAAAACCGCAATGAAGAGCTTAACCTCTGTCGTGGGTAAGATCCTGGAATCTATTGTGAAGGATGAGATTTCTGAATACTTGGAAGTGTTTGGTAAAATAGGGCAAAGTCATCATTGTTCCATCAAGGGAAGGTCATGCCTGACAATTTGTTGGAAATCTTTGAAGAAGAAATGAATAGGCTGGATCAAGTACAGCCAATGGATGTTATCCACCTGGACGCCAAGAAGGCCTTTGACAAGGTGTCACACAGGAGATGATTGAGTATGATAGGGGTCCGTGGTGTTAGAAGCAAGGTAGAGGCATGAATATGAACTTGCCTGTCTGACATAAAGCAGAGAATGGGGATAAAATGGTCCTTCTCAGAATTGCAGCCTGTGGCAAGAGGTGATCTACAACGCTCAGTGTTGGAATCGTAACTTTTTACTTGTTACGTTAACAATATAGATGATCGAACTGAGGGCACTCTGGCTAAGATTGCAGATGATACAAAGACAGGCAGATGAACTGGTCGCATAGAGAGGCTGAAGAAGGAATTAACCAGGTAAAAGTGTTGGCAGATGGATTCCAACGTCACAAAGTGTACGGTCATGCACTTTGTCACGAAGATTCGAGGCATGGTCTATTTTCGAAATGGGGAGAAAATTCAGAACTCTGAAGTGCAAAGGGACTTTAGAGTTCTAGTGCAGGGTTCTCTTAAGGTAAGCTTGTATGTTGAGTCAGTAGTTAAGAGGGCAAATGCACTTATTATTGATGGCATTTATTATGGGAGAAATTGAATATAAGAACAGGCTGTATACAGTTTTGGTCAGACTACATTTGGAGTGTTGAGCGCACTGTTGTGCCCCATATCTCAGGAAAGTTATACTGCCCCTGGAGTGTGTTCAGAAGATTTTCACGGGAATAGTCATAGGAGAGAAAAGTTTGTTGTATGGCGAATGTTTGAGTCTTTGGGTCTATACTTGATAAAGTTTAGAAGGAATAGACGAAATATAATTGAAACATACAGAATACTGAATGACCTGAACAGAGTGGATGTGCATAAGATGTTTCCATTGGCAGGAGAGACGAGGACCCAAGTACACAGCCTAAGCTGAAAGGGAACATCTTTTAGAATGTTGCGAAGGAGAAACTTCTTTAACCAGGGAATGGTGAATCTTTGTAATTTATTTGCAGAGAAGGCTGTGGGGCCAGGTTATTGAGTATATGTGAGACGGAGATAGCTTTTCAGATTATCCAGGGGATCAAGGGTTACGGGGAGAAGGTCGGAGAATGGGTTTGAGAAACTTATCAGCGATGACCAAAGGGCGGAGCAGACTCGGTGGGCTAACTGGCTTATGTCCGGCCCCTACGACTTATAGTATTATGGTTTAAACTTTAAAGATTCTTTTTACATCTCTGAGAATATGGATTCCTTTTCTTCATGAAGGTCAGAAGCTGGTGGAAATAGACAATAGGCAATAGACAATAGACAATATGTGCAGGAGTAGGCCATTCTGCACTTTTGCCTGCACTTATTCAGGAATTGTACTGAGGCTGAGGAGGAGACTGGGATGACATGTTGGTCGTACTGGGCAGAAATGGTGAGTGGGGAGGATATGAAAATATAAATTTGTGCAGGAGAAAACGAATCAAGGAGAACAGTTTGTTTCATCTTCAGATATTGATGCGTACTTTTTAAATAATGATTTGCTAGTTATAATATGTAAGGAATGGAATCTTTGATTGGAACTGAAAACATTGACTTGCACCTTTCCAAAATTTACATATCATGACCATCAATTCAGTTCAGACCGTTTCACTAGACAGATAGAGTGACTTACCAGGAACACCAACAATAGCAAGGATAGGATAGTAACCAGCTTGAATAACCATCAGTACATCTTCAATCCGCGATGTTAATGATTTCAAAGGCTGGGAAAGCCAGAAAAGACCCGAGGATAAACTCCTGTCCATTGTTGGAAATTTCCATTTGAATGTTCTCAGATCTTGATCCATTGTTGGAACACTCCAGTGTACTCTTTCCAGATTCTGATCTCTCCTCCATCTCTCCTTGAAGCTGCTGATCCCTGTTACTGGTGTTGATTATGCTCCCGCTCATACTTTGGGATTACACATTTATCACATTCCATTATTGATAGAAGACTGAAACTCCCTGGGGACTCATAGGATCCATGGAGAGTCGTATAATCACAATCGCTGAACAAACAGCTCCAGCTAACCGCTGTCAATGCGATACTGTTTTACTAAAATTCAAAATAACTTTGAACACATGCATTCTGGATGTGAGATGTGAGTGTGACAAAAGGAAGGAATGTTGGAGATGACATATTATTTACGTGTAATCATTCAGACTTCCCTGGATATAGAGGTAATGCCAGAGGTTTAACTGAATATAAACATGCTTCTCTGCTCATAAATGGAGAAATAAATCCGATAATTACTGATCAGTCATTGCAAAATCAGTAAAACATTGAGAGAACATCTTCCGTCCGTGATCTGATGGCAACATGTGCCGAAGACAATGTGGGTTTATAACAATCAAACGGCATGCATATGTTAACAGAGAATTGTATGTGACAAGTACAATTCAGATTGTTATTACAGAATCAGAGAGGGCAAGCGTGAGTGTTGATGCCATCCATGTTAAGGAACTGTGATGAAGTGTCATTTACTGACTTAAATTACATTGTGATTATGACATTGGGGAAAAGACAGAAGATGGAGAGGACTGGGGGACATGGCTGTTCAAACTGGGAAGAGGAGCATTGCTGTTCCCTAGTTATCAGTATTGGAACGGTACTCTTTGTAACTCATATGAAGAACAGATTCAAGGATAAATCTATAATGAGAAATTAGCAGAGACAATATTAATGAAATGTATTTATGCAATGGAAAATACAGGGACAAAATGATTTTCTATACAGACCAAATTATGCAAAGTATAAAGACATAAGTTTGTTAAAATGCACTCCTGTTATTGAGTTATATAAATTGAAACGTGGATGTGAAAACTGGAAAAGTGATGTGCAAACTGTATCAATCATTATTTGATCCACAGCGGAAATGCTGATTTCCTTTCTGTCAGTGATCCCCCTCACTGAGATTCTCTGGCCCAGTTTCTCACACAGTATCTGGAGGTTGGGTGGGAGTGTTGGGTGGGGTTCTCATTTCCTGCTGCTCATGGCACAGTTTATTTTTTAAAAATCCACCTTCACCATATAACTAATCTACGGTCTTTTGGGTTCTGTTTATCTGTCAGTAACATAGCTCTGTGATATTATTGGAAAACAATGATCTGGGACGACAGCCAGTATAGGCAGAGTGGTCACAGGGTATGGCACCCAGACAAATGGATTGCAGATCAGAGGAACTTCTAAATAAAACTTCCAACTTCTGTCTCTCCGTATTTATCTACCCTCATGCTGCCTTCTGATCTATCTGACTTCACTCTCATCTAACACCTCTTCCTCTCCCACTCGGTCAATCGGTCCCCTTTTTATCGTCTCTCAGTTTATCTCCATTCACTTTCTGTTCCCCGGTTTATTTCTCTCTCACGCCATCTGTCTCCACACGCACTCTCTATCTCCAGTTGTGCAGTTGAAGAGCTTGTGACCCCATAATGAGTTGACTGACCTCCATCGGTGTTATAATAATTCGGCAGTTCTCTCATCCACAATAAATACTTTAGGTGCCTGGTCAGATAAGCTGGTGCGGTGACAGGTACAGTTCACAATCACCCATTATCTCTTCCTGTTCTTCTCTGATGTACATCTGCCTTGAAATGTCTGTGCAAACAAAATAGACTGAATGAAATTCGAGCAATACAGAAGACGTTTATGACGGTGTATTTCATTTAGGAATTAATGAAGGATGAGATTCTAGAAAAACCTAAGCAATGAAAGAAAAACAGGGCAACACAACAAATAGCACATGAATACAACATGTGGCACCAAGTAGGCCTCATGGTATTATTCCTAGATTATCAATCCCGAAAATCAGCTCTTGTTCTGTGGACGCAGGTTAGTAAACCCGGCACTGCAGAAGGTGGAAATTCAATTCAATATTTTTTTTAAAGCTGGAATTAAGAATCTACCGATGAGAATGAAAGCTTTGCCGATTGTCAGAAAAGAAAAACCATTTGGCTTACTAATATCCTCCAATGAAGTAAACTTGCATCCTCACTCCAGACCCAAAGCAATGTGATGACTCTCAGTCGCGCTCTGAAATCGACTAGCGTGTCATTCAGTTCTCCCAATCGCTACAAAATCTCAAAGAAATGAAACCAGGTGGACCAACAGTTATCGATCTGACCACCGAAAACGTCAGTTGTGAACATCACTGTCGGACCTGCAAAGTCCTCCTTACTAACACCTGAGGGCTAGTGCCTTTATTGGAACAACTGCCTTACAGACTAGTCAAGCAACAGCCTGACATAGTCATGCTCATGAAATTATAACTGACAGAAATACCCCAGAAACCACCATCACCATAACTGGATATGTCCTGGCCCAAGGTCAGGATCAATCCAGCAGAGGGGGCAGCTCAGTGCGATACATTCTGGAGGTAGTTGCTCTGCGAGTCCCCAAAAGTAACACCAAACCCAATGAGGTCCCATGGCTTTAGATTAAACGTGGGCAAAACGGCCTTACTGATTAACATGTAACGTCATTCCTCAGCTGGATCAGTACTCCTCCATGTTGAACAACGCTTGGAGAAAGCACTGACTGTGAAAAGGGCACAAAGTTTATTCTCGCTGAGGAATTTCAAAGTCAACCACCAAGAGTGGTTTGGCAGCAGCACTACTGATCACGCTGGTCGGATCCTAAAGGACATATCTACTTGATTGGGTCTGCAGAAGGTAGTGAGGGAATGAACGAGAGGGGAAAAAAACATACCTGACCTAATCCTTACCAATCTACCAACTGCAGATGCATCTGTCCATGACAGCATCAGTAAAACTGACCACCACACTGTCGTTGAGGAGACAAAGTCTCACGGTCATGTTGAGAATAAACAGTATAGTGTTGCGTGGCACTATCACCATGCGAAATGGCGCAGACTTCAAACAGATCTAACAACTCAACACTGAGTATCCATAAGACGCTGTGGTCCAACAATAGCAGAAGAACAACAAACCAGCACAATCTGTAATCTCATGGCGCAGCATATAAGCCACTCAATCATTACCATCAAATCAGAAGATTAACCCTAGTGCAATAGAGAGTGGAACAATGAGAAAAAAAACTGCTCAAGTATGTTCTGTACATATAACTCAGGACAAATTCAAACCAGCCAAATACCGCCTCATTATCAATAAAGTGGTGGAAGCGCTCATCAACAGTGCGATCAAGCAGCTCCTGCTCAGCACTAACCTGCTCAGTGACGCCCAGTTTGGGTTCCACCGGGGACACTCAGCTCCTGTCCTCACCACAGTCTTTGTTCAAACATAGAAAAAGGAACTGAATTCCAACACTTGAAAATCAAGGCTGCATTCTTTCAAATGTGGCATCAAGGAACCCAAGCAAAAAGGATATTTCGAGCAAGTATTTCATTATTGGAGTTATACATGACACATAGGAAAACGGTTATTGTTGGTGGAGGTCAGTCATCACACTTCCAGTATATCTCTGCAGCAGTCCCTCAGGATAATGTGGACGTAGGTTTGCTCCATGAGCTGGAATGGTCATTTTCAGATGTTTCGTCACCATACTAGGCAATATCTTCAGTTGCCCTCCGGATGAAACCTAGGTCTAAACACCTTCTGTTGCTTCATCAATGGCCTTCTCTCCATCATAAGGTCAGTAGTGGGGATATTCGACGATGACTGCACAATGTTCAGCACCATTTGCAAATGCTCAGTTATGGAAGCAGTCCATACCAAAAGGCGACAGGATCTGGACAATATCCAGGCTTGGGCTAATAAGTGACAAGTAACACTGGCACCACATAAATGCCAGACAATGAATATCACCAATAAGAAACAATATAACCACTTGGTATTCAGCAGCATATTTGTCACTAAATTCCCCTCCCCACCACACTATCAATACATTTCGGGTTACCAATGACCAGAAACTCAACTAGACTTGCCACATAAATATAAGAGCAGATCAAAGGCGAGGAATATTGTGCGTTAACTCACCTCTTGTCTTCCCAAAGCATGCTCACCATCTACAAGACACAAGTCAGGTGTGAGATGGAATACTCCCCAATTGCCTGAATGAGTGCAGCCACAACGACACTGAAGAAGCTTGACACCATCCAGGACAAAACAGCCCAATTGATTGGCACAACATCCACAAGCATTCACTCCATTCACCACCTATGCCCAGTAGCAGCAGTATGTACTGTCGACAAGACAGCACCTTTCAATCCTACAATCAGTTCCATCTTGAATGACAACGGCAGCAGGCTTTGGCGAACATCACCACCTTCAAACTCCCTTCCAAACCAGTCAACATCCTGAGTTGGAAATATATCACTATTCTTTCACTGTTGCTGGGTCAAATCCCTGGAATTCCCACCCTCATAGCATTGTGGATTAACTCACAGCAGGTGGACTGCAGCGGTATAAGAAGGCAACTCCGCACCACCTTCTCAAGAGGGTAACTAGGGACGGAAAAGAAATGGTGGGACCATCCAGCGATTCCCATAACCAAAAAATAAGATTAAAAAGTTCCAAGTTGAACACCTCGATGTAACAGGTTTTCTGATGTGAACATGAACAGGAAAGCAGTGTTTCTGATACTGAACGTTTTCGACCTTTCTGTTATTAGAAAGGTGTTCAGTGTGCCATGGCATATTGTTGCTGAGTGCTGTGATAAATTGCACCTGTTTTATTAAATGCAATATTAGTGTAACAGAATCGATCCATCAAAAATACCAGATTGAAAATGACAATCATCGTCGAGACAATGTACTCCCGCCAGATGAGACTCACAGATAGCAGCTTACATTCAACATCTTATTGCGCTACTGCTTAACACTCAATCCTCCCACCGTCCATATTACAGGGGTTACCATTAACCAGAAGGTGAATTCAAATCAAAATACAGATACAACGGTTACAAGACCAGGTCTGAGATTTACAATTCTGCACTGAATAATAGACTGTATGACAATACAGGTATGCTATATAGCAATAGATTTAGGCCATTCAGCCTATCTCTTCACTCTGAAACTGTTTCATTTTTGTCATAGTCTCTATATCTTCTATACTCTAACTGTATCAATCGTTGCAGTAATCGCTTAGTATCAATTAATTGCGACCCCCCCTTCTTCTAAATTCCATTGAGTACAGACATAGAGCCCTCAACTGCCGCTCATATGACAAGCCATCATTCCCAGGATAGATCATGTCCAACACCAGTAGATCCTTCCCCAGAACAGCTCACGATACTCCAAATCCCGTCTATCCCCATAGCCCATTACATTCTCAGGAGTATATCTCCGCTCTTGTATTCTCACTCTCTTGAAATGAATGTTAACATTGCATTTGCTTTCCTCACAGCCAACTGCACCTGCACATTAACCGTAAGAGAGGACGATGACTCCAAACTCCTTTTGTGCTTCAGATTTCATGAAGCCTTTTAGAACATAGTGTCTGCCTGTATTCCGCCTACTGAAGTGCATAATCTCACATGTTCCCATATTGTGTTCCATCAGCCATGTGTTTTCCCAGAATCCTAAAGTGTCCAGGTCTTTCTGCAGCCTCCCACTTCCTCAATATCACCTGCCCATCCAATCATCATTGTATCATCTGCAAACCTAATAAAACTGCCGTCAGGTCAGATGGTTCACGTAAATGGTATTTCTTGACTACCTAAGGACTATTCACCATTTAAAAGGCACAACGCTCAAGATGGTTAAAGCAGCATGACTAGAATTACACCTGAAATGCCTTCACTCCTTGCACCACTGGCACTGAAAGCCTGCTCACCATTTTATTATGAATTTACTCCATTCTGGTGAAACAGAACTTGATGGCGCACGATCCCAGTCTATTAATGGCAATCTGTCTCAATGCTGACTGTGTGGTTCTCACACCAACGAATGTCATTTTGTGTTGAAGACGACAGAGGGAGGTGGCGGGAGGGGATTTCGATCACAAATGACTGTGTGACTGTCACTGAGGGCTGACACAGGCCGCGAAAGCCCCAGATGTACCTGTGACTGCTGTCACCGCTTCAGGCATGGTCAGCTTTTCAGTGAGTCAAATCAAAGAAAGTGATGGGCCTGGACAGTGTTCCTGGCTAAGCATTCAGATCCTGCTTGTACCAACTAGCAGAGGTATTCACATACAACTTCAGCCTCTCCCTCCAGAAGCCGAAGTCCCAATCTGATTCAAGAAGGCTATCATCGTCCTCGTGAGAAAGCACATGGAACATGCCCTTTAGACGACCATCCACTGACTCAGACCTCAATAATCATGAAGTGCTTTGAGAGGCTGTTTATGGCCTACACCAACTCCAGTCTCCCAGCCTGACTTGCTGCACTATAATTTGCTGACTAATGTAACGGGTCCACAACAGATGCCACATCCGAGCCTGCATGCATCACTCGAAGACCTGGACAACAAGGACAATTACACCAGACTCCTGCTCATTGACTAAAGCTCCACATTTAAAATCATTATCCCTTACAGATTAATCAAAAACTCCACGACCTTGGTCTCGGTTTCATCCTCTGCAACTGGCTCCTCGGATTTCTGACCCACAATCGTGAAGATAGGTTAAAATCACCTCCTCCACAATAACAATGAACACGAAGGCTGCTGAAGGATGTGTTCTCAAAACCCGACAATACTCCCTGTACCCCCACGGCTGTACCCTCAGCCCACTACTGTCCTCCCTATACACCCATTGCTGTGCTCTCAGCACCTTACTTTATGCCCTGTACACCCACGGATGTGCCCTCAACCCCCTACTGTAATCCCTGTCCACCCATGGCTATGTCCTCAGCCCTCCACTATCCACCCTGTACACCCACGGATGTGACCTCAGCCCCTTAGTGTGTTCCCTGTACACTCACGGCTGTGCCCTAAACCAACTATTGTATTCTTTGTAAAGCCACGGTTGTTTCTGCGGCCCCCTAATGTCCTCTTTGTACAACCACGGCTGTGTCCTCAGACCCCTAATATCCTCCCTGTACACCCACGGCTGTGTCCTCAGCCCTCTACGTACTCCCTGTACAGCCACGGCTGAGTTTCCAAATTCCAAACAACGCCAGCTACAAGTTCGCTGATGACATAACTATCGCAGTACGGATATTAAACAACAACGTGTCAGAATCTAGAAAGGAGATAGAGAGCTGACTTTATGAAGAAAGGAGGGGAACACACCCCATCTACATCAACCGTTAGAGGGAGTGCAGAGCATCAAGTCCCTCGGAGTGATGATAACTCACAACCTGTCCTGATGTTCTCACATAGGTCCGACGGTCGGGAAGGTTCAACAATGCCTCTCCTTCCTGAGGTGATACAGGAAATTCAGCATGCACTACTTCTACAGATGCACCATTGAGAGTGTATTGTCCCGGTGGATAACAGCCTGGTACGCAACTGCTCTACTCAGGATTGTTAGAAACTACAGAAGGTTGGGTGCAGAGCTCTGACCAACACGGACTCTAACATCCCAACCATTGATTCCATTTACATGGTTCGTTGCCGCAGAAAGGCTGCCAACATCTACCCCAGATTACTGAGGGAAGGGAGACAGGAAATATCTGGGGCATTAACAGATATCTTTGTAGCATCCTTGAACACGGCTGAGGTCGTGGAAGACTGGAGAATTGTAATATCCCTTGTTTAAAAAGGTAGTAGGGATAATCCAGTCAATTACAGACCGGTGAGACTGATGTCAGGGGTAGGGAATCTGCCAGAGAAGATACTGAGGGATAGGATCTACTCTCATTTGGATGAAAATAGTCTTGTCAGTGATGGACAAGTGACAAAGTTGATTGATGAGGGAGATACTGTAGATGTCATGTACATGGACTTCAGGAAGGCGTTTGGCATGTTTCCCCTCGGTCGGGTTATGGAGAAAGTGAAAGTCACATGGTGCGCTAGCTACGTGGAGAAAGAACTGGCTGGGCAACAGGAGGCAGAGAATACTAGGGGGAGGGAGTTTCTCAAAATGGAGAACTGTGACCAGTGGTTCCATTTAAGATGTTTCTGGAAAGACACATGAATGGGCAGTGAACAAAGGGATACAGTTCCTTCGTAAATAGGCGACAGGTTTAGATAGAGGATTTGGATCGGCGCAGGCTCAGACCACCGAATGGCCTGTTTCTGTGCTGGAATATTTTGTTCTAACTTTATCAAAGACCCATCACACCCCAGTAATGTTCCCCCACTACCTCTCCCATCAGGCTAAAAGATATGGAAGCTTGAAAACACTGAGCAACTGGTTCATTATAAGTTTCTTTCTGACTGTTATTAGACTGATGAATGTACTCTCTAATCTCAGATAATACTGATCTTGTTCATGTTGATCTCGCCTCGCGCACGCCGTGTGCAGCGTAACCTACATGCCTCTCAGACATGTTTTACAGCCATCGTTCTGCACATCCTTGCTTACTATGATCAGCCTGTACACCTTGGTACAGGTCAAAGTAAATCCTCATCTTCCTCCCCCCAGCTCACTCCGTGCTCTCTCTGGTCCTCACCCCCAGCACCTCCCATTCCCCACCCCAGCTCACTGTGACCCCATCCCCAGCTCACTGTGACCCCATCCCCAGCTCACTGTGACCCTATCCCCAGCTCACTGTGACCCCATCCCCAGCTCACTGTGACCCCATCCCCAGCTCACTGTGACCCCATCCCCAGCTCACTGTGACCCCATCCCCAGCTCACTGTGACCCCATCCCCAGCTCACTGTGTGCTTTGTGTCTCACTATTTCTCTCACACTGTCTGTTCCCTTGTATTTTCCTTTTCTCTGTCTTCTGTTTCTTTCCCTGATCTTACTATCTCCCCTTCTCCCTGTCCATGTGACTGTTTGTTTTTTGTTTTGTTTCCTTTCTCTGTTTTACTGACTGTCATTCTGTTTCCCTCGCTGTGTTCTCTCTCTCCTTATACGTGTCTGTCTATTTCTCCCTCGTTGCATTCTATTCATGTGCATAATAGTGTGACGGTAACAGCTCTTCCCAGGACCAGACGAAACTACAGACGGTTGTGTGCACAGCCCAGACTATCATGGAAGTCAACATTCCATCCATTTATACTTCTCATTGTGAGCGAAAGGCGGGCAACATAAAATATCTCTCCAAAACCGGTAATGATTTCCTATAACCTCTTCCAAAAGGGAGAAGATACAGAGGCTTGAAAACATGGAACAGCATGGTCAGGAACACCTTCTTCCTTACCTTAATTACACTGACGAATTGAAATCTCTCACTTTTCAAATCTTGCGAAAGTCGCTCTTGCTTTGCACACCTCCTGTGCAGCTGTCACCTTGTGTGCCTGACTCTGCGTAAGTGCCATTGAGGCTCAAGGTCTTCTCAAGGGCAATCAAATGAGTGAACCAATGCTGGCCCAGCCATCGATACCTATTTCACATTAATAAATTTAAGAAGATGACGACACTCAGTGAAGACAGACAAGTGGGATCAAAACGCTTTAAATGTGATCTTCGATATACACAGGTATCCCTCAGTATCTGAAGGTAGAGTGTTCCTACAAAACCTTTCATAAGCTGATATGGCGTAAAGCAAAGTAGCATTAATTTATGTGGGAAAAAAATCATCTTTCTTGGTAAAAGTGAAAATCCTCTTCGGATTTCTTTTGGTTAGCGAAAACAGGACGTAATGGAGGTTTTTTGGAAACTGAAGTGGCAAAAAGCGAATTTTTGAAAAGCGGGTTATCCATGTACCGGCATGGGCATGATATTCAGGAAGATGGGAACAGTTAAAAATAAATGAGGTGAATCTCACATTTTATTTCCATCCCAGATGATTATCATTCGATTTGTTTGTTCTTTTTCTTCTATCTCTTTCTTTCTCTATAGATTTAACTCACTCCTCCTCCCCTTCAAAGCAGACATTCCTGCAACCAACATTATTCACACTATTTTCCAACTGTTTTCAGTTCATAAAAGCTCCCCAGCAATTTCTGTTCTGTTCTTTGCATTTCTCATGCAATATGAGATCTCCAGGATCTTCTTTTATTTGGTTTAAGCTTCAAATTTGTTATTCCATGGGAAGTCAGCATCTCTGCCAGGCTCGCATTTGTTAATCATCACTAATTGTCCTGATTGTGAGGCCATTCCACAAGCCAATATAAAATCAAGCACATTAATATGGGTCTGAAGTCGCACTTAACCCAGACCGGGTAGTAACATTTGATTTCTTTACCGAAGGTCATCAGTGAAACAGCAAGATTTTCAGACAAAACATGGGCTTATGTTTCTTTTTCGTGAAATTCACTTTTATTCCAATTCTTATCATTTTTATTGAAGTTCTGCCATCAGCTGTGGTAAGACTTTAAACAAATCGCTTGAAACAATGTCTTTCGTTTAATAAGCTTTTCTCCTGAATTACATCCAGCAACATTCTTACTCTGATACATTGTCCTAATCATGAAGTACCGTCCGAGACAAGAACAATTTTGAGATTGAAATACTTGTAACTGGAAAAATGACCAGAAGAGAGCTTGAAACATATAGTCTGAATTTTAGCAACGTGCAGGCAATGGTTTGTTCAGCCACTGACGCAGAGATGGAGATTGGGGATATTATGGGCTGGTAGTGGACAGGGTTCGTGACAGAGAGATCACGAGACATAAATCAGTCAGGGCAAAAAGGGATCTCTAGGTTGTCCGTAGTTTTGTTCTGAGATGTTTGTAAGAGAGTGGTCTGCAATTCAGATGAATGGAGACAGCAAGTTGAATTGAAGATAATAGTTTGTTTCTTTGACAAATATAGATAACAGAAATTGCAATGAAGTTCAAAATTGTTTATGGGATTAATGAATGGACAGAGGTCGAGAATACCAACAATGGCGAGAATAAGTTAGTAACATACTTTTCACCCCGCCCAAAATAATAATCAGTACCACTAATATCCGATATAGTAGAAATTCCAAACAGAGGGAAATGTTGAAAATACCCAAGGAAAGGCTCCTCTCCATTGGTGTAATTATCCAGTCCATTATTCTCAGAGTCAGATCTGTCCTATCCATGTTGTTGCAGCTGCTGATCTTTGTTATTGTTGGAGCTGGTGCATCGGCTCAAACATTGGGAGAGCGCACTGAGTGAAGCCCCTCACCAATAGGAGAGGGAAACCCCCCCAGCGACACAATTACAATGCATGGAGACTGACATCAATCACAGTCACTGAGCAAACAGTTCTAGCTTTCAATACAGCACATTCAGTTCACAATATAACTGGACTGGACTGGATGCTGAAATCGCTGGTTATTGGTCGCATCTCCCATCAACAATTCCTTTAATAAAGTCAGTTGTGAGGGAGAATGATGGATGTTTTCTTATCACAGGCTACATGGCTCTGCTCTGTTATACGTTTGCAATGCTGTAACTATCTTACCCCGAATTTCCGCCCCTCCACTAAAAAAAGAAACACAGTCAAGATGTTGTTACTGTGCTGACCTCTCCCTCACGGGAACAAACCAGCCAACACACTGTCACTGGGCACAGTTGCTCTGCACACAGACAGGAAGTGTGCACTTCTCTGAATGTTCCTCTCCCTGCTCTAATACAGAAACGTTGGACCTTCCATTCATAATATGCTTCAGTAATTAATTTATCCAAATTGACAAGCATCTTAATGCAGCTTTATTTGCTGTAAAACAGTAATTTTTCCACTCAGCCCAAAAAAAGTGGAAGTATTCATTAAGACGAAAGAATTAGTGAGTCAGGTTTAGCTAGGATGTAGGGCGGAATGGGAGCAGTAGCTGAGGAGACCGCATGGGGAGAACAATGATATTCCCCAGTCATCATCACTCTTAACGTCAGATAGAATTAAATATAGTTCACAACAAGGAACGAGCCAACGTTTGTGAGATGCAATGCTGAATGACAATGTGAGCTGAACAGTATAATAGTAAATGTGATAAAGTGAACTATATTTTATATACACACCATTTAATCATTGGGAATACAGATTGAGTAGGTTCACCGCATCTGAAGCTTTTACAATTAAAAGCAGATGCTAATAACAAAATGTACAGGGGTATGGGGACAATACAGGAGAATAATAGTAGAAATATTCGCTCAATCCAAACTGGAAGAGTCAATGGGCTTAGTGTTCGCCACCTTTGCTTTATTAATTCGATATCTTGATGTTATTAACAGGAATTGAAAGCTTTTTGAGATTGGGGAGACAAGCTAGTTCAATGAAGGACACAGAGTGTTCCATCATCAATAATCTATCCCTATTATTTCATGAAGTTCAGCTGCATCTACAATGTGTTTTCAAACAAAATAGATTTCCAGAGATTTACAAGATGTTCAGAATGTGTTTGTACTTTCTATCTTAAAGAAGAAACAGGTTTCGTCTGTAATTCGGGTGTGACAGACACACCAACTGTAATAGAAACAAGAAAGTAACATATTGTCCAAATATTACTAAGGTCAACATGTAGACCTGTCAAGAAACATGAAATATAGAGATAATGGAAACATGAAATACAAACTGAAAATGCTGGAGAAATGAAAAAGATGAGGAAGTATCTGCAGAGAGCAACAGAATTAACATATGTAAAATGACGTGACACTGTTCTGAAAAGTCATATTAGAATCAAAGGTTAATTTTTTGCATCTCTGCTCAGATGTTGTCAGATCTACTGAGTTTCGTGCCAGCTCTTTTGATTGTTTTCTTCTTTCTGAACTGTGACAAAGTGTCTGATCTCAATGATAGCAGCAAAGCTGTTATCTTAGTTGAAACTCGAGTAATTTGTTATGGACATTAAATGAGAAATTACAAAGTTCGTATTTATTACAGGGTTCTAAATATCGATGACGTATTATATTGCAAGAACTTGCGATGAAAATGTTGAAACAAAACGGAAGTTGCTGTAAATGCTCAGCAGGTCTGGCATCATCTGTGCAAAGAAATCAGAGGTAACGTATCAGGTCCAGTTCCCCTTCCGCAGAACTGATGGTAACAGGGAAAATATTGGTTTATACGCAGAAGACACTGGATAGCTCTTAATGGAGACTGTTAGTAGCTAACAATAGGGGGTGAGTAATAGAAGGCTATGTGACAACTTGGCCTGGAGTATGGGTAGGGGGCTAGGACATTGGGGAGTTCAGGCCCGAGAATTATTGAACTGGATGATGAGTCTAAAGGGCTGCAGTGTCCGCACATGGAAAATGAGATGTTCTTCCAGCTTGCTCTGAACTTGCCTGGAAAATTGCAGCAAGCCTGACACAGAGATATTGGTCAGGGAACAGAATGGGCTGTTAAACTGGCAGGCAACTGAAAGCTCAGAGTCATTTGCAACGGTCACCCAGTCCACTCTTCATTTCCTCGATGTAGAGGAGATCACATTACCAGAAGCACATGTAGTAGACCAGATTCTGAGAAATGTTGGTAAGGTGCTGCTTCACCTGGAGGGCATAGTTGGGCCCTTGGATAGTGATGAAGAGGAAGGTAAATGGGAAAGTGTTACATCTTCGGTAGGGGAAGTGAAGTGGACCTGTGTTGGGAATTAATAAAGAGTAGACCAGTGTGTCCCCTGGAGGGAATGATCCCTCTAGAAGGTAGATAAGGGGCGAGAGGTGAATATGTGCAGGTGGGGGCATCTCGCAGGAGGTGGGGAACATCGGGCTGATGATCCTCTACATGTGAATGCTGCTGTGATAGTAGGTAAGGACAAGGGAAACTCCGTTGCTAGAGGGAAGGTGAGGGGTAGGCTTGAAGTGCAGGAGATGGGTCAGACTCGTTTGAGGACCGTGTTGACAACAATGATGGGGAATCCCTTCATTGAGGAACAAGGTGGATATTTCAAAGTCTTCCTTGTTGAATTTAGTATCATCAGAAGCAACGTGGTGGAGATAGAGGAACTGTGGGAATGGCATGTAGTCTATGTAGAAAACCTGGTGTGAGGACGTATACTCCAGGAAGCTGTGGCAGTCGGTGGGATAATACTGGATAGCAGTGGCTTGTCTATCCCCGGAAATTGAAGCAGAGATGTTGAGGAATGAAAGGAAGGAGTCAGAGATAGACCAGATGAAAGTGATGGAGAAGTTCAAATTCCAAACGACATCACTGAACTTTTCCAATTCCGGACGAGAGAGATGCAGCCGCGATGACATCATCTGTATATCGGACAAAGAGTTGTGGATGGGTGCTGAAATAGAACTGGAACAGGGAATGGTCGACATACCCCAAGAAGAAACAGGGAGACGTGTGTGTCCATGCACTTCCTCTGTGTGGCAGGAGCAAGCTGAAACAATGGGTCAGCCCAGGCAGTTCTGTTTGTGAATTTTTGGGGGGAGATAGAAGCGAGCACTGATAGCAGAGGACCATCAAATTGGGGGCAGTTAGGGGGGAGAGGTGAGTGGTGCAGGGATCTCTCGATGAAATATGATCAGATATCATAGTTGATACAATGGCATGATGTGCCAAGGTAAGGTCATAGTGCAGGGGGAGATTAGAGGAGGTATCTGAGAGTGGGCGTACAACATCTGCAATTTCGAAATCAGTTCACCAGAATTATTGGGACAGGCTGAATAACACAGTCAGAGTTGGATATAAGCACATGGAGTGTAGGCTGTTCAGACAGTGACAGGTTGGATTTGGTGAGGGGAGTGCAGAGTAATTAAGACAACCAAGTCATGTGGAGATTTCTCAGGTAAAGGCCAGAGCGATGGATCCAGGTGGAGGGAGAGTGTTGCTGCTGGGTAACAGTGTATATGGGACAGGGAGAGGAATCTTACCGAAAGAAATGGGCACTGAGGTGAAGACAGCGGAAGAGCTCAACTTAATGTCATGCCTAAAATTCTTGAAAGTGAGGGCACAGAGAGGTAAAGTTCAGACATTTTCTAAGTACAGAACATTCAGCATCAGAGAGTGGCAGTTCAAGAGGGATGGTGAATAAACGACAGGAGGTGGAATTGGGGGATGGCATGGAGTCAGCGGGCATGATATGGAAGGGGAAGAAGTTTCCAGTGGGTCAAGGCCATCTCCATGTTGTTACAAATTGTGTGTCCAGTACATTTGGTTAGCACAATGAATAAGCCGGTGAATAAATTAGAATTGTGGATTGGTAAAGCCTTGAGACAACATGATACGGTGCTGCTGCACAGAGAGAATGTTGATCTCAGTGGTACTGATATCGCACGATCAGTCCTCAGAAAGTAACTGATTGAAAATAATTGGGAAGGTAATCTTATTGTAACGTCCTGATTTCACTGGATGACACTCAAGCAGCAAGAACTTACTTTTTGTAGACTTCAGACCAATCTGAAAACATTATATATCTTGATGTTATTAACAGGACAAATTGATCCATGGTTTATGAATGCACTAGCAAGGGCAGAGTTTATTTGTCATTCCCAATAGCTCTGGCGAAAGTGTCACTGATCAGTCACGAAATTACCAGTGCAGAATTTCCTGCGATTCAGCTTGACCACCGTTTACTCAGGATCTCTGATGTCACATGAGTCAAATACTACTTTGATGCAGTGCAAGTTACTCTGACCTCACCTCAATTGACATTGGAAAATCAGTTAAACGAATAGAGAACAAAAGGATAGTATATGGCCTGCTCACAATGTTTAAGGGAAAACTGATGCATGGATTTCTGAATCTGAGGAGAGGCTTGACTTATTTGTGATGAGGCTGTTTGGTTAAACGCTGTGACAGAGAGACAGAAAGATACTCCACTCTGTACCATGAGGAACCAAACCAGCCTGTTCACGGTGCATCCGACAATGACAGAAATTCACTATTGTCTGTTCCTATTGGACATTCATCATCGCAATTTCATCATTTACTGATGACAAATAGCAGCACAGAAGTCAGCGGCTCCCATCATGCCAGTTGGAAAGCAAAAAAGGGGAAGGGGTGGCCAGAGAAAATGGGAGTAACTGGGGAATTGGTGGATCTTACAGTGGGAGTGGCAGAAGAAGAGTGTGAAGGGAGATCATCAGTGGAAGAGTATGTAGCAGCAGAAGGGGTAGCGCAAGGGAAGTAGGAGTCTAAGAAAAGAGTAGGATGGAGGAGGAAAAAAGGCAGATGAAGTTTTAGTGACAGGGAAAAGCTTGCTTTTGTTGTAGTGAGATTGGATGAGAAAACATCACCGTACAAGAAAATCGGGATCTGGATTCCATTCAAAATGTAGAAAGGATTCCTTGTATTTTCTCTTCTATCACTTGATTCTTGTTCAGGTTGGACATTTATTATATATTTCTATATCTCCATCAAGTGCAGGCGCCATGTTTCTTTCTCCCCTGCTGTGGTGTTTCAATATTTTTGATTTTATTTGCAGTATATATTTGCTTGCAATTCAAGGTGGATATGAGAATATGATTTGATCTTCTGTAGTTTGCCCATAACATAGAATCTAATTGAATATTTAACCTCATCACACTCGCTGATTTAAACAAACAATGAATGAGTCCACCCTGCACATGAAAAATTTCTTCAGCTCTACCATTTGCAGGGAATGTTATAAAGAACAGTGCCACGCAAAGTGCTAATGTTCCACTTGCAAGGTGCCAAACCCTAGTTTATCCTACATTATTTACAAGGTTTATAAATAAAACATGCAGAGGGGCAAAGCGTAAAAGGTGAATTCAACTCTGTGTCGAATATGCTATTTGTGGCTCCCTCGTAAAATGTGTTAACTACATCACTTATAAATTACCAAAATAGGAAAAGCAAGTGACTGGAATTGTCAAATGACCCTCTGAATAACATCTGGAGAACAGGAAGGAAATCACGGGTTGTTTGCGATAGTCAGAAATGACGATTGTGAGAATGTGGAAGGTGGGGAGCAGTGGAATGATGACCAATGTTATGGATGACACAAAGATGAGCTGGGTGGATCACAGTCAGGAGGAAAGTGTTAGGCTACAGGAGAATAGAAGCAGATTATTCAGATAGGTAGATCAATGGCCTGATTAAATTTAACACCGATAAATTGGGAAGATTCAAGTCAGAAGTAACAAGACAATGAATACTCAAAAGTGAGTATGAAAGAGGACGGCTACATTTGCTCGTTTTTTCTTTGCAGCAGGGAAGGTTGAGGATGGAACCTGGTACAGGTGTACAAGAGCATAAGGGGTATGGAGAGGATAAACAGACAGCAACTGTTTTCCTTAGTCAAAGGAGCAAAAACAAAGGGACACACTTTTAAAATGAAAGGCAGGAGATTGAGAGAGGATTTATTGAATTGAATATGGAATATGAACTGAGAGGGTGGTATGAATCTGGAATGCGTTGCCTAGTGGGGTGGTTGGGGCAGGTAACCACAAAAACGTTTAAAAAGCCTTTGGATGTGCACTTGCTGGCACAGGCGTGATGAGCCTGTTTTTCATTGCACGATTCTTTGCAGTGGCAGCCAAGAACACTCTGATATATTCTGAAAAAATAAGCAATGGCAGTTGCTGCTTTGTTCCTTTGACTGTACTCAATAAGTGGCTATATTACAAATCAGCATCATCTCATGAAGCTTCAGCACTTACTCAACCAAAGTCAGCCCAGCCATCTCTGGGAACATCCAGGGTAATTCACATGCTCTGTGCAAGCATTGTCCAACAACAGCACTGATATTGTTCTGGCTGTTTTCCACCATGATTATAATCACAGCCATAAGTTGAACACAGCTTTTCCTCCATTATAATACAGCTCTTTAGAAATAAGGATGTTATTTCTCTGAAGCATAATAAATTAATTCCCAGGTATTCACTTTGACAAAGAGCAAGTTTTCCTGTATTTTTTTGCCAATTGTTTGTCTCAGAATTCACCACCCCAAACTTTTCCCACTTTAACATTTTCTTGTTCACTGACTCCCTGATCTCACACACCTCACTCCCTCACATCCCCCACACTCTCCATCCTGATTGATGAATCTCTGAAAAACCTGCGCCTCCTCTCGATAATTTATTCCAACTCCCAATTCACATTTTGGACTGATTTGATTCCTTCTCTCGACATGGTCATTAAACTGGCCGTGCCTGATGTCCTATTCACCTCGACCTTCTACTCAGTTACTGATCTGCTGCTTTGGTTCTCACTCTCCTGGTTTATTCAAATCTATATGACTCCCACTAGCAAACCTCCCCACAAGGATATTGTTTCTCGTCCACTTAAGATGCAACCTGCCATTTTGGTATAGGTCCCAAATGTTTTGGATGAGATCCCAATGATCCAACAATCTGAAACCCTCACCATTGAAGGAGCATGTTAACAACATGTTAAGCTATACTGTCTTCCTCATGCTTCCCTCTTTTCCACATGGCACGGGGAGTAATCCATAGATTACAGAGGATTGGTCTCTCTCTCTCTCTCTCTCGCACCACCCCCCCCCTCCCCCCACACACACACATTCAGAAGAAAGACAGACAGACAGACACCAAATTACTTTGCAGAAGAATACAAATAACCTTAAAATAATGGAAATGATGACTGGAATGAAGGATTTAGTTAAAGGGAGGATGAGAGAAATTGCGCTTCTTCTGGATGTCAGTTTGCTCGCTGAGCTGGAGAGTTCATTTTCAGATGGTTCATCACCATACTCGGGAATATTATCAGTGAGCCTCTGGTGGAGTGCTGGTGTTACGTCCCACTTGCTATTTATGTGTTTAGGTTTCCTTGAGTCAGTGATGTAATTTCCAGTATTGGTGATTTTATTTCCCATTCTTTTTCTCAGAGAGTGTTAGATTAAATCAACATCGATGTGTTTGTTGATCGAGTTGATGGAATGCTATGCTTCTAGGAATTATCGTGCGTGTCTCTGTTTGGCTTGCCCTAGATGGATGTGCAGACGCAGTCGAAATGGTATACTTTCTTATCTGTATGTAAAGATACTAGTGAAAGTGGGTTATGTCTTTTTTTTCTGGCTCGTTGTTGTTCATGTATCCACGTGGCTAGTTTTCTGCCTGTTTGATGTAGTGTTTGTTACAGTTCTTGCAAGGCTTATTCTTCATGGAGCAGAACAGCCTCAGGCGACTGACTGTGTGGAGTTTGCACGTCCTCCCCGTGTCTGCGTGGGTTTCCTCCGGGTGTTCCGGTTTCCTCCCACAGTCCAAAGATGTGCAGGTCAGGTGAATTGGCCATGCTAAATTGCCCATAGTGTTAGGTAAGGGGTAAATGTAGATGTCGGGGTATGGGTGGGTTACGCTTCGGCGGGGCGGTGTGGACTTGTTGGGCCGAAGGGCCTGTTTCCACACTGTAAGTAATCTAATCTAATCTAAAAAAACAGACAAATATGTGAACTTATTGCGGTGCTCAAAAGTATAAAAAGATGTAAAAACAGGAGTACTCAGTTTCCGTAAGTTGACATTACAGCATCAAGGAGTTCTATTTTCAAGAATTTCAGCAAAAGAGCCAGGAGTGAGATAAGGAAAATCTTCTTTATTGAGAGAGTTTTTAGGATTTGGAATGGACTGCCTGGGAGAGTTGTCGATGAGTCAGACCTCTGTGGTGGGGAAGTTGTTGGAGGGAATCCTGAGGGACAGGATGTACACGTATTTGGAAAGACAAGGACTGATGCGGGATAGTCAACTTGGCTTTGTGCGTGGGAAATCATGTCTCACGGACTTGATTGAGTTTTTTGCAGAAGTAACAAAGAAGACTGATGAGGACAGAACAGTAGATGAGATCTATATCGACTTCAGTAAGACGTTCGACAAGGATCCCCGTGGTAGACTGATTAGCAAGGTTGTATTTCATGGAATACAGGGAGACGTAGCCATTTGAATACAGAACTGGCTCAAAGGTAGAAGACAGTAGGTGGTGGTGGAGGGTTGCTTTTCAGAATGGAGAACTCTGACCAGTGGAGAGCCACAAGGATCGATGCTGGGCAATCTACTTTTTGACATTTACATAAGTGATTTGGATGCGAGCATACATGGTACAGATAGTTTGCAGATGACTCCAAAATTGGAGGTGGAGTGGACAGCGAAGAGGGTTACCTCAGATTACAACAGGATCTCGGCCAGATGGGCCAATGGGGTGTGAGGTGGCAGATGGAGTTTAATTCAGATTAATGCGAGGTGATGCATTTTGGGAAAGCAAATCTTAGCAGGAATTATGCACTAAATGGTAAGGTCCTAGGGAGTGTTGCTGAATAAACAGACCTTGGAGTGGAGGTTCATAGCTCCTTGAAAGTGGAGTCACAGGTAAATAGGATAGTGAAGAAGGCATTTGGTATGCTTTCCTTTATTGGTCAGAGTATAGAGTACAGGAGTTGGGAGGTCATGTTGCAGCTGTACAGAATATTGGTGAGGTCACTGTTGAAATATTGTGTGCAATTCTGGTCTCCTTCCGATCAGAAAGATGTTGTGAAACTTGAAAGGGTTCAGAAAAGATTTCCAAGGATATTGCCAGGGTTGGAGCAACTGAGCTACAGGGAGAGTCTGAAGAGGCTGGGGCTGTTTTCTCTGGACCGTCGGAGACTGAGGGGTAACCTTATAGAGATTTACAAAATTATGCGGGGCATGGATAGGATAAATAGACAAATTCTTTTCTCTGGGGTCAGGCAGCCCAGAACTCGGGGACAAAGGTTTAGGGTGAGTGGGGAAAGATATAAAACAGAACTAAGGGACAACTTTTTCACACAAATGGTGGTACGTGAATGGAATCAGCTGTCAGAAGATGTGGTGGAGGCTGGTACAATTGCAATATTTAAGAGGCATTTGGATGGGTATATGAATTGAACGGGCTTGGATGGATATGGACCGGTTGCTGGAGGTGGGACTGGATTGGGTTGGGATAACGTGTCGGTTTGGAGATGTGGGACCAAAGGGTCTGTTTCCATGCTGTACATCTCTATGACTCTAACTGGGTATGTATTTGGAAATGTGAATTTAACAGGCTGCAGACATAGGGCTGGCAAATGAGAGGGGCTTGGGAGACACTCCTGGAGCTGATGCACACATAGTGGCCAATGGCCTCCTCTTGTACTTAAAGGTTTTGCAGTCTATCATGTGTCTGATGTGAATAAAAGTCAGTATCCGATTATTTCCCATTGTAAATGCTCGCGAATATCTGATTATTTAGTGCAGCATAAGCATTTAAAATACAAGTATTGCAAGGCCAGCATCATTATATAGACTAATTATTGGTCAGAACATGAATATTTTAAATGTTCAAAGTTTGTGAGACAATTTGCAGCTCGACTGCTCGTTGTTGTGGTTCTGTTTGCCGAGCTGGGAATTTGTCTTGCAAACGTTTCGTCCCCTGTCTAGGTGACATCCTCAGTGCTTGGGAGCCTCCTGTGAAGCGCTTCTGTGATGTTTGCTCCGGCATTTATAGTGGTTTGTCTTTGCCGCTTCCCGTTGTCAGTTCCAGCTGTCCATTGCAATGATCGGTGTATTGGGTCCAGGTCGATGTGCTTATTGATTGAATCTGTGGATGAGTGCCATGCCTCCAGGAAATCCCTGGCTGTTCTCTGTTTGGCTTGTTATATAATAGTAGTGTTGTCCCAGTCGAACTCATGTTGCTTGTTATCTGCGTGTGTGGCTACTAAGGATAGCTGGTCGTGTCATTTTGTGGCTAGTTGGCGTTCATGGATGCGGATCGTTAGCTGTCATCCTGTTTGTATTGTCTCCCTCTAAAACTAAATGTGGAGTGGTGTATTGACGTGCTGTTAGTTGCTACTTTGGTTCCAGAGGCTTCAGTGAGAAGCAGCTCAGCAAAAGTTGCAGGTAAGTTCAAGTCAAGTATTTTTAATGCTAGTCTGCCAGCAGTTGAGATGGCAGTTAGGGCAGTTGCATGTTCCTCCTGCGGGATGTGGGTACTCAGGGAGATTTCCACCGTCCCTGATGACTACACATGTGGGCAGTGCAACCAGCTGACGCTCCTGGGAGACCGTGGTAGGGAGCTGCACATGGCTGGTCTCCGGATCATCCAAGATACTGAGAACTTCACAGATAAGAGCTTTAGTGAGGTGGTAACGCCCATGTCCCTCCTTAGCCATGTTTCTGTAAAGACTATAATATCCCAGTCCCATGTAAAGATCCACGCCCTGAATTCATATGCATATCCTGTCAGCCCTGTTGCATTTAAATAAACGGAATTTAATCCAACAGGCGTTCCTTGCTTACAGCCATGTTCCAGGCAGAGAGTAGCTGAGCGACCACCAGTAATGGCGAAGAGAATAGGAAGAGAGTGCAGGAATCCCCTGTGGCCGTTCCTCTCGAAAACAAGTGTACCATTTTGGTTACTGATTGTGTGTGTTGGGAGATGGGGGATGGGTGTCAGGCAATGACCGTTCATGGGAAAGCAGCAGTAGCCAGATTGGTTGCACTGCGACTGGCTCTTGGGAGCAGCAGGATAGGATAAAGATAAACAGCGTCTTAGAGATAGGAGATTCGATTGTTCATGAGACACAAACGGGAACCCAGGATGGCGTGTGGCCTCTCAGGTGTCAGGGTCAAGCATGTCTCTGAGGGGCTGCTGAGCGTTCTCGGGGAGCGGGGGTGTTTGAGCTGCTTGAAGTAATTATGCTCGTTGATACAAATGACACAGGTAGACATAGGAATGTGGTCCTACAGAGTGATTACTGAGAGCTAGGAGAAAAGTTAAAAAACAGAGCCTTGACAGTGATAATCTCCTGATTACTTCCAGTGTCATGAGTTAGTGAAATAAGAATAGGAGGATATGGCAGAAAAATATGTGACTAAAGAATTGGTGCAGGGGGAAGGATTCATATTTTTAGATCATTGGGAGCCTTTCTGTGAAAGTTTTGATCTGTTCAAGGGGGACTGGTGGCACATGCACTGGAGGGGGCGGGGGGAACCAATATCTTCGCAGCCAGTTTTGCTCGTGCTACAAGGGAGTGTTTAAACGAGATTGGCAGCAGGTGGTATTCTCAAGACCTGGGCAGCAAATGTGAGGTTAGAAGGTGATACTGTATTCAGAATAGTACGTTGAAGAGATATATCAGGCAGGAATACCATAGGGAGCAAGGAATGCCTATGGATTAAATTGCACTTATTTCAATACAAAACGACGAAAAGTTAAGGCCGATGAATTTAGGGTGTGGACGGGTAATCGGCGCTGGATTGAGTAGCTATTACAGAAACGTGGCTGAGGGATGGATAAGACTGACAGCTTAATGTATCAGGGTAAAGTGCATTAGGAGGGACAGAGATGGTGGAAGGAGGGGAGGGGCTTGCATTTCTGACTTAGAGGAGTACCACAACAGTGATCAGAGATAAAATAACTGGTGAATTATCCAGTGAGGCTTTGTGGGTGGAACTAAGAGAAAGGAAAGGCATGGTGACATTAATGGGGTTGTACTATAGGCCCCCAAATAGTCAACAGGAATTACAGGAACAAAAACATACACAGACATTGGGAAGACGTGCAGAAACATTCGGGTTGTCATAATAGGGGTTTTATTTTTTATAACACAGACTAGAACTGCCACAGCATTAAGCCATTCGATGGGATGGAATCAAGTAAGTGCGTCAGGAATCTTTCCTCAAGCAGTATATAGAGGGTCCTAATCGGGAAGGGGCAAAATATGACCTAAAAAATAGGTCCGGACAGGTGAGTGAGGTGACAGTAGGTGTGCACTTTGGGACCAGTGACCATAGTTCTATTAATTTTAAAACAGTTATGGAGAGGGGAAAATAATTGGTCCACAGATTCAAGTTCTAAATTGAGACAAGGTTAATTTTGATGGACTTAGACAGGAGTTTGCAGGGGTTTAATGGAGTAGCCTGTTTGCAAGCAAAGGGAGCTCCAGCAAGTGGAGTTTAAGATCTATATGTTCCTGTGGGGGTGAAAGGAAAGTTGACAGGAATGAGGAACCCTGAATTACAAGAGATGTGTAGCTTTTGACAAATCAAAATGTGGAGGCGTGGGTCAGGTAGAGGCAGCTAGAATCACGAAACTCCCTGGAGGTGTGCAGGGTATACAGGAGTTTACTGAAGAAGGAAATCAGGATGGCAAATAGGGGGTATGAGGTAACCTTGCCTGAGAAGATCAGGGTGAATCCAAAGAGGCTCTTTAAGTAAAATAAAGGAAAAAAAACATTAACTGGAGAGAGAATAGGACCCCTCAAAGACCAAAGTGGACATGTATGTGTAGTACCATAAGAGATAGGCAATGTCCTTACCAAATATTTCTCCTCTATATTTACAGTGGGAATACTTGGGAATTTGGTGAAATTAGTGGTGATGTCTTGGGGACAGTCCATATCACAGTAGAGGAGGTGCTGGATGTACTAGAATGTTTGAAGTTAGAGAAATCTCATGGGCCTTATCAGATATATCCAAGAACACTGCAATGGGCTAGAGAAGAATTTGCGGGGGCCTTGGCTGATAATTTTGATCATCAGTTACCACAGGTGAGATCGCAGAAGACTGAAGGATAGCAAATGTTGTGTCCTTATTCAAGAAGGACTGAAAAATAAAGCCTCGGAAATACGCACCAGTAAGCTTAACATCTGTGGTAGGTAAATAACTTGAGAAGATTCTGAGGGAGAAGAGCTGCATGCATTCGGAAAACAGGGTTTGATTAGGAATAGTAGGCAACGCGTTTTGACTGGAAGTTCATGCCTGATGAATTTCTTAAAGTTCTTTGCTGACGTGACCAGGAAGGTCGAGTAGGGCAGGCCAGTAGACGTCCAAACGTGTGGTGCTGGAAAAGCACAGCAGGTAAGACAACATTCAACGGGCAGGAGAATCGACATTTCCGGCATAATTCCAGCATAAGGAATGTACAAAACATCGATATTCCTGCCTGACCTGCTGGGCTTATCCAGTGCCACACTTTTCGACTCTGATCTCCAGCATCTGCGGTCGGTGGAGGAAATGTATTCCAGTTATACCAGAACAGGATGAAGCTTTTCAGCCCCTGAAGCATGTTATACAGTTACAGGAGGAGACCAATCAGCCCCTTGAGTCGATAGAACTGGACCCAGTTTAGATCATGCTGCAACAGTATCTGACTATTCAGCTCCTTGAAGTCAGTAACACAGGAAATGGAAGAGGCAACAAAGTGACTGGACTATGGGGTATACTGGAATAATACCAGACTATATAGCCCCTCAAGCCTGCCCTTTCCCCCAGTAAGGTCAGGGCTGATCTCTCTCGACCGCAATTTCTCATTCAGGTCCATTCTTTGTAGACCTAAACTCCATGATGGGTCAAAATCCGTGAACATCTCCCTGTGCCCCAAATCATTTCAGAGGTGTAGCTGTCTGGGATAGAGAAGCCCAAACAGTTGCTACCCTCTGAGCGAAGGAAAGAGTCCCCACAGATAGACCTTGGCCTATTGACATGAGCAAAAGTTATGGACATAGCGTCCAGCTGTCAACTGGATTCATTCCTACCATTGAGCAACTCGGTGTTATCCTTTACCTGTGTTCTCCACCTCACCATGCCGCCTCCTCCTACTCCCTCACCTCGGTTCTTTATCTGTATAAGCACCCCTAGTTATTAAGAAAGGTTATAGAAGAAGAAGAAGAAAGGTGTGTACTTCTTCTCCTGATGCTGCCTAGTTTGTTGTGTTCTTTTAGCCTCCTGCATTCCAACATCTGCATTTTAAACCAAAATATCTTCTTGTGTAATAGGTCAGGGAGAGTGAACGAGCTGTGCCTCTTCTTATCCAATAGCTGAGATGGGCTGAATGGCGTTCTCATGTTTCCGTGAAACCAGCTTTATATGCCGAATGAGCTCCTCGTTTTTAGTCCTGTGGAAATGTTCAGATTCCAGTAGTGCTGTTAAATGTTGACAGCACGAGATTGAATGTTGTCTAGGTTTTGATGTTTTATGCGATCTTTTCTGAGCATCCTCACTTCTGATCGAACTATGGAGCGTCAGACGTTACTGAAGCAGCTGAAGGTGTTTGTGCCAAGGAAGCTACCTGGAAGATCACCCAAAGAGATATCCTGGGACTGAGAGGAAAGATCTCCATCAGCCACATTGTGTTCTGAATGGCCCAACCAGTGGGAGTTTACAACTGATTCCCAAAAGGTTCAATTTTATTCAGTCTCCTTGACACCTTGTTCAGTCGTGGGGTAAAAACAAAGACTGCAGATGCTGGAAACCAGAGTCTAGATTAGAGTGGTGCTGGAAAAGCACGGAAGGTCAGGCAGCATCCGCGGAACAGGAAAATCGACATTTCGGGCAAGAGTCCTTCATCAGGAACAGAGGCAGGTTCCCTACAGAGTGCAGACATAAATGAGAAGGGGGTGGAGGTGGGGAGAAAGTAGCATACAGTACAATAGGTAAATGGGGGTGGGGATGGAAGTGATAGGTCAGGGAGGAGAGTGGGAGGAGGTAGCAAAGTGTCCAATGGGTGGATGGGGGTGAGGATGAAGGTGCTAGGTCAGAGGAGAGGCTGGAGTGATTAGGTGGAAAGGAGGATAGGCAGGTAGGACAGGTCATGGGGACGGTACTGAGCTGGAAGGTTGACACTGGTGTGAAGTAGGTGAAAGGGAAAATGAGGAAACTAGTGAAGTCCAAATTGAAGCCCTGGGGTTGAAGTGTTCTGAGGCAGAAGATGAGGCATTCTTCCTCCAGGCATCTGGTGGTGAGGGACCGGTGGTGGAGGACGCCCAGGACCTGCATGTCCTCGGAAGAGTAGGAGGGGGAGTTGAAATGTTAGGCCAAAGGGCGGTGTGGTTGATTGGTGCGGATGTCCCGGAGATGTTCTCTAAAGCGCTCTGCGAGGAGGCGTCCGGTCTCCCTAATATAGAGGGGACCGCTTCGGGAGCAACAGATGCAATAAATGATATATGTGGATGTGCAGATAAAACTTTGATGGATATGCAAGATTACTTTCTGGCCTTGGATGGAGATGAGAGAGGAAGTGTGGGCGCAGCTGGCTGGGGAGGGTGCCAGGAAGGTACAGTGCATTGTTGGGGGATGTAGACCTGACCAGGTAGTCACGGAGGGAACGGTCTTTGCGGAAAGTGGAAATGGCTGAGGAGGCAAATATATCCCCAGTGGTTGGGTCCGTTTGGAGGTGACGGAAATGTCATTGGATGATTTGATGTATGTGAAGGTTGGTAGGGTGGAAGGTGAGCACCAGGGGGGTTCTGTCCTTGGTTAGAGGGATGGAGTTTGAGGGTGGCGGTGCGGGATGTTGGTGAGATGGTGAGGGCATCTTTAACAACGTGGGAAGGAAAATTGCGGTGTCTAATGAAGGAGGCCATCTGGTGTGTTCTGTGGTGGAACTGGTCCTCCTGGGAACAGATACGGCGGAGCCAGAGGAATTAGGAATTGCGGGATGGAATTGTTGAAGCAAGTGGGGCTATGGGACTCGGTTGGTTTGGGAAATGTAGTCCTGTGGAAATGTTCAGGTAGCTTTGAGATTCTTTAAAAATGTCATTGTCAAGTCAGTCATCATTAATGGAGATGGACATGTCCAGGAAGGGGAGAGAGGTGTCAGAGATGGTCCCGGTAAATTAAAGGTCGGTGTGGAATGTGTTGGTTAAGTTGATGAATTGCTCAACCTTCTCGTGAGAGCACGAGGTGGCACCAATGCAGTCATCAATGTAGTGGAGGAAGAGGTGGGGAGTGGTGCCGGTGTAATTACGGAAGATGGACTGTACTACGTAGCCAACAAAGAGACTGACATAGCCGGGGCCCATACGGGTGCCCATGGTTACACCTTTGGTCTGGAGGATGTGGGAGGCTTCGAAGGAGAAATTGTTAAGGGTGAGGACCAGTTCAGACAAACGAATGAAAGTGTCGGTGGAAAGGTACTGTTGGGGACGTCGGCAGAGGAAAGAACGGAGGGCTTGGAGGCCTTGGTCATGGCGGAATGACGTGTGCAGTGATTGGATATCCATGGTGAAGATGAGGCGTTGGGGGCCGGGGAAATGGAAGTCTGGGAGGAGGTGGAGGGCGTGGGTGGTGTCTCGAACGTATGTGGGGAGTTTCTGGACTAGGGTGGATAGGACAGTGTCGAAGTAGGTAGAGATGAGTTCAGTGGGGCAGGAGCATGCTGAGACAATGGGTCGGCCAGGGTGATCAGGCTTGTGGATCTTGGGAAGGAGGTAGAATCGGGTGGTCCGGGGTCCCCGGACTATGAGTATGGAAGCTGTGGGTGATACATCTCCTCCTGTGGTGATGAGGTTCTGTATGGTCTGGGAGATGATGGTTTGTTTTTGGGGGGTGCGGGCATGGTCGAGGGGGATGTAGGAGGAGGTGTCTTCAAGTTAGCGTCTGGCTTCAGCAGTGAAAAGATCAGTGTGACAACCTACCACTGCACCCCCTTTACCTGCTGGCTTGATAGTGAGTTTTGGATTGTAGCAGGGGGAGTTGGGGGCTGTGTGTTGTGATTGTGAGAGGTTGGAGTGGGGGAAGGGGTAGACAGATTGAGATGGTTAATGTCTTGGTGGCAGTTGGACATGAAGAGATCGAGGGCCGGTAATAACCAGCACGTGGTGTCCAGGTGGATGGAGTGTGAAATAGGAGGATGTCATTGATGCTACAAAACGACAAAGCAACGAAGTAGAGACTGCAAAGACAGACTGCTCCATTTTGTTCCTCCGAGCTCCCTTGATAATGGTTCACATGCGTTACATTGACGTGGTTTCCTGATGGTAAGGAGACACACCGGATGGTTTGTGCGATTTCTCAAGGAGGCATCTTCCATCTCTGAGAAGACAGAATAATCTTCTGCACGGATGCCACAAGTTTTTGAGAATGGCCAACCCTATCAGTGTGTGGCTGCTGACATGATGCTCAGTGCAGGGTCTCACTCCAACTGTACATTCAGACGGTGAGAGTTTGTTCAGAGCATGGAGCTCTCACTCAACCAACATGGGGGCTCCACACAGATATGTAAACTATCATAGAGTAATAGAGTTCAACAGGTCCTTTAGCTCAAACTGGCCCATTCCGACTAAAATGTTCATCCATGCTAACTCCATTCCCTGCATTTGGCCCATATCGTTCTAAAAGTTTCTTGAGTGCAGTACCCTGGGCCACTGAATTACGTGAACAGCGACATTACTACTCTGATACAGTGTCCCTGTCATGAATTTTCTTTACAGACCAGAACATGATTATGATGGAAACATTTTGTAATGGAAAGAGTGATTAGAAGAGAACTGGAACCAAAAAGTGTGAATTTTACCAAGGTATAGATAATTGTTTATTTAGCACCCGCACTGACCTCAAGATGGGTCTGGCGATATCATGGAGCTGGTCGAGGGTAGCTTTGGTAATGGAGAGAATACCAAGACATAAATCAATTCATGGTAAATAGGTACTTCGGGATTGTGAACAATCTTGTTCTCAGATGTTTGTGAGGGCAGGGGTGTGGGCGGTTCTGAAATTTGTGGAGAATGAATGGATTTGCATTTGAAACTGAAGACAAAAGGTTCCATCTTTACTAAATATTGATAACCGAAATATCACTGAAGTTCGCCATGGCTCGTGGGATTAATAAATTGATAGAGATGGGGAGACTTACCAGGAACGCCAACAATAGCGAGCATGGGATAGTAACCAGCCTGAATAATCAGCAGCACACCAAATATCCGATATGGTAATTTGGGCCAAGATGTGGAAACAATGGAAAGACCCCATAATAAACTCCTGTCCATTTTTCCAGCATTCCATTCTATTTTTCTTAGATTCTGAACCGCGGCTGCGACATTCCAGTCTACTGTTCTCAGATTCTGATCCATTGTTGGAACATTCCAGTCTTTTGTTCTCAGATGATGATCCATTGTTGGAACATTCCAGTCTATGGTCCTCAGATTCTGATCTCTCCTCTTCCTGTCTCTGCTACAGCTGATCCCTGTTAGTGTTGGAGATGATGCATCCGCAGCTATAATGGGATAAAGCATTGCAAGAAGCCCTTTACATATAGAAGAGGAAAGCCATCCAGTGACATAATTAGGATCCATGGAGACTGACATCAATCACAGTCACAGAACAAACAGATCCAGTTAACTCCTTTCAGTTTGCTACCTTCACTTCACAATAGCAATTGGATTAAATTGAACGTTGACATTGCTGGATAATGGTGGATAATCCCATCAGCGATTACTGTCGTGAAATTATTTTTGAGGGAAAATGATGGATGCTTTATTGTTGCAGACTCGATGCTTCTGCTGTGTTGTCCATTTGCAATACTGTAACTGCCTGAACGCGTCACAATGACAACCCAAAATAAACACAATCTAGATATTGTTAACATGCTGATTTCGTCTCGACCAGAAAGGGTGCCTAGCAACAGATTTTCAGTGGGCATATTTGCCCTGAACATGCACAGGAAGTGCGGATCTGCCTGGACATTCCTCTCATTGCTCTAATAAGACAATGTTGAATCTTCAACACACAATACGATTAAGCACTGTTTTCTGTAAACTCACGAAAATCTTAATACACTTTATTGACTTCAAAGCAGTAAGATTTACATTTTTGGAATTCAGTCCAAAGCAAAATGTGGAATGTTTGTCCCAAAATCAGTCCTTGATTGTTCTTGATTTCTTTAAATAGGCTCTAAACGACCCAAGATTCTAATATGTCAGAATTTTGAAAGGTTCGTTTGTGCCCTTTTGTTTATACCAAACAGATAATGACTCATCCAGAAGGCTTTCATGTCTTTATAAAGAGACCTGTGTAATTAGATTACTTACAGTGTGGAAATAGGCCCTTCGGCCCAACAAGTCCGCACCAACCCGCCGAAGCGCACCCACCCAGACCCATTCCCCTACATTTACCCCTTTACCTAACACTACGGGCAATTTAGCATGTCCAATTCAGCTAACCTGCACTTTTTGGACTATGGGAGGAAACCGGAGGACCCGGAGGAAACCCACACAGACACGGGAAGAATGTGCAAATTCCACACAGTCAGTCGCCTGATTCGGGAATTGAACCCAGGTCTCTGGCGCTGTGAGACAGCAGTGCTAACAACTGTGTCACCGTGCCACCCAAATAACCAAGAGGACGTGGCCAGTTCCCTAGCTGGACAGGTTGAATCAGTTCTGGGGTTAGTTGAGTCAGGGTCACTAGACGCTCTCTGCCTCCTTCTGCGCTTCTGACCTTGTAACCTGTGTCAGTTTTACACTTGGTGCTAAGGGATTTGTTTATTGGGATTGTTGCAAGTATTCTGGAAAAGCATCATTAAGTCAGAATAGCCTGCTGGTTTCAGATACGATACGTTATTCAGGAATTCTATTTTCGGTTCCTTATGTTTCATTTTGTAAATTGGTAAATAAATGTTATGTGTTTAAAACTCGGTGGTCTCACCAGCTAATTCACTCTGGGAATATCAACTACACACTAACCTTCAACAAGCAGCAAAGTTATGGTCTGGGCTACCTGCCAAAAGTGTTTTGATGGGTTGGGTCTGGCCCATAACAGACTGGGGGCCCTTTGCACTATTTAGATAGCGAGTGGCAGGTGTTAGTGTCTCTTATTTCGTGTGTTGATGAACGAGTAAACAGAGCTTCAGATGGCATTGGTTCTTGCAGGAACCAAGCTTGGTTTGGAGATGGCAAAAGTAAGCTTGGGAGTTTTACAAAATGCACATTATTCCAAGCAGCGAGAATTAGTAGACGAAGGGAATTGAAGCTACCTCCTAATGTGAGTAAAGATGAGATAATTGCAGCAGTAGCTCAGCATTCCAATTTGCTGGAAACTCCATCAGTATCTGTAGAGATAACTAAACTTCAATTGCAATTGAAGCAGCTTGAGTTAGAAGTAGAAATGAATCAGTTTGAGCTACGACTAACATTAGAAGAAGAAAGAGAACGAATATGTTTAGCGGAGGAAAGAGAAAAAAATAACAAATCGCTTTCGCTGGAGCGAAAGGAAAAGGGAGAGCATTTGAGCTTCAGAGTTGGACACTTAGAGAAAGTGGCTAATCATTTTCAGTGGCCAGTGACCATGTGGGCTTTGTTGACCCAAACAAAACTTGTAGGTAGAGCGAGTGAGGTATTCACAACACTATCAGAGGAGGGGTCTGGGGTGAATGAGGAGGGAACATGTGCATATGAGCTTGTGCCAGAAGCCTTCAGACAATGTTTCAGGAATCTAAGGAGGCATACATGTCAAATTCATATTGAGTTTGAAAGGATCAAACAATGTAATTTTGATAGATGGATAAGAGCTTTAAAAAGAGAGCAAACCTACGATGGTCTTCGAGAAACAATTAAATTGGAGGAGTTCAAAAATTCACTATGTGACATAGTGCAAATTCATTTGGAAGACTGGCTGCTGAAGTGCCTAATGGTTATGAATAGTGATTAATGATTATAAAACTTGTTTTGGCTTCCAGAATCAATTTCAGTCCATGATGGATAGAAACTGGGGCAAAGAGAAATCCTCACGTAGAAAGGGAAACGTAGATCTCGGTGAAGATCGAAATGATAACTTTCCACAGGGTAAAAAGGAAATACTTGAAGGAGACAAAAAGAAGTTAACGAGCTATGGTGTTTTCATTGCACCAAATTAGGACACATGAAATCACTGCGTTGGTGGGTTCAGGGGGAGAAAAAAAAACAGACGCAGGAAAACGGGATAAGCCTGTGAGTTTTGTAGGAGTAGTAACAGAAAACACAGTCGAAGATCGAAACCTGCATCAGAGTGTACAAACTGATCAGAGGTTTGTTAAGGAGGAAGTGACAGATCTGCTCAGAAAAATATACCTGCAAAGTGAAAGTCTATTCACATAGGGCAGGTAAAGAGGATGCAATATTAAGGGACACTGCATCCTCTCAGTCTATGCTTCTGAAAGATGAGGAGATATGTACTGCTGAAGAAATATTTCCAGAAAATGTACTGCTAAAGGGAATTCATCTTGAGACAAAAAGTGCAACATTTTGTCAAGCGAGGATAACATATTCAGAAAAATGTGGAGCAATTGTGGGAGGGGTATTGGACAAACTCTCAGCGCCAGGAATGTATTTATCCTTGCATAAAATACAGCTGATTCACCAGTTGGAGTCCTGCCTCCTCTGGTTGAAGAGCCAGTGGAGACGCAGGCAACTGAAGTATTGCAGGAGTCTTATCCTGGAAGCATTCCAGATTGTGGGGTAACAAGTTCCCAGTGTCACCACTTGAAACAGGAAACATCAAAAATGTAAACATAAAGAAGCTTAAGTGGCATTAATGGAGAATTTGTTCCATCAGATAGTGGATACAAAACAGGAGCAAGTAGGGTATCATGCATGAATTTTGAGTTCAGCTAAACTAATTGAGTCACAGCAGAAAGATAAAAGATTAAACCAGTTGCATCAAAAATATAAACGTTGGGAATTTTGAATGTATCCCTGAGTGTCATTACCTAAAATGATGTCAAGATCAGGAAATGGAGACAATCACATAGTCAAAGAGATGAGAAATGGGAAGAGATTCATCAAATCATTTTGCCAATGGTGTATAGAAAGGAGGTGATGCGAAAAGTGCATGAGCTACCAACTAGAAGACATTTAGGAGTTACAAAAACACAGGGTGAAATACAGAGACATTTTACTGGCCTGGACTGTAACAGGATGTAGTTGAATTTTACCAGACGTGTCATACAAGTCAGGTAATTGGAAAAACACAGGCGATAATAAAACCTGCACCTTTCTTAACTATTCTGGCATTTGAGGCACCTTTTAGAAGAGTCTTAATTGTTGGGTTGGGCCCCCAACACACAAAAAAAGTGGGCACTAGTATTTTGAAACAATACTGGATGCATTGACACGATTTCCAGAGGCAAACCCAAGATGTAATATCACAGCTAAAGGAATTACTCCTTTTTAAAATAGATAAGGACCACCAATAGAGCTGCAGTAAGATTTAGGGTTCAAATAACATATATAAATTATTCATGATCATGTCTTAGGGATAAAGTAATACAAATCTACGGCGTACCACCCAAAATTACAGGGAGCACGATAAAGGTGACATTAGACATTATAGATCATGTTGAGGGCTTATGATCAGGATTATCCAGATGATTCGGTTAAGGAAGTTCCATTTGCGCTTTTTCTGATCAGGGATGCAACAAATTAATAGAGCAAATTCAATCCATTTAAATTAGTGTTTGAGCCATTAAAATTGATTAAGGAGAAAGTGGTCAATCAGTATTGAAAGGTCACACTTTTGGACTATGTCTCTATTTTTTGGGAACGATTAATAGCGCTGGGGAATTGGCTGGACAGGATTTAAAAGTATTGCAGCATGCATTAAAACAGGAACCGGACAGGAAATTTAAAATTTGCAATTTTGCTATCGGGGCTAAGTTATTACTGTTGCTTACAGTGATAGGTGAACCTTGAAAAACAAGTTTTAGTGGACCTTGTAAAATAAAAAGGATATTGAGTGGGGGTAATTACTTGATAAGGACTCCAGACAATAAGCAGCGTATGTCATGTGAATATGCTGAAAAGTTGTTTTGACAGGGCAGCAAGGAAAGCAAGGGGAGAAGGTGTTAATGATTATGGCGTTCCTTAAATAAAGTGGACAACGAGGTAGTTGTCTAAAATTTGGATAAGTTATTGAGTTACGTTTCTGAGAAAAATTGTAATGACTAGAAAGAGTTATTACTATTACATGGGAAGATAAGCAGAAATTAACTTGGAAGTACAAATCCAATTGTGCATAATGTAACTATAGGCGATGCTATTATGAGTAAGCAACATCCTTACGGGCATAATCCTCTAAAGTTGGCACAGGTTCAGAAGGAGATTGAATGCATGCTCTAAGATGACATAATCAACGTGTGTTACAGTGACTGGAACTCACCCATTGTCATGGTGCCAAAGCCAAAAGGTACCCAACGGTTATGTGTGGACTATTGTTAAGTCAATGCAGTTAAAGGATTGATCTATGCCCAGTTCCGCAATTGGAAGACTGTGTTGAAAATGTGGGACAGCAACTTATATTTGGTATGAAAAACGTGCCTGCCACATTTCAGGGGATAACCAATAAATTACCAGATTATCCAATGTGTGATGTGCATTGATGACCTGGTGAATTTTAATCAGTCATGGAAGGAACATTTACAGCATTTATTGGATTTGATTATTTGGCTTCGGAATGCAGGCTTGGTAGCAAACCTGGCAAAAATTGAATTTGCCAAAGCACAAATCACCTTCCTGGGCCATGCTATTGGTCATAGATAAATGGTGTCATGGGATGTAAAAGTGAAGGCAATTAGGGAATTTCCCATACCGTTGACAAAAGGAGCAGTACTATGGTTCCTGGAATTGTGTAGATTTTATCGAAGAATTGTGCCTCATTTTCGCAATGTGACTGCTTCACTCATTGAATTGTTGAAAAAAGACGAGAGGTTCCAGTGGACAGAGGACTGTAAAAAGGCATTTGACGGCATGAAATATGTTTTAATCACTGCCCCACTATCAGCCACACCTTATTATGCACAACCATTCAAGGTGGCATTAAATGTGAGTGATGTGGGTGTCGGTGCTGGGCTCCTGCAGGAAAACGACAAGAAGACAGAAAGACCGATTAAGTATTTCCCCGAGAAGTTGAATACTCAATGGTAAAAACATTCAACAGTTGTGAAATGACTGTGAGCTTTGTGTTAGCACGACACCATTTCAATATTTATATTAGCAGCAACACATCTGAGTCAACCATTTACGTTGATCATAAACCATTGACGTTTTTGGAGAAATTTAAGTACACAAATGCGAGACTGTTTTGCTGGAGCCTGTTGGTGCAACCATTCAATAAGAAAATTGTGCATGTGGCAGGTCTTGGAAACATGATTGTTGATGCATTGTCAATACTTGAATGACAGATTGAGGCACTCAGTGATGGGAATACCACACACTGAATCCGGATGTAGTTGTGCATTTTTGCATGTTTATAGTAAATGTACCTACATCCGTATTTTAACCACATTTTCTTTTTGGGGGGCGGCGGTTGAAACCTGAAGACATCTTTGGATATTGATGGTTCAGTTATATATCAGGGGAGTTGTCACAAAGGTAGTCACTTTACAAAGTTATGTTGTTCTTGAACTGTTTTCAGAGATTTTCTAACCATCCCAAGGTTCCAATGTGTCTCAATTTTGAATGTTTCATGAGGGTGCTTTGGTTTTTACCTAACAAATAATGTCTCGGGAAGAAGGCTTTCAAGTCTCCAACAAAAAACTGGTGTAATCAAGGGGATGTGGCCAGCTCTCCAGCTGCACAGGTCAGTACAGTTCGAGGGTTAGTTGAGTCAGGATCATGGTTGAATCTAGACGATTTCGTCCTCCTTCTGCCCCCTGACTTTGTAACCTTTGTAAGCTTTTTCTGTTTAATTTTTACTTTTTGTGCTCAGGGGTTTGTGAACTGTGATTATTGCAAGTAATCTGGAACAACATCATCAAGTTGTGTCAGCCTGTCAAGGTCGGATAGGATGAATTATTCAGGTCCTGGATTTTCAGTTCGTTGTGTTCCATTCCTTACTTTTGTAATTAAATTCTGTTTGTTTAAACGTCGGCAGTCGGACCAGCTAATTCAGTCTGGGAATATCCACCATTCACATACCTTCAACAAATAACAATATTGTGGTCTGGGATATTTGCTTAAAAATGTTTTGAGGCGTCGGGCCTGCCCCATAACAAGGTACCAAAACCTTGTTTATTAAATGCCATGAATTAATGTGTATGGGAAGGAATGAATATTATGTTGGCTATGAGACAGAAAGGACTGGGGCCAGGGGATGAAGAGCCCTGAAGGGAGTACAGTAACTCCCAGTCACGAGTTCAACCATCAATATTTCTGACAAATGGGATTAAATGAAATGCAGAACAAGATAACAGATGACCTTTGGTACATGGAATGCTGAACGATAATGTGAACAGAACAGGTCATCTTTAAATGTGATGTACAGAATTATATTTTATATAGATACTGTTTAATCACAGGTTATACAGGTTGTTAAGATTGTTTATATCTGGACGGGATATTCAGAAGAAAAAAACAGACACAGATAGCAAAATGTATTGAGTTACAGTGAGTTGCAGCAGAGTTAGAGTGAGGATACAGCTCATACCGAGCTCGTACAGAGATGATGGGCTGCATGACAACCATAGAGTCATAGAGATGTACAGCACGGAAACCCGTCCATGCCGTCCAGATATCCCAACCCAATCTAGACCCACCTGCCAACACCCGGCCCATATCTCTCCATACCCTTCCTATTCATATACACATCCAAATGCCTCTTAAATTTGCAATTGTACCAGCCTCCAGTACATCCTCTGGCAGCTCATTCCATACATGTACCACCCTTTGCACGAAAACGTTGCCCCGAAGGTCTCTTTTATATCTTTCCCCTCTCATCCTAAGCCTATGCCCTTTAGTTCTGGACTCCCCGACCCCAGGGAAAACACTTTGACTATATATCCTATCTATGCCCCTCATAATTTTGTAAACCTCTATAAGGCCACCCCTCAGCCTATGACGCTCCAGGGAAAACAGCCCCAACCTGTTCAGCCTCTCCCCGTAGCTCAGATCCTCCAACCCTGGCAACATCCTTGGAAATCTTTTCTGAACCTTTTCAAGTTTCACAACATCTTTATGATAGGAAGGAACCCGGAATTGCACGCAATACTCCAACAGTGCCCTCACCAATGTCCAATTATTCAGAGAAATATATTGAAAATATTCAGCGACTGAGGAGACAATGTGAGTCATAAAAAGCACAATGTCATAATTAATGAACTATACCTATTTTTTCTTCTAGTGTAGCTGTCTCTAAAAGGCCTTTTAAATCAAAATCACTTTCATGAGATCCACGCATTTATTTGCGGAACTTAAAGAAGACACAGAAACTCGTGTAATACATGCGTCACTGGCACAAGTAATGGGAACAGGAATGGAGCATATTGTCCAAATATAACCTGGTTCAGCATCTAGACCAATAAAAAGAAGAAAAATTTTAGAGATAGTGGAAATCTAAACTACAAATGAAAAATGATGGGGAAATGCAACAGATGACGCAGGATCTGGGCAGAGATACAGTGTTAACATATCGAGTCTTATATGAACATGTTCTGAACAAGTCATATTGGACTCAAAAAAAGTTAATTCCGTTTTTCTCTGCCCTGATACTGCCAGAACTGTCGGGTTTCTCTTCAGCAATTTCAATTTTTGCAATGGCAGGAGACAGAGAGTAATGGTGGGCGGTTACCTTTCGGACTGAACGCTTGTGCCCAGCAGTGTTCCACAGAGGTAGGTTCTGGGTGTTCATTGTTTGTCACTTATGTACATAATTTGCGAGAGAATATCGAAGGCAAGGTTACTACGTTTGCAGATGACACCAAAACTGGTGGCACAGTGGACAAATAGAGTTCAAGCTGGATGAATATGAGGTGCACTCAATTTTGTTTGTTTGTTGCTGTCTAGTGAACCAGGAATGGAATTTTATTCCCCATCTCCTGGGGATCATTTACATATTGATGAAGAAAATTTTCGTGAACACGTTTGACAAAGTTTTCACCATCTAACCCTATAATACTGTGGTAGTCCCAATCAATTTTTAGAAAATTAAAATCCCCCTGTATTACAACTTTATTAAGCATACATATATCCGAGATCTGACTACATGCTTGTTTTTCAATTTCTTTCTTACTGTTGGAGAGTATTCGGTGCAAAACCATTGACGTACTCTTTCCTTTCTTATTTTTAAGTTCTGCCAATATATTTTCACTGGACGATTTGTCATAAATGAGCACTTAGTGGAATCTCTTCAAACCGATCTCTGCTTTCTTATTTTTAATGCTACCCGTACATTTTAACTGGATGATTTCTCACAAATATCTTTCTCAGTTGCAGCATTAATTGATTCCTTAATCAAAACGGGTAAACCTCCACTCAAAGCCAAATGCATGATATTTCTATCCTTTCTGTGGCACTTAACACCCAGAACGTTGAATTGTCAGTCTTGAACATCTCTCAGGTGAAAGTGAGGACTGCAAATGCTGAAGATTGGAGTCGAGAATGTGGGGCTGGAAAATTAAGCAGGTCAGGCAGCATCTGAGGAGCAGAAAAATCGCCGTTTCAGGCAAAAGACCTTCATCAGCTCATTCCTGATTAGGGGCTTTTGCCAAAACGTTGATTTTCCTGCTTCTCACATGTTGCCTGTCCTGCTATGCTTTCCCAGCACTACACTCTCGAATTGAACATCTCTCAAACAACTTTCTGTAATAAATATGATTTCCCAGTCCCATGTTCTTAAACATGCTCTGAGTTCATAAGCCTTCCCTGTAAGACCCCTTACATTTTAATAAATGCAACTGAGCACTTCAGAATTACTGTATACTCTTGACTCTTTCGTCTTTTTTTTTCTAATTGACATGTTTCCCTTACATTCATCAGCTTCTCCATCCATCCTACAATTTGTTATGCTACGTGGAATATCCCCTTGCTGTCTCTATCCATATAAAGTATCCCTACACAGAATGAACAAATCTCTCTGCGAAGATATTGGTTGCTTTCCAGTTTAGATTATACCATTCCTTTCTGAACAGGTCTTTCATATTCTAAAATAGATTCCTACTTCCCAAAAATCGAAATCCCTCAACTACATAATACTTCTTCAGCAATTGTTTTCTCTCCTTTAACCTTGTGTTCCTTGCCGGTTGAGGTTGGCATTGGGAGTAAATCAGAAATAACTATGTTTATCACTTTATTTTTAATCTTCGACCTCCCCTCTTAAATTCATTCTGGACTGCTTTAACCTTTCCCTCAAATATCAATCCTACCACTATGTACAATAATTTCTGGCTACTCAATTTCACCTTTAACAATGTGCTTGAAAAGTTTAGAGACGTTCTTAATCCTAGCACAGGGAAAGCAACAAACCATCCTAAATGTATGGTCACTGCCATAGAATCTCCTGTTGATGCCCCTGACAGAAGAGCTCACTGTAGCAATATTTCTACTAAATCTTGTCAAACGCTTCTGAACATAAGAATCATTCCAAGTGTCCAATAACTGATGACTCTTCCATTTTCCTCAGAGACACAATTCCCTTCAGCAGTTCTAAAAACTGAAAATCATTTTGATAGAGGTATAGCCACAAGAGAATTTTGAACTATATTCTTATCTTTGCTGACTGCCATCCATCTACCTGACTGATTTGCTGGATTTATTTTCTAAATCTACCAGCCATCCTCTCTGTCTCTTAAATGTGACCTTAAAAGCAGGATTTCATTTTACTACACATTATGTTACCTTTCATTAGCTACAGAAAATGGAAAAATATATACTTATACGTTTGAAACATACAAAAATAAATAAAATCAACCATTCAGCTAATTAAATCAATAAAAGTATTCCCCTTCAACAAATTCTGAGAAGAAATGTCTTCTCCGGACCTGAGCATGTGTAGAACTCTCCGGAATGAAGGGATAACTCCTTTGCTTTAAAAAAAATTGATTAACTTTTCAAAATTAAAACATCTATTGCTGTGTTATAAAAGAAACATTTTAAAAGATAAATAGACATTTCTTTTTTCGTCAACCACTTTAAAAAGATATTTTAAAAAAATATTCGTTTGAAAGAAAGTCGTGAGTTGTTTTGCTATTTTTGTTTGCATTTGAATGTTAATCAAACATAATAGAAAAAAATAATGTTAAATTATTGCACTATGATAACTACATCATTTGCAAAAAAAGAGTACATGAAATATTTGACTGGCTGCAATCCCAAGAGCAGATGTAAGATCCATGCTGCTCTAAGAACACTTTTTGGACCAGTTTTTACAATATGAAGAAAAGTGGGCGTATGTTTTAATAATTTTTTTCCAGCTCAAGGTGACTTATGATATACCTGATAAATGTGATACATTTCAGAAGTAACAAGACAAGAGAGTACTCAAACTGAAGGGAGGCTCGATTTATTTGATTTTACTTTTAACCAAAGAAGGATCACGTGTGCTCCTGATGGAGGTATTTAATAGCATGGGTGGGGGGGGGGGGGGGAGGGGTTGTATGGACAGGGTGAAGAGAGAACAGCTTTACCCCTTACTCCAAGACTGAATAATAAGGAGACACACTGTAACTATAAAGTGAAACTTGTCTCATCATTAATGTGTAAACTGTAGAAAAACGTTCCTATTTCTAAACGTGTTTGGTTTTAAAATATTTCAAGATTTATATTGCCTCCCGAAAAATACACTGTTTTTCCATTCAACTCGCCAACGTTCACAAACACAGGCACGCATTCCCAACTATGATCCAAAGTCCAATATTAACCCGTTTCCTTCACATGCCCAGACCTCTTTAAATTACTTATATCCTCTTCACATTTCCCTTTTCTAACTATTTCAATGCTTGTATTCTCCCATGAAACATTCAAAATATTGTTCATAAGATGTAGATAATGGACACTTTCCAACAATGTTGATAATGTAATATTTTTACTCAATATCTGAACTATAAAGTTGCAACAACGCTAAAGTGTTTTGTTGTACCGTCACCCACTTCTCAGACTGCAGTTTCAAATAGCCATTAAATCTAACAGGACTTGCAAAATCTTTACTTCCGATCTAAATGGCCATTTGTCCCTTTATTCTGAAATTGGCATATTAATTATGGAGTTGTCTTTCTGCCTGAAACAGTGTGATTTGGTTTATTAAGAACTAGGATAGGTCATCTGGTTGGCAGGCCTGCTGTGGTAATCAACAAGGCCTGCCTGCGATATTTTCTCCACATTAATGTCATGTTCCCAAAACACAGAGCAACCTGCATCTCCCTCTCAAACAAAATCCCACTATTCCTGTTACCTCAGCCACCAAAGATGAATAAAATCCAAAGAACTGTAGATGGAGCAACACAAGAACATAGACGTTAAGACTGGTGGTAGGAAATTCAAGTATGCACTTATCCACACTAAACACAATCGGCCAGATATAGCTATCTGCCCCATTTTCCAAGCCTATCAATATTCATCTTTAAACTCTTTAGGTCCTCATTACAGCCTGGTTTACCACATAGTTTTATACCATCTGTGAATATAGTTACTGAACTCCGTCTCTCCTTCCAGGTCATTTGGGCAGATTGCAAACAATTGAAGTCAGGAAAACTGAACGCTGCAGCACCTCAGTAGTTTCACTTCGCCAGAAAAGACGATTTACCCTAATGCTTTGCTTTCTATTAGTCAGCCAAATCTCTATCCAATTCAATACTCTACACTTCAGCCCTGGAATCTAACCTTCTAGATCTGTCCTTTATGCACCATCTTGTCAAATGCTGTCTGAAGTTTAGATGTACAACAGTTACTGCATCCCAATTTTCCACATTGTTGCTTACATTCTTAAAGAACACTAACAGATTTGTGAAGCACAACTTTGCTGACACTGGTAAGTTGATTTTTGTTTTTCCAAGTGCTCAGCTATTTCCTACTTTATGGTTGTTGAAGAAACTTCCCCACGACAGAAGTTAAACTGATTTGTCTATAGTTTGTGATTTGTTTGCCTATCTCCTGTTTTGAATGCGAGTGCCACATTATTAATTTTCCAATACTTCGGCACTGTTCTAGAATCCAGGGATGTTTTAAAAATCGTAACTAACGCGTCCAGTACCTCTAACGTTACCTCCTTTAAAATGATAGAGTGCAGGCCGAGGGCCTGAACTGACTTTCAACCCATCAATGTATTTCACCTGGGGTTGTCACATTGATGGCCCAAGGGTGACATTCCATTGTCCCATTCAGGTCCAACTTCAGGTGTGTATTACAGGGTCTGTAGCTGTCAGGCTTGTTTGCAAACTATCTCTGGGTAGCTGCAGCCTGTCTGCATTCCGCAGCATGTGGATGAGCATAGAGAGTTTGGTCAAGGCTGAGTTCTACTTCCCAGCATGATTCAATCATTGTTCATTTTTGTAACAATTTACTATTGTCCATTGTAAGATTACTATTTCAGGTGGCTCGTCTGGTCAGAAAGGCAAATACAGTGATGATATTTCTTTTGCGATGACTTGAATGGATGGATTTCCACTTCTCTGAAAGGCTCTGGTCAGACCACGTTGGAGTATTGTGTCCCGTTTGGGGCCCCATAACTCAGGAAGGATGTACCACCGCTGAGCGTGTTCAGAGGAACTTCATAAGAATGGTCCTAGGAATGAAAAGCTCAACATATGAGGTGTCTGGGTCTATACTCGCTGGAGTTTATAAGGATTAAGTGGGCTCTAATAGAAGCATACAGAACACTGGTTGCCTGATCAGAGTAGATGTTGGGAATATACTACACTGTTAGGAGAGAAATGATTCAAGGACATAGCCTGAGAGTCAACCAATCCTTTCTTGTTACATAATATCACATCTAAATTAGATTATATCCCTACAGTATGGAAACAGGCCCTTCGTCCCAACATGTCCACACTGACCCTCTGAACAGTAACGCGCCCATTCCCATTTCCCTCTGAGTAATGTACTTAACACTATGGGCAACTTAGCATGGCCAATTCACATGACTTGCACATCTTTGGACTGTGAGAGGAAATCCACACAGACAGTGGGGAGCATGTGCAAGCTACACGCAGACAGTCCCCCGAGTCTGGAATCCAACCTGGACCCTGGTGCTGTGTTAACAACTGAGCCACCATGCCGTCCCATTCTCTGGTTGGTTCCATGACGTCCTGCACTCAGAAATAATCTCTCATACACTCTATGAATCTTTATTCAAGGATATCTTTATTACCTCAGAAGTACTTTGGGGGGAATAGTGGCTGAAAATTCCTCTTCCCAAGAGGTTTCTTCTCTTGCTTTTCATTTGTACTGAGACGGACTTCAAATATTTTTTGGCACAAAACACTTTGAAAAGATCTGAATACCCACTCGCACGAACAAATGTTTATTTTCTTTTCACAATCGTGGACTTAAGAGGGTTAAAAGTGATCATGAGATATCGTTAGCAAGCAGGGTTGAGGAAAATCCCAAAAGAGTTCTTTTCATATATAAGAAGCAAGAAGGTAACTAAAGAAATGTTTGGCCCACACAAGGACAAAGAAAGAAAGTTCTGCATGGAGTCAGAGAAAATGGGTGAGATTCTTAGTGAGTACTTTGCATCTGTATTCACCAAGGAGAGGGACATGACGGATGCTGGGGTTAGGGATAGATCTCTGAGTACTCTGGGTCAAATCGACATAAAGAGGGGGGAAGTTTTGGATACTCTAAAAAAGTATTAAGGTAGACAAGCCCCCAAGTCCGGATGGGATCAACCACAGGTTACTGAAGGGTGTGAGTGTAGAAATAACTGGGGCTTTAACATATATTTTTGCAGGATGATTGAACATGAGTGAGGTCCCGGAGGACTGGCGAATTTCTAATATTGTCCCCTTGTTTAACAAGGATAGCAGGGATAATCCAGGTAATTGTCGACCGGCAGGCCTGATATCATTGGTAGGGAAGCTGCTGGAGAAGATATTGAGGGACTTGGGTAAGGTGTTTTATTAGGTTCCCCATGGTCGGCTGATGGAGAAGGTGATGTTGCATGGGTTTCAGGGTGTTTTATGCAGATGGATAGAGAACTGGCTGGGCAACAGGAGACACACAGTAATAGTGGAAGGGGATTTCTCAACATGGAGACCTATGACCAGTGGTGTGCAACAGCGATCCGTGCTTGGACCACTATTGTTTCTGATACATATCAATGATTTGGAAGAAGGTATCGTTTGCCTGATTAGCAAGTTTGCAGATTAAACTAAGATTGTTGGAGTAGCAGATAATGAAGGGGACTGTCAGAGAATACAGCAGAATATAGATAGATTGGAGAGATGGGCACAGAAATGGCAGATGGAGTTCAATCTGTGCAAATGCAAGGTGATGCATTTTGAAAGATCCAGTTCAAGAGTGAACAATACAGTAAACGGAAAAGGCCTGGGGAAAATTGACTTACAGTGAGATCTGGGTGTTCGGGTCCATTGTTTCCTGAAGACACCAAGACAGGTCAGTAAAGTGGTCAAGGTGGAATATGGCATGCTTTCCTTCATTGGAAAAGGTGTTGAGTACAAGCGCTGGCAGGTCATGTTACAGTTGCATAGGACTTTGGTTTGGCCGCATTTGGAATACTGCGTATAGGTCTGGTCACCACATTAACAAAAGGATGTGGATACTTTGAATAGGGTACAGAGTAGGTTCACCAGGATGCTGCCTGGGTTGGACGGTGCTGGTTATGAAGAAATATTGAGTAGATTAGGACTATTTTCCTTACAAAGTCGAAGTTTGAGGTCGACAAAATCAAGACAGATATACACAGGGTGGATAGCAAGAAGCTTTCCCCCCAGATTGTGGAACTCAATTACTCGGGGTCATGAATTCAAAGTAAGAGGGGAAAGGTTTAGGGCAAATTTATGTGTGAAGCCCTTTTAACATAGGGGAGTGTCAGCCTGGAATGTGTGGCGAGCGGAGGTGATAGGGACAGGAACGATAGCATTATCTAAGATATATTTAGACAGAAACATGAATGGGCAGGGAGCAGAGGGATGCAGACCCTCGGAAAATAGTTGGCAGGATTAGAAAAGAGGAGGATCTGGATCAGCACAGGCTAGGAGGGCAGAAGGGTCTGTTCCTGTGTTGGAATGTTCTGAATTCTTTATAATTCATTCTAAAAATAGCAAGTTTTCAACTTATTGTATGCTACACTTTAATAATAATTTAATAATATAAACAATTTATTTATTTGATAGTGCATGTCAAATTATTGTCATTTCTAAATTACAGTCACAGGATCAAAGAGATGTACAGCATGGAAACAGACCCTTCTGTCCAACTTACCCATGCCGACCAAATATCCCAACCCAAACTCGTCCCACCTGCCAGCACTCAGCCCATATCCCAAATATCCCAACCCAATCTCTTCCCACCTGCCAGCACTCAGCCCATATCCCTCTAAACACTTTATATTCATATACCTATCCAGACGCCAGCTAAATGTTGCAATTGTACTAACTTCCACCATTTCCTCTGGCAGTTCATTCCACGTACGTATAACCCTCTGAGTGAAAGAAATTCGCCTTATATCTCTTTTACATTTTTCCCTTTCTAACCGAAACCTATGCCCTCTAGTTCTGGACTCCCCCATCCCAGGGAAAAGACCTTGTCTATTTACCTTATCCATGCCCCTAATGATTCTTTAAACCTCTATAAGGTCACCCCTCAACCTTCAGCATTCCAGGGAAAACAGCCCCAGCTTGTTCAACCTCCAACTATAGCTCAAACCCTTCAACCTTGGAAACATGCACGTAAATCTTTTCTGAACCCTTTCAAGTTTCACCTGATCGATCAGGTCCTGGGGATTTTTGCATCTTCATACGTTTCCAGACATCCAGCACTTCTTCCTCTGTAATATGGACATTTTTCATGATATCACCATCTATTTATCCGTATATCTACATCGCCCATGTCCTTCTCCTGAGTAAACACTGATACAAAATACTCATATATTATTTCTCCCTCTCCTGCGGCTCCACACAAAGGCCGCCTTGCTGATCTTTGAGGGCTCTTTTCTCTCCCTGTTTACCCTTTTGTTCTCAATGTATTTGTAAAATCCTTTTGGATTCTCCTTAACTCTATTTGCCAAAGCTATCTCATGTCTCCTTTTTGCCTATCTGATTTCCCTCTTTAGAATCTCCTCCTGCCTTTATACTTTTCTAAGGATTCACTCGATCTATCCTGTCTGTACCTGTCATATCCTTCCTTCTCAATCTTAACCAGCCCCTCAATGTCTTTCTTCATTCAGCACTCTCTATACCTACCAGCCTTTCCTTTTACTCTCACAAGCATATACTGTCTCTGGATGCCAGCTATCTAATTTCTGAAGGTTTCCCATTTTCTAGCCGTTTGCTTATCTTCCCATAATTTGCCGCCACCAGCTTTTGAAAGATCTTGCCTAATACCGTCAAAATTGGCCTTTCGCCAATTTAGAACTTCAACTTTTAGATCTAGTCTATCATTTTCCATCATAATTTTAAAACTAATAGAATTGTTGGCAAATAACTGAACCTCACACATTTCAGGTGAGAAATTAAATCGATTGATTATATTTAAATGTTATAATTCTATTTTATTTTTCAATCAAATGCTTACTCTGAATATTCAATTTGTCAGATGTCAATTATTTTGCAAGTGATAGAGCAACAATGTATGCATTTGAACACTGAGTTTCAATGTGTAATTGTGATCACCAGCACAGACAGACAACATGTTCTTTTTTGATACAAAAGAAAATGTGCAATCTTTACATTTGTATCATAAAAGGTCATTCGGTGTTTATATTTTAATTCCATCAACATAGAATCAATTTTATTGTCTTCACAGATGATGCAGTTATTGTTCAGTTGAATAATTGTAGCTCATACCTTATTATTGCACGATTCACAAACATGGAAAACTCCTGATTATTGTGCAGGGCCGTAAACCCATTATTTTGCATCATGAACGAAATTAAAAGTGGATTCCAAAAGGGCGAATTCGGGCACAGTGCAACTGGACCTCACAGCTGCATGTAGCTCTCAGAGAGACACTGGCCTGGTCCTGAATCTGTGAAGAGAGTTCCCAACCTGGGTCAGGGCAGTCATTCAAACATTCCCTCCACAGAGACTCATCGTCACCTTGAGCAAGAGGAAACTAGCCAACAGACTATCACTGCTCTCAGTGTAGGTACAAATGCTGTCTAAATTAGATCCCAGCGACTGACCAGGAACCATGCCTTACAAATTCACCCTCAGTCAGAGCTTGGCCCAGGGAGCAGATGTATGGACATGGAGTATCAGAATCACATTGCGCAAGTTACTTATGGTGATGACATCTGGAATGTCCCCCATACTGCATACATCTTCACCCGGGACCAGACACTGGGTGAAAACGTTCACAATTGACAGTCGATTGCAGCATTTTGTGTCTCAGAGTAAACCCTCTGAAACTATATCCAATAAGTGTACCATTACTTTCAACAGTATCAAAATAAAATTATACATGTCTGTGGATGGTCAGATATTAATTCATAGGTCTTCCAACAGAATGTATCTGAAGAAACCAGGAGCAAATGGCAAGCCAAAAATCGTTTTAATAGCTGAACTTGGTGGATTTTGTCTGCTCTAGAGAACCACACATACTGTGCTGACACCCAGGTAAATGTAACAATTGCATCAAAACTGGTCTAACGCCCTGCCCCACCTTCCTGACCTCACACACCCCACTCCCTCACATTTTCACCAACTGATGAGAATCCACAATCTGATGAAACTTGGAACATTGAACGGTACAGCACAGTGCAGGTACTTCAGCCCTCAATGTTTTGCCAGCCTTTAATCTTACTCTAAGATCAGACTAACCTACGTAACCTTCAATGCACTAACTTTCGTGTGCCTACCCAAGAGTCTTCTTAAATATTCCTAATGTATCTGACTCTACTACCACCGCTGGAGGAAAGCCCTAGCCGCTCAACCTTTCTTTGTAAGGCATGCCCTCCAGTCCAAGCAGCACCCTGGTAAGTCTCCTCTGCACACTCTCTGAGGCTTCCACGTGTTTCCTATAATGAGGCAACCAGAACTGAACACAATATTCCAAGTGTCGTTGAACCACAGCTTTATAGAGCGAAGAAATAATGTCGCTGCTCTTAAACTCAATCCCCCTAATAAAGAAAGGCAACACACCGTATTCCTTCTGAACAACCCTATCAACTTGGGAGGCAACTTTGAGAGATCTATGGACAATGACCCCAAGAACCCTCTGTCACTCCACACTGACAAGAATACTGCTTTTAACTCTGTATTATTTATACAAATGCAACATTCCAAAATAAATTGCTTCACACTTTTAAAGGTTGAACTCTATCTGCCACTTATCAGCCCAGCTCTGCGTCCTGTCAAAATCCTGTTGCAACCTACAATAGCCCTCCACACTATCCACAATCCCACCAATCTCCGCGTCACCAGCAATGTTACGAATCTACTTGTCCACTTCCTCACCAAAGTCATTTATAAAAATCACAAAGAGCACAGGTCCCAGAGCCGATCCCTGTGGAGCACCACTGGTCACTGAACTCCATGCTGTATACTTTCCATCTGCTACCACCCTCTATCATTATCGGCCAGCCACACCCGTATCCAGATAGCCAATTTTTTTCTGCGCCCCATGCTTCCGTACCTTCTGAATGAGCCTACAATGGGGAACGCCTTGCTAAACTTCTTGTTCACCACATCTACTGGTCTACCTTCACCCATGTGTTTTTTACATCTTCAAAGAATTCAATAAGATTTCTGACGGATGACCTGCTCCTCACAAAGGCATGCTGACTATCTGTAATCAAACTATCGTTTTCTAAGTTATTGCAAATACTGTCTCTCAGAAACGTCTGCAATGCTTTGCCCACCACTGATGTAAGTCTGAGTGTTCGGTCATTCCCAGAGTTATCCCTATTGCCTTTCCCAAACAAGGGAATAACATTTGTCACCCTCCAAATATCTGGCTGGCACCGCTCCAGTGGACAGTGCGAACACAAAGATCATCGCCAAAGGCACGCCATTACTTCCTGGAGTAACCTCGGGTAACCCCATCCGTCCCAGTGGATTTACCTATCCTTATGTTTGTAATTCATTCAATCAGTGCATACATCCCTTCAACTTTTGTACACCCTGTCCAACCCACTTATTGACTGCTTTCTGTTTCAGTGCAGTATACAGTGCTGCCTCCCTGAGTAAGTACAGTTCACAACATTCTGTGAATAATGGAATGAAAAAAAAAGGTATGTTCCAATGCCTTACTGATGAAGAGTTTATGGCCGAAATATCAACTCTCCTATACCTTGGATGCTGCCTGACCTGCTGTACTTTTCGAGCACCACGCTTTTTGATTCTGATCTCCATCAACTGCAGTCCTCAGTTTCTCCATGAGTGAGGGCTGTCCCCTCTGCACACTGAGTGGGCAATTAACCATCAGAAACTCATTGTATGTGGAGCTGACTGCTCAGTTCAGGAAAGTTGCACTTGATGAATACATGTTTTTAAAAAGAAATTACAATTCCACAGATATTCATTCAGTGCCAGAGTTAGAGTTGTTGTTCATGGTTTCAGCAGCTTGATAACAAACAGGAAATGACTGAAGAACTCCGAGATACAAGGTATTCCAGGAATTATATTCGAGTTTACGTTAATAGAACATAGAACAATACAGCACAGAACAGGCCCTTCGGCCCACGATGTTGTGCCGAACTTCTAACCTAGATTAAGCACCCATCCATGTACCTATCCAAATGCCGCTTAAAGGTCGCCAATGATTCTGACTCTACCACTCCCACGGGCAGCGCATTCCATGCCCCCACCACTCTCTGGGTAAAGAACCCACCCCTGACATCTCCCCTATACCTTCCACCCTTCACCTTAAATTTATGTCCCCTTGTAACACTCTGTTGTACCCGGGGAAAAAGTTTCTGACTGTCTACTCTATCTGTTCCTCTGATCATCTTATAAACCTCTATCAAGTCACCCCTCATTCTTCGCCGTTCCAACGAGAAAAGGCCGAGAACTCTCAACCTATCCTCATACGACCTACTCTCCATTCCAGGCAACATCCTGGTAAATCTTCTCTGCACCCTCTCCAAAGCTTCCACATCTTTCCTAAAGTGAGGCGACCAGAACTGCACACAGTACTCCAACTGTGGCCTAACCAAAGTCCTGTACAGCTGCAACATCACCTCACGACTCTTGAATTCAATCCCTCTGCTAATGAACGATAATACTCCATAGGCCTTCTTACACACTCTATCCACCTGAGTGGCAACCTTCAAAGATCTATGTACATAGACCCCAAGATCCCTCTGTTCCTCCACCTGACTAAGAACCCTACCATTAACCCTGTATTCCGCATTCTTATTTGTTCTTCCAAAATGGACAACCTCACACTTGGCAGGGTTGAACTCCATCTGCCACTCCTCAGCCCAGCTCTGCATCATATCTAAGTCCCTCTGCAGCCGACAACAGCCCTCCTCACTGTCCACAACTCCACCTATCTTCGTATCATCTGCAAATTTACTGACCCACCCTTCGACTCCCTCATCTAAGTCATTAATAAAAATTACAAACAGCAGAGGACCCAAAAATGAACCCTGCGGAACTCCACTTGTAACTGGGCTCCAGGCTGAATATTTACCATCTACCACCACTCTCTGCCTTCGACCGGTTAGCCAGTTTTCTATTCAATTGGCCAAATTTCCCTCTATCCCATGCCTCCTGACTTTCCGCATAAACCTACCATGGGGAAGCTTATCAAATGCCTTGCTAAAATCCATGTACACTACATCCACTGCTCTACCCTCATCCAAGAATTCACCTCCTCGAAGAATTCAATAAGACTTATAAGGCAAGACCTACCCTTCACAAATCCGTGCTGACTGTCCCTAATCAAGCAGTGTCTTTCCAGATACTCGTAAATCCTATCCCTCAGTACCCTTTCCATTACTTTGCCTACCACAGAAGTAAGACTAACTGGCCTGTAATTCCCGGGGTTATCCCTATTCCCTTTTTTGAACAGGGGCACAACATTCGCTACTCTCCAGTCCCCTGGTACCACCCCCGTTGCCAGTGAAGACGAGAAGATCATTGACAACGGTACTGCAATTTCCTCTCTTGCTTCCCACATAATCCTAGGATATATCCCGTCAGGCCCGGGGGACTTGTCTATCCTCAAGTTGTTCAAAATGTCCAACACATCTTCCTTCCTAACAGGTATCTCTTCTAGCTTAACAGTCCGTTTCACACTCTCCTCTTCAACAATACGGCCCCTCTCGTTCGTAAATATTGAAGAGAAGTACTTGTTCAAGACCTCTCCTATCTCTTCCGACTCAATACACAGTCTCCCACTACTGTACTTGATCGGACCTACCCTCTTTCTCGTCATTCTCAGGTTTCTCACATACGCATAAAATGCCTTGGGGTTATCCTTGATCCTATCCGCCAAGGATTTTTCATGCCCTCTCTTAGCTCTCCTAATCCCTTTCTTCAGGTCCCTTCTGGCTATCCTGTATCCCTCCACTGTTCTGTCTGAACCCTGTTTCCTCAACCTTATGTAAGCCTCCTTCTTCCTCTTTACTAGACATTCAACCTCCCTCGTCAACCAAGGCTCCCTCACACGACCATTTCTTTCCTGCCTGATCGGTACATACATATCAAGGGCACGTCGTATCTGCTCCTTGAAAAAGTTCCACATTTCCACCACATCCTTCCCTGACAGCCTATGCTCCCAATGTATGCTCCTCAAATCCTGTCTTACAGCATCGTAATTTCCCTTCCCCCAATTGTAAAATCTACCTTGTTGTGCGCACCTATCTCTCTCCATAACCAAGGTGAAAGTCACAGAATTGTGGTCACCATCACCAAAATGTTCACCCACTATCCTCTGGGAACAACTGGGAGTATTTTCAGACAGGCTGAAAGATGCGATAAGGAAATGAGTTGACATGTGGAGGTGTGACATTTTTACCGTCACAGAGGCGCATTTGAGGGAGGTCAGGGATAACAAATCAATACTCTGTTGCACTGGAACTATAGGCAGCAAAGGCAGGGTGTTAAAGAGGATGTGGTGTTGCTTTATTAATTAACAAGCCAGTTATTGCTGAAAGGATGGACAATATCTTGGAAGGGTCTTCAAATGAGGCTTTGAGGGTCGAGGTTTGAACCAAAATGATGACACACGCACACTGCTTTTTAAAGCACATTTTAGCTTACAGTGAGGAAACAGGCCCTTCGGACCAACAAGTCAATACAGACCTTCTGAAGAGCAACATTAAGATTGACAAGTCGCCGGGCCCGGATCAGATTTGTCCTCAGCTGCTTTGGAAAATGAGAAATGTGATAGCTTCGTCACTTGCGAAGATCTTTGCATCCTCAGTCTCCACTGGAGTCGTTCCTGAGGACGGGAGAGAGGCAAATGTAATTCCTCTCTTCAAGAAAGAAAATAGGGAATTCCCATGCAATTACAGTCCAGTAAGTCTCACGTCTACCGTCTGCAAGGTGTTAGAAAGGATTCCGAGGGATAGGATTTATGACCATCTGGAAATGTATGGCTTGATTAAATGCTGTCAACATGGCTTTGTGAGGGGCAGGTCATGATGAGGGTCGAGTTGTGGATGTGGTGTATATGGACTTCAGCAAGTAATTTGATAAGTTTCCCCATGGTAGGCTCATTCAGAAGGTCAGGAAGAATGGGATTCAGGGGAACATAGCTGTCTGAATACAGAATTGGCTGGCCTACAGAAGACAGCGAGAGGTAGTAGAAGGAAAATATTCTGCCTGGAAGTCAGTGGTGAGTGGTGTTTCACAGCGCTCTGTCCTTGGGCCTCCACTGTTTGTAATTTTTATGAATATCTTGGATGAGGGATTGAAGGATGGTTTAGCAAGTTTGCAGACGACACAAAGGTTGGAGGTGTCATTGACAGTATAGAGGGCTGTTGTAGGCTGCAGCGGGACATGGACAGGATGCAGGAATGGGCTGAGAGGTGGAAGATGGAGTTCAGCCTGGATAAATGCGAGGTGATTCATTTTGGAAGTTCGAATTTGAAAGCTGGGCACAGGACTAAGGATAGGATTCTTGGCAGACTGGAGCAACAGAGAGATCTAGGTAGGCAGGTAGAGGGATCCCTTAAAATGGCCACCCAAGTAGACAGGGTTGTTAAGAAAGCATATGGTGTTTTGGTTTTCATTAACAGGGAGATTGAGTTTAAGAGTTGTGAGATCTTATTGCAGCTCTATAAAACTTTGGTTAGACCGCACTTAGAATACTGCATCCAGTTCTGGTCGCTCTATTATAGGAAAGATGTGGATGCTTTGGAGAGGTTTCAGAGGAGGTTTACTAGGATGCTGCCTGGACTGGAGGGCTTATCTTATGAGGAGAGGTTGATTGAGCTCGGACTTCTTTCATTGGAGGAAAGGAGGAGAAAAGGGGAGCTAATTGAGGTATACAAGATAATGATAGGGATAGAAAGAGTTGAAAACCAGAGACTATTTCCCAGGGCAGAAATGACTAACGCGAGGTGTTATAGTTTTAAACTGGTTGGAGGAAAGTATAGAGGGGATGTTAGAGGTGGGTAATTTACACAGAGAGTTGTGAGAGCATGGAATGCGTTGCCAGCAGTAGTTGTGGAAGCAAGGTCATCGGGGACATGGATATGGTCTCAGAAATTTGAGGATGCATACAATAGGATCATTGGTCTGCACAACATCGTGGGCTGAAGGGCCTGTTCTGTGCTGTACTGTTCTGTGTTCTTTTTTTCAAAGTCCTTGCACGTAATAATAACTTGAGTCTTGGGTGTGGAACTGTGACCCATCATTTTAATGTTCCATACTGTGAGTTGTGCACTGTTTTCATCATATTGTTATAAAAATGAACTGAATAAAGGGGGGATTTTGTGCTTATTGGACAATCTAAAAGTTCGTATTACAAAAGGATGTCAGACCTTCAGTAAAAAGACTTTGCTGTTAATGGTTAGAACAATCTGCAAACATTTACACAGAGATTTACAGCCTAAGTCACACACAAGGATGTTGGGCTGGGATGATGCCAGCCATTAATGGAGCTGCACAATTATGTTTGGATACTGACATTGTGGAAATAACATACACTGGATATGGTTTATGAGGGATTCAATGTAAGATGCCATGTGCTGCAGGAGTCCATCACCTTTATCTCACCTTCATTCAGGATTGGGTCCAACGTACAGAATTACAGAGTTTGGGTGGCACACCAGAAGGGGTATACTTGCAAGACATGGTTGTCTACAGGTCATTGTTTCAAATGTTGAACTGCATCTGGACGAGCGCCATTGGCTAGTCCATTGACCAGTCTGCCCCACACACATCTCCCTGTTGTTCAGGTATGTCTCTAACCAGTCTATTGTGAGAGATTGTGTGAGTAACTATCCAGCTCAAGTTAGGAAGCTCTCTGAACAGAGTTTGGAGATGGCCAGTGTTTTGGAGGTCGTGGTGAGGGCCAGTAAAACTGTGTATGTGTGTAGGTTTTTACTCAATGTCATTTCCAACAGCTTGGCTGCCTGCAAGATGGTGTGTTCACTGAACTGAACATGAATTGGCTGTTTACTACAGTCACTGAATTGTGTAATAGTTAGATGTGCGCTCTGGTATTTCAATTATTGTTCACTTCAATTGCTTTCACCTGAAAAACAATGATGTTTTGTTTATTTTAAAATATGTAAGAAATAAAGTGATATTAACACTTCACTGTACAAAATGTAATAGTGACCTGTTGCATATTTCCCACAGACTAATCAAGCAACAATCAGATATTGTCTGGAAAGCAAGATTATGTGAACAGGACTATGTCCCAGGCAACATCACCATCCTCTGTGGTGTGTTCTGTCCCACTGACAGGACACAGCCAGACAGAGGGGGACAGCTCCTTGACATATAGTCAATATAGGGCAGCATGTTGGCTCAATGGTTAGCACTGCTGCCTCATAGCACCAGGAACCCAGGTTTGATTCCAGACTTGGGCCACTGCCTATGTGGAGTTTGTACATTCGCCCCGTGTCTCCAAGGGTTTCTTCCCACAGTCCAAAGAAATGCAGGTCAGGTGAATTGGCCATGGTAGTGGGTTGCTTTTTGGAGGGGTTGGCGTGGATTGGTTGTGCCGTAGGGTCTGTTTCCACACTGTAGGAAATCTCATATAATCATAGTGCTCAGCATTGATATTGGATCCTGTGGCGGTGAGACTGCTCTGAGGCAGGTTATGGCGAATCAATAAAAGGGAAAACTATAATTGACCACATCATCACCGATCTGCCTGCTGCAGATACATCCCTCCATTTCATATATCGGTAAAAATGTTCACTGCACAGTCCTTATGGGGAACAAGGGCTAACTTCATATTTTTCAGACCCTTCACACCATGACATGTACTGAATGGTACAGACTTTAAACAGATTAAGCAAACAATGACGATGCATCCATGAGGTACAATGGCTCATCGGCAGCAGAACAATCATATTCTGTACAGCTCATAGAGTCTAAAACTCCCCCCGTCCCACTGTACAGTCAGCACCACAGCGCGACATACGTCCCTCTGTGCAGAAACCATCACGGCCCGACATACCTCCCACTGTACAGTAAGCACCACAGCCCGACATACGTCCCTCTGAACAGAAACCATCACGGCCCGACATACCTCCCACTGTACAGTAACCATCAGAGCCCGACTTACGTCCCTCTGAACAGAAACCATCACGGCCCGACATACCTCCCACTGTACAGAAACCATCACGGCCCGACATACCTCCCACTGTAAAGTAACCATCACGGCAGGACATACCTCCCATTGTACAGTAACCATCACAGCCCGACTTACGTCCCTCTGAACAGAAACCATCACGGCCCGACATACCTCCCACTGTACAGTAACCATCACGGCCCGACATACCTCCCACTGTACAGTAACCATCACAGCCTGACATACCTCCCACTGTACAGTAACCATCACAGCCCGACATACCTCTCACTGTACAGTAACCATCACACTCCGACATACCTTCCACTGTAGAGTAACCATCACGGCCCGACATACCTCCCACTGTACAGTATCCATCACAGCCCGACATACCTCTCACTGTACAGTAACCATCACGGCCCGACATACCTCCCACTGTACAGTATCCATCACACCGCGACATACCTCCCACTGTACAGTAACCATCATGGCCCGACATACCTTCCACTGTATAGTTACCATCATGACCCGACGTAGGTCCCACTGTACAGTAACCATCACGGCCCAACATACCTTCCACTGCATAGTAACCATCATGGTACGACATACCTCCCACTGTTCAGTAACCATCAAGAGCTCAGTGCTTCGCATTGCTGCCTCACAGCATACGGCCCTAGGTTCAATTCTGGCCTTGGGTGTCTGTTTGGAGATTGCACATTCCCCCCCGTGTCTGCTTGCATTTCCTCCGGGTGCTCCGGTTTTCTCCCACAGTCCAAAGATGCGCAGGTCAGGTGAATTGGCCATGCTAAATTGCCCACAATGTTAGGTGCATTATTCAAGGTTAAATGTAGGGCAGGCGAATGGATCTGGTTGGGTTGACCTTCTGAGGATTGGTGTGGATTGGTTGGACTGAAGGGCATGTTTCCACACTGTAGGGAATCTAATGTAACCTCCAAGGTTCAAGTCAGGAATATGATGGAATAATCACTTGTGTGAATGACTGCAACTCCAACAGTACTCTAGTACAGACTTTCTAGCAACGGGCAACACCGTTGTGTGGGGAAAATCCTGTCTCACAAACTTGATTATTTTGAGCAAGTGACAAAATTGATTGATGAGGACATGGGGCTCGATGCTGGCCGTTTGGACCTTAGCAAAGCCTTTGATATGGTTCCTTATGGTAGGCTCATACAGAAGGTGAAGGTGAAGAAGGGATCAGCGGTCAGTTAGTAAGATGGATCGAGAACTGCCTGATCATAGAAGACAGACTCGTGGTGGAACAGTGCTTTTGTAACTGGAGATCTGTAAATATATTGGTGGAGTTGCAAATTATGAGGATGATTGCCAGAGAATACAGCAGGATTTAGATCAGCTGCAGACTTGGACAGAGAAAACACAGATATAACTATCTGGGCAGTTGCGACGTGATGTGTTTTAGAAGGTCTATTGCAGCAGAGAAGTATAAAGTTGATGGAAAAATTACTGGCCTCATCAACATCCGAAGGGATCTAGGTGTACAGCTCTTCAGTTCTCTGAAAGTGACAACACGCATGGATAGGGTGATCAAGAAGACTGATGGCAAACTTGCAGCCATGCATCGGAGCACGCAGTATGAAAATTAGCAGGTCACATTGCAGCTGTAGGGAAACTTAGTTCAGGCACATTTCGAATGTTGTGTACAGTACTGGTTGCCACACCATCAGAACAATGTGGAAGTGTTGGAGAGGGTATGGAAACGTTTTACCAGCATGTTGTCTGGTTTGGAGGGTATTAGCCAGAAGGAGATATTGAACAAACGTGGTTTGTTTGCACGTGGGCATCATTGGCTATGGGGCTACGTGATAGATATTTACACAATTATCAGAGGCATAGATAGAAGGACAGTTAGGTTTTAGGTAAAAGGGAGAAAGTTCAGGACATGTGATAGGGAAGGTTTTTTTGCTGTTCCAGACAGAACGTGAAAGTGCCTGGAATGCACTGATAGAGGGGAAAAAGCCAATATAGCAAGGTTTAAGAGGCATCTTGGCACAAGTAATAGTAAGTAGGGAATAGAATGACATAGAAGGTATCGCAGAAAAAAAAACTTGTACTTGAACTTTAGACTGGCATCATGTGTCAGTGCGGGCTTGCTGGGATGAAGGGCCTGTTCCTGTACTGGATTGTTCTTTAAAACAAGATTTGAGCGCAGGAGTGGCAAGATGTTGACTGACTGATGACTGATGATTAACAGCCACATACAGTGGATCTCTCAACAACTTATCCTCCCACCCACAGCAGGGAATCTCAACATGGAGAATTGGATGTGAAAGTCCATGCTGGTAACCTGGTGACTTCATCTCGCCCCTCGCTCCGACGGCCTTCTACCTTGGACACCAACATCTCGGGGGACACTGCATAGACAGAAGCTGCATGTACTCCACACCCACCAATGCTGTCATCTGACACATGCTAGCCTCACCATGCCATCCCAGCACATATCCGACACATGACAGTACGCTTCTGTATTTCAATGCTGCAGCTCAGGTTTGCACTGACAACTCTCATTGCAATGCTGCTGCAAGGACACTGCGCTCAGGGGCACACATCCAGCTCATGGACTGTCCCTCTGAGCTGCTCATTCGGTGTTTGTACACACTCACTTTGAACTGACTTCAATACTTACAGAATTATTGCCTTGCCTTACCCTGCACTCAGCAGTGTTTCCCCTCAGCCAGAGCTACGAGACTCATCCGCCTGCTGTATTGGCTTGGTGTTTAGCACAGACACAAACCAGGAAGCTTAATATCATTATCCACAGTCAGTCAAAGTGCCCAGCACAGTGAGTCTCAGATCCCAGTCTGACAGCTTGGACATGGTCAGTCAGCCTCTCATGGTTGTTAGGGTCAGGATCCTTCCCCTGTGATAGGGTGAGGAGCTGAATGTTGGGAGACCCCTATCCCTCTTGGCTCTTTCTGCTCTCGTGCGGGGTGGTTCCTTCCAAAATGTGACAATTACCAAGCAGTATTAAGGGAGGTGGATTTGTTTGTAACAGCTGGTACAGATCGAGAGAAGGTGCTGCATTCAGTGACAGTGGAAGAACATGAGCCTTTGTGAGGGGTTGATGTAGTAACAGAGAGACAGTGAGGGCGCGGTCATAAAATGCAGATGGTGGGACATACTATGGTGTCGTGGAGAAGGTCACTGACCTCCTTCCGACACTGCTTAGCATTCACCAAGAAGGCTGGCATCTCACTGACACAGGGATCAACCTCCAACCAAGCTGGCAGGATGTAGTGTCATGGCCTCCCCTGCCAGTCCTGGAGGAAGATAATGTCCCTTTCGTGCACCATGCCATCCATCAGAATCTCAGCGGCTTGGTCTCAAAGTGAAGCCCCAGTTTTACCCCCTCTGCCATGTCCAGGCCAGTTTCGGATTAACAATCCAAGAGTACAATTTACGTTTTAAAGATGGCCCCTGTAACAGGGAGGCCGGTGCATTCTGGGATATCCAGGCAGTGGGCAGTTGTTATGATGAAGGGAAAAAAATCCACTTAGTGTCAGATGAGAGGAAGACCACGTGGGCAGGGAAGGTAGTTAATGAGGCAGATTGGAGATGGTATCATGAGAAAATGCACTTCACCTTGTGGAGAGAAACCCTCCATGAAACTCGATTAAAATGAGATTTGACCAAATCATTAGATGGCTTAGGCCTCTGTCTGTCTGAACTAAAATAGGGATGCAGTGTGAAATATTGGGAGCAACAAAGTTGGAGCGGAGAATTTTACAGGAGATACAAATCCTTAAAAAAAAGGATAATACAATGTTCCAGATTGTTAAAAGGAGCTGGGGAAAATACCCAGCCTTATAGTTACCCACGTTATCCAATCCTCACTGGATGCAGGGATGATGCCGGAGGATAGGAAAATGGCTAACACTGCAGCTTTGTTTAATGTGGAGCAAGGGACTGACTGAATAGGTCATGGCTGGAATTCTGAGACAGTGGATAAACGGTCACTGAGGAAGTCCAGGGGACTCCAGGACAATCGTTCTGGATTTGTGCAAGGAAGATCGTGTGTAATTAATCTGACTGTGTCGGTTTGAGGCACTAACCTGTAACTGCATGTGACTTACTTGGATTTGACGAGAGATCCCATAGCAGGTTGCTTAAAAACAGCAACTATCGGATACAGGTGAATGGAGCAAACGACCCAGAGAAGTGCAAGGCAAAGCATTTGGGAGAATCAAAAATAGAGAAGAATGCACAATAAATGAGAATATAGTCAGTCTGGGCAGAAGGAAGCTGGAAACATTAATAATCTTATTAATATAGCAAATGGCATTATTTCCTCTATCAGACAAAATACGGAACTTCAGAGCAGGAAGCTTATGCAGGAACTGTATAAATAATAAGCTCAGTCACAGCTTGGGGACAGTGTACAGTTCTGGTCACCCCATCACATGGAAGGATGGAATTTGACTGGAGAGAGTACAGAGGAGATTGTCCACCCTGTGACAGTGGAAGTGCAGTTATCAGGAAAACTTGGAACGGCGGATGCTGACAGTAGATTTGACTGGGGTGCACATATTGTCAGGAGCCTGGGTAGAAAGGGAGAGAACACCTTGTTCCTGTTGAAGAGCTCAGTTATGAGCGGTGAATATTTAATGTAATTTGTTGAAATATTTGCGAAGTGGTGAGGAAAGTTGTTATTTCACCCAGAGTATGGTCGGGTTCTGGGTGTCACACATAGAAGCAAAGTAGAGGCAGAAACTCTCAAACCATTTTCATAATGTGCCTGGATCTGTGCTTGATGTCCTCAACTATCCGGGGAGAGAGAACTAGGGATTTAAAAAACAGTGTCACATCTTGACCAATGCAGACAGTGGACAGTGTGATCTCCTCTAGACTGTGCTATTTTCTGAAGTTTTCAAAAGTTACCAATATCTGTTAGGATCATTACGTCGGGATGAGGGGTGAGGGCAGGGAGGAGCAATGTCTAAATTAATTAGCATCACGATAATACTGATCCCATCCTTTATACACAATGCTACTTCACTGTGTTGGCCTTTTTGTCCTTCCTGCATAAATGAGGAAAACCCTTGATTATCCAATTCTCAGTTGTGATCACACTGCAACCCCATCTCATAATCCCATGTCGATCTCACCTGGTTCACTCTATTTAAAGCTACAATTTCACTGGCCTTATTGAAAAGTTCCCAATATCATTCTTGCTCCATTGAAGGTTGCTCTCAGTCAACTAATGTTTCTCATTCTCAATTATTGCATATAATTGAGAATACTTATATGCAATAATTGAGAATGAAATACATTAGTTGACTGAGAGCAACCTTCAATGGAGCAAGAATGATGTTGGGAACTTTTCCATAAGGCCAGTGAAATTGTAGCTTTAAATAGAGTGAACCAAGTGAGATCGACATGGGATTATGAGATGGGGTTGCAGTGTGATCACAACTGAGAACTGGATAATCAAGGGTTTTCCTCATTTATGTACCATCATCCTGAACTTTACAATAAAATGATCGCTGCGCTCCAAAATGTTCCCCTACTGACACTGAATCCACTTGCCCCACCTCTTTCCCAAGGACCAGGTCCAACTGTACATGTTCTCTTGGGCTGGGCACATACTGCTGAAGTGAGCTCTCCTTCATGTAATCCAGGGGCGTTGGCCCCTCATGAATCTGCACCAACAGTAACTGAGTCAATATCTGGAGAAATTCAGTTTCCCAGTGTAACTAATCATTAGTATTGTCATCGCTCTCAAATGACCCTACATATTTATTCTTTCCAACCTTTCCAATGGTTGCTGGTACCTCATAGTTTAATTGTACACTCTTTGTTCTGTAGCTCCAGCCAAATTCATTATGTCCCATGACGGATCCTCTTTCTCTTGGAATCCTTCACTAACGCTAATCTAAACCAATACTTCAACCCTTCATCCTTTCCCTTCCCTTCCATTATTTTGGAATCCTTTAATCCCAGCCATATTAACACCCATTCCTGCCATTCTTGAGCCTGCTCTCAGTGATTAGTCCATCAGATTTCCACACACCAACCTGCATTTGTAACTCCCCAAACTCTGATAATTCATGTCCGTGCAGACTACCTCAGATTAAAGCTTTCTTTCTTACTCCAAATTCCACTGTTAAACTTGTTGTTGTAAATTAGTGCCAACTGTATCTCCAATTATTTTGACAATCTTGGTAGTCTCCTCGAATATTCCTTTTTGTATCCTAAGCACACACCAAGTTATTTTCAATCCCTTCCAAACACCCCGTAAGAAATTCAGTCCCAGCTCTGTCACGTTAGCCCATCCAGTTTGTACAGTTGCTGCCTTCCCCAGAACCAATCCCAGTGACCCAGGAATGTGAAGCCCTTCCTGCTGCACCATCGTTCCAGTCACACTCTCATCTACCTAAAACCCCGAGTTCTGTTCTCACTTGGACACGGCAGTGGCAGTTACCAACGGATAGCTACATTTGAGCTATCCATGCACCTAGCTCCCTAAATTCTGATTCCCAGACCATTTCACCCTTCCTACGCAGGTCATTCCTACCAACATGGACATGACTTTTCACTGCTCATTGTCCCCAGACGGATGTCCTGCAATATTCTTAACCCCACTATCCTGGAATTACAGAAACACTGACACCTTCTTCAATTTCCTGACTTCCCTGTGCCTATTGATCCTCCTTCCTTTTCCCTCCCCTCCTGTACAGTCAGGCTGCTTGTGGTGCCGCAGACATGGCTCCGACTGCCCTCCCCTGAACAGCCCGCACCTTCATTAACTTCCAAACCAGGAAACTGAATTTGGAGGGAGATATCAGGATATTCTTCCATTCCCTGAATGTTTCTCTTCGATTGTCTCGTCCCCTATTCCTTTTCTTCTTCTTGGCTGTCATGTCTGCAGGGTGATCTACTCTGCGTGTGTGCTATCCACCTAAATCTCAGCATCACAGATGTCCCACAGTGTCTCTAGTCACGATCTGAGCTCCAAGATCCAGTGTTCATCTAGGACACAAGCAGGGGCTATTATTTCCCAACGTAACAGAACATATTTTCCATCTGACAAACATGTCTTGTCATGTCTTAAAATGCAACTTAATTAATTACTTAGAATTAAGTTAACATCAGCGACAAAAAAATAATATGTTTAACTCCCTTATTCAACTGTGGCTTACTGAGGGTAATGTATATATTGGCTGAGAATTTCACGTCTCCCTTTTATTTCGCAGTTCAACCCTTATTTCAGAAGCTGATAAAATAAATTTGCTAACTTCTATCAATTTACTGACAGTCGCTAATAACGGCGTATTATCTGCCAATGAATTTACAGCCTTTTCTGTGAAGGCTCTTGTACTTCTTCAAAACTCAGTGCAGGCAGGTCCCAGTAGCAGAAAGTTATCTCTGTGACTCCTAGGTACGTGTAATCCTCCAGCTCCCACTCCACTCCACTCTGCTTCCTCACAGGGTCACCATCTCTGTGACTCCCAGGGATGATTAGGCCTCGATCCTCAGTGCTGATTTATATCCTCCCACTTTGCTGCCTCTGCAACTCCCAGTTATGTTAGCCTCATGCTCCTGTTCCAAGTTGCTCCGTCACATGGTCACTCCCTCTGTGACTCGGTGCTGATTTCGAGCCTCCTGCTCTGCTGCTTCTCCAACTCCAAGTCCTCGTCGGCCTGGATCTTTGCTACTGATTAATATTCTCTCCATCTGTGCTGCTCTCTCTCAGGTTCCCTCCCTTTGTGACTCCCAGGTAATGGTAGGCCTCAAGCCTCAGCTAAGATTTATAACATCCCATTCCACACTGCTGCCATACAGAATCGCTGTTGTGCCTGGACAACAGTGGGGAAAAGGAGGATTAGACAGAGCAGAGGGTGTTACAGTGACTGAGCGAGCTGTATGGGATGGAACAGGTTATCTGGGGAGCTAGGCAGACCTGCAGTTTCGAAAGCAGGTTATTGGAAGATACAGTAAGAGTTGTAGACACTGAAGAAGGTGAAGGAAATACAGAGATAGTGGCTTGTTCATGACGGAGCTATGTAGAGTCAAAAGAGCTTTTTCTGTGCTGTTTATAGAGATGTGGAGACTTCAACAAATACAAATTGAGAGCCAGCAAGTGTTGTATGGTAGTCGAGACTGTTGGATGTTACAGAGTTAGAAGATTTGCAGTAACTTGGGGGAATATAAACTTTTGGAGCACTGGTGGTGTTCAAGGACCCTCAGGACATGAGGTGGTGCAGAGAATGGGAGCGTTCGAAATATTGGGATTATAGGGGCTGGAAGTCCTGAGATGGATAAGGAGGATGAAAAGTGCCATTTTGGCACACGCAACCGTCGTAATTACAGAGATTTAGGATGGGAACCTGTGCTATCATTGATTACAGTTATATGGAGTGTTCCAGAAGCTGAAGGGGTTACACATTTTAAAAGGGAGAGATTTCATGTGATCAGAAGTTTAAACAAGAATTAATAAGTTTCAATGATCTCTAGCACAGATGCGAATGGAGTAGGTGAGATATTATGAGGAACTGTCAGATTTATATGGCGGGGAGTATGTAGGATATGAAAGGGAGAGTGGCATTGTCTGTATGCAGTTGCAGACATGAGGAGTAGCGCCTGCTGGATGGGACCCAGATAACAACAGTTCCAACGGCTGGTACAGTGGCTCAGGAAGGCAGGTCACTACCACTTTCTCAGGGACAACCCCAAATCACCAATAAATGCTGGCTCAGCCAACAAAGCACATGTTCATGAATGAATGAAGGAATAAAAGATCTACAAGTAGCCTTGTGATCATTCAGGAAGGCCCTTTCAACAGCACTTCACAAACCCAGAACCACTATTCCCTGGAAGGACAGGAGCTCCAGGTGCATGGGAACACCAACATTTCCACTCTCCATCCTCCCAACACTGTGTCTGTCCCTACACCCAAAGGACTGCAATGGGTCAGGCAGGCAGCTCCCCACCACCTTCTACAGGGAATTACAGGTGGGAAGGTAATGGTGAAACTCAGGTGTTTACAGCCAGACAGAAAAGTAAATCCAGTAGTGGGTGTGAAATGAAATTTCCGTTTCAGAACAACATGCTGAGCATGGAAAGAGGATTTGTCTGATTGGCACAAGGCAGAGAGTGTGAAGAAAGGGGTCTTTTTCACGATGGGAACTGGTGATAAGGGAGCTGCGCAGGGGTCAGTTTTGGGATGACACTCGACACATTATACATTAAGAGTCTGGACAACGAATGTGAAGGGGTATGAGAAATGGGTTTCCAAGAAAGATCCCAGCGATGAATTTTGTGTCATCTGAGGAGCAGGTGAAGTCTCTGGGTCTGCACTTGATGAAGTTTAGGCGGCGGCGGCGTAGAACCTTGTTCAAACATACAAAATACGGAGGGGCCTGGATGGAGTGGACGGGGGCAAGATGTTTCCACGAGCAAGAGAGACTAGGGGACAAGGGCACAGCTTCAGAGTGATGGGACGGCCCTTCTGAATAGAGATGTGGAGGAATTAATTCAGCAAGAGGGTGATGGATCTGTGGAACTCACTGCATTATGTGGCTGTGGATGCTAAGTGATTCAGTGTATCTAACTCAGAGATAGCTCGGTTCTTGATGAGTGAGAAGATCAAGTGTTACCCGGAGTAAGTGAGAGATTGGGGTTGAAAAACAATTCAGTCATAAGCAAACAGCGGAATAGACCCGATGGACCGAATGGCTTAATTCTGCTCCTATACATGATGGTCTGATGGACTGCCCTTTTTCTGTAGGTTTCCAAGTGTGCAGTTATCATTTCTGGCATATTGTTTACCATTTATTCCAGCACTTTCCTGTTTCTGATTATTGCTGTCACCACTTGGTTTCAGATCAACTGCAGAAAGCTACATCACAGAGTAACTTGAGAATCATCGTGTATAAATCTGAGAAAGATGGCATACAGGGACAGCAGGACATAGAGAAGGCAAATGGAATGCTGTCATTGATTTCAAAGGGAATGGAGAATAAAAATAGGGAAGGATTGTAACAACTATAGAGGACTTCAGTCTGCCCACAATGAGAATACTGTGAACAGGTTTGGTCCCCTATCTGGAGGGAAAATGTCCTTGCATTGAAGGCAGCCCAGAGAAGGTTCACCAGGCTGGTCTTCAAAGTGGAGGGATATTGATGAGAAGCGGTGGAGAAGGTTGAACTTGCAGTCGTTAAAATTTAGAAAATGAGGCAAATTTATTGATACACTGAAGATTCTGGTGTTCTTACAGATTCGGTACTGAGACATTGTTTCACTGAGCAAGGATCTGTAACTGGAGATAAAGGGGAATACAGACACCAGAGAAGCTAACAGAGAAAAGCTGGGTTGTAGAGACTGGAGGATGTTACAGAGTTCGGGTGGTTTGAGATCACTGTTGGTGGTTAGAAATCAGATAGGTTGTCGGGCTGAATGATGTCAAGGAGATTTACAGGGTTATCAGTCCTGAAGGATTACAGCGATAGTGAGGAATATAGGGACGAGAGATTACTCAGATAGGTGTGGCCATTGGTGCTTCAGGAGATACAGAGACTGGGAGGGTTGTCGGGACTGGAGATTGCACAGATATTGGTGGTAGTTGGAGCTCCAGAAGTTTTAGGAGAAAGGGAGGATTGTAGGCACTGCTTGTAGACAGTGGGTGTGATAATTGGAGCTGGAGGAGTTTATAGAGCCCGGGAGGATCGTTGGTGCTGGGAGTTACATTGACATAGACAACAGTTGGAGCTGCAGGAGAGAGGGAGAAAGGAAGGTTGAAGGGTCTGGATCCAGGGAGAAATGTAGGGATTGGAGGAGCCAGAGATACTGAGGGTTGTAGGTCTGTAGGAGCTCAGAGAGCTACTGAGGACTGTGAAGGCAGGTTTGCAGCACTCCCATCAGATACACAGAGACGTGGAGTGCTGTTCTGGAGGAGGTTACAGAAATCAACAAGATTGCAGATTATGGAAGATATTACAAAGACAGTGAGCTGTAGTATTTGAGGAGGTTATAGGGACAGGATGCATTGAGGAGTTGGAGGCTGCTACTGGTGTTAAACATGCTGCAAGGGATCAATATCGATCAGGGGGAATGAAAGCTCTGTAGGTAAAGAATGAGAAATGCAGTAACTGAAGAATATCACAGAGATGGGGAGGAACATATGAGGGGCATTAATCACTCAGATGTGAAAGTAGAAGTTTTCATTAGGAGGTTTGCAAAAGATGTGAAAGGTGAGGCCGTTGTCCACAGTGGTCTCAGGCTCAGTCTGAAGGTTGAGGCTGGGACAAAATTTTCAGCAGAGTAATTTCAATTGATAACCAGGTAAGAGCACGGCAGGCAATGAGGGAAAACTGATGAAATAAGCTTTATTTTGATGTACAATGCCTGACAGGTAAGGCAGATGAACGCACGGCATAGATGGGAACATGGGACTAAGAAATCACAGGAATTACAGAAACACAGCTGAGGGACGGACAGGACTCACAGATCATTGTTCCAGATGACAGATTCAACAGGAAGGATAGAAGGGGAGACAAGAGAGTAGGGGGAGTGGATCAGTGAAAACATCACTGCAGCACTGAGAGAGGATATTCCTGAGGATAGCCAAGTGAAGCTAAATTAGTGGAACTGAGAAATAAGAATGAATAATCAGTTTGATATGACTGTACTACAGGCCCGCAGTAGTCAGCGGGAAATTGAGCAGCAAGTATGTCGGAGATCTCAGATATCTGTAAGAAGGATAGGGATATAATGGTCGGGGATTTTAACTTTCTAAACCTAGACTTGGACTGCCAGAGTGTTCACAGCTTTGATGGGAGGAATTTGTTCAGTGTGTTCAAGAAAACTCTCTCAATCAGTATGTAACTGGCCCGACTGGAGAAAGGGATAAAACCTGACCTCCCTTCGGTAAACAAGGTAGAGAAAGGGACTGAAGTGTTTGTGGGGGAGCACTTTTGCCAAGTCACCACAATTCTATTAGTTTGAAAATAGCGATGGCAAAGGACAGGCCTGGTCCAAAAGTTAAAGATCAAAACTGGCCTTGCGCCAGTCCAGAAGGTATTAGGCAAGACTGTCCAAAAGTTCATTCGTGGAAGCTGTTTGCAAGTAAAGGAACGTCAGGCAAGTGGGTTTCTCTCAAAAGAGTGATAAATTAAGATTTCAGGGCCAGCATATGCCTGTTAGTGTGAAGGACAATGCTGACACAAGTGGGAAAAATTGGATGACTGGGGATATTGAGGTGCTGGTCAAGACAAAAAGGGGACACATGTCATATATATCCAGCTGGATTGAGTCAATCCCTTGAAGAACATAGTGGGTGTAGTATTACTCGAAAGATGGAAACCATGAGGGCCTAAAGGGGAACTGACAAAACTTTGGCAGAGAAGGTTCAGGAAAATCCAGAGATATTCTACTAGTATATTAACAACAGAAGAATAACTCGGGACAGAATGTGACCCCTTAAATTTTAATGAAGCCATCAGTGTGTGAACCCACAGGAAAAGAGTGCGATCCGAAACAAACACTTCACGACAGAACTTACTGTGGAAAACACACTGGAAAGCAGGGAAATAAACAGTGATGTTTTCAAAAGAGTCCACATTGGAGAACAGAAGGTGCTGAAGGTTTACAAACACATTAAAATTAGACAACTCCCTGGGAACTAATCAAGTATATCCCAGGTCATTGGGGGTAAGTTAGGGAAGAAACTTACAACGATTGTTCTATCACTGACAGCCACGGGTGGTGAGCCCGGAGCCTGGAGGTTGCCTAATGTTGGGCCAGTATTTAGGAAAGGCTGCGACGGAAAGCTGGGGACATAAACACCAATTCGCCTGATGTCAGTGGTGCCAATGTAGATGGAAGCAATTCCACGGGACAGGACTTACATGCATCTGGAAAGGCAACGCTTGATTAGGGATAGTCAGCATAGCTTTGTGTAGACAAAGGGGTGTCTCTCAAACTTGATAGAGTTTGTTGAAGAGGTGACCAAGGAGATGGATGAAGGCAGAGCAGAAGACGTGGTCTATCCTGACTTCAGCAAGGCCTTAGACAGGGTTTAGCGTGGTGCACTGGTTAGTAAGGTTGGATCACATGGGATCAGGGAGAGCAAGACAAACACAAAATGGGCTTGACAGTAGGAGACAGAGGATGGTGGGCAAGGGTTGTTGTGCAGACTGAGGGGCTCTGACCAGCAGTGTGCCATAAGCATTGGTGCTGGGGTCAGGCATGTGTATTATTGACATAAACAAGAATATATAAATTATTGTTCCTAAGTTTGTGGATAGTAAAATAAGAGTTATACTGGGCAGTGAATACAATTATCAAAGGTGATCTTAACCAATTGAGCCAGTGGGTTAAGAAATAAAAGATAGAGATGAATTTAGGTATTTGATTTTGTTAAGACAAACCAGGGACGACTAATACAATTAATAGCAGAGCTCTGGACAGTGTTGTCGAATGGAGAGAGACCAAGGGCTGCATTAACATTGTTCCTTGGAAGTGGCATCACAGGTGGACAGGAAGGGGAAAGCAGATTAGGCACACTAGCCCTCATGGGTCAGAGCATTGAGTACATGAGTTGGTCCATCATGATCCGGCTGTATCAGACATTGCTGGTTCTCCAGTTGGAGTACTGTATAGCATTCTGATCCACTTGCTTTAGGAAGCATATTCTGAAACTGGAAATGGAGCGAAGATTGACGAAGATGTTCCTGATACTGCAGGGTTTGACAGAAACAGAGAGGCTGGATAAGCTGGAAAGCAACATGGGTGAAATTAGATAGATTTGGCAGATAAGGTTAAGGATAATCCAAAAACATTCTACAGCATACAAGTACAAAAAAGCTACTAGAGAGACAATAAGGCCCCTCAAAGATCAATGAGGCAATCCATGCCTGGAACCACAGGAGATGGCCGCGACCTGAAATGAATATTTCATGTCAGAAAGTACTGTGGACAAAGATTAGGAAACAAAAGAAAGAAACATAGATGTCTTGTAAAGCATCCCCATTACAGAAGAGGTAGTGATGGAGGTCTTAGAACACAAAGGTAGAGAAAGGTAGGAAAGGTAGGTCCTGAACAAGTGTATCCCAGAACATTTCGGCAAAGTCGCAGTGGGGACCGTGGCAGAGATATTTGTATCATTATCCTTCGTATTTCCATTAGGTGTAGGTGCATGAGGGCTGGCCTTATAAAGGTTTATTAAAACATGAGGGGTATACGTAGGGTGAATAGTGAAGGTCTCTACCCCAGTGTAGGCGAATCCATAAATAGAGGGCAGAAATATGAGATGGGAGAGGAAATAATTAAAAACGACCAGAGGAGAACATTTCCACACAGAGAATGGTGCACATATTGAATGAGCTGCGCTGAAGTGGTAGAGAAAAGTACAATTCCATCATGGAAAAGACATTTGGGCAGGTAAATGGAGAGGAGAAGGTTTGACGGGATAGGGACCAAACGCAGGCAAATGCGACTCGCTCAGGAACCGTGGTCACCATGGACTAGTTGGATCGAAGGAACCGTTTCTGATCTGCATGGCTCTTTCTCCAGTTATTGGAGGAGGAGACTACTGAGATAAGGCATGTTGTAGGCACTGAAGCAAGTTACAGCCATGGATATGGTAGTCTGGAATGCAGTATATTTCAAATCTGTGGAGGGACTATCAGGAAGGGAGGAGGTCACAGGAACAGGAACTGTTATAGGAGTTAAAAATTATTGAAGACACTGGTCCACGAGACATGGTAAATGTACAGTGTTGGAGAAAGAACATAGAACAGAAAGATCCCAGACGGCATTCCCACACACTCATGTGAAGCCTGCTTTACCCTCTGTAATACTGATGTTCACTAAGACATCACAAGCCTGGATAGATATCTGTGACACTCCCGATGCTGTCTCAATGCAACAAAACTTACAGCAGGGGGTGGTGATTGACCTGGGGTATGTCTGTACTGTGCTCCCCCTCCAGCACTGTATCTAAGTCATGTCTTGTTAGCCAATGGTTGGAGCCCTCTCACTGCTCTCTGCTCTGTTCACTGTGAGTGATGTTACCTCACTGCAGGATTTCTTGAAGGTTCTAGATCTCCCTGCCCTTTGTCTCTCTGGCTGACCAACCATCTTCAATGTGGTGATGGATGAAATACCCAGTAGTTGGGAAGTCTCTTTTTCCTGAATACCTGCAGGAGATAGAGAAATAGACAGGATGGAAAATTAGACTGATGCAGTGAGGATTACACATAGAGAATGGCAGTGAGTCCCACAGAGATCTGGAAAATCCCAGTCTCCATTCCTAGCCTGTGCTGTTGGGTCTCCCTGGAGTGGAGAATTCTGTTGGTTCAGGATCTGGAGTAGATCTGTAAGAGTGAGAGACACTGACAGAGGCAGAAATTGGACACCCACAATGAGGAATACTACATGGAGAGAAACTGAGTATTATCACCAGAGTGCAGGAAGGTATCAGGATCAAGCAATCATGAAGGAAAAGCAGGTTTAGCTCCATGATGCACTGGTATCAGTGTTCAGGGATGAATAGCCTGTGAGCAGGCGAGGTGAAGGCCTAGTGGTGTTATTGCTAGAGCATGTATCCAAAATCTCAGCTAATGTTCAGGGGAGGAAGGTTTGAACCCCACCATCTAAAATGGTGGGATCTTAAATAAATTATTTTAAAAATAGTAATTGATAATCTATGAATACCATAACTGATGTACAATAGATCCAAATACTTCGCCTTTCAAGAAGGACATCTGCACACCCTCACGTGGTCTGCATGACATCCCCACAGCAAACGTTACCCTCTGAAATGGCCGAGCAAGTTACTCAGCTGAACGGCAGCTAGGGCTGGGCAAGAAAGGCTGGTTATCCAGATACATCCATATCCCATACTTGACTTTTAAAAAAATCCGTTCCGATGGACCCACTGAAACTGTGCTGCGGCTAGTGTCCTGGCCAGTCATGTCAGTAGGTTTATGGACAGGACTTTAAACTGACAGAGAGGATGCAGGGACAGGTGAAAGGAGCATTCCAAATCCAAAGAGAAAAGGTGAAGCATAGGAACAGCATGGGGATGTGGCTGCAGACAAGCAGAAAGGAACAGGATGGGACAGAGTTTAACTAAAACTATACATCAGCGGATCGATTTGTGACAGGAAATTGTGGGAAAGAATAAATTACGCATTTTTTGGAATGGACAAAGTCTCTTCAATAAGGTGGATGGATTTGTGACACAGAGGTGAAAGAGATTTAAACTCCAAGATACGTGGTAACAGGACGAACAAAGGGTGAACAGGAATATTCAATAGCTCACAAACTTGCAGAAACTCGGGCAAAATGGGTAACGCTAACAAATTGGATACCAAAGGCATTACAGAGGAAGCATTTGGCCGCAGATCATGAAGTAGAGTCTGTCTGAATGTGAATTCTGGCTACTACTTGCCAAGGACACAAGCAGCAGAATAGTTTTAGCCTCCGAACAGCATTTCATTGCTCATCACTGCATTACACAGGAACTCATTGGAATTTTTTAACAAAGGCATTGTGCTAATTTCGGAAAACTTCAATATTTGTATATAATCTGGGACAATTACACAGTCAACATTGATATTGGAAGAGGAGTTCGGTTAATTTTTTTTCAGTGTTTCTTTGAAAAACACATTGTGCAACTGGCTAGGGACATAACTATCGCAGAGCGACCGTGTAATGAACTTAGTGAATGAGTAATGTCACCTGGGGAGATCCTCTGGGAAATTGTGATAAAGGGCAGTTTAAAGAAATATAAAGTTTTAAAGTGAATCACAGAAAGGACAAGCTACAACTAGAAACAAAAATAGCCAATTACATGTTTGTGAGAGGAAAACTGACCAAGGTAGACGGGCTAAACAGACTGAAACCTGTGTCTGTAATTGGACAGCAGAATATATTTGAAGGAACATTGTAAAATACTCAACAGAAGGACATTCCACTTCAACAGTAAAAACCTCAGCAAGAAATCCCCACTCGTCCCGCACTCAGGACATAAGGGATCATACTAGATTTGGAGGCTGAGAAGATCACCACAAAGTACTTAAAATCCTGAAGTGAGAGCGTGTTTTAGGAGTAAATGTTAAATGGTTTGCAAAGGGTCTGCTAGCAGGAGGAGGGCTGTGGGAAGGGGAGCCCGGTCAGGGTTTAGTAACACGATAGGAACAGGGAGAGGTGAAGGTGCTGGAGGTGGTGAGAGTGTTACAGGGAGTGGTCAGGGTCTAAACGGTGTAACAAAGCCAGTACGTATCATTGCAACTGGAGGGGTTTGCAGAAATAGGGAGGGACATATGCATTTTTATTTATTCATTCATGGGATGTGGGTGGCACTGCCTGGACAAACATTCTTTGACCCCACTGCTAATTACCCAGAGGGTAGCTCAGAGTCAATCATATTGCTGTGGGTCTGGAGTCCGATGTTGGCCAGACCAGGTTAGAATATTTAATATCCTTCCCTAAAGAAGGTTAGTGAACTAGATGAGTTCTTCCCACTGATCAACAATGTCTTTATGGTGGCCTAATCAATGCCTTTTACAGATACAACATGACATCCTAACTCTTACTCTTAATGCTCTCCCCAATGAAGGTAACCATCCCAAACGCCTGCTTCACCAGCCTGTCTATCTGTTACACCACACTCAAATAAAGTGTACCAGCGTCCCTGGGTCACTGACTGACAACACTTCCCAGGGCCTGAACATTAACTGTACAAGTCCCACCCTGGTTTGTTTCACCAAAATGGAACACTTCATACTTATCTAATTAAACTCCATCTGCTATTCTTCAGCTCACTATCCCAACAGTACTGTTAATCTTGTTGTATCATATAATCTTCTCCACTAACCAATTTACTACCAATGTCAGTGTCACCCAAGACGGTTACTTACCAGGAAACCAATATTCCCATCCAAACGACAAACAACAGGAGTCCCACTACATCGCTGGTCACATGCCTCCAGTCAGAAAAACATGTCTCCCATCACCCTCTGTCTCCTACCATCAGACCAATTTTGTATCCAGTTCCCGAGCTCCTCTAGAATGCCATATCCTTTTCACACTGATCTGAGCTTATTACCCAGTTTACCACACAGAACATAGTACACAGAACAGTTCAGCCCAAGGCCTTTCGGCCATGATGCTATGCCAACTTTTTATCCGACTGTAAGATCAAACTAACCTACATACCCTTCATTTTACTATTATCCATGTGTCTATCCAAGAGTCTATTAAATGTCCCGAATGTATCTAATGTTACTACCACCATTGGCAGTCCATCCAACTACCTACCATTCTCTATCCTTTTATCCATCCTCCAATCACCTTAAAATTATGCAGCTGTATCATAGCCATTTCTGCCATAGGAGAAAAAGTCTCAGACTATTCACTCTCTCTGTGCCTCTCATCACCTTGTTCACCTCTACGAAGTCACCCCACCCCTTTCTTCACTCCAATCAGAAAAAAATAGCTCCCTCAAACTTTCTTCATAAGAATTGCCCTCCATTCCAGGCAGCATACCATTCTGGGCGGCACGGTGGCACAGTGGTTAGCACTGCTGCCTCACAGCGCCAGAGACCCGGGTTCAATTCCCGCCTCAGGCGACTCTCTGTGTGGAGTTTGCACATTCTCCCCGTGTCTGCGTGGGTTTCCTCCGGGTGCTCCGGTTTCCTCCCACACTCCAAAGATGTGCAGGTCAGGTGAATTGGCCATGCTAAATTGCCCGTAGTGTTAGGTAAGGGGTACATGTAGGGGTATGGGTGGGTTGCGCTTCGGCGGGGCGGTGTGGGCTTGTTGGGCCGAAGGGCCTGTTTCCACCCTGTAAGTAATCTAATCAATAAATCTCCTGTGTAAGCTCTCTAAAACTTGCACATCCTTCCTGTAAAAATGGGACCAGAATTGAACACAATATTCCAAGTGTGGTCTCACTCGGATGCTATAAAGATGCAGTAAAACCTCACGGCTCTTAAAATCAATCCCCTTGCTAAGGAAAGCCAACACAACATATGCCTTTTTTAACAACCCTACCAACGTGCGTGGCAACTTTGAGGGATCTATGGGCATGGACCCCATGATTTCTCTGTTCCTCCACACAGCCAAGTATTTTGCCTTTCACCCTGTTTTCTGTATTCAAGTTCGACCTTCCAGAATGAATCACTTCACACTTTTCCAGATTTGACTCCATCTGCCACTTCCAACCCAGCTCTGCATCCTGTGAATTGCAACCGACAACAGCCCTCCACATTACCCACGACTCCACCAACCTTCATGTTATTGGCAAACTTAGTAACCCACTCTCCAACGTCCACATCCAAGTCATTTAAAAAAATCACAAAGAGCAGAGTCCCAGAGCCGATTGTTACAGAACCCCACTGGTCACTGAGCTCCAGGCTCAATACTGTCCATCTGCTGCCATCCTCTGACTTCTCTAGGCCATCCAATCCTGTATCCAGACAGACAGATGTCCCAGTATCCCAATCATCCTTCTTTTCTGAATGAGCCATTAAGTATTCTGTCATATCCTCAAATAATTCAATAAGGTTTGTGAGGCATGACCCACCCCTTAAAAACCCATGCTGACAATCTCTAATTCAACTGCGGTTTTCCACGTCGTCATAACTCCTGTCTTTCGAGTCCTCATCAATAATCTGCACACCACAGACATTAGAACAAATCTGTAATTCCCAGGATTCTGCCTCTGTAATATGGTCCAGACTCTACAAATCTTTTTTCCTCTGCCGTGTTCCCCAGAAGGGCACTGGAGGGTGGTGGGGGTTACAGAGGTAGGGAGGTATATCAGGACACGAGGACATTAGGAGTGTGACTGAAGATGTTTATAGATAGGAAAGCTTAGGTTCTGGGGGTTATTTAGACATGGAGGCTGTGGAATCTGGATTTCTTTTTTGAGACATTGAGGAAGCAAGTTTGGTTGGAGACAGTTTCACAGATAAGGGAGCATAGCACAAACAGAAGGAAGTTCCTGCGTTAGGGAGGGTTGGAGTAGAGAGTGATGTCTACACAGATGGAGGGGAAGAGCTGGAGAAGGTTATACAGATGGGTAGGTGGATGAAGATACAGGAGGAGCTTAAATTGACAGTGTGGGTGATAGTGAGGGGAGGATGTTACATAGTGAATGAGTCTTGTCGGAACAGGACCGAGTGAGGCACAGGCATTGGAGTGGGATCGACAGATCAGGAGTGTTGCAGGGACCTGAGAGGATAACACAGATAGGGATGGTGGTAGGGTCTCCACAGACTGATGGCGTTTTAGGGACTGGAAGAGGTTATGTAGACAGGGAGGGCTGTAAGACTACAGGAGCTTATGGAGAGTTGAAGATTTGGAGCAGTTCACAGAGGGAGGGTTCTCCAACAGGAGTAGGTCACGGATAGTGAAGGTTGTGTGGCCTGAGAATGTTAAAGAGAGGGAGAGTTTTCAGGTCCAGAAGATATTACACTGACAGGAACAGTTGAAGAGACTGAAGCAAAAATGCATGGAAAAGGTTACACAGATAGGGAGGTGAGTAGGGACTGAAGGTGAATACACAAACATGGAGGGTTGTATTGTTAGACGGAGCTTAGAGGGATAGGGCCTGGTGTAGGGATTTACACAGATAGGGAAGGCTGTGTTTTTGGAGAAGGTTACACTGACACAGACAGTGTTAGGGAGTGTTTAATGGGCTACAGAAGAGCTCAGAGAGAATGAATTCTGGTGAGTGGAGCAGATTACAGACACAGAGATGGCTGTCGGTTTGAACAGATCTTCTACAGATCCTCAGTGCTGTAAGGCTGAAGGGAGGTTACAATAATAAGGATTACCTATACTTCAGGACTTTTTTGATGTATAGAAAGTCTCAGAACGGGATTGTCAAAAGGAAGCATAGACAGTCCAGATGAGTTTACAGAGCTATAAATGTTTTTGGGGGTTTCAGGATGGAACAGTGATTGGGAGTGATGCAACGAATGTCAACAGTTACAGGAAGGGTTCTAAAAGCAGGAAGAGGTGACAGTCATATCGATCGTGGTAAGGACTGGAGAAGCTTACATTGCCAAGGAGTGTTTTAGAGTCTGTTGGAGATTACAAATACAAGGAGAGTATTGGGGATGAGGCAAGGTTCAAGAGACAGGGATGGTTGACAGGACTGGGCAGTAACGTGAATAGAATCTCCACAGTGTGGAAAAAGGCCATTCGGCCCAATATTCCACACCAACCCCTCTGAAGAGCATCCTAACCAGACCCATCCCTCTCCCTGTCCAATAGACCCTGCATTCCTCATGGTGAACTCACCTAAACCACACTTGCCTGAATATTACAGTCAATTTATGATGGCCAATCACGTATCGTGCAAATGTTGGACTATGGCAGGAAACCAGAGCACCCGGAAGAAACCCACACAGTCAGGGGGAGAACATGCAAAGTCCACACAGACAGTGGGCCAAGGCTGGAATTGAAGCCAGGTTCCAGGCACAGTGAGGCTGATAATACAGACCACTGCAGAGATTGCAAAAGGTCACAAAGTTCACAAGGGTTTATTGGAACAGGAGGAAAATATAGTCAGGAACAGGAGAAGCTTACGTAGATGGTGTCCATGAGAGGGACTGGAGGAGGTTAACGCAATAGGAGGTTGTGCATTCTTTGGACAATTAGAGGTAGGGACAGTTGGGGAGACTGGATGAAGTTAGTCATGCTCAGAGTTGTACACACTCTGAGTAATGGCAGATGGAGTTTACTTCTGATCACTGTGAGGTAATGCACTGTGGGAAGTCTCATAAGCGAAGGATATACATCATGAAGGGTAGGTCCTCCTGGAGAACTGAGTAAAAACGGGACCTTGGTGGGCAAGTCCCTGGATGTCTGAAGGTGTCAGCACAGGTTGTCAGGGTGGGGAAGGCACCTGAACTTGGAGCAGGAGGGGGACCCACATCCTGATGGGGCGAATTGTTAGAGCGGCTTGAGACGCTATAATCTAATCTGGCAGGGTGTTGCACCTTAAACATTCATAAGGCCAGAAAGAAGATTGAGGATGGTGCACAAGTTAAAGACAGCAATTTCCGCAGAAAAGGGAGGCAAGAACATAGCAGGAAATGGGGGAGGGGGAACTGATGATTAAACTGCATTTATTTCAATGCAAGGGGCCTGACAGCTAAGGAAGATGAACTCAGGGCATGGATTGGAACATGGGACTGGGAGATTATAGTTATTACAGAAACAAAGCTGAGGGAGGGACAGGACTGGCAGTTCATTGTTTCAAGGTGGAGATGCTACAGGACGCATCGAAGGGGAGGCAAGAGAGTTTACGCGTGGTTGTGGGTTTTCATTGCATGAATCATTACATCAGTACCTAGAGAGGATATTCCTGTGGGATCACTCAGTGACACTATGTTAGTGGAACTGAGAAATAAGAATGTGTTATCACTCTGACACAATTGTCCTACTGACCCCAAATAATCAGTGGCAGATTGAGAACAACAAACATAACAGGAGATCTCAGATATCAATCATAATAATAGGGCTGTTTATGGTTGGGGTTTTAAACTTTCCAAACCTAGACTGGGACAGCCAAAAATCAGTGTTTGCAAGGGAGGAACTTGGTAATTGTGTTCCAGAAACTCCCAATCAATATGTAAATGGCCTGAAAAGAGAAAGGGGCAAAACCTAACCTCCCCTTGGGAAACAAGGTCGGGAAAGGGACTGAGGTGCGAGTGGGAAAGCATTTTGCCAATGTGACTCAAGTCTTTTACTTTGAAAATAGCGATGGAAAAGGACAGGGCTGGTCCACAGGTTCAAGTTATAAAATGGGGCCAGACTAATCTTGATAATATTAGCCAGGAACTCGCAAAAGGTGATTGGCTAGTCTATTTGCAGGGAAAGGGAAGTCTGGCAAGTGAGAATATTTTAAAACTGAGATATTTTGAGTGATCACCACCAGCGTGTTTCTGTTTGTGTGCAGACCAATGCTGACAGCATTAGGAAACATTGGCTGTCTATTGAGGGTCTGGTCAAGGAAAAGGGGGCAGATGTCAGGTATAGCCAGCTGGATCAAGGGAATCCCTGAGGATCACAGGGACTTTAGGAATACACTTTGGGTAGAAATCAGGAATGCAGAAAGGGTACATGAAATAGCCTCAGCAGAGAATGATAAGGAGAATCCAAAAGTGATTGTATAAATAGATTAAGAGTAAAAGAGTAACTCGAGACAAAATAGTGTCCCTTAAAAATCAATGAGACCATTGGTGTGTGGAACCTCAGGATATGGCATGCCTGACTATTGCTCAGTCTATTGAGTGGAGGATTTGGGATGTCATGTTGAGATTGTGCAGACATTTATGAGGCCTCTTCTGCATTACTCTGTCGAGTTCTCGTCACCCAGTTATAGGGAGGATATTATTAAGCTGCATGGTGTTCAGCAGAGATTAACCAGAACATTGTTGGATATGGAAGGCTTGAGTTCTGAAAAATGGCTGGATAAGCTGAGTCTTTTTTCAATGCAGCCTGGAGTTTTAGATGTGATGTTATAAAAGTTTATTTTAAAAATTGAGATTTAGACCGATTTAATGGTAGTTGCCTTTTCCGTAGGATGGGGGAGTCTCAAGAGGAGGGACCACATTTTTAAGGTTCGAGAGGAGAGATGTTCAAAAAAAAGACATGGGGCAAATTGTTCCACAGAGGGTGTTTCGATTGTGGAATGAACCTCCTGAGGAAGGGTGGACGTGGTTACAATTACAACGTTTAAAACACAGAGATACTAAACGAATATTTTGCATCAGCTTTTACTGTGAAAAAGGATATGGAAGATATAGAATGTAGGGAAATAGATGGTGACACCTTGCAAAATGTCCATATTACAAAGGAGCAAGTGCTGGATGTCTTGAAATGCATAAAGATGGATAGATTCCCAGGATCTGATCAGGTGTACCCTCGATCTCTGTGGGAAGCTAGAGAAGTGAAAACTGGGCCTTTTGTTCCGATATTTGTATCCTTGATAGTCACAGGTGAGATGCTGGAAGACTGGAAGTCGGCTAACATGGTGTCACTGTTTAAGAAGAGTGGTAAGGTCAAGCCAGAGAATCATAGAGCAGTGAGCCTGACGTCGGTTGTGGGCAAGTTGTTGGAGGGAATTCTGAGGGACAGGATTTACATGTATTTGGAAAAGGAAGGACTGAGTAGAGATAGAGATTTGTGCGTGGGCGATCATGTCTCACAAACTCGATTGAGTTTTTTGAAGAAGTATCAAAGAGGATTGAAGAGGGCTGAGCGGTAGATGTGATCTATATGGACTTCAGTAAGGCATTCGACAAGGTTCCCCATGGGAGACTGATTAGCAAGATTCAATCTCACGATATACAGGGAGGATTGGTATTTGGATACAGAACTGGCTCAAAGGTAGAAGGAAGAGGGTGGTGGTGGAGGTTTGCTTATCAGACTGGAGGTCTGTGACCAGTGGAGTGCCACAAGGATTGGGCGTAAGAATGGTGAATAGCCAAGGGTAAGGGAGTCCAAAACTCGAGAGTACAAACGGGACGTGAGAGAGCAAACATTTAAAGAGGGAGCTGTGGGGCAACATTATCCACAGAGGATGGTGCACAGACAGAACAGACTGCCAGGGGAACATGGGAGAAACAAGAACAATGCCAACATGGAAAACACATTTGGACAGGTACATGGAGAGGAGAAGGTTTGAAGAGCTAAGGGCCAAACGCAGGCAAATGAGACTCATTCAGTATATGAAACATGGAGAGCATTGATGAGTTGTACGACAGGTTCTGTTTCCGTGCTGTATCACTCTGTATCCAGTTAAAGAAGATTACAGTACCGAAATACAGCATGTTGTAGACACTGAGGCAATTTATAGCGATAAGGATGGTAGTCTGGAATGCAGTACATTTCAAATATGTGGAGGACTATCGGAAAAGGAGGTAGTTACAGGGAGAGGAACTATAATAGGAGTTAAAAATGACTGAAGACACTGGTGCACAAGCCATGCCTTAGGCACAGAGTTGCAGAGTAGTGAGTCTTAGTAAAGTGATGGAGGGAGAACACAGAACAAAAAGATCCCAGGCAGCATTCCCAACCTCTCGTCGGAGGCCTTCTCTCCCCTCTGTTGTCCTGATGCTCACTAAGACAGCGCAGGCCTGGATTAATAGCTATGAACTCACCATGCTGTCTCAGTGCACCGTAAATTAAAGTAGAGGTGGTGATTGAGTCTGGGGTATGTCTGTACTGTACTGTGCTCCCCCTCCAGCACTGTATCTATGTCATGTCCTGTTAGCCGATATATGGAGCCCTCTCATTGCTCCCTGCTCTTACTTCACTGCAGGATTTATTGAAGACTCCACATCTCCCTGCCCTTTGTCTCTCTGGCTGACCAATCATCTTCAATGAGGTGTTGGACGAGACCTCCAGCAATTGGGAGGTCGATTGAGTAAGGAAGTTGCTAAATACCTACAGGAGACGGAGAAATAGACAGAATAGAAACTTAGACTGATGCAGTGAGGGTTACACATGGAGAATGGAAATGAGCCCCAAAGATATCTGGAAACTTCTACTCCACCCCTGGGTTGTGCTGTTGCATTTCTCTGGAGTGGAGAATTCTGTTGGCTCAGGATCTGGAATAACTGGAAGTGTGGGAGGCGCTGATAGAGGCAGCAATTCGACCCACACAGTGAGGGATACCACATGGAGAGAGACTGAGTGATATCACCAGAGTGCTGCAAGCCTTCAGGATCACACAGTCATGTTGGAAGAATGGGTTTAGCTTCATGTATCAGTGCTCAGGGATGAACAACCAGTGAGCAGGCGAAGTGATGGCCGAGTGGTACTATTGCTAGAGTATGTATCCAAAACCTCAGCTAATGTTCAGTGGAAGAGAGTTTGAATCCCACCATCAGAAATGGTGGAGTTTGAAATTAATAATTTTTAAAATAGTAATTAACAATCCATAAATAAATATGAAACCATTGCTGATGTACAAAAATACTAAATACTTCTCCTTTCGTGAAGGACATCTGCTCATCATCACGTGGTCTACACGACATACCCACAGCAAAGTGTTTGCCTCTCAATTACCCTCTGAAATGGCCGAGCAAGTTACTTAGCGCGAAGGCAGCTAGGGCTGGGCAAGAAAGTCTGGTCAGCCAGAGACACCCACATCCCATACCCGATTTAATAAATAATCCATTAGGATGGTCCCACTGGAACTGTACCAGAACCAGTGTCCTGGCCAATCATGTCGGTAGGTTTATGGGACAGGGTTTTAAACTGACACAGAGGATGCTAGGACAGGCTTCAGGTGAAACTAGCTTTCCAAATGCAAAGAGAAAATGTGAAGTATGGGAGCAGTTGGGAATGTGACTGAAGGCAAGCAGAAAGGAATAGGATGGGACAGAGTTTAACTACATCAGGGAATAGGTTTGTGACAGGAAAATGTAGGAAAGAGTAAATTATGTTTTTTTTTGGAATGGGATAATGTCTCTTCAACAAGGTAGATGGATTTTTGACACAGAGATAAGAGATTTAGATACCAGAGAGACGTGGTTACAGGGCGAACAAAAGGTGGACATAAATATTCAATGTTTCACCACCTTGTGCAAACTCAGGCAAAATGGGTAACGCTAAAAATAATTGATAACAAAGGCATTACAGTGAAAGCATTTGGCATCAGATCATGAAGTAGAGTCAGTCTGAATGTAAATTCTGGTGACTACTTGCCAAGGACACAAGCAGCAGAACAGTTTTAGGCCATCAAACTACATTCCATTGCTCATCACTGCATTAAACAGGAACTCATTGGAATTTTTTAGCAAACACATTGTGATAATTTTGGGTAACTTCAATATTCACATCATCTGGGACAGCCACACTGACAACAGTGATATTGGAAGAGGAGTTCAGAAAAAAACCTTTTCGGTGTTTTATTTTTAATAACAAATTGTGCAACTGGCTAGGGACATAACTATCTCAGAGCGACCATTGTGTGATCAAACTTAGTGAATGAGTAATGTCACCTGGAGAGATCCTCAGGGAAATTGTGATAAAGTGCAGTTTAAAGAAATATAAAGTTTTAAAGTGAACCACAGAAAGGATAAGCTATAACTGGAAACAAAAACGGCCAATTACATGGGTTTGAGATGAGAACTGACCAAGGTAAAGAGGCGAAACAGACTGAAATATGTGCCTGTAAATGAACAGTTTGAAGGAAGTGTAAATCACTCAAGAAAAGAACATTCCACTGAAACAGACAAAATCTCAGCAAGAAATTCCCACCGGCCCTTCATTCAGGACAAAATGGATCATATTACATTATGAGGCTGAGAAGATCACCAAAAAGTACTTAAAATCCTGAAGTGAGAGAATGTTCTAGGAGTAAGTGTTAAAGGGATTGCAAAGGGTCTGCTCGCAGGAGTTGGGCAATGGGAAAGGGAATCAGTGTAAGGGTTTAATGTCACAAAAGGAACATGGAGGGGTGAAGGTGCTGGAGGTGGTGAGAGTCTTACAGAGAGGGGTCAGGACCTGAACGGTGTTACAAAGCAAATCTGAATTGCTGCAGCTGGAGGGGTTTGCAGAGGTAGGGAGGGACCTATGTATTTTTATTTATTCATTCACGGGATGTGGGTGTCACTGCTAAATACACAGAGGACAGCTCAGAGTCAGCCATGTTGTCGTGGGTCTGCAGTCACATGTTGTCCAGGCCAAGTTAGAATGTCAGATGTTCTACACAAAAGGAGGTCAGTGAACCAGATGAGTTCTTCCCACTGATCAACAATGCATTTATGGTGACCTGACCAATGTCTTGTACAGATACAACATGGCATCCCAACTCCTACTGTTAATGCTCTGCCCGGTGAAGGAAACCATCCCAAATGCCTTCTTCACCAGCCTGTCTATCTGTGGCACCACTTTTAAAGAACTGTGTACCTGTGTCACTGATTGACAACACGACCCAGGGCTCTAACATTAACTGGACAAGTCCCACCCTGGTTTGTTTCACTAAAATAACACAATTCACATTTATCTAATTAAACTCCATCTGCTATACTTCAGCCCACTATCCCAGCAGTACTATCCATCCTGTTGTATCACAGATACCCTTCATCACTGTCCAGTTTACCACCAATTTCGGTGTCACCCAAAAAACTTACTTAACAATATTCCCATCCAAACCATTTTTCCAAATGACAAACAACAGGGGACACACTCCACCGCTGGTCACATGCCTCTAGTCAGAAAAACAACATGTCTCCCATCACCCTCTGTCTCCTACCATCAAGCGCAATTTTCTGTACAGTTGACTAGATCCTCCTGAATGTCATAACCTGTTACACAGATCTGAGCTTATTACCCAGTTTACCATACGACACGTAGAACACAGAACAGTACAGAACAAGACCCTTCGGCCATGATGATATGCCAATCTTTTATCCGACCGTAAGATTAAAAAAAAGTGGCAGATAAAGTTTAATTCAGATAAATGCGAGGTGCTGCATTTTGGGAAAGCAAACCTTAACAGGACTTACACACTTAATGGTAAGGTCCTAGGGAGTGTTGCTGAACCAAGAGACCTTGAGGATCAGGTTCGTAGCTCCTTGAAAGTGAATCCAGGATAGTGAAGAAGGCGTTGGTATGCTTTCCTTTATTGGTCAGAGTATTGAGTACAGGAGTTGGGAGGTCATGTTGCAACTGTACAGCACATTGGTTAGGCCACTGTTGTAATATTGCGTGCAAATCTGGTCTCCTTACTATTGGAAAGATGTTGGGAAACTTGAAAGCGTTCAGAAAAGATTTACAAGTATGTTGCCAGGATTGGAGGCTTTGAGCTAAAGGGAGAGGCTGAACTGGCTGGGGCTTTTTTCATTAGAGTGTCGGAGGCTGAGGGGTGACCTTATAGAGGTTCACAAAATTATGAAGGTAATGGATAGGGTAAATAGACAAAGTATTTTCCCTGGGATTGGGAAGTCCATAGGTTTACGATAAGAGGGGAAAGATATAAAAGAGACCTAAGGGGCAGTTTTTTCACAAAAAGGGTGGTACATGTATGGAATGAGCTGCCAGAAGAAGTGGTGGAGGCTGGTACAATTGTAACATTTAAGAGGTATTTGGATGGGTATATGAATATGAAGGGTTTGGAGGGATATGGACCAGGTGCTGGCAGGTGGGACTAGATTGGGTTGGGATATCTGGTCGGCATGGATGGGTTGGACTGAAGTGTCTGTTTCTATGCTGTACATCTCTACGACTCTAACTTCCATACCCTTCATTTTATTATCATCCATGTGCCTATCCAGAAGTATATTAAATGTCCCTAATGCATCTAATTTTACTGCCACCGCTGGCAGTGCATTCCACATACACCACTCTATATGTAACGAACCTACCTCTGAAATCTACCCTGAACCATCTGCTGATCACCAGAAAATTATAACCCCTTGTAATAGCTATTTATGTCAGGGTAAAAAAAAACTCTCTCTATTCATTCTATCTCTGACTTTCATCATCTTGTTCACCTCTGCCATGTCACCCCTCACCCTTCTTCACTCCAATGAGAAAAGCCTTAGCTCCCTCAACCTTTCTTCATAAGACATGTTCTCCAGTCCAGGTAGCATCCTGGTAAATCTCCTCTTTACCCTCTCTAAAGCTTCCACATCCTTCCTGTAATGAAGGGACCAGAACTGAACACAATATTCCAACTGCGGTCTAACCAGGGCTCTATAGAGCTGCAACATAACCTCACGGCTTTAAAACTCAATCCCCAAACTAATGAAATCCCACACAATATATTCCTTCTGAACAAGCCGATCAGCTTGGGTGACAACTTTGAGCGATCTGTGGATCTGTTCCTCCACACTGCCAAGGATCCTACCATTAACCAGGAATTCTGCATTCAAATTCAATCTTCTAAAATGAATGACCTCACACTTTTCCAGATGGAACTCCATCTGCTACTTCTCAGCGTCTTGTCAATGTCCCGTTGCAACCTACAACAGCCCCCCACACTATCAACCACTCCACCAACCTTTGTGTCATTGGGAAATTTACTGACCAACTCTTCCACTCACACATCCAACTTATTCATAAAATCACAAAGAGCAGAGGTCCTGTAACCACTCCCTGCAGAAAACCACTGGTCACTGAGCTCCAGGATAAATGATTTCTATCTATCCTCACCCTCTGTCTTCTGTGGGCCAGTAATCCCGTATCCAGACAGACAGGTTTCCCTGTATCCCATGCCTCCATACTTTCTGAATGAGCCATAAAGGTGATTCGTCACATTCTCAAAAGATTCCATAAGACTTGTAAGTTGTGACCTGCCCCTGACAAAACCATGCTGACTATCTCTAATCAAACTATGGTTTTCCAATGAATAATAAATCCTGTCTCTCAGAGTCCCCTCCAATAATCTGCATACCACAGACATAAAACTGACAGATGTGCAATTCCCAGGATTATCCCTATTCCCTTTCCTGAACAAGGGAATAATATTTTCCTGCCTCCAAACATCTGGTCCGACTCCAGTGGACAGTGAGAGTGCAAAGGTCATCACCCAGGTGCGCAGCAATCCTCTCCCTCGCTTCGTATAGTAACTTTGGACGCATCCAGTCTGGTTCAGTGACTTATCTATCCTTATCTTTGAAAAATTCTCAGCACATCCTCCTTCTTAACACGCACTTGTTTTTGTACATCAGCCTGTTTCACGCTGTCCTAACAAATGACAAGGTCCCGCTCAGCAGTGATTACTGAGACACAGTATTCATTAAGGACCTCGTCTACCTCCTGTGACTCCAGGTACAAGTTCCTTCCACTATCCCTGACCGGTCCTATCCTCACTCTGGCCATGATCGTATTCCTCCCATAAGTGGAAAATACCTTACGGTTTTCCTTAATCCTTCCCAACAATGCTTTTTCACATCCCCTTCTAGTTGCCCTAAGTCCATTCCACGGTTCCGTCGTGGTACCTTCAGAGAATCCCTACTGTTTTGAAATGGGCCATTTGGCCCAACACCTCCATACCAACCCTCCAAACAGTATCCAACCCAGCCCCATTCCCCACCCTACTACTCTCCATTTGCCCTGACTAATGCGCCACACCTACATATCCGTGAACACTATGGTTAATTTAGCATGGCTAAGTCACTTAATCTGCACATCTTTGGGCTGTGGTGGGGAAACCAGAGCACCTGGAGGAAAACCACGCAGACACGGGATGAATGTGCAAACACCCCACAGACAGTCGCCTGAGGCTGGATTCGAAATGGAGTCCGTGGTGCTATGAGGTCGCAGTGCTAACCACAGAGACATCGTGCCACCCAATGCAACTCTCTGGAGCCCTGTCTGGTCCTTGCTTCCTCGACCTAAAGAAAGCTTCCTCCTTCCTCTTGACTCGATGCTAAAGTCCACGTGGACAACCTTGACTGCTCCGCCTTCATCTATCTTTGGCCACCTCCTCGAACAGTCAATCCGGTTTGTGCAACGTGGTTTCCCACTCACAAAGCCATGCTGACCACCTCGAATCAGCACTTGTCTTTGTTAATGTAAGGAGCTCCTTTCTCTCAGAATCTCCTCCAACAACTTCCCCGTCACTGGACTCACTGGGCTGTACTTTCCTGGCTTTTCCCTGCAGCCCTTAAGTGATGGAACAGGATTAGCCGCCCTCCAGTCTTCCAACACCTCACTGTGTCTGTTGATAATATAAATATCTCTGTTAGAGACACTGAAATCTCTTCCTTAGGTTCTATTAATATTCTAGGATCGACCCAATGAACTACTGAGGATTGATCTACCTTTATTTGTTTTAAGATTTCAGCACTTTCTCTTCTCTGGTGAGGATTCTTTCCGAGACATCACTATTTATTTCCCCAAGTTCCCGAGCTTCCATGTCTTTAGCCACAGTAAATTCAAGATTATTTTGTCCACAATTTCACCCATCTCCTCTGGTGACACATGGGTGACCGTATTGATCTTTTAGGGGCCCTATTCTCTCCCAAGTTACTCTTTAGCCCTTATTGAAACCTGCGTAAAGGCTTCTGATAATTGAAATACACCATATCCCCCGTACCACCACACCCTCCTACGCCCTTAAAATTCTGTCACTTATATTCACACCAACAAATTAAATACAACAGGCTCAAAAACAAATTCTCTTTTAATCAACTGGCTTTCTAAGTGGTCAGTTATTGTATATTGACATACCCTTTCTAACAATTTCAGTCTGTTCCCAACGTACTGTCAGGCTAACACTATTTGGTTTCAGACTGACAGCAGAAAGGGTTGTGGGAGTTCTTGTTTATCAATCTGAAAAAGATAGCTCACAGGGTCAGCAGGTAATGGAGAAGGCAAATCAAATACTGGCATTTATTACAGAGGGAATGGAGTTTAAAAATAGGCAGGTCTGGCTAAAACTATGCAAGATACAACTCAGACCACACCTCGAATATTATGAGCAGCGTGAGTGCCCGCAGGAAAGATATTGTCGCATTGCAGGCAGTCCAGAGAAGGTTCACTCGGCTGATCCTGGGAATGCAGGGATTTTCTAATGAGAAGAGGTGGAGGACATGGAGGTTGAATCCATTGAAATTTCGATACTGAGAAAGAAATGAAATGAAACATTCAAGAGTCTGCGGGGCTCTGATTGGGCAGATGCTGGGAAGTTAGAAAATAGAACAGTAGAGCACAGCAACAGGCCCTTCGGCCCACCACGTCTATGCTGTCCAAGATACTATTCTAACTCATACCATCTGACTGCACATGGTCCATATCCCTCTGTTCTCTGCCTGTTCATGTTTCTGTCTAAATCCCACTTCAAAACTTTACACATATTTCTGCTTCTACGACCTCAGTCAGTAACATCCACTCGACGTTAAAAAAAAACTTGCTTCACACATCTCGTTTAAACTTCCTATTTCTCACCTTAAACCTATGCACTCCAGATTTGAAACATACACATTGGAAAAGAGATTCTGACTATCTACATTATTTATCCCTGTTCCAAATGTTATATTCCTGTACATGGTCACCTGTCAGCCTCTGATACTCCCACAAGAACAATCCAACTTTGTTTAATTTCCTCTAACACCTCACACGCCCTTAAAAAAACCTAATACAGGCAACGTGCTGATAAACCCCTTTTGCACCCTTTCCAAAGCCTCCCCATCCTCCCTATTGTGTGGAGATGAGACCTGCACACAGTACTCCAAATGTGGCCAAACAAATGTTTTATCGAATCACAGCATCAGATGCAAACCACTATACCCAACATTGTGACTGATGAAGGCTAGTACTCCATTTGCTTTCTATCCAATCTGAAACCTTTATGTTGCCATTTTCTGGGAGTTACTGACTTGCACCAAGATCCTTCTGTATATCAATATCCCTCAGTATGCTAATGTTCTTATTGAATTTGACATCATCTCACACTTGTCCAGATTAAACTCAATTTGCCATTTCTGTCTATCTCTCCAACTGTTCTGTAACCTCCTGCGGATTTTAATGAATCAGCGAAACAAGGGTTTTGAGGAAAAGGCAAGAAAGTAGAGTTGAACAGTATCAGATCAGCCATGATCTGATTGAAGGACAGAGCATACTCAATGGGCCAAATGGCCTCATTCCCCTCCTACATAACATGGTCTGAGCACAAACTCAATATATCCTGCATAATATTATGGGTCTCTGCTCACAAAACTCCTTTAAAATGGGATTATTAGATCTTTAATAGTACACAGCATTTGATCTACAAATATGATATGATGTTATAGAAAACCATCTCACACACAATACAGGATTCTATCCATCACAGCACTGATAGTCAGTGCTGTATCAGTCAGCATGGAGACCACTGTCACACACAGCTACTGTACTGCCCTTGCCATAAGTACATTCAGTGTCCTGACTGTAACCATATTGACATTCCCATCACTGTCTGGTGCCTACAAAAGAATTCCTGATAACGCTTGCTGCTGTTTGCTTATTCTCAGCTCTACTTTTGATATTCAGATCCATATGACTCTCTCATTAATACATTAACAATATTCTTCCTTCACAAGTTGTTGGCTTTTTGCCTAGTCTGCCTCTTGGGACTAGATTGGGTTGGGATATCTGCTCAGCATGAATGGGTTGGACCAAAGGGTCGGTTTCCATGCTGTACATCTCTCTGACTCTATCCCAACAACCCTTCAGTATTCACCTCCCAGTGATGGTGATTCTGAAGCTAAATCTCCGGAATGGCGGTTCCATCATATCTTTTCACTGTCATTCCATCTTCCTTATGGCGAATACAGGGAGTCATTCCTCAGTAGTGGGGGGTTGAACAGATTGGTAGAGGTTACAGAGATAGGGAGGCTTGCAGGACTCGAGGATGTTAGAGTTAAACAGAGTTACATCTGGTCAAGAAATTCAGAGGGACAAAGGGGTTTGGGGATTGGAGGAAATACAGACACAAGATAGCTGGATTAGATTCTGCAGATAAGGATAGGGATGGATGTAGGGAGAGGCAGGCAGTCTGAGAGGCACAGACGGGGAGTGTGTCCGGGAGAAGTGTATTGTGAATACTAACAGACATATGGAAGGTTGTAGTTACTGAAGACATTTACAGTTATAAGAAGGCTTCTCGGTTCAGATGTTTACAGAGATCGGAAGGCAATGGAGAATGCCAGGTTGCTGGGATGAAGACAGTTACACAGATGGGGAGGGTTGCACAAACTGAAAGAGGTTCCTGTGGTCGCGAGGGGTATGGTGTCGGGAATGAGAGTGAAATTTAACAAGATAAAGATCAAAGAATTGGAGAAGGATAAGGAGATTACAAATTTTTCACAGCTAAGGAATGGTTCTAGGAGCTGGAGAAGATTACATAGGTAGGGACCGATGGAGAGGTTAAAGACAAATACATTGACATGGAGGGTGGTATTGGTGGGAAGATCTTACAGGGATAGACAGGACTGTCAGTGTTTACCAGGATGAAGGTATTTAGTATCTACTGCAGAAGGTTAGGAGTTAGGGTGTTAGGCATTGGAGAACCTGAGAGAGACAGAGAGAATGGTGTGGACTAGAGGAGATTCCAGACAGAGGAAGGATTATCGGGACCGGAGAATATTACAGAGATCACGAACACAGCCTGGGCCAGGATTGATGCCTGCGATCCCCTGTGCTGTCGCATTGAGGACCAGTACAGAAGAGGTGGTAGCAGGACCCTCACAAGATGGTGGAAATGAAACCTAGAATGTTGCTGTTCCTTGCCCAGCTCTGAATCTATGTCCTGTCTTCCAGGTCTGAATATAGAAATCTACTCCCTCCACCCTGTGCTGTTTACTGTGAGTGATCTTACCGGCTGTATGATTTACTGAAGGCTCCAGATCTCCCTCTCCATCTCTCTCTGGCTGACCAACCAGTTTCAATGAGGTGATGGATGAGACAGGAGTTAGAGAAATCCTGATTACCTGTATGAGACGGAAATAGACAGAATGGGAAATTAGACTGATGCAATGAGGATAAGTCATGCAGAGTGGCAGAGAGTCTAGCAGAGATCTCGAAAATCACTGTGTCCATCCCTTGCCCTTGCTGCTGCATCTCTCTGGAGTGGACAATTCTGTTGACTCAGGATCTCAGACGATCTGGAAGAGGGAGAAATGCTGACAGAGGCAGCAAATAGACCGACACAGCGAGGGATACCACATGGAGAGATACTGAGTGATATCACAGTGTTAGACACCGCATTAACAGGGAATTGTTTGAATTTGTAACAAAAGCACTGGGATAATTGTGAGGGGATGCAACCTTCCTATCTCATCGTCTCTTTGGCGGTGGGTCACAGACGAAGCTGACTCTCTCCCACGCTGGGGCGGTGCGGGTCCTGAGTTGGCTGTACAGACCGATGTTGCCTTCCACAGACTCTGTTACACTTGGGGCAGAAGGTGGCCATGGGAAGGGGGTGGGTGGGGCGTTGGTGTGGTCACGCGCTCCTTGTGCTGTTTTCTCCTGGATTCCTATTTTTCCCCACAGCAAGCCTCGAGGTGCTAGACACCTTCCCAATGCTCCTCCCCCACTTCAGACGGTCTTGGCCCAGAACGTAACGGATTGGATTAAGAAATGAAAAAAACCTATCAATTCTGAAGAAGCCAACGTTTAGAAATGTGGACACATTTGTTAAAGAGATCGCTAGGGAGTCTCCTAGCAGGAGGAGTGCAGTAGGAAGAGGAAACATCAGCGTTTACTCAGATGATCAGAACAGGGTGAATCGAAGGTGCTGGAGGTGGTGAGGGTGCTACAGAGAGGGGCAAAGGCCTGAACAATGTTACAAAGCCAGTACGAAGTGCTGCAGCTAGATCTGTTTGCAGAGGTAAGGATGGACATCTGTATTTTCATTGATTCATTCATGGCCTGAGGATGTCACCGGATGGACCAGCATACATTACCCCACTGCTAATTGCCCAGAGGCAGCTCAGAGTCAGCCATATTGCTGTGGGACTGGAGTCACATGTGAGCCAGACCAGGCAAGAATGCTAGATGTCCCTCTCTAAAGGACATACGTGAACAAGTTGATTTTTACCAGATAATCAACCATGGTTATACATTGACCTCACTAATACACCATGACATCCCAACTCCTTCTCTCAATGCTCTGCCCAAAGAAGGGTAACCATCCCAAACGCCTGCTTCACCAGACTGCCTACCCGTGATGCTACTTTCAAAAAACTGTGTACCTGCGTCCCTGGGTCACTGATTGACAACACGACCAAGGACCCGAACATTAACTGTACAAGTCCAGCCTGGTCTGCTTTACCACAATACAACATCTTGCATTTCTCGACCTGTTATTCCTAACCTCACTGGTCGAGCAGTACTGTTGATCCCATTGTACTCTTCGATAACCCTCTTCACTGTCCACATTATCACCAATTTCAGTCTCACTCACAAACTTGCTCAACATGACTACTGTATTAGCTACCAAACTGTTTATATAAATGATGCACAACAGAGACCCAGCACCGAACCCCATGGCACACCGTTCGTCACAGGCCTGCAGTTTGAGCAGAAACCCTCTATGAACATGCTCTGTCTCGTACCGTCAATCCTGGTTTGTATCTTGTTAGTGAGCGCTCCTTGGTTGTGTGTGATCTAAACTTACTAACCAGTCTGCCATGCAGAAACTTGTCAAAGGCCTTGATAAAGTTCACGTGGACATCGTCTACTGCTCTGCTTTGATCTGTCACTTGTCTACCTCCACATTCAGTTCTGAGGCATGATTTCCCATGCACAAAGCCATGCTGATGATTGTTAACCTGTCCTTACCTTTCCAAAAGCATGGTGATCGTTTCTCACAATCTCCGCCAACAACTTACCACCCTGCATCAGTCACATTGGTCTTAAGTGGCTGTTGATGATACAAATAGACAATAGACAACAGGTGCACGAGTAGGCCATTCTGCCCTTCGAGTCTGCACCACCATTCAATATGATCATGGCTGATCATCCTTAATCAGTATCCTGTTCCTGCCTTATCTCCATAACCCTTGATTCCACTATCCTTGAGAGCTCTATCCAACTCTTTCTTAAATGAATTCAGAGACTGGGCCTCCACTGCCCTCTGGGGCAGAGCATTCCACACACCCATCACTGTCTGGGTGAAGACGTTTCTCCTCATCTCTGTCGTAAATTGTCTACCCCGTATTTTTAAGCTGTGTCATCTGGTTCAGCACTCACCCATCAGCGGAAACATATTTCCTGCCTCCAGAGTGTCCAATCCTTTAATAATCTTATATGTCTCAATCAGATCCCCTCTCAGTCTTCTCAACTCAAGGGTATACAAGCCCAGTCGCTGCAATCTTTCAGCGTAATATCTCTGGGAGGGGCCCTGCAATTTCCTCCCTCGCTTCTCACAAGGCGCTGAGATACATCTGATCATGTCCCAAGGTGTTATCTAACTTCTTGCATTTTAAGACATCCAGCACCTCCTGTTCTCCAAGGTGAATTCTTTTCAAGACATCACTATGTATTTTCCCAAGTTCCCAAGCTTCCATGTCTTTCTCCACAGTAAATCCTAACACAACATATTTGTTCAGTATCTCACGCATCAGCAGTGATTCCACACAGACAGCCTCATTGACCTTTCAGCGGCCCTATTCTCTCTCGAGCTAATTTTTAGCCCTGGTTGAAACTTGTCAAAATGCTTCTGAAATTCCAAATATCGCTCTACCGCAACTAGCCTCCCCCACCCTTATCTATTCTACCATTTAAGGTCACACCAAAATATAGAATCCCTTTTATAAAATCATACATCTCCCATTGTTTCTAAGCATCCAGTTATCATTTATTGTCATATTCTTTATAGCACATTCCAACACGCTCCCGACTTACTGTCAGGCTAACCCCGTTTGGTTTCTGACTGACTGCTCAAAGGGTTTTGGGAATCCTTGTGAATCAATCTGAAACAGGTAGTTTACAGGATCAGCAGGTCATTGAGGAGGCAAATCAAATGTTGCTATTTATTACAAAGGGAATGGAGTCTAAAAATAGGGAGATCTTGGTAAAACGATGCAAGGTACAAGTCAGACCACACCTAGATTATAATGAACAGTACGCGTGCCCGAAAGAAAGACATTCTTGTGTTGGAGGCAGGCCAGGGAAGGTTCAGTCGGCTGATCCTGGAGATGGGGGATTTTCCAATGAGAAGAGGTGGAGTAGATTGACCTTGAACCTAATGGGGCTTTGAAGAATGGGAGAGAAATTGAATGAAACATCCAGGATTCTGAGGGGCTTTGACAGGGTACATGCCATGAAGTTAGAAACTAGAACAGTTCAGCAGAGTAATAGGCCCTTTTGCCCACCATGGCTGTGCTGACCATGATGCTATTCTAAACTAATCCCATCTGCCTGCACATGGGTGATATCCCTCTATTCTCTGCCTGTTCATGTTTCTGTCAAAATGCCACTTCAAACCTTTGCTCTCGTTGCCACCTCTCCCACCTCCTGAGCAGCTTCTACCCTCTCGGTAAAGACAACTGGCCTCATTCATCTCACTTAAAACTTCTCACGCTCTACTTAAACTGAGGCGCCCTAGTGTTTGATATTTCTACAGTGGAAGAAGGATTTCAACGATCCACACTATCCATGCCTCTCCTAATGCTGTATACCTGTACTAGGTCACCCCGCAGTCTCCGATACTCACGCAAAACAATCCAACTGCGTCCAACCTCCTTACAGTAAACACATTCTCATCCAGGCAACATTCTGCCAACCCTCTGTTCCACCCTCCCCAAAACCTCCACATCCTTCCTGTGGTGTGTCCATGAGAATGACACACAACCTTCCAAACATGGTCGAATGAAGTTTCATTCAGTCACAAAATTGACATGCAAACGTCTGTACTCAATACTGTGCCCAATAAAGGTCAGCATACCATACTCCCCCTTTACCACCACATCCTACTGTGTTGTTATTTTCAGGGAGCTACGGATTTGCATCCAAGGTCATCTGTTTATCAATGTTTCCAAAAAGTCAATTAGTGTACTTCTCTCTTCCATTTGACTTCATAAATGCATCACCTCACACCTGCCCCGATGAAATTCGATTTGCCACATCTCTGCCCAACGTTCCAGCTGATGTACATACTGCTGCAACATTTAACACTCTTCCTCAATATCCACAATTCCCCTAACTATCCCTAATCATTACATGCCTTTCCAAATGTCGTCTGCAAAATTACCACTCAAACTGCTGACCTTTTCATCTGAATCACAGACATAAATTACACACAGACATCGCAGCACTGATCCTTGTGAAACAGCATTGGCCACAGACGTCCAATCAGAAATTCACCATTCCACATGTCTCTGTCTACTATCACCAAGAAATTATTGTATCCAATTTAACAACGAGCATGGATTGTGATTTGATCTTCCAGATCCCCCTTGCTATTTGGAAGCTGTCCATTCAAAATGACTCTATATTTTGATTCCCAGATTAAATTGTCTGTCTCACTAATGCACTGATTGCATCCTTTCTTCACAACAAAACAGGACCTTGTTTGTTTTTTTTGCTGATCCTGCCTAAATACCTACAATCCCTCAATAATCACATTGCTGTCATGATCATTCTGCAGCCACACCTCCACAATAACAGTTCGATCATATCTGTTCCCTTCAGTCAATGCTGTCATTCCATCTGCCTTGTTGCAAATGCATGGCGCATGTCACCGAGACGGCCTTTGAGGGATGGTTAGAGGTCACAGATTGGGAGAGATGTTTGGGGGCGCTACAATGTTGCAGGGATAAACATAGTTACAGTTGCTACAGAATGCCCGCAGGAGAAAACATTTTATTGTTTGGAGGAAGTTAGAGAGATAAAGCGTCTTTGATTAGATTCCAGAGATAGGGATGTGTGTCGGGTTGTGGATCGTTATATGGACTATGTTGATCAGGGCGTAGAAACATTCACAGGATTCCAGGATGTCGTACATTTAACAACAGTTGTGGGATCTGGAGAATATCACAGCGATAGGGAAGATGGTATGGACAGGAGAATATTATAGGGAAAGGGAGGGTGATATGGACTGGAGAATATTGCAAGCACATGGAAGATGATATAAGCTGGAGAATGCTGCAGCAATAGAGAGGAGTATATGGACTGGAGGATGTTGCACGGACAGGGATGAAGTTGTAGACTGGATACAGTTCGAAGAAGAGATGAATTTATGCACTGGAAGGTATGTCAGAGAGAGTGAGTGGTGTGCATGCTGCAAGATACGACAGGGATAGGGAAGCTTGTAGAGACTGGAGGAGACAGTCGTAGAGAGGCTTGTGAGAGACCAGATTCACATGTGAGCATGGGATGTGCTACATTGAGCAGTGCCTTTTGCAGATATAAACGAGGATTCAATGGCCACAAAGCAGTCACTCCAATACATAGGTATATAGGAACTGAAGGATGTGAAGAGATTACACAAGATAGGAGTGTTGTATGCAGTGGAGGAGATTAAACTGATAGGGAAGCTTTTAGAGACTCAGCAATGTTAGGAAATAATGGGAGTTGCAATGGTGAGAGCAGGTTTCAAGAATTAGGAGGATATAGACCTGAAAGAGCTTTGACAGATAGCGATGGTACAGTAAAGGGAATTGTAGTGGCTTCCGTTTCATAAGCAATCCATAAGCACTTAAAATAGGCTTGTTTGACATATGCATTATCTCTCGACCACTCATCAGATAGCGCTGCAAATACGTCACTGGCTCTGCCTACTAGATAAGACTGAACTAGCATTACCCAGATGACCTCGGGCCACTCTACCTGTCTATGCAATCTTTCAAATGAAATACAGAGTTCCTTGACAGTCGAGTCACAGGTAGTTAGGATAGCGAAGAAGGCGCTTGGTATGCATTCCTTTATTGGTCAGAGTATTGAGTACAAGAGTTGGGAGGTCATGTTGCGGCTGTACAGGACAGTGGTGAGGCCACTTTTGGAATATTGCATGCAACTCTATTCTACTTCATATCGGAAGGATGTTGTGAAACTTGAAAGGGTTCAGAAAAGACTTACAAGGATGTTGCCAGGGTTGAGCTATAGGGAGTTTGAACAGGTGATGGTTGTTCTTCCTGGATATCTTTCCTGCCATATCTTTCCAAAGGTGTGCACAACACTAAATGCATATTTAGAGTAACGGTATGCTGCGCCCTCTTTATTTTCTAACGCCCTATAGACACTTTCCAATGCATAAAGTTCGCACGTCTGAGCTGACCACCCATTTGGCAACCTTCCTACCTCTACCACACTACCTTTCATAACATCGACAACTGCATACCCATTATGTCTTTTCCCTTCAGTCACCTGGGATGATCTGTCTATAAAGAGTCAAGGTCCTGCATGAAGTGGAACATCTCTCAGGTCCATGCAGACCTTAGTTTGGTATTCTATAATGTCAAGGCAGTTGTGCTCTGGATTCTAAGGAGATTCTCCTTCCCCTTTCCAAAGAAAGGCAGCTGGATTTAAACAATTGTCCGTGACCTCCACTAGATCATCCTTTTCCACTAATATTGCCTCATATTTCAAAACCCGCGAGTCTGTCAACCATCGCCCAGCTTTTTGCTTCAGGATCGTTCTCACTTGGTGTAGAGTGCTTACTATTAGGGCTCCCACAAATGTAAGCTTTCTGCTTTCCTCCACCAACAGTGCAGTCGCAGCCACGGCCTGCACACACTCAGGCCTCCCCTGCGATACTGGATCCAATAGCTTTGAATGATATGTTACTGGCTGTTTCATTCCTCCCCACTTCTGGGTTAATACTCCCAAAGCCGCTCTCTTATCTACGGTAGCAAAGAGCTTGTAAGATTTATCTAGAGAAGGTAAGGCTAACATGGGGGCATGGATCAGATCTCTTTTGAATTCTTAAATGGTTCTTTATCCTCTTCTTCCCAACTCAGACATTTTGGTTCCTCTTCTAATAGTTTGAGATATAATTTATTCGTCTTTTGAGCATAAGAATCAATCCACAATCTGCAATATCCCGTTAAATCCCCAAAATTATGATATTCCCGTTTATTCCTGGGCCGCAGAATACCCACTATTCCCTTTAACCATTTCCATGCTTCCATTTCGCTTCCCTCACGAACTAAATGTCCCAAGTATTTCACTTCTCACTCCATATATTGTGGTTTGTTTTTAGATACTCACAGTCCTTGCTGACCCAGGAAATTCAATTTTTTTTCGTGGCTTCTACTACTCTTTCTCTTCTCTTTCCTGTTACTAAGAGGTCGTCTACATACTGCAAGAGGTTAGTTCCCTTGGGGCTGCTAAATGTCTCCAATATTATTCTAACATCTTTCCAGATAAATTTGGGGATTGCATAAACCCCTGGGGAAGCAGGGTACTCCGATATTGCTGTTTCTGTCCTTTTCTGGGATCTTCCAATTCAAAGGCAAAAAACTCCTACCTTCCTCCCAAAAGGCATCCTTTAAATCTATCACACTAAATCATTTGTGGTCATGAGGGATCGTACTTAATAACATACAACTCAATATTCTCAAATCCTGCACCAATCGATAAGTTCGATCGGATTTACGCACTGGTAGAATTAGGATATTATAAGGAGACATACATGGTTCCAACAGCCCCTCAATTACTGGCTGCAGTCCTCGTTTACCTTCTATGGAAATGGGATATTGTCACTCATAAACAACATCCCCTTTCCTTTTTAAACTTATTTCTAGGGGACGGATCTGTATTTTTCCACGATTCCCTTCTCTCGCCCATATAATAGGGTCTACCCCTCTCTCCAAATCTTCTGTCAACATTGCCATTTGTACAACTAATTCTTTTTTCCTGCATTCAAATCTCCAGTCCTAAGAGGATAATTAAATGTCTCCCTAGTAAGTGACTTCCTATATCAGGGGTATAAAACAGTTCCCCTGAAACTGTAGCCTTTGGACCTTCTATCATCATAAGTTCAAATACTGGAACAGTAAATCCTCCCCTTTAACCCCGGAAACAGTAATTGACTGTGTTGACATTCCTACTTTCTTTGGTTTAAAATTCAGCGATGATCGTGCTGCCCCCGTATCTACTCGGAAGACTACCTCTTCCCTACAAGGTCCCACCTTCAAGTTTATCAAGAGTTCCTGGTGGCTCCCCGGGCAGGAAACCCTGATGCCGTGATAGTGAGCAGCGGCTATATAGGCATTTGCTCTCGTCAGCGGACATGTGTTGGTCGGTTAGTTCAGCTGGTTAGAGCATGGTGCTATTAGCGCCAAGATCGTGGGTTCAATTCCCACACTGACCATGTGCAGCGCTGGTGAGAGTAGAGCTCACCAATGGGCGCAGCAAAAGCAAAGGCCGATATTGCTGGTGCTCACAACCACGGCGGCGGTGCATTTTCTGCTTATTATCGATCGCACGATAGTCTGAAGGATTTCCTTTCGTTGCAAAGGTTTTCAACCAAAAAAGCATTTACTTTTACAAACACGCATACTCGAGTTAACCATTTGGTCAGATATCTATAATTCAGCACAATGTCCGGACCCATGCAATTTCAATCGCAACGCCAGCAGCTCAGCTGCAGCTTGTCACGTTGACAAATGTCGTCTGGAGAAACGTACCTTCAACGATCGCTCACTGTTCTTCTGGATACTCACAGACCTTTGGAGTCAGGGTTATGTGCTGCTGATAAACTGCTCCGAACCTAATGCCAAATGCATTTGAATTGTAATCTATTAGTGGGGTTCTTTCCGCTCCCGAACGACGCAGTTGCTTTGGTGCCAGCAACAGCTCAGAAGTCAATTGCACGTTTTGCTCAATGACTCATGTTACTTTTGCAATCTTCGTTTGACAGCATATTGAGCAAGTTATCAGGCCTTCCTGCAGCGTTTGTCAGCGACAGGTCAGCTGCTAAAATGATTGCTTCAGACAGCATGCTACATCCTACATTTGAAAATGGAAAAGGTGGAAACGTTTACAGGCTGAACACTCACTCACTATTTCGCCTGGCGCGTCAGAGGCTGGGAGCTGATCTTATGGAGGTTTTTCAATCATGAGGGGAATGAATAGGGTAAATAGACAAGTTTCTTTCGCTCAGGTGGGCCAGTTCAGAACTAGAGGGTATAAATCTGGTGTGGGAGGGTGAGAATTCGAAAGGCAGCGAGGGGCAACGGCTGCACGCAGAGGGTGGTGCGTTTCTGGAATGAGTTGCCAGACGAGCTGGTGATGGATGGTATAATACAATACTTTTAAGGAATCTGGACGTGTACTTGAATAGGAAGGGTTTAGAGAGAAATGGGTCAAGTGCATGCAATCGCGGCTGGATCAGTTGAGGATATCTGTTCGGAATGGACGAGTTCGACCTAAGACTGTGTTTTCAGTGCTGTCCACATCTAATGGCTCTATGATAGTGCAGGTGAAATGATAAAAAAATAAGTAAAAAAAGATGAAGTAAAATTGTCTGAAGTTGTTGAATTCAAACAACTTCAGGTAATTTTATTTCAATTATTTTATTTATCTTTTTTATTTGTGTTTTTTTTCACTGTTCTGTACCTCTTATTTCTTGATTGTCTCTCTTTCTCTCGCTCCCCACTCTCTCAATACCTTTTCCCTCTCCTCTTCCCGCTTTGCTACCCTTCTCCCCTGTTTTCCATTTTGTCTCTGCTTCACCCATCCCTCACATATTTTGTCACATAGCGCTGGCTTCAGCCTGGGTCATTCACGTCTCTTAATCTCCCTTTAATCTCTCCATGCATTGTCATTATCACCTTTGCATCTGGAGCCTTGACTCACCTTCTCTCAGCGTGGTATAAATAGCTCCATAATACTCCCCCTTTGTTTTTATCTTTATCTTTAATCAGTTAGACTGGAAACGTCAGATCTTTTCTCTCCTTGCAGATGGTGCCAGACCTTCTGAGATTTTCAAGCATTTTCTCTTTTGGTTTCAGATTCCAGCATCCGCAGTAATTTGCTTTTACTAATGGCTCTATGATATTGCTGGCGATATGATAACTCCAGTGTCGATGCATGAGAGGTGAGCAAGCGAACGAATTCCCTCTGGAAGTCGTGTGACAAGTATTAACAGAGATCCCGGAAAATAACATGAACGAATCTTTCATTTGAATTGAGGCCTAAACTCTGATTCTCCTCCGAGACTGTGCCAGGTCTGCCTAATACTGCATATATTTCATGTTTTGCATTTGTTGGTGATAACAATTGAGACTGGTTGTTTTGCTGTAGACAACATCCACCAGACCTTTGGAGTCAGGGTTATGTGCTGCTAATAAACTGCTACGAACCTTTTTGCCAAATGCATTTGAATTGTAATCTATCAGGGGGGTTCTTTCTGCTCCCGAACGACGCAGTTGCTTTGGTGTCAGCAAGTTAAGGGCTCAACACGCTCCACTTGTGCCACTCAGCTGACTCTGAAAGATGCAGTGTAAATCGCTATGACAGTATAAACGGGGACAACCATTCCCTTGAGCAGGAGCACACTCAACCTCGTAATTTCTTGCGCCTCTCTACCATCATAGAAGGACAGCACGCTCACCGATCGCATCACTGGAGCCAGAGAGTAACTCTGCGCACTCTTTCCCATCCCCATTTCCGGTTGGATATGAGTGGCTTTTCCAATGTTAAGCTAAAATGCTGTTGAAGCATACATTTCAACAATATCCTGTACTGTCCCAGAGTCTTTGATGTTTTGTCGAAATCGATCAATCTCATTTTTCAACATTCTCATTCAAGGGATTTCCACAGCCTCTGAAGACATCCAATTGAAAGATTCAGCTCATTCTCAGTTCCCACATGTCTGTCACTGTTCTTTGAGTACTGATATTGTACATTTGCTGTTCTTCCGAACATTTCCTCTGCTAGTATACTTATTGCTGCTTGCAAGCATCCTGTTCTGTGGTTACTGTGATCGTGTTTTGCATTGTGACCACAGCAACCTCGATTTGAAACCAAATCACGGCACGAAGTGTTCTCTCCGTTGTCCTTTTTGTGACACATGCTCAGAAATCAACTGTTTTACCTTCAAATTCCGCTCCCTCACATCTCTGCGTTTCATAGATCAGGATTCAAACACACCCGTTGTCGGAGTTTTCTCTCCTTCCCACGATCATTAAACTTCCTTTCCATCCCTCCCCCCATTTCTCTGAGGCAATGCACAACCTATCACTCTCTTTCACATTTATACTGTTCTGTCTGTGCTGCTACTGCGGTGGCTGTTGGGTGAACGTGCCCCAACTCCACCATCGGGACCTTCAAACAAGTCGATCCATTTAGATACCACGGTTGTGAAATCAATCCCCATGTAGCAGCTTTTACTGACTTAGGACAATTGGAGCGTCAGGCTCATGGAAAAGACTCAGGGCAGTTTGGGTGAAAAGACATTTTATTGGAAAAGATCAGCTTTTATGGCTTTCTGTGTTGGTCTTGTGATAATCTCACAGGACTGATAGTCCAGAGACCGAGGTAATAGTCTGGGTACTTGGTCTTGAATCCCACCATGCCATGATTGTCAAATTTGGATCCAAAAAATATCTGCAAGGAAGAATCTAATGACTAGGATAGATCCATTGACAATTGTTGAAAAAAAATCTGTTTCATTGATGTTATTTCGGGATGGAATTTGCTCTCCTTACTTGGTCTGGGCTTCATGTGACTTCAGACTCATAGCAATATGGTTGAGTCTCAACTGCCCTCTGGGCAATTCGAAATGGGTAATAAATTCTGCCTAGCCAGAATCGCCCTCATACTAATCCAGAAATTTAAAAACAAGTGCTCATTAGGATCAAGCAACAGCGTTGTGTGCAGTTTTGCAAGTCACATTTTCGCAGAGATGTGATCACTGTGAGAAAATTGCAGGAGATATTTCCCGGGATACTGTTTGAGCTGAAGAGTTTCAGTTGTGAAGAAAGACAGGACAGAGTGGAGTGTTTGTCGCAGTGAAAAGGAGATGTCGACAAGACATGATTGAGTTAGGGTATAGATAGGGTTGACTGAACGAGTTTCCCATTGATGGAGGGATCGATCAGCGGGGGCCAGAGACATAAGGAGAAAGACAGAAAGGTTTGAGAAGATGTGCGAAAAAGCTTTATCAGCCAGTGGTTGGTTGGAATTTGGAATACACTGTCTGCATTTTTCAGAGCGGCAGAAAGCTTTATAACATGAATAAATATTCAGATGCGAACTTTTGATCCCAAGACATATAAGGCTGTGGGGTTAGCATTGTGAAATGGGATTCAGTTCATTAGGCAGTTGTTTTTGACAAATGTGGCCACAATTGGTTGAAGGACCTCCTTTGATACTCTTGTCCTCGGTCGTAGAATGGTTAGTGTCCCCGCCTGGCACAGGGATCAATTTTCCGCTGGGGACAGTGTAAATATTTTAAAACTGTCGCTCCATTCCCAAGTGTGGGTATTGATACCTGTCCATCCATTCTCGATGGGGCATGTCACAGGAAGGACAGTGCTGCCTGAATCAAGGTGGAGAAGCTGAAAAAGTGTTGCTGGAAAAGCGCAGCAGGTCAGGCAGCATCCAAGGAACAGGAGAATCGCCGTTTCAGGTATAAGCCCTTCTTCAGGAATCCTGATTCCTGAAGACGGGCTTATGTCCGAAACATCGATTCTCCTGTTCCTTCCGATGCTGCCTGACCTGCTGCGCTTTTCCAGCAACACATTTTCAGCTCTGATCTCCAGCATCTGCAGTCCTCACTTTCTCCTTAAAGGTGGGGAAGGACTGCAACTCTAAGGGAGGCAGAGTGTCATTGAACGGCCAAACACGTGACTTCTGCAAACTTCACCTTGTGAATGTGTTGGAATGAAAAGCATTTGACAGACTTGTTCCAGATTGAAGTGTTTACTAGAAGCAGGAATCTGAGGAAGAAACAACAAAACCGCATTCAAATATGAGTGCAGAAACATTTCCCGCAGCACGAATGAAATTGTAAAGGACAGAGTAGTGTTTCGATACATTGAATTTGGGTTCATTTGCTTTGATGAGGTTGTTACCAGGATATAAAACCATTAAAAATGATACAGCATTTGCTCAATATGATGGAACATTGTCTCAGTAATTCGCATTGCTGTTCAGAGGGTGGGTTAGGTTGATTGGCAAAGTTAAATTGCCCTCTCGTGTCCAGGGAATGAAATAAGTAAATTAGGTGAATTAGCCATGGGTAACGTGGGGATAAGGTCAGAAGTCACAGGGCGTCAGGTTATACTCAAACAGGTTTAGTTGAAATCATATGGGGGAGGGATTCCCCTTCTTCAGGTGAAATATAAGGAAATAGGGAGTGGAGCAAGGTCTGGGTGAGATGCTCTTCAGAGAGTCGACACCGGCTCGATTGACTGAAATGCTATTTCTACACTGCAGGATTCCGTGATTCTATGAATTGATAATGATGGTATTTACTGGGGTGTAAAGCCTTTAGAGAAGATGCTGATGGGGTTGAACTGAGGATGAGATTTTATTCACTTGTCTTCTGGGAAAATTGAGAACAGTTATCCCTGAACCAAGGAAAACTTAATGGGTTTTTTTCAGGTTATGAAATGTTTGAACAGACTACATAGGTGGAAAATTCCCTCTTTCAAGTAAGTAAACATCTAGATGTCAGGCATTCAATAGCTTTGATAAAACCTTGGAAGGGCAAAGAAATGATGAGAACAGAATCGCTGTCACTCCAATAATCTGTTTTTCAAAATATTTGGAAAGGCAAATTTGGTGACATAAAAGAAATAAATTTTACAAGGAGAGAGACAGCGTGTGGCTAGGTAAAGGTGCAGAGGTGGGGTGTAGTCGGTCGGAAGTTGCGGGAAACAATGTCTAAGTCGGTTGACTTTCAATGCAAAGAAATTTCTTTAATGTGTGCAACTGAATAAGATTCGCTTCCAAAACTCTGCATTTTGAAAAACTTGGCATAATATTCCACCTAAAGCATTGTAAATGGAACTGAGTGGATTTTTATTTATTATGAAGGGAAGATATTACATACCGAATAGGAAGCGACCAGTTGCTTGGAGATCGACTTCCTGCTTTCATCACATGCGTTAAGGATGTGAGAACAAACACCATGATGTTTGGTCCATTTAATACTCAGTGAAATCTGCCAAAGCAACGAGCAACAAAACTGGTGGGTTTTCTTTTCCACTTTAACTCTCTGTTTTTCTAAGGAGTATTTTTCTTAAGCTGAAATTAAGTCAGAGCAAATTTGAATACAACATTAATCGTTCCAGTGAGATATATCTAATTCACTTCTGATTCTTACAATGAACATTGTGAGATTTCAGCAAAGTTAAAATGAAAGGAACAAATCAGCATTTCTTGCGATTTAATCCAATTCAGGTTCAGCCTTATGAGGAAGGCCATTGAGCAACAACATCGCCTTTATTGCCCTCTCCATGGCTGTTTCTTCACGTGAGTGAAAAAGTGACTGAAGAAATTATGAGTCAAGTGTAGGTGTAAATATGATGGAAAATTCTTGTCCTGTTTCATTCTGATTCAGTTCTGACTCAGAATATATTACCGACAGCTATTCATTCTGACCAGCATGGCTATTTATTGGAATTTGGTGTAATCATAATTCTACTGAAAGCAGAAACACAATTGTGTGGATTCGATTCCGCTCTGGAACTTTCTCATCCATTACTTTCACTACATGTAACCTGATGAGGTCACATGTCACCCCACAACAAAATGTGCAGAGGAGATTGTGAGATTACGTTGCTGGGTTATTATACCGCTGTGCTCCACATTCACGGGTTCGAGTCACACTATGGTTGCTAACTTTACACACCGCTCAAGTAGTTTTCCTTTGCACCTCACACTCTGGTATACACTGGATCGAGAATCTTGCCCTTCACTGCACGGAAGATTCACAAATAATCGACACCACATTAAAGTCGAAAAGAAGAGTGAGAGCAGTCATTCTATTCAATTGTAGATGAAATTGGTGTAATGAGAAGGAACACATTTTTCTTTCCACCCTACATTCCATCTTGTCTTTCTATGAATTTACATCGAAAGAAAGAGAAAAAATTAACAAGAGATAGGGAGCACAAGTTTATCCAGTGTGGTTGTTCATGAGTATTTCAACCTAACACTTCACACAAAGATCTGATCAGTATTTCAAACAGTCACTCGGAATTGGAACCGCAGAAAACTTCTCCAATGAAACAAACATTTCATTCTTTCACAAATTTCTGCTGTGTGTGAATCATACAAGGATCCATTATCCAGAGTGATCACTGACTTGCCAACTGTATAAGATCTAGCAACTTCCTTCAGCAATCACAGCTTCTGTACACAGCCACCTGTGCTGGGGCCCAGTGTCATTTGTTGCCCTCAGGTCACAGCACGTTTCTTCTTCCTGAGTTTATGAGGCTTGTTCCTGATCTGTCTGATCTGTTTAATGAACCTTTTCTGTCACTTCATCCCATCCCCTCTCAATTCTGAACTTATGAATAAAATGAGGCGTTAGACGAAATGTTAAATCAAGTGGAAGTATGCTATTCAGCCCAAGGAGTCTTCTCAACCATTCAATGAACTCATGGATGATCTGATTTGGAGATGCTGGTGTTAGACTGGGGTGTACAATGTTCCAAATCACACAACACCAGGTTATAGTCCAACAGGTTTAATTTAAAGCGCACTAGCTTTCAGAGTGATGCTCCTTCATCAAGTGATAGTCACTCCGAAAGCTAGTGTGCTTCCAATTCAACATGTTGGACTATAACCTGGTGTTGTGGTTTTTTACCATAGTTGATCTGATAATCTTGAATTCCTTTCTGCTCACTTCGCTCGACAAAGTTTCATCATCTTTCTGATTAACTATCTGGCACATTTTGAAAATACCCACCCACACAGTCTCAACAGCGGTTACTGGAAAATGTCACAGATTCTTTGACCCCTGAGCAAAGAAATTTCTCCTCATTTCTGAATTTAATGGGCAATATCTAATTCTGAGATTATGTCCTCTGGTGCTCTCCTCAGAGCATAGGGCAAGCCACCTGCCCGTATATAACCTGTCAAGGTCCCACGAATATTGAACGTTTATAATTGTTATTATGTGATTATAAAGTTCCCCCCCTCCTCCTTTGTTTCAAGGAGAATATACCCAGCCGAAACAATCATTTCACGAAGTTCTACTGTATACTGCAGCAACAAGTCAGTAAGTCTGCGCTGTCCCTTACAGCGTCCTTACATATTATTACGACAGGTGGAGAAATTTCGGCGAGGAAACAGGTTGATATTTCAGGCGCTGACGTGAATTGAAACTTGAAATCAGAAAGCGATTTGAATTGGATTGACCCACAGGACCAAATACAGCGATGATAACTCTGACAAATGAGAATCTAATCATATTCGATTGACATTCAATGGCTTCAATGTAACTGAATTCCTCCGTGTAATCGTCCTGAGAGCTAGTATTTAGGAAAAATGGAACATGACCGCCCATATAAAGAAGTTGACGACAAAAACTTGTCCGTGGGTCGACTTTGTTTGAATATTAACTCAACTCTTGTCTCCGTGAAGCCTACATCGTCCGCAACGCACAAATTAGATGCTTAACAGAATTCTTTCCATTTGCCTAGGTGCGTGCAGCTTCAATTACACTGAAGGAACTGGGCACCCTCCACGACAATACAGTCACTTAAATGTATATTGTTGAACACCTGAATATTTATTCCCTTAACTGCTAAGGCACAATTTCAGCAGAGTGCACCACATAGAAGATTCACTGATGAAGTCATCCAGGCATTGTTAAAAGAACCTTCAAAGCTCGAAAATTGTACTGACTATAAGGACAAGGTTGAAGATGTACTGAACCTTCACCATTTGCAAATTACCCTCTAAAGTACATACCAGCATGACTTGGAGAGGAATTAGTGGTAAATTCATTGAGTGGTAAAGTAGTTTGATGGGCAAAGATTTATACTGCAGCCCTCTATCTTTCATCTTTCAATGTTTAAAAATGTAGATTATTGCATGGACCAGATTGTGCTCATTCCTTTAGTTGTTTCCTAAACTGGCGGTTGCTAAAGATCGAATATCATTCTCAGTCTGTCGTCAACAATAGAAAATATCCAACAACCTCTCGAACAATTAATCTCCCTGTCCAACATTCTTCAGGGATCTGTGAATGTCCACTCCAAGATCTCTTTGTTCCTGTACACCACTCAGAATCCTCACTGTTATTGTTACAACACCCCAAATTCACGACACTCATTGGTCTGGATTCAATTCCATTCGCCATTTTTCTTTTCCACCTGATGGATACATCCCTGCGGTCCCTGACATTATTCATCATAGTCAACTACACGACTATGTAACGTTATTAAACTTCTCAATCATCACTCCTAATAAAAAAGTTTGAATTATTGATCTACATCAGGAAACAGTGGTACTTCACTGGGAACAAGCATCCAAACATGGCGACTTGTTGCATGGCATGAAGAACTGCCATGTTCCAATCTCCAAGGGTTGCTAGCCCAGTACCTCGCCACGACATTTGCAGAAGACACAAAGATTGGTGGAGTAGCCAGAAAACATAGGGGACTGTCAAATAACGAAGGAGAATATAGATAGACAGAAGAGTTAAGTGGAGAAGTGGCAAATGGAGTTCCGTCCAAGCAAATGTGAGGTGATGATTTGGGGAAGTTTAATTTCAGAGCCAAGTATACAGTAAATGAAGAGCATTGGGTAAGTTTGATGAGAAGAGAGATCTGGGAGTTAAGGTCCTTTGTACACTGAAGGTGACTGCACAGGTGGATAGAGTGGTCCAGCAGGCATATGGCATGCTTGCCTTCACCGATTAGGACCTTGAGTATAAGAGCAGGCAAGTCCTGCTAAAATTGTACAAGAGTTTGTTTCGGCCGCGTTTAGAATACTCTATACAGTTCTGGTCGCCAAATTACCAAACTTATGTGGACGTTTAGGAGAAAATGCGGAGAAGGTTTACGCAGATGTTGCCTGGTATGGAAGATGCAAGCTCTGAAGAGAGGTTGAGTGGGTTACTTCTGCTTTCATTAGAAAAGACGAGATTCAGGAGACCTGATTGAGGTCTACAATATCATGAAGGGTACAGAGAGAGTGGATAGAGATGAGCTTTTTCCCAAGATGAGGGATTCAATAATGAGAGGTCAGGCGTTCAATGAGAGAGGTGAAACTTTTAACGGAGATAGACATGGAAAGTATTTTACACAGAGGGTGGTAGGTGCTGGAATGTGTTGCCAGCAGAGGTAGTAGAGGCAGGCATGGTAGATTATTTAAAGATGCGCCTGGACAGATGCGTGAGTAAGTGAGAAGCAGAGGGATACGGATGCTTAGAAATTGGGCGACATGTTTAGATGGTTGTTTTGGACCGGCTCAGGCTTGGCCGTCCAAAGGGCCTGTTCCTGTGCTGCACATTCTCTATATTCGTTGTTCTTCCTTGTTCACTACACTACCAACTGTGGGTTACAGGTTAAGTAGTGTTACTTCTGCAATCATAATTACTTATGCAAGGTAAATGAACACACACCAGTGTGTAATTGTTTCAACCAAGAGCTGGGTCAACAAGAATGAAACCTATATGAAAAAAATATATAATTATTTTCATATTAGCTAAAATGTGCATACAAGAATGAAAGGTGTCTGCAAACAATGGTAGATGGTACAGACAAATAAATAACGTGCTGTGAGGATGTAGGTTAAGCCAGATATGCCTGTACAAGCAGTAGTTATAAGCATTTGTTTCCCATTTCTGCAAAAACAAAAACCCAACCCCAATTAAAAGGTCGTAAGGTTCATTATGTTTGGGGAAAGGGAGGAAATGCCACAAGTGTGGGAAATAGATCGCAGTGAAGGAGGATATACCTAACAGTTGACCACAGCCAGGATGTCGTGAAAAGGCCAAGTAATACCTGCACTTTGTTGTGCACAAGGCCGGATACGGCAAGAGACAAACAATAGTAATGGGCACCGGGTTTGGAGTAATGAATCCTATGTACTTGCTAAACTCTGCGAGTCTATTTCAGGCACCAAGCTTGCAATCCTATAATAAACATACTGATTGCTTCAGATCTTTACTCGCACTGAAATTTTGATCGTCCAGGTTATTCTTCCATCGCCGGGGGGAGTGGCTGGCCCTGGACACTGGGAAGATGCCTCCCATTCACAATTGAGAAGTGGTTTCTTGTCCCAGTTTTGTCCTCTCCCTTGGGCGACTGGTATGAATCCCACAACAGAGACATCTGAATCAGACAGTGAAAGAAGTTCGATAAAAAATATGGAAAAAAGGGGCCAGGCAACTCTTTGCACAGACCAACGTCAGAAAACTGACTTTTAAGTATTAACTTGGTGACTGGGAAAAGGGGTATTTAATCGCTGAGGGACTGGTGAGGGCCCCGAGAAATAGGGGGTAGGCAGAATAAGTCGAACTGTCACAGAGTAAAGGAAGAAAAAGTCCCTGGTAACATTCCTCCTGAAAGTCCGTTGGGGAGGATGTTGAGGGAATGGACAAGTAACACTTGTGAAAGGGAAAAAGATAAAAAGATAATGATTAAATACTGTTGTTTAGTATGGACCAAAGAACCAATCATTCATCCAGCTGTCTTCCGGCCAAAGTATGATTCGGATGGGGATTGGGCATGTCAGTATTTAGGTATGTATGTCAATGAAAAACAACCTTTTAGTCAAGAAGAGGTGGACTATGTGTCCTGTTGGAAGGGTAGTTTGGGAATGATGGTAGTAAATACAAAGGATTCCCCCTCTGCCCCACCTAGTCCCTGGGATCGTTTTGCCTGATGGCACTCCCACCCTCCGTACCATAAAATCATATTGGGTGAAAAAGGGGGAGGAGGAGAGACAGACAGACAGATAGGGACAGGGAACGTATGACCCACAAGAGGAGAACGAAGAGGCGGTGGACGGGGATGTTGTTATTCCCGACCATCAATGCGCAACAAAAGGAAGGGAAGATAAAGTAGACGTAGAGGACGCCTCTGGAGTATCTAAACAAAAGCCTAAGGGGGAAAAACAAAAACAAAAAAAGGGGAAGAACAGAAAGAGTTATCCCCTTCGGGAGGTACCAATACGGGACAAAGAGATTGGGTTTGTAAGTGGCCCTTCACCAGTGGGGAGGTCAGAACATTTAAAAAGGAGATGAAGGTCCTGGTTGAGGATCCGGTCGGGCTATCTGAACAAATTGATCAATTCTTGGGGCCCAGTCTGTATATGTGGACTGAGTTAATGTCTATTTTGAATGTACTATTTACTGGGGAAGAAAGGGGATTTATACCAGGAGCAGCCATTAAAATATGGGATAGGGACCTTCCCATTGGGGATGAGGATACTGGACAGGGAGAGACGGAGTTTCCCCTCAGTGACACCCAGTGGGAAAATCAAAACCCGGAGCATAGAGAAGAAATAATGGAATTGAAAGACCTGATTCTAAAAGGAATAAGAGAGGCAGTTCCGAAGTCGCAAAATTTTAATAAAGCCTTTGAAGTTAGACAGGAGAAAGATGAGACACCCTCAGCTTTCTTGCAAAGATGAAGAGATTCAATGCGGAAATACTCAGGAATGAATCCTGAGGACCCAGTGGCACAAGGTCTTTTGAAATTACATTTTGTGACAAAAGCATGGCCAGACACAGAGAAAGATACTGAAGATAGAAGGGAGGAATGAAACACAATTAGATGAATTGTTAAGAGAGGCACAGAAAGTGTTTGCAAAGAGAGAGGATGAAAGACAAAAACAGAAGGCCAAAATGATGGTAGCTACAGTTGATGAGGTAGTTAAGAAAAGAATAGAACCAATAGTGAGAAACTGGAGCGGTAGGTAGCAGCATGTAGGACAGAGAGGGAGAGGGAGAGGACAATGGGGAGCATTTGATAGAGGGTTTGGACGACAGGGGCAGAGATGGAAGTCTCCACAGGCAGGATGCTGTTATTGCAGAAACTCAGGTGTTTTAAGCGGGAAAGTCCTGATCGAAACAGGGAAGAAAGGGCAATTCCTCTTATGCATTTTGCCGAAGAATAGAGGTGTCAGGGGTTCCTGCCCTCGGGGGCCCACCAGGAACCCTTGATAAACCTGAAGGTGGGACCCTGTAGGGAAGAGGTAATCTTCCTCGTAGATCCGGGGGCAGCACGGTCATCGCTGAATTTCAAACCAAAGAAAGTAGGAATGTTGACACAGTCAATTACTGCTTCGGGGGTAAAAGGGGAAGGATTTACTGTTCCAGTATTTGAACCTATGATGATAGAACGTCCGAAGGATAGAGTCACAGGGGAACTGTTGTATATCCCTGATATAGGAAGTAACTTATTAGGGAGAGATTTAATTATACTCTTTGGATTGGAGATTGGCATTCAGGAAAAAGAATTAGTTGTAAGATTGACCATGTTGACTGAGGATGTGGAGAGATAGATAGACCCTATTGAATGGGCTAGAGAAGGGAATCGTGGAAAACTACAAATCCGTCCCCTAGAAATAAGTTTAAAAAGGAAAGGGCACCTTGTTTATTAGCGACAATCTCACCATTTCCATAGAAGGTAAACGAGGACTGCAGCCAGTAATTAAGGTGCTAGAGATGGACTGTTGGAGACATGTATGTCTCCTTATAATATCCTAATTCTACCAGTGCGTAAATCCGATGGAACCTATCGATTGGCGCAGGATTTGAGAATATTGAATCGAATAGAACAGGTCAGGCACCCAATGGTGCCAAATCCCTATCCGTTATTAAGTTAGATCCCTCATGACCACAAATGGTTTAATGTGACAGAATTAAATGATGTCTCTTGGGATTGTACCTTAGTGGAGGAAAGTTGGAAATTTTTTGCCTTTGAATAGGAAGATCCCAAGACAGGATGGAGACAGCAATACCGGTGGACCGTGCTCCCCCAGGGGTTTATGGAATCCCCGAATTTATTTGGACAGATGTTAGAACAAATATGGAGAAATTTAGTAACCCCAAGGGAACTGCTGCAATATGTAGACGACCTCTTCGTAACAGGAAAGCGAAGTGAAAGAGTAGTAGAAGCCACTAAGAAAGTATTGAATTTCCTGGGACAGCAGGGACTGCGAGTATCTAAAAGCAAAATACAATATGTGGAGCGAGAATTGAAATGCTTGGGACATTTAGTTAGTGAGGAAAAGCGGAAGACCATCCGGGACGGATAGAGGCAATAGTGGGAATTCCGCTGCCCAGGAATAAACGGGAATTAGGTACTTTTGGGGGTTTAATGGGATATTGCAGATTGTGGATTGATTCATATGCTCAAAAGACAAATAAATTATATCTCAAACTATTAGAGGAGGAACCAAAGTGTCTGAGTTGGGAAGAAGAGTAAAAATAACTATTTAAGTATTCGAAAGATATTTGATCCATGCCCCCATGGTAGCCTTACCTTCTCTTGATGAACCTTTCCAGCTCTTTGCTACCATAGATAAGGGAGCGGCTTTGGGAGTTGAACTCAGAGGTGGGGAGGAATGAAATAGCCAGTAGCGTATCTTTCGAAGCTATTGGATCCAGTATCCCAGTAGCTTGAGTGTGTGCAGGCTTTGGCTGCCACTGCACTGTTGGTGGAGGAAAGCAGGAAGCACCCCACACCAAGTGAGAACGATCCTAAACCAAAAAGCTGGGCGATAGTTGACAGACTCGCGGGTTTTGAAATATGAGGCGATATTAACAGAAAAGGATGATCTAGTGTTGGTCACGGACAATTGTTTAAATCCAGCTGCCTTTCTTTGGAAAGGGGAAGGAGACTCTCCTCAGAATCCAATTGCCTTGACATTATAGAATACCAAACTAAGGTCCGCATGGACCTGAGAGATGTTCCACTTCATGCAGGAGCCTGACTTTTTATAGACGGATCTTCCCATGTGACTGAAGGGAAAAGACATAATGGGTATGCAGTTGTAGACGGGACGAAATGTAGTGTGGTAGAGGCAGGAACGTTGCCGAATGAGTGTTCAGCTCGGACCTGCGACTTTATGCATTGGGAAGAGCACTGAGGGCGTTAGAAAATAAAGAGGGAATGGTATACATTAACTGTAAATATGCATTTGGTGTTGTGCACACTTTCGGAAAGATATGGCAGGACAGACGATTGTTCAATAGCCGGGGGAAGGAATTAGCACACGAGGAGTTGATTAAACGGGTCTTTGAGTCCCTATTACTCCCCTGAGAAATAGTGGTAGTGCATGTAAATGGTCATCAGAAAGGAAATGAACCAGAAGTTAGGGGGAATAGATTAGCCGATGAAGTGGCTAAGGAAGCAGACCTGGATCCACAAGGAGTGGTGATTCATTCCCTAATACCTACTGTCCCGATCCTCGGGAAGCTCCTAAATTTACTGAAAGAGAGGAAAGATATTTGAACGAGTTAGGGGCTGCATAGACAGCAGACGGGCATTCAATGTTCCTGATGGAAGGGAAATGCTGAACAAAATGATGATGCAAGAATTATGGCAGCCATTGGGGAGTACAAACAATGTGTCTTTTAGTTCTGAGGGAATATGGATGGAAAGGTCTTTATACAATTGCTGAACATATATGTGAGGGATGAATAATATGCATAAAGGTAAATAAGAAAGTTTAGAGAAAACAGAGCCCGAGAGGAAAAGACACGGGATTGAGACGTTTCAAGAGTATGCAAGAAGATTTTACTGAACTACGCAGAGTACAAAGACTAAAATATATGCTGGTCATAGTAGATCATCTATCTAGTTCGGTTGAGGCATACCTCCCAGCTACCGCCACTGTGAGTGGGGTGTCTAAAATAATATTAGAGCGCATAATTCCACGATATGGGCAAGTGAAACGTATAGGTTCCAACCAAGGAACTCATTTTACCTCTAATGTATTACAGGGGATAATGAAAGGGTTGGGAATTTCCTGGGAGTTCCATACTCCATGGCATCTGCCATTATCAGGAAGGGTTTTGAGAATGAACCAAACACTCAAACGACAGCTCTTTAAATTGATAATAGAAACCAGACTCTCTTTGACCAAATGTTTACCTATAGCTCTCCTGCGAGTACGAACAGCCCCAAGGAAAGATTTGGGACTATCCCCCTATTTGGATTACCTTATCTGGGTACGAACGGAGAATTGCCAATTCCCGAAATTAAAGGCTTTTTCTTAAAGAAGTACATACTGGGCTTATCCTACTATTTCTTTCCTCAGGAAACAGGGTTTATTCGCACAGACTCCGCCCCTTGAATTCACCATTCATCATATCCGTCCGTGAGATTGGGTCTTAGTAAAATCATGGACAGAGACTAAATTGCAGCCGGACTGGGGAGGACCATATGACCGAAACGGCAATAAGGACGGCGGAGAAAGGCTGAACTCACTTCATTCGGATCAAAGGGCCAGTGGAATCTCGAGTCGAGGAAGAAGTCTGGACAGCCGAATCAACGCAAGACCCACTGAAACTCAGGCTAAAGAGACTTTGAGTGACTGATTATACAATGGCGAAGCGAGCGAGGGATGATTTCCGTAGGATTGTATATTAAGTCTTTTCGTGCTTCACCACGAGATTTAGAATACTGGGCATGCTTAGCGGTATGATGCTCACCCTCTTAGTTTTGGAGTGTTGTCAAATATCATTTTCATACTTGTTATTAACGGTTCCTGAGTCGGATAATCCACAAGTGTTAGAAGCTGATGCATGCAGCTTCGTAAATTGTGGGGATGTAGATAATCAGAGACAGTACTGCAGCTCAGAGATACATCTTAAGTCCTATGGGGATGGCCTTGGGGAAGGTACTTGGTATAATGGTCTCGTCACAGTACACCGGCCTTCCGACGCCTTCCGACCAGCTCGTGATTGCCCCGATAAAAAGTGTAACCCATTATATCTAACGATAAAGAAAACAACATGGCATGAATCAATCCTGGGGGTGGAGGGGGCGGGGCGCGAGAGGTAGGTGCGGCACCTATCAGGTACAAATAAATAAAACATTTGGGATAGGAATGAAAACAAACGGGAATGATTTCTCGGGCTGTTGTTTTCGAATTAGTGTAGGAAAGGGAAAACGAGCAGAACTACTGGATAATAAGGTTAAACCTTTCACCCCTCCGGATGATCTTAAAGTAGTAAAAATTATAGAGATAAAGGACTTAAAACAAACCATCGAAATAGAATCTGGGTATGGGGATGCACATGCCTGGGTTGAATGGGCAAAGTATACTGTGAAAAGTCTGAACAAGAGCAATTGCTATGCATGTGCCTCCAGTAGGCCAGTGGCCCAGGGGGTTCACTTTCCACTAGTGTGGAAGGGAGACAGGAAGGGCATGAAACGTATGATAGCCCTGTACGAGGATGAGACTGCGTGGAATGAATGGAACTGTACCTCCCTATCTCTGATGTTCGCTCCCTTGGAGAAGAAAGATTCAAAAGCCCTCCTACGTTTTCAGCCGGAGTTGGAAATCACACGTTGTGTGTGCATAGACGAGATACAAATCGGTCTAGAGATTTGGGGGAGCTGTAATTATGTACAGAGATTAAGTATGTTACCAAAACAGACAAGGGGGGGAACTACTCAGCACTAAATATTCCCCGAGCGGATCTATGGTGGTACTGTGGAGGCAAAATATTGAGACCCACCCGATCTCTGGATTGGAGAGAGATATTTGCAATTGTACAATTGGCAAATCCATTTACCCTGGCAGTTGCGAAGGAAAAGATAGTAGGGAAAAGGGAAGGAGTAAGAGATCACTGTTGGACACTCCTTTTGATGGCAGGATTTATATCGATTCTGTAGGAGTCTGTAGGGAGGGACCTGATGAGACCAAGGCTCGTAACCAGATTGCAGAAGCTTTGAGTGAGCTCTCTTTTGGTGGGTAACAATTAATAAAAATGTAGGTTGGATAAATTACGTTTTCTATATCAACAGCGATTTATAAATAATACAAAATATGTAGTTAAAGGAATATCAGAACAGCTTGATGCGACAAATAGAATGGTTTGGGAAAACAGAATGGCCCTTGACCTGATTTTAGCGGGAAAAGGGTGTGTGTGTGTGTGTGTGTGTGTAATTTTATGAGGAACCTATTGTACCTTTATTCCTGATAACACTGCGCCTGACGGATCAATTACTCAGGCTTCTAGGGAATTGACTAAGTTATCAGAGGAAGGGGCTGAGAATTCAGTAGTAGACACATCTCTCACGGGATGGCTTGAATCATGGTTTGGAAAATAGAAGGGGGTGGTGGTTTCCATCCTTACTTCCCTGATAGTAGTCGCCGGGGTATTGTTAGACATTGGCTGCTGTATGATACACTGTATACAAGGGTTCACCCAAAGACTGATTGAGACAGACTTAATGAAACAGATGCCCCTAAAACGGAATCAGGCAGAGGAACTTTATCGATTAAAAGATGAGGGGATGAGTGAGACCAAGATGGATAAAATCTCCGGAATGATGCTTGCGAATTTTGGGAGCGATGATTAAAAGAAAAATGCAGAAGAAAATTAATGGTAATTAAAGAAAAAGGGTGAAATTGTGGGATATAGGTAAAGTAGTGTTACTTCTGCAATCATAATTACTTACGCAAGGTAAATGCATTCACACCAGTGTGTAATTGTTTCAACCAAGACCTGAGGCAACAAGAATGAAAACTAATGTGAAGGAAATATATAATTGTTTTTGCATTAGTTAAAATGTGTATACAAAAATGAAATGTGCCTGCAATCAATGGTAGATGTTACAGACAACGAGATAAGGTGCTGTGACGATGTAGGTTAAGCCAGATTTGCTTGTACAAGCAGTAGTTATAAGCATCTGTTTCCCAATTCTGCAAAAACAAAAAAACAAACCACAATTAAAAGGTCATAAGGATCAATATGGTTGGGGAAAGGGTGGAAATGTCACACGTGGGGGAAATAGATAGTAGTAAAGGAGGATATTCCCCACAATGGACAACAGTATGATGAGGTCAAATGGCCAAGTAAAACGTGTACTTTGTTGTGCACAAGGACGAATAAGGCAAGGGATAAACAATAGTAATGGGCACCGGGTTTAGAGTAGTGAATCCGATATAAGATACGTACTTGCTCAACTCTGGGTGTCTATTTCATGCAAAGCGCTTGCAAGCGGATAATAAACATTCTGATTGCTTCAGATCTTGTCTCGGACTGACATTTTTGAAGTGGGTGAGCTTCGTTTCTCATATCTGTGGCACCTCCAACCTTGCTTCCTTATCTCTGAAACATCACCAGCCTTCCTGTCCTCTCTCTGGAACATCTCCAGCCTTGCTTTCCGATCTATGTATCATATCGAACCATGCTTTACACTCTTGGTGACATCTCTGGATGTGCTTTCCTATCCCAAGAGCCTGTCCAGCCTTGCTTTCCTATCTATGTAACATATACAGCCCAGTATTTCTGTCTCTAACATCTCCAGCAGTGCATTCCTACCACTATAACATTTCCAGCCTTGTTTTACAATCTCTGTAAAATTTACAGCCTTGCTTTCGTATCTCTGTAACGGCGCCAGCTTTGCTTTCCTTTCTCTGCAATATGTACTGACTTGCTTTCTTATATCTGCAACATCTCCAGTCGAGCTCACTTTTCTCTGTAACATCTCCAACCATGTTGTCCGATCTCTGTAACATCTCCAGCCTTGGTCTCCTTTCCCTGTAACATCGCCAGCATTGTTTCCCTCTCTTTTTAACACCTCCAGATTTGCTTTCTTTACTCTGTAACATATTCAGCCTTCCTTTCCTCAGTCTGCAACATCGTCAGCATTGCGTTCCTGTCAAAACTGATACCTTGCTTTCCTGTCTCTGAAACATCACCAGCATTGCGTTCCTAACACTGTAACATTTCGAGCTTTGCTTTCCTATCTCTGTAAATTTCCAGTTTTGCGATGTTATCTCTGCAACATCTCCAGCCATGTTTCCTCTCTCTGTAACATCTGCAGCCTTGTTTTCATACCTATTCAACATCTCCAGCCTTGCATTTCTATCTCTGTATCATCTCCAGCCGTGCATCCCAATCTCTGAAACATCTCCAGCATTGTGTTTCTATCATTATTACATTTCCAGCCTTGTTTTTCTATCTCTGCAAAATTGCCAGCCTTGCTTTCTTATATCTGTAACATGTCCAGCCTTGATTTCCTATCACTGTAACATCTGCAGCCTTGCTTTAATCTCTCTATTAACATCTCCATCCTTGCTTTCCTATTTCTGTAGAATCTGCAATCTTGCTTTCCTCTCTCTGTTACCTCTCCAACCTTGCATTCCTATCTCTGCAATATCTCCAGCGTTGCTTACCTACCTCTGTGATATCTTCAGCCTTCCATTCCTATCTCTGGAGCCTGTCCAGCCTTGCTTTCCTGTCTATGTAACATGGCCAGCCTCGCTTCACTCTCTCTGTAACATCTCCGGCATTTAGTTCCTCTCACTATAATATTTCCAGCCTTCCTTTCCTATTCTCGCCTAATTTCCAGCCTTGCTTTTTTATCCTTGCTGCATCTCCAATTTTGCTTTCCTTTCTCTGCAACATCTCCAGCCATGCTTTATTTCCTCTGTGACATCTCCAGCCTTGCTTAGCACTCTCTCTAACATCTCCAATGTTGCTTTCGTATCTCTGAAACATCACTAGCCTTCCTGTCCTCTCTCTGGAACATCTCCAGCCTTGCTTTCCGATCTATGTATCATATCGAACCATGCTTTCCTCTCTCAGTGACATCTGTAGATGTGTTTTCCTATCCCTAGAGCCTGTCCAGCCTTGCTTTCCTATCTCTGTAACATCTCGAGGCAAGTATTTCTGTCTCTAATATCTCCTGCAGTGCGTTCCTATCACTATATTTCCAGCCTTGCTTTCCAATCTCTGTAAAATTTGCAACCTTGCTTGCGTATCTCTGTAACGTCTCCATCCTTGATTTCAGTCTCTGTACCTACTCCAGCCTTGCTTTCCTATCGCTGCAACATAGCCAGCCTTGCCTTCCCATGTCTGTAACATCTCCAGCCCTGTATCCCAACCTCATTAGCATCTCCAGCATTGCAATCCTATCATTATTACCTTTCCCGCCTTGCTTTCCTATCACTGTAAAATTGGCACCCCAGCTTTCTTATCTCTGTAACAGCTCCAGCCTTGCTTTCCTATCACTATAATGTCTGCAGCCTTCCTTTTATCTTTATTTTAACATCTCCAGCCTTGCTTTCCTGTTTCTGTAACATCTCCAGCCTTGCATTCCGCTTTCTGTAACATCTCCAAATTTGCTTTACTATCTCTGCACCATCTTCAGCCTTGCTTCCCTACGTCTGTGATATCTTTAGCCTTGCATTCCTTTCTCTAGAACATGTCCAGCCTTCCTTTCCTTTCCCGATCAAATTTCCAGCCTAGCTTCACTCTCTCTGTATCATCTGTGGTATTGCGTTCCTCTCACTACAACATGTCCAGCCTTTCTTTCCGATTCCGATCAAATTTCCAGCATTGCATTCGTATCCTTGCAACTCCAATTTTGCTTCCCTTTCTCTGTATTATCTCCAGCCTTGCTTTATTTCCTCTATGACATCTCCAGCCTTGCTTAGGTCTCTCTGTAACGTCTCCAATTTTGCTTCCTTATCTGAAACATCACCAGCCTGCCTGTCCGATCTGTGTAACATCTCCAGCCTTGCTTTCCAATCTATGTATAATATTGAACCATGCTTTCCTATCTCGGTGACATCTGTAGATATGCTTTCCTATCCCTAGAGAATGTCAAGCATTAATTTCCTCTCTCTTTTTGATCTCCACCCTTGTTTTCTTTTCTCTGCAACATATCCAGCCTTCCATTCCACATTCTGCAGTATTGCCAGCACTGCGTTCCTATCATTGGTGATGCCTTGCTTTCCTGTGTCTGTAACGTCTCTAGCATTGCATTCGGAACACAATAACTTTTCCAACTTTGCTTTCCTATCTCTGTAATTTTTTCCAGAATTGCTTTTCTATATCTGTAATATCTCCAGCCTTGCTTTCCTATCTCTGTAACATCACCAGCCTTTCATCCCAATCTCTGTAACATGTCCAGAATTGCATTACTCTTACTATAACGTTTCTAGCCTTGCTTTCCTACCTCTGTAAAACTTCCAGCCTTGCTCTCTTAACATTGTAATATCCCAGCCTTGCTTTCCTCTCACTGTAACCAGGTAAAAACAATGACTGCAGATGCTGGAAGCAGATTCTGGATTAGTGGTGCTGGAAGAGCACAAAAATTCAGGCAGCATCCAAGTAGCTTCGAAATCGACGTTTTGGGCAAAAGACCTTCATCAGGAATAAAGGCAGTGAGCCTGAAGCGTGGAGAGATAAGCTAGAGGAGGGTGGGGGTGGGGAGAAAGTAGCATAGAGTACAATGGGTGAGTGGGGGAGGGGAGGAAGGTGATAGGTCAGGGAGGAGAAGGTGGAGTGGATAGGTGGAAAAGGAGATATGCAGGTAAGACAAGTCCGGACAAGTCATGGGGACAGTGCTGAGCTGGAGGTTTGGAACTCGGGTGATGTAGGGAAAGGGGAAATGAGAAAACTGTTGAAAAGCACATTGATGCCCTGGGGTTGATGTGTTCCGAGGCGGAAGATGAGGCGTTCTTCCTCCAGGCGTCTGGTGGTGAGGGAGCGGCAGTGAAGGAGGCCCAGGACCTCCATGCCCTCGGCAGAGTGGGAGGGGGAGTTGAAATATTGGGCCACGAGGCGGTGTGGTTGATTGGTGCGGGTATCGCGGAGATGCTCCCTAAAGCGCTCTGCTAGGAGGCGCCCAGTCTCCCCACTGTAGAGGAGATCGCATCGGGAGCAACGGATACAATAAATGATATTAGTTTATGTGCAAGTAAAACTTTGAATGACGTGGAATGCTCCTTTAGGGCCTTGGATAGAGGTGAGGGAAGAGGTGTGGGCGCAGGTTTTACAGTTCCTGCGGTGGCAGGGGAAAGTGCCAGGATTGGAGGGTTGGTTGTAGGGGGGCGGGGACCTGACCAGGTAGTCACGGAGGGAACAGTCTTTGCTGAAGGCGGAAAGGGGTGGGGAGGGAAATATATCACTGGTGGTGGGGTCTGTTTGGATGTGGCGGAATGGTCGGCGGATGATTTGGTTTATGCGAAGGTTGGTAGGGTGGAAGGTGAGCACCAGAGGGATTCTGTCCTTGTTACCGTTGGAGGGGTGGGGTCTGAGGGCGGAGGTGCGGGATGTTGACGAGATGCGTTGGAGGGCATCTTTAACCACGTGTGAAGGGAAATTGCGGTCTTTAAAGAAGGAGGCCATCTGGTGTGTTCTGTGGTGGAACCGATCCTCCTGGGAGCAGATCCGGCGGATGCGGAGGAATTGGGAATACGGGATGGCATTTTTGCAAGAGGTATCCTCCCACCTCCATAACCCGCGCTCCTCAAACATTCCAGACAGGAGAATTCATACTCTCAACAAACAGTATTTCAATTCCATCTCACGCATCGAAAACTGTAAGAATAAAAAATCCTTTATCCACCCACCTCCATAACCAGAGCTCCTCAAACATTCCAGAATATTCCCCTGGCCTCGGGACCTATTCCACCATTAGCCATGCGGCTGATGTAGCTACCACCACCACGCTGATTGGTGATGTCACTCCCGCCCCCATCATAGCAACTCCCACAACCACCTCCACCCCTCACAATTACTCATGCATCACACCTGACATCACTTCTGCCCTTCACATCATCGCTGATGCCATGCTCAGTGACTTGAGCCACCCCTACTGCCGTGGTCACCACCAATTCCGCCCCAACCAGCGCCACTCACCTGCATTCTGCTGACATGCCCCCCCACAGACCCCACTGTCAATATCCCCACCCCCAGAACCCTGAGGGGAACATTACCCCTGCTCATGACTCCACCCCCATTCCCCCACCATCACACCTACTCCAGTTAGAGGTTCCGCTCCCACTCCCAGCTTGACACCCACACTAGATCCCAGCTCCTACCCTGCTGAGTTTTCACCATCCCCCCAGACTTCTCCCTCACTGAGGACGAACGATCAGTACTCAGCAAAGGACTCACCTTCATCCCCCTCCGCCCACGCATCAATGAATTTAATACATGCTGTGACGTCGAACAATTCTGCCGTCGCCTCCGCCTCTGAGCTTACTTTTACAATCAGGAATTCCGACCACCTTCTGAGGACCCCTTCGCCCAGCTCCAACACACTGCATCCACCTGGACACCCCGTGCTGGCCTATTACCTGCCCTCGACCTTTTTATTTCCAACTGCCACCGGGACATTAACTGCCTCAACCTGTCTAACCCCCTCCCCCACTCCAACCTCTCACCCTCACAACGCCTAGCCCTCCAATCCCTCTGCTCCAATCCCAACCTTACCATCAAGCCAGCGGATAAAGCGGTGCAGTGGTAGTCTGGCGCACTGACCTCTACACCGCTGAAGCCAAACGTCAACTCGAGGACACCTCTTCCTACTGCCCCCTCGACCATGACCCCACCCCCCATCACCAAACCATCATCTCGCAGACCATACAGAACCTCATCACCTCAGGAGATCTCCCACCCACAGCTTCCAACCTCATAGTCCGGGAACCCCACAATGCCCGGTTCTACCTCCTTCCCAAGATCCACAAGCCTGACCACCCTCGCTGACCCATTGTCTCAGCATGCTCCTGCCCCACTGAACTCAGCTCTACCTACCTCGACACTGTCCCATCCCCCCTAGTCCAGGAACTCACCACAAATGTTCGAGACACCACCCACGCCCTCCACCTCCTCCAAGACTTCCGTTTCCCTGGCCCCCAACACCTCGTCTTCACCATGGATATCCAATCCCTCTACACCTCCGTCCGCCATGACCAGGGCCTCCAAGCCCTCCGTTGTTTCCTGTCCAGACTTCCCCAACAGTACCCTTCCACCAACACTCTCATTCGTTTGGCCGAACTGGACCTCACCCTTAATAACTTCGCCTTTGAATCCTCCCACTTCCTCCAGACTAAAGTGGTAGCCATGGGCACACGTATGGACCCCAGATATGCCTGTCTCTTTGTTGGCTACGTAGAGGAGTTGATCTTCCGTAATTACACCGGCATCACTCCCCATCTCTTCCACCGCTAAATTGATGACTGCATTGGCGCCACATCGTGCTCCCGCGAGGAGGTTGAGCAATTCATCAACTTCACCATGTTCCACCCTGAGCTTAAATTGAGCTGGAACATTTCTGACACTCCCCTCCCCTTCCTGGACCTCTCCATCTCCATTAATGATGACCGACTTGACACTGACATTTTTTACAAACCCACCGACTCCCACAGCTACCTGGATTACACCTCTTCTCATCCTACCTCTTGCAAAAATGCCATCCTGTATTCCCAATTCTTCCGCCGGATCTGCTCCCAGGAGGACCAGTTCCACCACAGAACACACCAGATGGCCTCCTTCTTTAAAGACTGCAATTTCCCTTCCCACATGGTAAAGATGCCCTCCTACGCATCTTGTCCACATCCCACACCTCTGCCCTCAGACACCACCCCTCCAACCGTAACAAGGACTGAATCCCTCTGGTGCTCACCTTCCACCCTACCAACCTTCGCATAAACCAAAGCATCCGTCGACCTTTCCGCCACCTCCAAACAGACCCCACCACCAGGGATATATTTCCCTCCCCAATCCTTTCCGCCTTCCGCAAAGACAGATCCCTCCATGACTACCTGGTCAGGTCCACGCCCCCCTCCAACCAACCCTCTAATCCTGGCACTTTCCCCTGCCACCGCAGGAACTGAAAAACCTGCGCCCACACCTCCTCCCTCACCTCTATCCAAGGCCCTAAAGCAGCCTTCCACATCAGTCAAAGTTTTACTTGCACATGCACCGATATCATTTATTGTATCCGTTTTTCCCGATGCGGTCTCCTCTACATTGTGGAGACTGGGCGCCTCCTAGCAGAGCGCTTTAGGGAACATCTCCGCGACACCCGCACCAATCAACCACACCGCCTCGTGGCCCAACATTTCAACTCCCCCTCCCACTCTGCTGAGGACATGGAGGTCCTGTGCCTCCTTCACCACCGCTCCCTCACCACCTGACGCCTGGAGAAAGAACGCCTCATCTTCCGCCTCGGAACACTTCAACCCCAGGGCATCAATGTGGACTTCAACAGTTTTCTCATTTCCCCTTCCCCCACCTCACCCTCGTTACAAACTTCCAGCTCAGCACTGTCCCCATGACTTGTCCAGACTTGCCCTACCGGCCTATCTCCTTTCCCACCTATCCACTTCACCCTCTCCTCCCTGACCTATCTCCTTCCTCCCCTCCCCCACTCACCCATTGTACTCTATGCTACTTTCTCCCCACCCCCACCCTCCTCTAGCTTATCTCCCCACGCTTCAGGCTCACTGCCTTTATTCCTGATGAAGTGTTTTTGCCTGAAACGTCGATTTCGAAGCTACTTGGATGCTACCTGAACTGTTGTGCTCTTCCAGCACCACTAATCCAGAATCTCTCTGTAACCACTCAAGCCTTGCTTTCGTATATCTGTAACATGGCCAGAATTGCATTCCTCTCACAATAACATTTCCAGCATTGCTTTCCTATCCCTGTAAAATATGCAGCATTTCTTTCGAATCTGTGTAATATCTCCTGCCTTGCCTTCCTATCTCTTTAACGTGGACAGCCTTGCTTTCCTTTCTCAGTAATTTCGCCAGCATTGCATTCCTGTTACTATAACGTTTCCAGCCTTGACTCTCCATCTCTGTAGAATTTCCAGCCTTGCTTTCTTGTCTCTGTAACATCTCCAGCCTTGCTTTCCACTCTCTGCAATAATAAACAGTTTGCTGTCTAATCTCAGTAGCATTTCCAGCCTCGCTTTCCTCTCCCTGTAACATCTCCAGCCTTGCATCCCTTCTCTGTGCCATCTTCAGACTTGCATCCCTATCTTTGTAACATCTCCAGCAATGCATTGCTATCACTATAACATGTGGAGCCTTGCTTTCCCGTCTCTGTAAAATGTCCAGCCTTGTTCCTTGTCTCTGTAACCTTTCCAGCCTTGCTGGTCTATCATTGCAACAACTCCAGACTTCCTTTCCTATCCCTGTCATATTTGCAGTCCTGCTTTTCTGTTTCTGTATCATCTCCAGCTTATCCTTCCACTCTCTGGAACATCTCCAGCCTTGTTTTCTTACTTTTCTGACATTTCAGCCTTGCCGTCCTCTCGCTGACACATGTCCAGCCTTGCTTTCCTGTCTATCCCTGCAGCATCTCTACCCTTGCTTTCCTGTCTCTGTGATATCTCCAGCCTTGTATTCCTATCTCTACAGCCTGTCCAGCATTGCTTTCCTATCTCTGTAACATGGCCAGGCTTGCTTTCCTATCTCAGCAACATCTCCAGCATTGCGTTCCTATCACTAATACATTTCCATCCTTTCATTCCTAATTCTGTAAAATTTCTAAACATGTTTTCTTAACTTTGCAACATCTCCAATTTAGCGTTCCTTTTTCTGTAACATCTCCAGCCTCGTCTTCCTCTCTCTGTAATGCCTCTAGCCTTGCTTCCCTCTCTCTGTAACATCTCCAAACTTGCTTTCTTGTCTCTACAACAACTCCAGCCGTCCAATTCTCACTCTGTAACATCTCCACTCTTGCTTTCGATTATCTGCAAGGGGTCTAGCCATGCTTTACTCTCTCTGTACCATCTCCAGTCTTGCTTTCCTATCTCTGCAATATATCCAGCCATCCTTTCCTCTGTCTATCACATCACCAGCACTGCGTTCCTATCACTGGAGGTGCCATGCTTTCCTGTCTCTGTAACATCTCCAGCCTTGCTTTCCAATTTCTGTTCCCGCTACAGCCTTGCTTTCCTCTCGGTGTAGCACATCCAACCTCGTTTTCCACTCGCTGCAACATCTCCAGCCTTGCATTCCTATCTCTGTAACATTTCCAGCCTTACATCCCTATCTCTGTAACATCTCCAGCATTGCATTCCTATCACTATAACATTTCCAGCCTTGCTTTCCTCTCTCTGTACGATTTCAAGTCTTGATTTCTTATATCTGTAACTTCTCCAGTCTTCCTTTCCTATATCTATAACAACGTCAGACCTGCTTTTCTATCCCTGTAATATCTTCAGAATTGCTTTCCTATCTCTGCAACATGACCAGCCCTGCTTACCTATCTCAGCAAAATCTCCAGCATTGCGTTCCAAATTGAAAATTTTACAGACTTGCTTTCTTATTTCTATAACATCTCCAGCCTCGCTTTCCTTGATCTGTAACATCTCCAGCCTTGCATTGCTATCTCCAGCCTTGCTTTCTTATCTGTGTAACAATATCCAGCCTTCCTTTCCTCCGTCTGTAACATCGCTAGCATTGCATCCCTATCTCTGTAACATCTCTAGAAATGCATTCCTATCAATATAACATTTACAGTCTTGCTTTCTTACCTCTGTAAAATTTCCAACATTGTTCTCTTATTTTTGGAACATGTCAGCCTTCGTTTCCTCTCTCTGTAACATTTTCAGCCTTGATTTCCTATTTCTGTGATATCCCCAGCCTTGTATTCCTATGTCTGGAACCTATGCAGCATTGCTTTCTTTTCTCTATAACATGGCCGGCCTTGTTTCCCTATCTCTGTAACATCTCCAGCCTTGCATTGCTATCTCTGTAACATCTCCAGCCCTGCTTTCCAAACTCTATAACATCACCAAACATGCTTTCCTAACTCTGTGACATCTTCAGCTTTGCTTTCATATCTCTATATCTCATCTCCAGCCGTGCATTCCTATTTCTGTTACATCTCCAGCATTGCATTCCTATCACGATCACATTTCCAGCCTTGCTTTCCTTTTTCTGTAAAATTTCCAGCCTTGCTTTCTTATCGCTCTAACATCTCCAGCCTTGCTTTCCTATGTCTGAAACAACTCCAGCCTTGCTTTATTATCCTAGTACTATCAGCAGCCTTGTAACATTTCCACCCTTGCTTTCCTTTCTCTGTAACATATCCAGCCTTGCTTTCTCATCTCTGTAGCATCTCCAGCTTTGCCTTCCTTTTTCTGTAACACGTCCAGCCTTGCTTTCCAATCTCTGCAACATCTCGAGCCTTGCATTCCACTCTCTGTAGCCACTCCAGCCTTGCTTTCCTATCTCAGTAACATCTCCAGCGTTAGATTCCTATCTCTGTAACATCTCCAGCCTTGGATTCCTATCTCTGTAATATCTCCAGCCTTGCTTTCACATCTCTGTATCATCTCCAGAAATGCATTCCTATCTCTGTTACATCTCCAGCATTGCATTCCTATCACGATAACATTTCCAGCCTTGCTTTCCTTTTTCTGTAGCATTTCCAGCCTTGCTTTCCAATCTCTGTAACAACTCCAGCCTTGCTTTACTATCCTGGTAATAACAGCAACCCTGCATTTCTGTCTCTTTTAACATCTCCAGCCTTGCTTTGCTGTTTCTGTCATATTTCCAGCCTCCCTTTCCTGTCTAGGTAACATTTCCAGCCTTGCTTTCTTATCTCTGTAGCATCTCCAGCCTTTCTTTCCTCTCTCTGTAACACATCCCGCCTTGCTTTCCAGTCTCTGCAACATTTCCAGCCTGGCATTCCACTCTCTGAAGACACTCCAGCCTTGCTTTCCTATCTCTATATCATCACCAGCCTTACATTCTTTTCTGTGTAAAATTTCCAACATTGCTTTCCCTTCCCTATAACATCCCCAGCTTTGCTTTCCTGTCTCTGCATCATCCAGAGCCTTGTTTTCTTATATCATGAAGACCTTCAGCCTTGCTTTCCTCTCTCAGTAACATCTCCAGTCTTGCTTTCCACTCTCTGCAACATCCCCAGACGTGCTTTCCTCTCTCTGTAACATCTGCAGCCTTGTTTTCTTATTTCACTAATCTCTCCAGCCTTGGTTTTGTATCTCTGTAACATCGCCCGTCTTGCTTTCCTTTCTGTGTAACATCTCCAGCATGGTTTTCCTTACTCTGTAAAACTTCCAGTCTGCATTTTTGTCTGTAACATCTCCAGTCTTGCATTCCTGTCCTTGTAACATCTCCAGCCAAGCTTTCCTACCACCGGAAAATCTCCAGCTTTGCTTTGCAGTCTCTGCAACATCTGAAGCCTTGCCTTCCTCTCTCTGTCACCACTCCAGCCTTGATTTCCTCTCTCTGTAACATCGCGAGCCTTACTTTCTCATCTCTGCAACATCTCCAGCTTTCCAGTCCTCTCTGTGAAACATCACCAGACTTGATTTCCAGAATGGAAAGTAAGCCTGGAGATGTTGCAGATATAAGAAAGCAAGGCTGGCGATGTGAGAGATTAAGTAAACACGGCTGGTAATGTTACATAGATAGGAAAGCAAGGCTGCAAAAGTGATAGCGATGCAATGCTGGAGATTTTGAAAGATAGAGATGCAAGGCTGAAGATGGAACAGAGATAGGAATGCAAGTCTGTAGATGTTACAAAGATAGGGATGGAAAGCAGAAGATGGTACAGCGATAGGAATGCAAGGCTGGAGATGTTGCAGGGAGAGGAAAGTGAAGCTGGAGATATTGCAGAGAATCGACAGCAATCTGTTAATTTTCTCAGAGGTAGGAAAGCAAGGCTGGAGATGCTACAGAGATAAGAAGGCAAGGCAAGGAAAGCAAGGAAATTCGACAGAGATGGGGAATCAATGTTGGAAATGTTATAGTGATAGGAATGCAATGCTTGAGATGTGACAGAGAAAGGGATGCAAGGCTGGAGATGTTGTAAAAGATAGGAATGGAAGGCTGGATATGTTACAGGGAAAGGAAAGCAAGGCTGGCCACGTTACAGAGATAAGAAAGCAAGGCTGGACAGGCTGTAGAGATAGGAATACAAGGCTGAAGATAACCCAGAGATACGAATGCAAGACTGGAGATGTTACAGAGATAGGAAAGCAAGGCTTGAGAGTTCCAGAGATAGGAAAGCTAGGCTGGAGATATTATACAGATTAGGAAGCAAGGCTGTAAATTTTACAGGGATAGGAAAGCAATGCCTGGAAATGTTCTAGTGATAGGAACGCACTGCTGGAGATGTTAGTGATAGAGAAACAAAGCTGGACATGTTACAGAGATGGGAAAGCACGGCTGAACAGGATCTAGATATAGGAAAGCACATCTAGAGAAGTCAAAGAGACTGCAAATCAATGATGGCGATGATAGAGATATCGGAAAACACGGTTAGAGATGATACAGAGAGAGAGATTGGCATGACTGCAGATGTAACAGAGAAAGGAAAGCAATATTGGAGACGTTGCAAAGATAAGAAAACAAGGCTGGAGATGTTACAGAGAAAGTAATGCAAGGCTGAAAATGTTATCGGCATATTAATGCAATACTGGCGATCTAACAGAGATAGTAAAGGAAGGCTGGTGATGTTGCAAAGACAAAAAAGTAAGGACGGAATTTCTACAGAAATAAGAAAGAAAGGCTGGAAATATTATAGTGATCGAAACCCAATGCTGGAGATGTTACAGAGATAGGAAAGCAAACCTGGCCATGTTACAGAAATAGGAAAGCTATACTGGACAGGTTGTAGAGAAAGGAGTACAAGGCTGAAGATGACACCGAGATAGGAAAGCAAGGCTGGAGATGTTACAGAGATAGGAAAGCAAGGCTGGAGAGTTTACAGCGACTGGAAAACAAGTTTGGAAATGTTACAGAGATAGGAAAGCAAGGCTAGAGATTTTAAAGTGATAGGAATGCATGGCTGGAGATGTTACAGAGAAAAAAAGGCTGCTGATGTTGCAAAGATAAGAAAGCAAGGCTGGAAATTGTACAGAAATAAGAAAGAAAGGCTGGAAATGTTATCGTGATCAGAACGCAATGCTGTAGATGGCACAGAGATAGGAAAGCAAGGCTGGATAGGTTACAGAGAGAAGAAAGCAAGGCTGGAGAGGTTACAGAGAGAGGAAAGCAAGGTTGAGATGTTACAAAGATAAGAGACCATGGCTGTAAATCTTACAGAGGTAGGATGCAAGGCTGGAGATGTTATAGAGAGAGTAATGCAAATCAAGACATGTTACAGAGATAGGGGTGCAAGGCTGGTGATGTTACAGAGGAAAGCTAGGCTGGACCTCTTGCAGGTATAAGAAATCAAGACTGGAGATGTTCCAGAGAGAGGACTGGAAGGCTGGTGATATTTCAGAGAGAGGAAGGCGAGGCTGGAGACGTTACAGCGAAAGGAAAGCAAAATTGGAGATGTTGCAAAGTTAAGAAAGCAAGATTAGAAATTTTTAAGAATTTGGAATGAAAGGATGGAAATATTATAGTGATAGGAACGCAATGCTGGAGATGTTGCTGAGATAGGGAAGCAAGCCTGGCCATGTTACAGAGATAGGAAAGCAATGCTGGACAGGCTCGAGAGATTGGAATACAACGCTGGAGATATCACAGAGACAGGAAAGCATGTTTAGAGATGTTGCAGGGATGGGAAAGCAAGGCTGGAGACGAGACAGAGAGGAAGGCAAGGCTGAAGATGTTACAGAAACAGAAAAACAGGGCTGCAGATATGACAGGGATAGCAAAGGAAGTCTGAGGTTGTTGCGGTGGTAGTAAAGCAAGGCTGGAGATGTTACAAAAACAAGGAAGCAAGGCTGGAGATTTTACAGAGACAGGAAAGCAGGGCTGAAAATGTTATTGTGATAGCAATGCAATGCTGGAGATGTTACAGAGATAGGAAAGAAAGGCTGGCCACGTTACAGAGATAAGAAAGCAAGGCTGGACAGGCTGTAGAGATAGGAATACAAGGCTGAAGATAACACAGAGATAGGAATGCAAGACTGTAGATGTTACAGAGATAGGAAAGCAAGGCTTGAGATGTTACAGCGATAGGAAAGCAAGGCTGGAGATAATACAGAGATTAGAAAGCAAGGCGGTAAATTTTACAGGGATACGAAAGCAATGCTGGAAATGTTTTAGTGATCGGAACGCACTGCTGGAGATGTTAGAGATAGAGAAACAAGGCTGGACATGTTACAGAGATAGGCAGGCACGGTTTGATTGGGTCTAGGGATAGGAAAGCACGTCTGGAGATTTCACAGAGTTTGGAAATCAATGTTGGAGATGATGCAGATATCGGAAAACAAGGTTAGAGATGTTACGGAGTGAGGTAAGCATGGCTGGGGATGATACAGAGAAAGGAAAGCAAGTCTGGAGATGTTGCAGAGAAAGGAAAGCAAAATTGGAGACGTTGCAAAGATAAGAAAGCAAGGCTGGAGATGTTACAGAGATAGGAACGCAAGGCTGAAAATGTTATCGGGATACGAATGCAATGCTGGTGATGTAACCGAGATGCGAAAGGAAGGCTGGTGATGTTGCAAAGATAAGGAAGCAAGGCTGGAAATTTTACAGAAATAAGAAAGAAAGGCTGGAAATGTTGTAGTGATCTGAACGCAATGCTGGAGATGTTACAGAGATAGGAAAGCAAACTGGAAATGATATAGAGATATGAAAGCAAGGCTGGAGATTTCACAGAGATAGGAAAGCAAGTTTGGAGATGTTATAGAGTTCGTAAACTCGGCTGGAGATATTATAGAGAGAGAAAAGCACGACGGGGGATGCTGCAGGGATAGAAAAGCAAGGGTGGAGATGAAACAGAGAGGCGAAAACAAGGCTGGAGATGTCACACAGTTAGAAATGCAAGGCTGGAGGTGTTGCAGAGAAAGGAAAGCGAGGCTGGAGATGTTACAGAGATAAGAAAGCAAGACTGTAAATTTTTCAGTGAGGAACGCAATGCTGGAGTTGTTGCTGAGATAGGTAAACAAGGCTGGTCATGTTTCAGTGATAGGAAAGCAATACTGGACAGGTTCTAGAGATTGGAATACAAGGCTGGAGATATCTCAGAGAGAGGAAAGCAAGGCTGACGATGTTTCAGAGATAGGAAAGCAAGGCTGGAGATGTTGCAGAAATAGGAAAGCAGATAGACGTTACAGAGAGAGGAATGCAAGTCTGAGATGTTAGAGAAAGAAGAAAACAAGGCTGGAGATTTTCCTGAGAGAGGAAAGCTAGGCTGGAGACGTTAAAAAGAGACAGAATAGCAAGGCTGCAAACATTACAGAGATAGGAAAGCAAGTTTGGCATTGTTAAAGAGATAGGAAAGCAAGGCCGAAGATGTTACAGATATAAGAAACAAAGGCTTGAAATCTTACAGAGAGAGGAAAGCAAGGCTGGAAATGTTTTAGTGATATGAATACAATGCTGGAGATGTTAGATAGATCGGGATGTAAGTCTAGAAATGTTACAGAGATAGGAATGTAAGGCTGGAGATGCTACAGGGAGTGGAAAACGAGGCTGGATTTTTTTCACTGAGAGGAAAACAAGACTGCAGCGGGTAGAGAAAATGGAAATCAAGCTTGGAGACGATACAGAAACAGGAAACCCAGGTTGGAGATGTTATAAGAGACAGAATAACAAGGGTTCAGACATTACAGGGATAGGAAAACAAGTCTGGCGTTGTTAAAGTGATAGGAAAGCAAGGCCGGAGATGTTGCAGATCTAAGAAATAAAGACTTGAAATCTTACAGAGAGAGGAAAGCAAGGCTGGAAATGTTAAAGTGATATAAATGCAATGCTGGAGATGTTAGACAGATAAGGATATAAGGCTAGAAATATTACAGAGATAGGAAATCAAGGCCGGAGATGCAACAGGGAGTGGAAAGCGTCGCTGGATTTGTTACACTGATAGGAAAGCAAGGCTGCAGCGCCTACAGAAAATGGAAAGCAAGGCTGGAGATGTTACAGAGACAGGAAAGCAAGGCATCTCCAGTGATAGGAACGCAGTGCTGGTGATGATTCAGACGGAAGAAAGGAAGGCTGGATATGTTGCAGAGATAAGAAAGCAAGGCTGGAGATGTTACAAAGAGAGGAAAGCAAGGCTGTACCCCTTGCAGATATAAGAAAGCAAGACTGGAGATGTTAAAGAGAGAGGACTGGTACGTAGGTGATGTTGCAGAGACAATAAAGCAAGTTTGGAGATGTTACAGAGGGAGGTAAGCAAGGCTGGAGGTGTTACAGAGAGAGGAAGGCAAGGCTGGAGATGATACAGATAAAGGAAAGCAAAAGTGGAAATGTTGCAAAGTTAAGAATGCAAGGTTAGAAACTTTACAGCATTAGGAATGAAAGGATAGAAATGTTATAGTGATGGGAACGCTCTGCTGGAGATGTTGCTGAGATAGGGAAGCAAGCGTGGTCATTTTACAGAGATAAGAAAGCAATGCTGGACAGGCTGTAGAGATAGGAATACAAGGCTGGAGATATCACAGAGACAGGAAAGCAAGGCTAGAGATGTTGCAGGAATGGGCAAGCAAGGCTGGAGATGTGACAGAGAGAGAGGAAAGCAAGACTGAAATGTCAATGTTTGAAAAATAAGTAAACAATGCTGGAGATGTTCCAGAGAGTGGAAGGCGAGGCTGGAGATGTCTCAGAAACAGAAAAGCAGGGCTCCAGATATGACAGGGACAGCAAAGGAAGTCTGGAGTTGTTGCGGTGATAGGATAGCAAGGCTAGAGATGTTACAGAGACAAGGAAGCAAGGCTGAAAATTTTACAGAAACAGGAAAGCAAGGCTGAAAATGTTATAGTGATAGCAATGCAATGCTGGAGATGTTACAAAGATAGGTATGCAAGGCGGATGATGATAAAGAGATAGGAATGCAAGGCTGGAGATGTTACAGGGAGAGGAAAGTGAAGCTGGAGATGTTACAGAGATTAGTCAGCAATCTGTTTATTTTTTCAGTGACAGGAAAGCAAGGCTGGAGATGCTATAGAGATAAGAAAGCAAGGCTGGAAATTCTACAGAGATGGGGAATCAAGGCTGGAAATGTTATAGTGATAGGAAAGCAATGCTCGAGATGTGACATAGAAAGGGTTGCAAGGCTGGAGATGTTGCAGAGATAGGAATGGAAGGCTGCCCACGTGACAGACATAAGAAGGCAAGGCTGGACAGGCTGTAGAGATAGGAATACAAGGCTGAAGATAACACAGAGATAGGAATGCAAGACTGGAGATGTTACAGAGATAGGAAAGCAAGGCTGGAGATATTTTTGAGATTAGAAAGCAAGACTGTAAATTTTACAGGGATAGGAAAGCAATGCCTGGAAATGTTATAGTGATAGGAACGCACTGCTGGAGATGTTAGAGATAGAGAAACAAAGCTGGACATGCTACATGATGGGAAAGCACGGCTGACCAGTCTCTAGGCATAGGAAAGCACGTCTAGAGATGTCACAGAGATTAGAAAACAATGATGGAGATGATAGAAATATCGGAAGACAAGGTTAGAGATGTTACAGAGAGAGGTAGTCATGGCTGCAAATGTTACAGAGAAACGAAAGCAATATTGGAGACGTTGCAAAGATAAGAATGCAAGGCTGGAGATGTTACAGAGATAGGAAAGCAGGCTGAAAATGTTATCGGGATAGTAATGCAATGCTGACGATGCAACATTGATACGAAAGGAAGGTTGGTAATGTTGCAAAGATAAGAAAGCAAGGCTGGAAATTCTCCAGAAATAAGATAGAAAGGCTGGAAACGTTATAGTGATCGGAACGCAATGCTGGAGATGCTACAGAGATAGGAAAGCAAAGCTGGCCATGTTACAGAGATAGGAAAGCAAGTCTGGGCAGCCTCTCAGATTGGAATACAAGTCTGAAGATAACACAGAGATAGGAAAGCAAGGCTGGAGATGTTACAGAGATAGGAATGCAAGCCTGGAGATGATACAGAGAGAGGTAAGCGTGGCTGAAGATGTTACAGACAAACGAAGACTGCTGATGTTGCAAAGATAAGAAAGCAAGGATGGAAAGTTTAAAGAAATAAGAAAGAAAGGCTGGAAATGCTATCGTGATCAGAACGCAAAGCTGGAGATGTAACAGAGATAGGAAAGCAACGCTGGACAGGCTCTTGGGATAGGAAAGAAGATCTACAGATGTCACTGAGAGTGTAAAGCATGGTTCGATATGATACATAGATTGGAAAGCAAGGCTTGAGATGTTCCAGAGAGAGGACAGGAAGGCTGTTGATGTTTCAGAGATAAGAAAGCAAAATTGGAGATATTTCAGAGAGAGCTAAGCAAAGCTGGAGATGTCAGAGATATGAGAAACGAAGCTCACCCACTTCAATAATGTCAGTCCGAGACAAGATCTGAAGCAATCAGTATGTTTATTATCCGCTTGCAAGCGCGGTGCCTGAAATAGACACCCAGAGTTAAGCAAGTACGTATCTTATATAGGATTCACTACTCTAAACTCGGTGCCCATTACTATTGGATTAGTGGTGCTGGAAGAGCACAGCAGTTCAGGCAGCATCCAAGGAGCAGCGAAATCGACGTTTCGGGCAAAAGCCCTTTATTCCTGATGAAGGGCTTTTGCCCGTAATGTCGATTTCGCTGCTCTTTGGATGCTGCCTGAACTGTTGTGCTCTTCCAGCACCACTAATCCAATATTTGGTTTTCAGCATCTGCACTTATTGTTTTTACCTTTTAGCCTATTACTATTGTTTATCCCTTGCCTTATTCGGCCTTGTGCACAACAAAGTACACGTTTTATTTGGCTGTTTGACCGCATCATACTGTGGTCCATTGAAAGGAATATCCTCCTTCACAACTATCTAATTCCCCCACGTGTGACATTTTCTCCCTTTCCCCAAACATATTCATCCTTATGACCTTTTAATTGGGGTTTGTTGTTTTGTTTTTTGCAGAAGTGGGAAACAGATGCTTATAACTACTGTGTGTACAAGCAAATCTGGCTTGAACTTATTTCCTCACAGCACCTTAGCTCGTTGTCTGTAACATCTGCCATTGTTTGCAGGTACGTTTCATTCTGGTATGCACATTTTAGCTAATACAAAAACAGTTATATATATCCTTCACATAGTTTTCATTCTTGTTGACTCAGCTCTTGGTTAAAACAATTACACACTGGTGAGAGTTCATTTACCTTGCATAAGTAATTATAATTGCAGAAGCAACACTACTTTGCTTATATCTCACAATTTCCCCCTTTTCCTTTAATTACCATTTATTACCTTCCGCATTTTTCTTTTAAGCATCGTCCCCAAAATTCGCAAGCATCATTCTGGAGATTTCATCCATCTTGGTCTCACTCATCCCCTCATTTTTAATCGATAAAGTTCCTCTGCCTGATTCTCTTTTAGGGGCATCTGTTTCATTTAGGATGTCTCAATCAGTCTTTTGGTGAATCTTCGTATACAGGGTATGATACAATAGCCATTGGCTACCAATATCCCGACTACTCCTATCAGGGAAGTAAGGATGGAAACCACCACCCCCTTCCATTTTCCAAAGCATGATTCAAGCCATCCCGTGAGAGATGTGTCTTCTCCCGAATTCTCAGCTCCTTCCTCTGATAACATAGTTAATCCACTTAAGGCCTGAGTAATTGAACCATCAGGCGCAGTGGTATTAGCAATAAAGGTCCAACAGCTTCCTCCTTACATTGCATACACACACATACCCTTTCCCCGCTAAAATCATTTCAAGGGACATTCTGTTTTCCAATACCATCCTACTTGTCGCATCAAGCTGTTCGGATATTCCTTTAACTACATATTTTGTATTATTTATAAATGGCTGTTGAGGATAGAAAATGTAATTTATCAAATCTACATTTTTATTAATTGTCACCCACCAGAAGAGAGCTGACTCAAAGCCTGCTGCAATCTGGTTACGAGCCTTGAACTCGTCAAGTACCTCCCTACAGACTCCTACAGAATCGATATAAATCCTGCCATCGAAAGAAGTGTCGAAGAGTGATCTCTTACTCCTTCCCTTTTTCCCTACTATCTTTTCCTTGGCATCTGCCAGGGTAAATGGAATTGCCAATTGTACAATTGCAAATATCCCTCTCCAATCCAGAGATCGGGTGGGTCTCAATATTTTGCCTCCACAGTACCACCATAGATCCGCTCGGGGAATATTTAGTGCTGAGTAGTTCCCTACCTTGTTCATTTTGGTGACATTCTTAACCTCTGTACATACTTTCAGCTCCCACAAATCTCTCGACCGATTTGTACCTCGTCCATGCACACACAACGTGTGATTTCCGACTGCGGCTGAAATCTTAGGGAGGGCTTTTGAATCTTTCTTCACCAAGGAATGGAACGTCAGAAATAGGGAGGTACAATTCATATCATTCCATGCAGTCTTATCCTGCTACAGGGGTATCATACATTTTATGCCCTTCCTGTCTCCCTTCCACCCGAGCGGAAATGGAACCACCTGGGTCACTGGCCGACCGGAGGCACATGCATAGCAATTGCTCTTCTTCAGACTTTATGCAGTATACTTTACCCATTCAAACCAGGCATTTGCATCCCCGTACCCAGTTTCTATTTCAATGGTCTGTTTTAAGTCCTTTACCTGTACAATTCTTACTACTTTAAGGTCATCGGGAGAGGTGAAAGGTTGTACCTTATTATCCAGTAGTTCTGCTTGTTTTCCCTTTCCTACTCTAATTCGAAAACAACAGCCCGAGAAATCATTCCCGTTTGTTTTCATTTCTATCCCAAATGTTACATTTAATTGTACCTGATAGGTGCCGCACCCACCCCCTGCGCGCCCTCCAACCACACTTCCCCTGCAGAATTTCTCCATGCCATGTGGTTTTCTTCATCGTTAGGTATATTGGGCTACACTTGTTATCGGGACAATCGAGAGCTAGTCTGAAGGGGTCCTCGAATACTGTGACGAGACCATTATACCAAGTAACATCCCCAAAGCTCTCCCCATAGCAATTAAGATGTATCTCTGAGCTGCAGTACTGTCTCTGATTATCTACATCCCCACAATTTACTAAGCTGCATGCATCAGCCTCTATTGCTTGTGAATTATCAGCCTCAGGAACTGTTTATAACGAAAATGATATTTGACAACATTCCAAAACTAACAGGGCTTGCATCATACCTCGAAGCATTCCCAGTATTGTAAAAATAGTGCGGAAGTACGAAAAGACTTAATCCACAATCCTACAGAAACCATCTCGCGCCCGCGTCGCAAACGTATAATCAGTTACTCAAACTCTATTTAGCCTGAGTGTCAGCGGTTATTGCATTGATTTGGCTGTCCAGACTTCTTCCTCGACTGAAGATTCCACTGGCCCTTTGATCCCAGCCTTTCTCCGCCGTCCTTATTGCCGTTTCGGTCATCAAAAGAGCCTGATATGGCCGTTCCCAGTCCGGCTGCAATTTAGTCTCTGTCCATGATTTTACTAAGACCCAATCTCAATGGGATGAATGGCAAATTCAAGGGGCGGAGTCTGTGCCAAGAAACCGTGTTTCCTGAGGAAAGACAAAGAGGAGGACAAGCCCAGTATATACTTCTTTAAGACCAAGTCTTTAGTTTCGTGAATTTGCAATTATCAATTCATTCCCAGATAAGGTAATCCAAATAAGATTTCATATGGGGATAGTCCCAAATCTTTCCTTGGGGCTGTTCGTACTCGCAAGAGAGCTATAGCTAAACATTTGGTCCAAGGGAGTCTGGTTTCTATTATCAATTTAGAGAACTGGCGTTTGACTGTTTGGTTCAGTCTCAAAACCCTTCCTGATGATGGTGGGTGCCATGGAGGATGGAACGCCCAGGAAATTCCCAACACTTTCATTATCCCCGTAACACTTCAGAGGTAAAGTGAGTTCCTTGGTCGGAATCTATACGGTTCACTAGCCCATATCGGGAAATTATGTGCACTAATATTGTTGTAGACACCCCACCCGCAGCAGCGGTAGCTAGGGGATATGCCTCAACCAACAAGAGAGATGATCTACTATGACCAGCATATATTTTATTCTTCCTACTCTGGGTAGTTCAGTATAATCTACTTGTATACTCTGGAACTGTCTCAATCCCGGGTCTCTTCCTCCCGGGGTCTGTTTTCACAAGAAAATTCTTAATTACCTTTGTGCATATTAAACATCCCTCACATATTTGTTTAGCAACTGTATAAATACCTTTACATCCATCTTCCCTCAGAACTAAGTCTCACATTGCTTGTACTCCCCAAAGGCTGCCTTGATGTAGGACAGCCATAATTTCTCCCATCATCATTTTGTTTAGCTTTTCCCTTCTATCAGGTTACATCCAATGACCGTCTGCTGACTTTGCAGTCCCGAAATTGTTTTTCCTCTATTTCAGTAAATATAGAAGCTTCCGGAGGATCGGGAAAGTAGGTATTAGACAATGAATCACCACTCCTTTTGGGTCCAGGCCTGTTTCCTTAGCCACTTCATCGGCTAAAATATTACCCCTAACTTCCAGTTCATTTCCTTTCTGATGACCATTTACATGCACTACCACTATTTCTCAGCGGAGTAATAGAGACCTCAAGACCCGTTTAATCAACTCCTCATGTGCTAATTCCTTCCCCCGGCAATTGAACAATCGTCTGTCCTGCCATATCTTTCCAAAAGTGTGCACAACACCAAATGAATATTTACAGTTAATGTATACCGCTCCCTCTTTATTTTCTAACGCCCTCAGTGCTCTTCCCAATGCATAAAGTTCGCAGGTCTGAGCTGACCACTCCTTCGGCAACCTTCCTGCCTCTACCACACGACATTTCGTCCCATCTACAACTGCATACCCATGATGTCTTTTCCCTTCAGTCACATGGGAAGATCCGTCTATAAAAAGACAGGCTCCTGCATAAAGTGGAACATCTCTCAGGTCCATGCGGACCTTAGTTTGGTATTCTATAATGTCAAGGCAGTTGTGCTCTGGATTCTGAGGAGAATCTCCTTCCCCTTTCCAAAGAAAGGCAGCTGGATTTAAACAATTGTCCGTGACCAACACTAGATGATCCTTTTCTGTTAATATTGCCTGATATTTCAAAACCCGCGAGTCTGTCAACAATCGCCCAGCTTTTTGGTTGAGGATTGTTCTCACTTGGTGTGCGGTGTTTACTATTAGGGCTCCCCTAAATGTAAGCTTCCTGCTTTCCTCCATCAACAGTGCGGTGGCAGCCACGGCCTGCACACACTCAGGCCACCCCCGGGATACTGGATCCAATAGCTTCGAAAGATATGCTACTGGCTGTTTCATTCCTCCCCACCTCTGGATTAATACTCCCAGATACGCTCCCTTATCTACGGTAGCAAAGAGGTGTAAAGGTTTATCTAGAGAAGGTAAGGCTAACACGGGAGCATGGATCAGATCTCTTATGCATTCCTCAATAGTTCTTTTTCTTCATCTTTCCATATCAGACACTTTGGTTCCTCCTCCAATAGTTTGAGATATAATTTATTCGTCTTTTGAGCATAAGAATCAATCCACAATCTGCAATATCCCGTTAAATCCAAAATAATACTAAATTCCCGTTTAGTTCTGGGCAGCAGCATCCCCACTATTCCCTCTATCCGTTCTGGGCTTATCTTTCGCTTTCCCTCACTAACTAAATGTCCCAAGTATTTCACTTCTCGCTCCACATATTGTAGTTTGTTTTTAGATACTCGCAGTCCCTGCTGACCCAGGAAACACAATAATTTGTTCGTGGCTTCAACTACTCTTTTTGTTCTTTTTCCTGTTACTAAGAGGTCGTGTAAATACTGCAACAGGGTAGTTCCCTTGAAGCTGCTAAATTTCTCCAATATTTGTTCTAACAAATGTCCAAATAAATTCCGGGATTCCGTACACCCCTGGGGGAGCACGATCCACCGGTATTGCTGTTTCCGTCCTATCTTGGGTTCTTCCCATTCAAATACAAACAAATTCCTATTTTCCTCCACCAAGGTACAAGCCCAAAAGGCTTCCTTTAAACCTATCACACTAAACCATTTGTGGTCATGAGGGATCTTACTTAATAACATAACAGGGATTAGGCACCACTGGTTGCCTGACCTGTTCTATTTGATTCAATATTCTCAAATCCTCCACCAAACGATAAGTTCCATCGGATTTTCGCACTGGTAGAATTCGGATATTATAAGGAGACATACATGGCTCAACAGTCCATCTCTAGTCCCGCAGTGCCTGGCTGCACTCCTCGTTTAACTTCTATGGAAATGGGATACTGTAGCATATAGACAACGTTCCCTTTCCTTTTCAAACTTATTTCTAGGGGAGGGATATGTATTTTTCCACGATTCCCTTCTCTAGCCCATACAACATTGCCATTTGTACAACTTATTCTTTTTCCTGAACTCAAGTCTCCAGTCCTAAAAGGGTAATTAAATCTCTCCCGAGTAAGTTACTTCCTATATCAGGGATATACAACAGTTCCTCTGTGACTCAAATACATAGGACCTTCTATCATTATAGGTTCAAATACTGGAACAGTAAATCCTTCCCCTTTTACCCCGGAAACAGTAATTGAACGTGTCGACATTCCTACTTTCTTTGGTTTAAATTTCAGCGATGACCGTGCTGCCCCCGTATCTACTAGGAAGACTACCTCTTCCCTACAGGGTCCCAACGTCAAATTTATCAAGGGTTTCCGGTGGGTCCCGGGGGCAGGAACCCCTGACACCCCTCTTCTTTATCAAAATTCATTAGCGGAATTGCCCTTTCTTCCCTGTGTAGGGAAGAAAACCCCCTCTAAAAATATCCTATCATTCCGCAATAATAGCATCCTGAATGTGGAGACTTCTGTCTCTGCCCTTGTCGCCCGAACCCGCTATCAAACGCCCCCCGTTGTCCGTTTCCTCTTCCTCTCTGTCCTACATGCTGCCACTCGCCGCTCCGGTTGTTCACTGTTGGTTCCATTCTTTTGTTAACTACCTCAACAACCGTAGCTACCATCATTTTTGCTTTCTGTTTTTGTTTCTCATCCTCTCTCTTTACAAATACTTTCTGTGCCTCTCTTAACAATTCATCAATGGTTTTTCGCTCCTCCCTTCTATCTTCTGTATCTTTCTCTTTATGTCGGGCCATGTCTTTGACACAAAATGTACTTTCAAAAGACCCTGTGCCAATGGGTCCTCAGGGTTCATTCCAGAGTATTTCCGCATTGAGTCTCTTTCGCCTTGCAAGAAAGCTGCGGGAGTCTCATCATTCTCCTGTCTAACTTCAAAGGCTTTAGTCAAATTCTGCGACTTGGAACTGCTTCTCTTATTCCTTTTTGAAACAAGACTTTCAATTCCCTCATTTGTTCTTTATGCTCCGGGTTTTGATTTTCCCACTGGGCTCTCTGAGGAGAAACTTCTTCTCTCTCTGTCCAGAATCCCCATCCGCAATGGGATGTTTCCTGGTCCTTATTTCAATGGCTGCTCCTCGTATAAGTCCACTTTCTTCCAAAGTAAATAGTATATTCAAAATAGACTTTAACTCAGTCAACGTATACAGACTGGGCCCCAAGAATGATCGATTTGTGCAGACAACCCTACCGGATTCTCAAACAGGATCTTGATCTCCTTCTTAAATGTTCTGACCTCCCCACTGGTGAGGGGGGCACTTTCAAACCCAATCTCTTTGTCCCCTAATCTGATTTTATGGTACGGCGGGGGTTGGGGGTGGAGTAAAGCAGCCAAGAAGATCCCAGGGACAGGGTGGGGCAGAGGGGGAATCGTATGTCTTTACTACCAACATTCCCAAACTGCCCTTCCAATAGTCTGCCTCTTCTTGACTAAAAGGTTATTTCTCATTCATATACAAATCTAAGTACTGACATACCCATCCTCGTCCGAACCATACTTTCACCAGAAGACAGCCGGACGGTGGATTGGCTCTTTGGTCCATACGAAACAACAATATTTAATCATTTTCTTTTTATATTTTTCCCTTGTACTAGTGTAACTTGTCCATTCCCGCAACATCCAACCCAACGGACTTTCAGGAGGAATATTACCAGCGACTTTTCCCTCCTTTACTGCGTGACAGTTCGACTTTCTCTGCCTACCCCCCGTTTCTCGGGGCTCTCGCCAGTCCCACAGCGATTAAATACCCCTTTTCCCAGCCACCAAGGCAATACTTGAAGTTAATTTTTCTACCTTGATCTGTGCACAGAGTTGCCTGACCCCTTTTTGCTGTATTTTCTATCGACCTTCTTTCACTGTCTGATTCAGATATCTCTCTTGTGGGATTCGTACCATTCTCCTAAGGCAGCGGACCAAACCGGGACACGAGACTGCTCAACTGGGAATGGGACACGTCCTCCCAGTGTCCAGGGCTAGCCACTCCCACCGGCGATGGAAGAATATCCCGGACAGCCGACAGTTGTGAGAAATGAAGCCAACTCACTTCATTAATTTCAGTCCGTGACAAGATCTCAAGTAATCAGTGTGTTTATTATCCGCTTGCAAGCGTGGTTCCTGAAATAGACACCTAGAGTTTAGCAAGTAGGATTGACTACTCCAGCCTTGTTTATAGGATATATAGGATATATCCTTGTTATATAGGATTCACTACTCCAAACCAGGTGCCCATTGCTCTTGTTTATCTCTTGCCTTATCCGGCCTTGTGCATAAGAAATTACAAGTTTTACATCGCCATTTCATCACATCCTTCTATGGTCCATTGTGAGGTATATCCTCATTCTCTACTATCTATTTCCATCACTTGTGACATTTCCTCCCTTTCCCCAACCATTTGATTCTTATGGCCTTTTAATTGTTTTTTTTTGTTTTTGCAAATGTGAGAAACAGATGCTTATAACTACTGCTTGTACAAATATATCTGGCTTAATCTACATCCTCACAGCACCTCATCTATTTCTCTGAAACATCTACCATTGTCTGCAGGCACGTTTCATTCTTGTATGCACATTTTAACTAATGCAAAAACAATTATATATTTCCTTCATATAGGTTTCATTCTTGTTGACTCAGCTCATGATTGAAACAATTATACACTGGTGTGAGTTCATTTACCTTGCATAAGTAATTATGCTTTCAGAAGTAACACTACTTTTCCTATATCTCACACGGAGAAAATAAAGCAAGGCTGGAGATGTTACTGAGAAAGGAAAGCAAAATTGGAGATGTTGCAAAGATAAGAAAGCAAGGCTGGAAAATTTACAGAAATAAGATATAAAGGCTGGAAACTTGTAGTGAGAGGAACGCAAAGCCAGAGATGTCACAGAGATAGTAAAGCAACGCTGGCTATGTTACAGAGTAAGGAAAGCAAGGCTTAACAGGCACTAGAGATGGTAATGCAAGGCTGAAGATATCACAGAGGTAGGAAAGCAAGGCTGGAAATGTTGAAGAGATAGGAAAGCAAGGCTGGAGTGTCCAAAGATAGGGGAAAGTAAGACTGGAGATGTTACAGAAACAGGAAAACAAGGCTGGAACTGTTAAAAGAGACATAAAAGCACGGATGCCGATATTACAGTGATAGGAAAGCAAGGCTGGAGATCTTATAGAGATAGAAAAGCAGGGCTGGAGATCTTACACAGATAGGTTTGCAAGGCTGGAGACATTACAGAGATAGGAATACAAGACTGGAGATGTTACATAGAAATGAAAGGAAGGCTGCAGATGTTATATAGACAGGAAAGCAAGGCTGGAGTGGTTACAGAGACTGGAATGCAAGGCTGGAGATGTTGCAGAGACAGGAAAGCAATGCTGGACATGTTACAGACAAGGAAAGCAAGGCTGGGCAGGCTCTGGAGCTAGGAAAACACGGCTGGAGATGTCACAGAGACCGGAAAGGAAGACTGGCAATGTTATAGAAATAAGAAAACAAGGCTGGAGATTTTATAGAGTGAGGAAGGCACGACTGGGAATGTTACAGAGACAGGAAAGCAATTCAACATATGTTGCAGAAAAAAGAAAACAAGGCTGGAGATGTTACAGAGTAAGGAAAGCAAGGCTGGAGATCGTCTAGAAGTAGGAATACAAGGCTGGAGGTGTTAGAAATAGTGGAAAGCAAGTCTGTAAATTTTACAGACACAGGAAAGCAACGCTGGATATGTTACAGGGATAGAAAAGCAAGGCTAGAGATACTACAGAGATAAGAAAGCAAGGTTGGCAATTTCACAGAGATAGGAAAGCAACGCTGGAAATGTTATACTGATAGAAATTCAATGCTGGAGATGTTAAGGAGATAGGGATGCACAGCTGGAGATGTTACAGAGACATAAAAGCAAGACTGTAGATGTTACAGAGATCGGAAAGCAAGGCTGGAGTGGTTACGAAGAGTGGAATGCAAGGCTGGAAATGTTGCAGAGACAGGAGATCAATGCTGGGCCGGCTCGAGGGAAACGAAAACACGGCTGGAGATGTCACAGAGATAGGAAAGCAATGTTGGAGATGTTACAGAGATCGGAAAGCAAGGCTGGAGATGTTACAGAGATTGAAAGGAGGATGGAAATGTTAAAGAAATAAACAAATGGCTGGAGATGTTACAGAGAGAGGAAAGCACGACTCGGGATATCACAGAGACAGGAATGCACTTCAAGAGATGTTACAGAAATAAGAACACAAGGCTGGAGATGTTACAGAGATAGGAAGGAAAGGCTTGAAATTTTTCAAGGAGAGGAACGCAGGGCTGGAGATGTTACAGAGACTGGAAATCAAAGCCGAAGATGTTGCAGAGATACGTAGGCAAGGCTGTGGATGATACAGAGACATGAAAGCAAGGCTGGAGATATTTCAGAGTCAGGAAATCAAGGGTAGAGATGTTACAGAGATAGGAAAGCAAGGCTTGCAATCTTACAGAGATAGAAAAGCAAGGCTGGACATGTTATAGTGATAGGAATGCAAACCTATAGATCTGACAGAGATAGGGATGCACGGCTGGAGATGTTACAGAGAGTGGAATGCAAGGCTGGAGATGTTGCAGCGACGGGAAAGCCATGCTGAACATGCTACAGAGAAAGGAAAGCAAGGCTGGACAGGCTCTTGAGATAGGAAAGCACGGATGGAGATGTAACTGAGAGGGGAAAACAAGGCTGGAGATGTTACAAAGACAGGAATGCAAGGCTGGAGATCTGACAGCGAGAGGAAAGCAAAGCTGGAGATGTTTTAGGGAGATGATAGCAAAGCAGAAGTGGACACAGAGAATGGAAAGCAAGGCTGTAGATGTAACAGACACAGGAAAGAAAGGCTGGGGATGTCACAGAGCTAGCGAAGAATGTTGCTGGGCATGTTACAGAGATAGGAAAATAAGGCTGGACAGGCGGTAGAGACAGAAAGACAAGGCTGGAGGTGGCACAGAAAGAGGAAAGCAAGTCTGGACATGTTGCAGAGGAAGGAAAGCAAGGCTGGACAGGAACTTGAGATAGGAAAGCACGGCTGGAGACGTAACAGGAAGGGGAAGCAAGGCTGGAGATGTTACAGAGACAGGAATGCAAGGCTGGCGTTGTTACAGCGAGAGGAAAGCAAAGCTAGAGATGACGCAGGGAAACGAAAGCAAGGCTGGAGTGGGTACAGAGAATGGATAGCAAGGCTGGAGATGTTGCAGACATAGGAAAACAAAGCTGCTGATGTTACAGAGATCGTAAAGCAAGGCTGGAGATGTTAGAGAAATAAGAAAACAAGTCTGGAGATGTTACAGAGAAAGGAAAGCAAGGCTGGAGATGTTACAGAGACAGGAAAGGAAGGAAGGAAATGCTGTAGTGATAGGAATAATGCAGGATATAAGGACAAAGAACAAAGATAATTTACAGCCCCGGAACAGGCCCTTCGATCCCCTGAGCCGATCCAAATGTACTGACTAAACCTGTTGGTCAATTCCTAAGCATCTGTGTCTCTCTGCTCCCCACCTACTCAGTGATCTGTCCGGACGCATCATAAATGAATCTACCGTGCCTGCCTCTACCACTTCTGCTAGCAACGCGTTCCAAAAGCCCACCATCCGCTGTGTGAATTACTTGCCGCCTGTATCCCCCTTAAACTTTCCACCTCTCACTTTGAAAGCATGACCTCTAGCTACTGAATCCTTCAAGCTGGGAAGAAAGCTTATCTCTATCCACCTTGTATATACCCTGCATGAGTTTGCAAACCTCAATAAGTTCCACCTCAATCGACTTTTTTCTAATGAAAATAAACCGAACCAACTCAATCTCTCTTCATAGCTCGCACCTTCCAAACCAGGCAACATCCTCGTAAACCTTGTCTGCACTCTCTCCAAAGCGTTTGCATCCTTTTCGTAATGTGGCGCCCAGAACTGTTCACAATATTCTAAATGCGACCGAACCAATGTCTTGAACAATTTTAACATGACTTATCATCTCGTATACTCATATCCATTCCGATGAAGGCACGCAGAAGAGATAACTTCTTGACCACACTATCCACTTGTGCAGCAACCTTCAGGGTACAATGTACCTGAACTCCCAGATTTATCTGCCCATCAACCTTTCCCAACGCTCTTCCAATCATTCTATAATTCTCTTTAGAATTAGACTTGCCTAAATGAATCACCTCACATTTGCCTAGATTGAAAGCTATCTGCCACTTTTCCGACCAAATCTCCTGTCTATGTATATCGTCCTGTATTCTCTGACAGTCCCTTATGCTTTCTGCCACTCCACGAAACTTTGTGATATTTGCAATCTTGGTGATCACACCAACAGCTCCCTTTGTAGATCATTTATGTATATTACAAACAACAGTGGCCCCAATACTGATCCTTGTGGAACACCACGGGTCACCTTTCCCCGTTTCGAGAAACTCCGTTCAGCTACCACTCTCGGTCTCCTGTCGCTAAATCAGTTCTTTGTCCATATGCTCCGGAGAAAGGGAAGCAAGGTCGGAATTGTTACAGAGATAGACAAGCAAGTCTTGCGATGTTTCAGAGATGAGAAATCAAGGCTTAAAATTTTACAGAGATAGGAAAACAAGGCTGCAGATGTTATAGTGATAGGAATGCAATGCTAGAGATGTTACAGAGATAGGGAAGCAAGCCCGCAGATCTTAAAGAGATTGGAAGCAAGGCTGGAGTGGTTACAGAGAGAGGAAAGCAAGTCTGGAGATTTTACAGAAACAGGAAAGCAAGGCTGGAAATGTTAAAAGGGAGACAAAAGCAAGGCTTCAGATATTTCTGTGGTAGGAACGCAAGGCTAGAGATGTTACAGAGATAGGAAAGCAAGGCTGGAGATCGAGTCATAAAGTCAAAGAGATGTAGAGCATAGAAACAGACCCTTCAGTCCAACCTGTCCATGCCGACCAGATATCCCAACCCAATCTAGTCCCACTTGCCAGCACCCGGCCAATATTCCTCCAAAACCTTCCTGCTCATATACGCATCCAAATGCCTCTTAAATGTTGCAATACTTCTTGCAGCCTTCACCACATCATCTGGCAGCTCATTCCATGCACCTACCACCCTCCGCGTGAAAACGTTGCCCCTAAGGTCTCTTTTATATCTTTTCCCTCTCACCCTAAACCTATGCCTCTAGTTCTGGACTCCCCAATCCCAGGGAAAATACTTTGTTTATTTATCCTATCCATGCACCGCATAATGTTTTAAAAACTCGATAAGGTCACCACTCAGTCTCCGACGCTCCGAGAATAACAGCCCCAGCCTGTTCAGCCTCTCCCTGTAGCTCAGATCCTCAAACTCTGGCAACATATTTGTTAAACCTTTCTGAACACTTTCAAGTTTCACAACATCGTTCCGATAGGAAGAAGACCAGAATTGCATGCAATATTCCAACAGTGGCCTAACCAATGTCATGGCCACAACATGTCCTCCCAACTCCTGTAGGAGAAATTGAGGACTGCAGATGCTGGAGATCAGAGTTGAAAATATGTTGCTGGAAAAGCGCAGCAGATCAGGCAGCATCCAAGGAGCAGGAGAATCGACGTTTCGGGCATGAGCACGAAGAAGGGCTCATTCATGAAAAAGGGCTCATGTCCGAAACGTCGATTCTCCAGCTCCTTGGATGCTGCCTGACCTGCTGCACTTTTCCAGCAACACATTTCCAGCTCCCAACTCCTGTACTGAATACTCTGACGAACAAGAGAAAGCATAACAAACGTCTTCTCACTATCACATACAGCTGCGTCACCACTTTCAAGGATCTATGAACCTGAAATCCAAGGTCTCTTTGTCCAGCAGCACTCCCTAGGACCTTACCATTAAGTGTATTAGTCCTGCTAAGATTTGCTTGACCAAAATACAGCACCACGCATTTATCTGAATTAAACTACATCTGTCACTTCTCAACCCATTGGCCTATCTGGTCCAGATCCTGTTGTAATCTGAGGTAACCCTCTTCGCTGTCCATTATAACTCAAATTTTAGTGTCATCTGCAAACTTATTAACTGTACCTCTTAGTTTTGAGAAATAAGAAAACAAAACTGAGATGATCCAGAGATACGAAGGCAAGTCTGTGGATGCTACAGAGTTCGGAAAGCAAGGCTGGAGGTATTACAGAGGTAGGAATACAAGGCTAGAGGCGTTACAGGTATTAGAGAACAAGGCTCTAAACTTTACAGAGACAGGGAAGCGAGGCTGTATATGTTACAGAAACAGGAAAGCAAAGCTGGAGACGTTACAAGAGATAGAAAGGCAAGGCAGCAGATATTGCAGAGATAGGAAAGCAAGGCTGGAGATTTTACAGGGATGGGAAAGCAAGGCTAGAGATGTTACAGTGATAAGAACGAAAGGCTGGCAATTTTACAGAAAGAGGAAACCAAGGCTAGAAGTTTAATAGTGATAGGAATGCAATGCTGGAGAGGTTACAGAGATAGGGACGAAAGACTTGAGATGCTACAGAGATAGGGAAGGAAGGCTGGAGTGGTTACAAAGAGTGGAATGCAAGGCTGGAGATGTTACAGAGATATGAAAGCAAGGCTGGAGAGATACTGAGATAGGAATTCAAGGCTGGGGATGTTACAGAGATAGGAAAGCAAAACAGGAGATGTTACAGAGATAGGAAAGCACGGCTGGATTTGTTACAGTGAAAGGAAAGTAAGACTGGAAATTTTTCATGGATAAGCAAGCAAGGCTGGAAATTTTTCAGAGACAGGAAAGCAAGGCTGGAGATGTTACTGAGAAAGGAAAGCAAGACTGGAGATGTAACATAAGGGGAAAGGGAGGCTTTAAATGTTATAGATTAGAGTGGTGCTCCAATAGCACAGCTAGTCAGGCAGCATGAGAGGAGCAGGAAAATTGAGGTTTCGGGAAAAAGCCCTTCATTTGGAATCCTGCTTCTCCATTCTTTTCCAGCATCACTCCCGTCTTGACTAGAAGCTCACAGTATTAGTTAAAGCACTGACACGGAAACTTCCTGCTGACTCCCCTCCATCAACATCACGGTGTCAGTTCAAACACTGACACGGAAACCTCCTGCTGACCCCACTTTGTCAGCCTCCCTGGGTCAGATCAAACACTGGCACAGAAATTTCCTGAATCCCCTCCCTCAGTTGATGTATCAGTGGCCCTCCACATTGAACAACACTTGGAGGAAGCAGTGAGACAGTGACAAAGCTGGAGAATATATAATGGGTGGGTCATTTCAAAACCAACAACGAGAGGGGCTCAGCAGCAGGATTGCCGAACGAAACGGTTGGTTCCAAAAGGACATGGCTGCTGGACTGGGTTTGTGGTGGGTGGAGAGGGAACGACTGAGAGGGGAAACATGCTTGACCTCAACCTCACCAATCGACAGGCTGCAGACACATTGATTGATGATTATTTTAATAACAGTGAATACTGCCTACAGTATTTCTGGTGACAAAGGCTCACTTTTACGTTGCGATTTCACTCTGTGTGTGTCACACTGTCACCCTGCTAAACGGAAGAGATTTTGAATCGATCTAGTAACTAAGCACTGGGTTGGGGGAGGTGATTCAGGTCATTACCAACAGCAGCAGAATTGTACTCCAGCACAAATTTCACTGACACTGCCTGGCGGATCCTACACGTTACATTGACCATCAGGCCAGGGGATGAACCCTTGTGCAGTGAGGAACATAGGACGGCCTGCCAAGGTATACATGAAAATGAAGTAACATTAACAAACAGGATCACTTACACAACAAAGAGTAAAACTGCAAGTGATAGACAGATTGAACCAACAAATCACACCTAATCTCTGCAATCCTGTCGAATGCAGTCTGGGTGAATGTTGGTGGACAATCAAACAACCTACTGGTGTAGGATCCATAAATGTCGCCTTCTAAATAATGGAAGAGCCTAGCACAACAAGAGAAGATAAGGTTGAACCATTCCCAACCATGTACAGAAAGAAGGGTCGATGGCATGATCTACTTTAGTTTCCTCTAGATGTCAGTCTTCAGATAATTCAGTTCATTTTTTGTAGTATCAACAAATGGCCGGTGGTTTTGGATAATGCGAAGTGTGTGTGCCCTGATTGCATTCCATTCAAGCTGTTCCTGCTGGGCTACAGCACTGGCATCTACCTGACAATGTGGGAAACTATCCGTGTATTTCTTGGATACACACAGACAAAACGTCAAATGATCAATGACTGTCGCATTGCTCCATTCCTCTGAATACCCACTTGGAGTATACGGGCTTGACGAAACCACAAAGAGAGATCAGAGTGAACTGTGGAGGATGCAACATAGATCAGAAGGTATTAGTATTTGGAGGAGGTTGCAGAGACTAAAGAGACATTTACATGCTGTGGTAGGTATCAGACATCGGAAGAGGTATAGGTGCTGAAGAAGCATACAGAGAAAGGGAGGGATGTGCTGGATAAGGTAACAGAGCTAAGAAGGGGGCACGTTCTGGTGAACGTTACAGGGTTAGTGCATCGTTGCAGGTGCTGGATCAGGTTACAGGGAATGGGAGAGGTGTAGGTGCTGGACAATGTTACAGGGATAGGGAAGGCGTAGGTCCTGAAGAGTGTTACAGGCATAGGGAGAATGTGTAGGTGCTGGAGAATGTTACAGGAAATGGGAGGTGTATAGGTACTGGATTAGGTCACAGGGATAGGGAAGAGTGTTGGCGCTGCAGAATGGTACACAGATAGGGAGGGCTTGCAGGTTCTGGAGAATGTTACAGAGATATGGAGGGTGTAGGTGCTGGAGAATGTTACAGTGATAAGGAGGGATGTCAGGTTGAAGAAGCTTGCGAAGGTTAGCTAGATGGGGAGGGCCGAAGAGGCTGGAGAGGGTGACAGACATATGGATGGTCGAAAGGGCTGGAGAGGATTACAGGCATAGGGAGCGTTGTAGGGGCTGGAGAGTGTTACAGAGATATGAAAAGTTGAAGCGTCTTAAGAATTACACAGAGTTATGGAAGCTTGAAGGGGTTGGGGAAGCTTACAGAGATATGGAGTGTTGAAGAGGCATTTGAAGGTTACAGAGATACGGAGAGTTGAAGCGGTTGGAGAAGATTACGGAGATGTGGACGGTTGAAGAATCTTGAGATGGTTACAGAGATAGGAATGGTTTAAGGGGGTGGAGTAGGTTACACAGATACGGAGGATTGTACAGACTGGAGAAGGTGACAGAGATGTAGAGCGTTGAATCGGCTGGATAAGGTGATAGAACTGGGGAGGTTAAAGGCGACCAGAGAAGGTGACAGACATGGGTAGGTTGAATGTTGAACGCGTTTCAAAGTTGGGTAGAAGTATGAAGTGATGATCGATTACATTTTTAACAAGAAAAGAATTAAGGGACACTGTGAGAGAGTGGGCAAGTCGAGCTGAGTCCATGAAAACATTAGCCATGATCTGATTGAATGGCAGAGCAGACTCTAAGGGCCAGATAGCCTACTCCTGCTCCTCCGTTCTTAGGTTCTTACATCCGTATGTATGTGAGGGGCCTGAATGGAGTGAACGTGGGGGGGATGTTTCCACGAGTACGAGAGACTAGGGACACAGTTTCAGAGCGAACGAATGATCCTTTAGAATGCAGATATGGAGGAATTTATTCAGCGAGAGGACGATCAATCTGTGGAACTCACTGCCTCACGGGGCTGTGGAGTCAAGTAATTCTGTGTCTTTAACTCAGAGATCGATTACTTCGTGATGACTTAGGGGATCAAGGCTTTCAGGGAGGAGAAGAGAGAACGAGGTTGGGAAACAATTCAGCTATAATCGAATGGTGGAGCAGACTCAATGATCCGAATGGTCTCATTCTACTCCTATAACTTATGGTCTTCTGGACTGTCCTTATTCCATTGGGTTTGAAGTGCGCAGTTATCATTTCGGGCATAATGTTCATCATGAATTCCGACACGTTCCTTCTTATTACTGTCATCTCTTGGTTTCAGATCGATTGGAGAAAGCTCCACAACAGAAACAAACTTGGGAATCATTGTGTATAAATCTGAGAAACGTGGCATGCAGGATCAGCAGATCATAGAGAAGGCAAATGTAATGCTGGCATTGATTCCAAAAGGAATGGAAAATAATAATAGCGAAGGCATGGAACAATGACAGAAGGCAGGAACCAGCTCACACCAGACAACACTTGGTCCCCTATCAACAGGAAAAATGTTCTTGCTCTAGAGGCATTTCAGACAAGATTCACCAGACTGATCCTCAAAAAGGAGGGATATTGATGAGAAGAGGTGGAGAAATTTGAACTTTGAACTGGTTAGAATTTATTGAGAAAAGAAAGCAAATGTATTGATACACCAAAGATTCTTGTGTTCTCACAGGGTGGACAATGAGATGTTGTTCTCCTGAGCAAAGGTCTATAACCAGAGATAAAGGGGAATGCAGGCACAAGAGAAGCTAACACTGAAAAGCAGGACTGTACAGACTGGAGGATGCTTCAGAGTTCAGATGTTGTGAGATCACTGATGTTGTTTAGAGGTCAGATAGGTTTTCGGGAGAGTTACAGGCTTATCAGTCCTGAAGAAGTTACAGAGATCGGGAGTATTATAGAGAACGGGGATTACACTGATAGGGTTGGTATTTGGAGCTGTACGAGTTTACAGAGATAGGGAGGGTGTAGTAGCTGGTAATGACACAGTTGTCATGTTAGTTGTAGGGACAAGAGTTGACTGAGGTAGGGAGGTTTGAAGGGCCTTGATCAGTTCACAGAGCCAGGAAGGAAAATTGGAGGAATTCGATTACCAGAGATGCTGAGGATAGTAGGGCAGCAGGATTTCAGACAGTTAGTGAGGGCTGTGAAGGCAGGTTTGCAGCATTCCCATCAGTTACACAGAGATGTAGAGTACTGTTCTGGAGGAGGATACAGAAATCAACAGGGCTGCAGATACTTGAAGATACTACAAAGACAGGGCGTGGTAGTATTTGAAGAGATTACAGGGAGACGATGCTTGAAGAGTTGGAAAGGAGAAGAGGTTAACGAGATAGGAACAGTTTTAGGAGTTAGAAGGATTTAAGGCACTGGAACCGATGTGTTCGTCTGTTTCCTTGCTGTATGACTCTATGACATGAAATTGATAGAGTGTTGGAGAGAGAATACAGAACAGGAAAATCCCAGGCAGCATTACCAGCCTCTCATGAGAGTACTGCCTTCAGCTCTGTTGCATTGATCCTCATTAAGACAGCACAGGCCTAGATTGATAAGTGGGAACTCGCTATGCTGTCTCAGGAAGGCTCAGTACAGGAGAGCTGATCGTCGTCCTCTCACAAGTGGGAAGAGATTGAGCCTGGGTTCTTACTACTCTGTTCTCATCCTTCAGCACTGTGTCTACGTCATGTATTGTCGTTAGATGTTTCCAGCGCTTTACATGCGCTCTGCTCTGTTGAATGTGAGTGATCTTACCTCGCTGCAGGATTTATTGCAGTCTCCATATCTCATTGCCTTCTAGCTGACAAATTGCGTTTGCTGAGGTGATGGACAATACAGGAATTAGAAACTGAGTGTCAGGAACATCCTGAGTAACGACAGTAGACAGAGATATAGAGAGAATGGGAAATTAGACTGAGGCAGTAAAGCTTACACATTGAGAACAGCACTGAGTCCCACTGAGATCTGGAAAACCACAGTCTCCATCCCTGGCCTGTGATGCCTCGTCTCTTCAAGGTGAAGAATTCTGTTGGCTCAGGATCTGGAGTAGCTTTAAAAAGCTGCAGTTAGAGATAACAATTAGACCCTCACAATGAAGGATCTTGCATGGGGAGATATTGATTGATATATCCATTTGCAGGAAAGTAACAGGATCAAACCACAGTCAGGAAGGAGGGGTTTGATTCATGTTGCACTGGGATCAGTACTCAGGAATGAGGCAGCTATCAGTGGGATAGGCGATGGCCTCGTCTTACTCTCATTAGACTGTTCATCCAGAATTTAATGCCAATGTCAGTGATACTTATCCGAAAGCTAAATATCCTTTAAAGATGGAAATCTGTTATAGTCAGTTAGTCTGACCTACATTTGACTCCAGGTCCTGATCAAGGGGTTGAATCTCAACTGCACTCTCAATTAATCGAGCAAGCTGCTCAGCTCAAGGACAGCTATGGGTTGGCATGAAATTCTGGCCAGCCAGAAATGCCCACATTCCACGTGTGAATTAAAACATAAATCCGCTGGGAGCAGTGTCCTGGCCAATCATATCGGTAGGTTTATAGACAGGGCTTTAAACTGACAGAGAGGATTCTGAGACAGTGTTCAGGTAAAATGAGCTTTCCAAATTCAAACACAACATGTAAAGCATCGGAAAAGCATGAGGATGTGAATGAAGACAAGCAGAAATTAATAGGAAGGAACAGAGTTTACTTCTCACTGTACATCAGCGAATAGGTTTGTGACAGGAAAGATTTGGAAAATGTAAACTAGAATGCTTTTTGGAATGGAAAAATTCTCTTCAATAAGGTAGATGGACTTGTGGTACAAATATGAAAGAGATTTAGACACCAGAGACATACGGTTATAGGGTGAAGAAAAAATTGAGCATTTCAATTCAATGGTACACAACTTAGCGGGAACTCAGGCAAAATGGGAAAGCAGGAAGGGTAACCTGATAGTAGTGGGTAACAACGGCATGACAGAGATAATATTTGGCCTCAGATTTTGCAATAGAATCAGTGTAAATTCTGGCTACTACGTGTCAAAAACATAAGCAGGAGAACAGTTTGTTTTTAATGGTGCCGTGCAGGATTTAGTTTGTCATCGCTGGATCAAACTGGAATCGGTTGGAATTTTAAATAAAGGCAATATGATAATTTGGGGAGACGTCAAACTTTGTATAATCTAGGACAATCACACTGGCAAGAGCGATCCTTGAGGAGGAGTTCAAAGAATATTTTTATCAGGGTTTCTGCAACTAGCTAAGAGCATAACTATGTCAGATCGACCATTGGGTGATCTATTTGAGTGAAGGAGTGATGTCACACTGAGCGAACCGATGGGAAATAGCAATACGGTGGAATTCAAAGGGATTATGAATTTTTAAGTGACCGCTGAGCGCACCCTACGATCAGAAACAATGCCAATCCCCTGAAGTTTGAGAGAAGAACTGACCAAGCTAAACAGGGGAAACAGATGAATATAACTGGCTGTAAATGAAAGGTGCAAAAGAATTGAAGGAACTGTTAAATATTAACAGTTAAATATTTAAATATTAAACATAACGACAAAATCACAGCCGGACATTCCACCATTGCTTCTGAAATGTTTAGAAGACAAATAACCTAACAATTCTGAAGGAACCATGGAAATATTTCTTAAACGGATTTCAAGGGGTGTCCACTCAGGAGGAGTGTGGTATAAAGAAGAAACTTTCTCGGGGTTTAATGAAATGAAAGGAGCAAGGAGAGTTAAAGATGCTGAAGGTGGCGAGCGTGTTACAGAGAGTGGTAATGACCAGAACAGTGTCACAAAGCCAGTATGAATTGCTGCAGCTGCAAGTATTTGAAGAGGCAGCAATGAAAATACGTATTTATCCTTATTCATTCATGGATTGAAGAGTCTACTGGCTGGACCAGGATTCTTTGTCCACAGAAAATAGCCCAGATGTGGCTCAGAGTCAGCCATATTTCTGTGGGTCTGGAGTGACATGTGAGCCAGACCAGGTAAGAATGTCAGATGCCCTTCCAAAGGGACGTACGTGAACCACCTTAGATTTTTTTTCAGATAATGAACAATGCTGTTAAGGTGGCTTCACCAATGCCCTGTGCAGCCACAACATGACGTTCCAAGTCTTATTCTCAATGCTCATAACAATGAAGGTAAGCATCCAAACACCTGTTTCACCAGACTGCCCACATGTGACACAACTTTCAAAGGACTGTGTACCTGCATCCCTCCGTCTTTCTGTTTGACAAAACTACCCAGGGACCTAACATTAACTGGACAAGCTCCCCCTCCCACCCCCGGTTGTTTTACCAGAATGCAAAACATACATTTCTCCACCTGCTATTCCAAAACTCACTGGTCCAGGAGCACTGTTGATCACGTACTCTTCGATAATCATCTTCACTGCCCACATTACAACCAGTTTCAGTTTCATTCACAAATGTGATCAGCACGACACCTGTATTCTTATCCAAATCGTTTATATGAATGATGCACAACAGTGGACCCAGCACTGAACCCCATGGCACTCTGTTTATCACAGGCCTGCAGTTTGGGCATCAACCCTCTATGAACATGCCCTGTCTCCTACCATCAATCCAATTTTGTACCCAGGTGGTGAGAGCCTCCTGGTTATGTGTGATCTAGACTTGTTAATCTGTCTGCAATGCAGATCCTTGTCAAAGGTCTTGCTCAAGTCAATGTACATAACGACTACTGTTCTGCCTTGACCTATTTTTTGGCTACGAACTCAAAAACTCAATCAGGTTTGAGAGACATTTTTCCCACAAAGCCATGCTGACTATCCCAACTCTGTCCTTGCCACTCCAAATGTATGAAGATCCAATTTCAGGATCTCCTTCAACAACTTACCCATCCTACTGGTCTGTAGTGGCCAGCGATGATCCAAATTTCTTTATGATCAGGCCTATAATTTCCTCCCTAGCTTCTCACAAGGTGCTGCGATACATCTGACCATGGACCGATGTTTTAGCTACCTTTTTGCATTTAAAGATATTCAACGCCTCCAGTTCTCCAATGTGAATTGTGTTTCAGACATCACTATTTATTTTCCCAAATTCCCGAGTTCCCATGTCTTTCTCCACAGTAAAACCTAATGCAAAACATTTGTTTCGGATCTCGCCCATGAAACAGTGATTCCACATAGACAGCCTCATTGACCTTTCAGCGGCCCTATCCTCTCCCTAGCTAACCTTTAGCTCTTGTTGAAACTTTCCAACATGCTTCTGAATCTCCAAATATCCCCATTCCGTCATTCTCTTCTCCACCCTTATCTATTCTAACATTGGAGGTCACATTAAAATATAAAATCCAACAGATTTACAAATATTCCCCTGTTATAAAACCATGAATCTCTCATAGTTTCTAAGGGACCAGTTATTGTTCATTGTCATATGCTTTATAATATACTCTGCACGTTCCCAACTTACTGTCAGGCTAACACTGTTTGCTTTCAGACTAACTGCACAAAGGGTTTTGGGAGTCCTTGTGTATCCACGCGAAAAAGGTAGCTTACAGGTTCAGTAGGTAATAGAGAAGATAAACCAAATGCTGAAATTCAGTACAAAGGGAATGGTGTCTAAAAGTAGGAAGGTCTTGCTAAAACGGTGCAGAATACGATTCAGAGCGCACCGACAATATTCTGAAGAGTGTGAGTGTCCTAAAGAAAGATATTCTTGTATTGGATGGAGCCCAGAGAAGGGTCACTCGCTTGATCTTGGAGATGGAGCGATTTTCTAATGAAAAGAGACGGAGTAAGTTGAGTTTGAATCCATTAGTATTTCGAAGAATGGGCGAGAAATTTAATGCAGCATGCAAGATTCGAAGGGGCTTTGCCAGGGTAGATGCTGGGAAGTGCGAAAATGCAACAGTACAGTCCAGCAATAGGCCCTCAGCCCAACACGGCTGTGCTGACTCTGATGCGATTCTAAACTAATCTCATCTTCTGCACATGGTCCGTATCCCTTTACCCTCTTCCTGTTCATGTGTCTGTCTGAATGCCACTTGAAAACTTTGAAAACATTTCAGCTTCTACAACGTCCTGAGCAGCTTCCACCCTCTATGGAAAAAAAAGCTTTCCTCATCCATCTCATTTAATATTTTTTCACTCGCAAACTTAAACCAAGGCGGCCTAGTATTTGACATTGCCACATTGGAAAAAAGGTTACGACTATCCACACTATCCACGCCAAACCTAATGCTATATATCTGCACCAGTTTGCCCCACAGCCTCCAACATTCTCGCAAAACAATCGACTTGTGTCCAACATCCTTATATTAAACACATTCTCATCAAGGCAACATTCTGGTAAACCATTACTGCACCCCTTCTAAAGCTCCATATGCTTCCTATTGTGTGGCGATGAGAACTATACGCAACATTCCAAACGTGGCCAATCTGATTTTTTATCAATTACAACATGAAATGCCAATGTGTCTACTCGATGCTGCCACACTCCTTCTTAATCAGTACATCGTGTTGTGTTATGTTTAGGGAGCTATGGAGATCCTTTCAAGATCCCTCTGCATATCAATGTTCCCAAGGGTCTGGTCATTTACAGTGTAATTTTCTCTTGCATTTGACTTAAAAAATACATCACCTCACAATTGTCACGATGAAATTCAATTTTCTGTTTCTACATCCAACGTTCCATTTCATCTACACATTGCTGCATCCTTTAAAAACTTCCTCACTTCCCACAATTTCAACAACTAACCGTAATTAGTACATGCCTATTCAAATGTCTTCTGCAAAAATGCTCATCTGACTGCTGAGAAATTCATCTTAGTCACAGATATAAATTCCAATCAGAAATCCCAGCAAGGGTACACTTATTCAAGATAGAGGTGAGGAGGAATTTCTTCCCTCAAAGAATAGTGAATCTGTGGGAATTTCTTACTGCAGAAGGCTGGTGAGGCTGGGTCATTAAGTATATTTAGAATAACAATGGTCAGAGTTTAATTCATCAGGGAAACAAGGGCTACCTGGAAAATTCAGCAAAGTAGAGTTGGGTATTACCTGATCAGCAATGATCTCGTTGAATAGTGAAATATAACTGTTGGGCCAAAACGTCAAATTCCACTCCCACAGCTGAGTGATCGAAATCATGCTTCACCTCGAAAAAAAATGCACAATATTCTGCTTCTCTTTAAACAAAGCTCCTTTTCAAGTAGATTATTAGGCATTTCTCAATACACAAAATTTGATATAGCATGGTCCATTCTCTTAATGGCTCATTGACATGGTATTACTTAAGCTACCTCGTATCCAGTCCAAGATTCCATTACAGCATTGATACTCATCAGTTATTTTGTCAGTATATAATGGACACAAAACAGTTAAACCAATAGTAAGGCATATAGGAACTTATAAACAGATAGGGAGGATTGTTGGGATTTGAAGAGGTTACACAGATCGGGAGTGATGTTGGGACTGGAGGAGATTACACTCATAGGGATTGTTTTAGAGGCTGAACAATGTTAAGCAATAAGGGATCTGCAATGGCAATGCAGGATTCAGCACAAAGGATGATGTGGGCCCGAATGAGGTTGCATAGATAGCAATAGCTGTAGAATCTAGAGGAGATTGTAATGACTGGAGGAATTTACTCGAATAAAGAAAGTACTAGCGGTAGGCAGAATTAACAAACATGTAAAGGATTGTAGGGGCTGCAAGACGCTACAGACATGAGAACTGTTGTATCACCTTGATGGTGTACACAGGCAGGAATGTCGTGGCAATTGGAGCAGCTCACCATGAAAGGGAGGGACACAGGGACACGCGATGTTATAGAATTGGGGAGGTTTGAAATCACTGCAATCATCAGGGAGAGCGAGAGAGTTGTATGGTCTGGTGGAGACTGCACAGCTGGGAGAGATATAGGGACTTGATGAGGTTGTACATGCAAGTACGCTTGTTGGGACTAAAGATGGGAACAGAAATAGAGAGAACTGTGGGGGGTTACGGAGACATGGAGGGTGGTGGTTGGAAGTTCCTATTAGAGGGATTTTTATTGGAAATGCAAACCATGCCAGAGATAGGGAGGTTTGAAGGGGTTGGAGCCGTTTACAGAGGCAGTGAGAAATATAGCAATTGGACGATACAGAGACGGTGGGGCCTGTAGGAGATACTAGAAATTGGAAGGACTGTAGATGCTGGAAGTGTACACAACCAAGGTGGATTGCAAGAACGTGAGGAGTTTACAGAGGTAGGGAAATTGGAGCATTCTCAGTAATTAGTGGTTCGGAGTACTGTCCAGACTGGGGGAGGTTTCAGAATGGGAGAGGCACTGAGAACAGGAAAAGGTTGCAGAAAATAGAGGAACACAAACATGTCACTCCGATGCTGTGCCAATAAGGGTCATCAGGATGATATTTGTCCCCATTAAACTGTACAGATCCTCAGGGGGATGGGCCGGGTGGATGCTGAAGGGATGTTTCCTTCCTCTTATGGGAGAGAGACAAACAAGAAGACTCAATTTGACAGAGATAGAGAGGGGAAAAGTCATCTTGTTTTCAGTGGCTCAAACCGACTTCATGTTTATTCACACACAGTTCAAAGGAATACAATGAGATAGCAAAGAGCAAGGTCGTTTGGGACTGTAGGAGATATGAGGCGAAGGCCAGGTTGGAATGCCAAGGGGGATTGAGAGGAAAGGGAGATGTTCAACAGCCGGAAGGGTTTACAGGAAGTGGACACTGTCAGGAGTGGAGAACATGACACGCTCAGTCATGAGAGGGAGGTAACCATATGGCATAAGGTCAAATATAACAGAATGATTCTAAGCTCTGACCTGTCATTTACTCAGTGAGCTTCTCTCACCCAGTCTAGTGCCCAAGACCCACGTGCAAACAGCATGGGATTGCCCAGCTCCTGGTGCTCATGGCCCCGTGCACTCACCCCTTAACCACACGGGAGGTAGTTATACACCTATACATTCTCCAGAAACACTGCGCCCTAGCCGACATAAACTGGTAAATTCACACTCTACCAACCAAAGACCATCGGCACTCCGTGGATATCCCTCTGAGTGACAGTCTTCCTCGAACAGCAGAATCCACGAAATTCCTCTGCATGTGTCAGAGTCAATGATAAAAGTTTCATTCTCTCAAAAACGGAAACTCCCCATTCCTGCATCTCACAAAACTGTCAATTAAAAAATAATGAAAAATAAAGAGCATTCCGACTGAAGGTTTTTGAGGTGAGCTCTGGTAAGTCATGCAGATCTGGAAGTCATATAGAAGTACCAGGTTAGTATCAGGTACACAGATAGAATGGTCAAATAGATTCACATCTGAACTCACATATCCCAGCCTGGAATCTGTAGCTGTGCTCACCCATTCCAGTAAAGATCTCCAGAATTGGGACAACAAGATCGGCTGAACGATCCGATCCAAAAAGATCTCTGTTCAAATTGTGACATTCTTCACGTTCCACAACCTATGCCCTGTCTCACCTTGCATGTTCTAAGAATTCTATTACCTTTAACCTTCTGAGAATCCACGTCCTTTCCAGCATTTGTATCATTCTCCCTTCTTACCTCCATAACATGGTCCGCATTCTGCAACTCTTCCTTCCCTTGCAATATTCTCTAGAAGGGGACTGGGGAGTGTTGGGGGCTACAGAGATAGGGAGAGATATCAGAATGGAAGGATTTTGCAGGTATTAGGAATATTGAAGTGGCAAAAGAGACTTCAATGATTGTGAGGGTTGCTGCGAATAATGGAGGAAGGAGGAAGGGAGGGACCTGAGGAGGTTACACAGTTCATGAGTGTTTTGGGACTAGAGGAATTTACCAAATAGGGAGGGTTTAAGATTGAAGGATTCTGCAAGAAACCTTAACAGTGTTTAAGTCAGGATTCCTGGCAGTGTGGAGGAACAAGCAGATCTCGGGGTCCACATCCATCGATCACTCTAGCTTATAGGGTTGACTTTCCTTAACAAGAGGATTGTGTTTACGAGCTGCGAGGTTATGCTACAGCTCTATAGAGCACTGGTTAGACCACGTTTGGAATATTGTGTTCAGTTCTGGTTGCCACATTGTGTGGAAAATATGAACACTTTCGAGAGGGTGCAGATGACTTTTGCCAAGATGCTGCCTGGACTGGAGGGCATGTCTTATGAAGGAACTGTTGATGATGCCAGGCCTTTTCTCATTGGAGCAAAGAAGGAAGAGTAGTAATTTGATAGGGGTAATGAGAAGCATAGAGAGAGTACATAGCCAGAGACCTCTTCCCATAGCAGAAATGGCTGTCGCAAGGGGACATAAGTTTAAGGTAATTGAAAGTTTAGCTTAGATGATAGACGTAGCTGCATTACACAGAGAGTGGTGGGTGTGTGGAATGCACTGACAGCGGTAGTAGATTCAAATACATTGGGGGCATTTAATCAACTCTTCGATCGGCACACGCATGACAATGAAATTAATGGTCTGTAGGTTAGTTTAATCTTCCAGTAGGATGAAAGGTCAGCACAATATCGAGGGCTGGAGGGTCGGTTGCGCGCTGTATTGTTCTATGTTTGAAATAGGGAGAATCACGATGACAGGAAGAGGTTTCGGAAAGCTGGAGACAATTGGGTCTGAATGAAGACGCACGACTAGGAAGGCTTGCTCGGATTGTGGGAGGTAACAGAGACAGCAATGGGCTGATCTGGAGCAGACGACCCACACTGGGAGAGTTGTGGAGACTGGAGGTGGTTTCACAGGAATGGAGGACCACACAGCCACATGAGGTTACAGAAATGTGGAGAGCTGTAGGACGCACAGGTGTTCATGGAAATGGGGAGATTGGGAGGGATGGATCATTTTTCAGGGATAAGGGTTTTGGTAGGACAGGGCTGGTTTACACAGGCAGGGACTGTTTAGGGAATGAAGTAGATTAGAGAGATAGTGTGATTTGTATAGACTAGAAGAACAAACAAACATGTGGGGGGTAGTTTGGACTGAACATGTTTATTGACATAGGAAAGCTTATGTTCTGCCAGTTATTTAGATGTAGAGGGTGTGGCCTCGAACAGTTTTTTTTCCCAGGAGATAAGTACAGCAATTTTGGTTGGACACAGTTTCACAGCTAAGGGAGATTAGTAACCTCCTCCAGTTTAGTCAAAGTGGGTAGGTTTGCAGGGGAGGGTGACGTTTACACAGATAAGAGTGGAAGAGCTGGAAAAGGTTATGGAGATGAGTAGATAGATGGAGAGACTGGAGGATCTTACGTTGACGGCGGGGTGCTAGTGACGGGAGGATGTTACACAGATAATAAGTCTTTTCGGAATTGGATCAAGAGAGTCACAGGCATTTGAGTGAGGTCGACAGATCACGAGTGTTACAGAGACTTGAGTGGATTGTAGGGACTCCACGTATTGATCGTGTCTATGAGTGGAAGAGGTTACATAGATATGGATAGCTTAAAGCTTTCGTTTTTCCTGAACAGGGCCTCAACGTCCTCCATCAGCCAGGAACTCCTCAACTTGCCAGCTTTTCCCTTCACGCTAACAGGGACGTATTGGCCCTTGATTCGTCATATTACACCTTTAAAAGTCTTCTATTTGCCAGTAGTTCCATTTCTTTCAAAATGATTCAGCCAACCGATGACAGTTTATAATGCGGAGTTGCTGGTATTGGACTGGAGTCGGCAAAGTTAAAAATTAATGTACACCAGGTTACAGTCCAACAGATTTATTTGGAGGCACGAGCTTTTGGGGCGCGCATCTTCATCAGGGGGTTGTGGTGCACAAGGGAACCGTAAAGGCAACATGTCCAGTGAATACTGATCAATCGATATCGTGAGTTTGATGAATACATTAGAGTGCAGTAAAAATCTGGTGAAGCCCTTCACAAGTATAGAGAGTGCAAGGGGACTGTGGAAAATGCGGGGCAAACAATGGCCATGAAATACATTTTGCAGACACGATTTCAGAAATGCCACAAGGTATTTTATCAGTATAATTAAAGGCGGAGGATGCCTCGATGAAGAGTGGGGCCTGTTAGAAACAAAAGGGACAATTTGCATGGAGCCAGGGGAAGAAGGTGAGATCGTCAATGAATACGTCCTATCTGTATTCACTCAGGCGAAAGACGTTGTAGTCGGGATTTCATTCGGGATGGTAAGGTTCTAGAACATATTAATATCAATAAGGAGGTGGTATTAAATATTTTCACAGGCATAAAGTTGGAAATATCCCCAGTGCCCAATGAAATGTATCCAGAAAGCTATGGGACGAAAGGGAGGAATTTTCTGGGGCAAAGGTGGGTATATTTAATATTTGCTGGCCACAGGTGAAGTGCCAAATTACTGGATGACAGCTAATGTGGTTGTTTTGTTCAAGAAAGGCAGCAGGGATAGGCCAGATAATTACACAGCCAATAGTCTGACAGCAGTGGGAGGAAAATTAGTATAAACAATTCTGCAGTGCAGGATGAATCAACATTTGGAAAGGTAGGGGTCGGTTCGAGATAGTCAGCATGAATTTGACAGAGGAACGTCCTGTCTGATAAATTCAGCTGAGACATCTTTGAAATTACAATTGAAAATATTGACGAGGACAGCGACTCCAGTACGGCCTTTGACAATGTCCCACTTGGAAGGCTTCTCCAAAAGGGAAGAGCCGATGGGATACAAGTCAAGTTCGTAAATTGGATCCAAAATTGGTGGAGGGATGTTTATGTGTTGAAATTCTTTCACCAATTGCTGTTCGTCTGGCATTTATTCAGGAACCATTGCTGTTTATTATATGCATTAATAAATTGGATGCTAACCACAAGGTATCGTTAGCAAGTTTGCAGATGACATGAAAAGTGAGGTGCTGTTCACAGTGAAGCGGATGGTGTCAGGATACAGACTGATTGTTGAAGCTGGGACAGAACTTCAAGAGAATAATTTAAATAGACAAGGCAGGCACGAACACAGCAGAAAACGAAGAAAACTCATCAATTAAACTGCAATTACTTAGATTTAAAATGCCTGCAATTCAGGCAGATGAAGTCACCACATGGATGGGAACATGGGACTGGAATATCAAAGGAATTACAGAACTACAGCTGAGGTAGGGACAGCCAAGCAGCTCAATGTTCCGGAATAAATCTGAAGGAAAAGAAGAGAAGATAAGAGACGTGGTGGAGTGGAGTTTTTGATCATTGAAAACATCACTGCAGCACTTCGAGGGGATATTCCTGTGGACCATCCAGTGAAGCTATATTAATGAAATGGCGAAATAAGCATGAGTCATCACTTTGATATGACTGTATTACAGGCCCTCAACAGTCAGCGGGAAATTGAGCAGCAAATATATCTTGAGATCTCAGGTATGTGTAAGTATGATAGGATTGTAATTTTCGGGAATTATAACTTTGCAAACCTCCACTGGCACTGCCAGCGTGTTCAGAGCTTGGATGGGTTGAGAAGGACAATGAGAAGGACAATGCTGACACAAGTAGGAAACACTGAATGAATAGTGATAGCGAGGCTCCGGTCAAGAAAAAAAGGGGCAAATGTCATATATTGCCAGCTGGGTTAAGTGAATCCCTTGAAGAACTTTACTGGTGAAGTAATACACGGAAATCAGGAGGGCCCAAAGGGGACGTGAGAGAGAGCTTTGGCAGATAAGCCTAAGCAAATTCCAAAGGGATTCTGCATGAATATGAACAACAGAAGATGAACTTGGGACCGAATGTGACCCCTGAAAGGCCAATGGGAACGACTATTAATGGGTAAGATCCTAAAAGAAAATTTCACGTCAGAACTTACTGTGGCGAAAGACTGGTGAATGTGGATATAAACAGTGATGTATTGAAAGCAGTTTACATTGGAGGACAGGAGGTACTGGATGTTTTAAAATGCATTCAAAATAGACGAACACCTGGGAACTTATCAAGTGTGTTCAAGGACATTGTGTGAATCCAAGGAATCACTTACCGCCACGGGTGGTGACCTGGAAGCCTGGAGGGTGACTAAGCTGCCAGTATTACATAAAAGCTGTGAGGGAAAGCGATGTACAGAAACACCAATTAGCTTGATGTCAGTGGTGTGAATGTTGTTGGAAGCGATTCCGAGGTACAGAACTTGCATGCATTTGGAAAGGCAACGATTGATCAGGGAGAGTCAGCACAACTTTGTGCGTAAAAATAGTGTCTCTCTGACTTGTCTGATTTTGTTGAGGTGATGACCAAAAAGATTGATGAAGACAGAGCAGTAAACGTTGCCTATTCTGTTTACAGCAAGCCCTTTGACAGGGTGTTGTTGGGTAGAACGGTTAGTCGTGGGTACAAAATTGGCTTGCGAACAGGAGACAGAGGTTGGAGAGAGCAGGTTGTGGAGGCCTGTGTCCAGCGGTGTGCCATAAGGAGCAGTGCTATGTCCACTGTTGTGTATCATTTAAATAAACGATTCATTGTTAATCATATTGTGGATAACAGAATTAGTGTTATAGTGAGCAGTGAATGCAGTTATCGAGAGGGACCAGTGGGATAAACAATGAATAAAGGAGTTGAATTCAGTTGTTGGATTTTGTTAAGACAAACCAGGGAGGACTAACACAGTTAATGGTTGGGCCCTGGGCAGTGTTGTTGAACAGAGAGAGACCAAGGGGTGCAGTTATATTGTTCCTTTGAAGTGGCATCAGAAGCGGACAGGATGGTGAAAGAAGCATTTGGTACACCTGCCCTCACGGGTCAGACATTTGAGTACATGAGTTGGTAAATCATGCTACGGCTGTATAAGACATTGCTGGGTCTCAATTCGGAGTACTGTGTCGACTTCTGATCATCCTGCTTTAGGAAGCTTTTTTTCTGAAACTGTAAATGAAGCAAATATTGACAAAGATGTTACTGATACAGGAGGGTTTGACTAACAAGGAGCGGCTGGAAAAACTGGAAAGCAAAACGGGGGGATGAGACAGCTTTGGCAGATAAAGTTAAGGAAAATCCAAAGAGATTCTACAGACTGTATGTACAAACAAGTAGCGAGAGAGACAATAGACCCCTCGATGATCAATGACGCCATCCATGTGTGCAACGACAGGAGATGGGCGAAAGCCTCAATGAATATTTTATGTCAGAACGTCCTGTGGACCAAGACTTGGAAACAAAGGGAAAGCAATGTCTTTAAAAAGGGTCCGCATTACGGAAGCGGTGGTGTTGCAGGTTTTACAACACAAAGGTAGAGAAAGCCCAAGGTATTGTACAAGTGTATCAAAGAACATTGTGGCAAAGTCGTGGCGGGGACTCGAGCAGAGATATTGATATGGTTGTCCTTCCTATTTGCATTGGGCATCGATAGCCGAGGGTTGTCCTTATAAAGATTGATAATACCATGAGGGGAATGCGTAAGGTGAACAACCAAAGACTTTACCCAGTTTGGGGAGACCATAGCTGGTGGGTATGAATATGAGGTGAGCGAGGAGATTGGTAATAGGGATTGGAGGAGAACATTTTCCACACAGAGAATGGTGGACGTACTGAATGAGCTGCCAGGGGAATTGGTAGAGAAAACTACTGTGCCAACAGTAAAAGACATTAGGGCAGACACATGGAAAGGAGAAGGTTTAAGGGATATGGGCCAGATGCAGCAAATGCGACTTGTTCAGTTGAGGAACAGTAGTTGGCACAGAGAAGTTGGATGCGTTGTTTCTGTGCTCTATGACTCTGTCGTTAGTCATTGGAGGAGTGTAGACGGCGAAGCAAGTTACAGCAATAGAGATGGTAATCTGGTTTTCGGTACGTTTCGTGGGGGCGGCACGGTGACCTAACAATGCTAGGGACTCGGGTTTGATACCAGCCTCGGGTGATTGCCTCTGTATAGTTTGCACTTTCTCCCTGGGTCTGTGTGGCATTGCTCCGGTTTCCTCCCACAGCCCGAAGATGTGCAGGTTCGATGAATTGGCTGTGAATTTGTAGGTTGCCCAAGATATGTAAGTGAGGTGCATTAGTCAGGGGTAAATATAAGTTCGGCGGAATGTGTCTTGGTGGGTTAGTCTTCCGAGTGTCATGTGGAATAGTTGGGTTGAAGGGCCGGTTTTCACACTGTAAAGATTTTGTTTAAAAAGATGTGGAGGCCCTACGGGAATAAAGGAGATTACAGGGACAGGAACTGTTAGAGGAAATTAAAAGAAAATGAAGACACTGGTCTGCAAGACATGCCATAGACACAGTGTTGAAGGGGGAACACGGAACAGAAAGATCCCAGGCAGCATTCCATCCCTCTCGTGGGATGCCTGCTTTCCCCTCTGTCCACGAAGACAGAATAGGCTTGGATTGATAAGTGTGGCACTCCCTATGGTGTCCCAGTGCCACAACAACTTACAGTAGTGGTGGTGATTTAGCCTCGAGTGGGTTTATACTGTGCTTCCCCTCCAGCACTGTATGTAAGTCATACCTTGTTAGCTGATGTTTCGAACCCTTTCATTGCTCTCTGCTCTGTTCAACGTGAGCGATCTTAATTCGCTCCAGGATTTATTAAAGGCTCCAGATCTCCCTGCCCTTTGTCTCCCTGGCTGACCAAACATCTTCAGTGTGGCGATGGACAAGACACCCAGCAGTTTGGAAGTTTATTCAGTCACGCACTTCCTGAGTTCCTACAGGAGACAGAGAAATAGACAGAATGCCAAATTAGACTGATGTAGTGAGAGTTGCACATGAATAATGGTACTGTGTCCGACAGAGTTCTGGAAAATCTCAGTCCCCATCCCTATCCTGTGTTGCCTCGTCTCTCTGGAGTGGAGAATCCTGTTGGCTCAGGATCTGGAGTAGCTGCAAGAGCGAGAGGCGCTGACAGATGCGGCAATGAGACCCTCACAGTGAGGGATACCACATGGAGAGATACTGAGTTATAATACCAGAGTTCAGCATGATTTCACAATCAAGCAATTGGGTATTGAAGAACGGGTTTTGCTTTTTGGTACACTGGTATTAGCGCTTGGGGATGAGCAAACAGTGTGCTGGCGAAGTGATGATCTCGTGGTCTGATCGCCAGAGCATGTTTCCAAAACCACAGATAATGTTGCATTTTGAATCCAGTTCACTAGCTCCACCTGAATGCCATATCCTTTTATGTTGACCAGATCTCATTATCCAGTTTACCATTCGGAACGTAGAACACAGAACAGTACAGCACAAGACCCTTCCGCCCCTCACATCATGCAAACCTTTTATCTGACTGTACGATCAAACTAATCGATATTTCCTTCATTTTACTATCATCTATGTGCCTATCCAAGAGTGCATTAAATATCCCACATGTATTTGAATCTCCTCCCACCACTGACAGTGCATTGCACGCACCTGGCACGCTCTGCGTAAAGATCCTACCACTGAAATCTCCCCTTAACCATCGTCCAATCACCTTAACATTGTGCCCCCTCATAATAGCCATTTCTGCCATGGGAAAAAAAGTCTCTCACTATTCACTCTATCTATCCCTCACATCATCTCCGAATCATCACATCTTCTTGTTCACCTCAACCAAGTCGCCCCTCACCCTGCTTCTCTCCAGTCAGAAAAGCCGAGTCTCCTCAACCTTTCTTCATAAGTCACGCTCTCTAGTACAGGCAGCAGCTCTCTAAATCTCCTCTGTACCCCCTCTAAAGATTCCACATCCGTCCTGTAATGAGAGGACCAGAAATGAACACAGTATCTAAGTGTGGTATAACCAGAACTCGATAGAGTTGCAGCATGACCTCACGGCTTTAAAACTCAATTTCCCAGCTAATAAAAGCCAGAACAACATAGTCTTTCTCAACAACCATGTCAGCTTGCGTGGCAACTTTGACGTATCTATGGATATGGACCCCAAGGTTCCTCTGTTAAGCTACACTACACTGTACTCTGAATTCAAGTTCAACATTCCAAAATGAATCGTTTCACACTTTTCCAATTTGAACTCCATCTGCCACTTCTCAGCCCAGTTCCGCATTCTGTCAATATCCCGTTGCAACCTGCAATGGATCTCCGCACTGGCCACCACTCTACCAAACTTCGTTTCATTTGCAAACTTACTAACCCAATCTTCCACACCTATATCCAAGTCATTTCTAAAAATCGCAAAGAGTAGAGGTCCTGGAACCAGTCTCACTGGTCTGTAATTTCCTAGCTTTTCCCTGCAGCCCTTAAGTGATGGAATGGCATTAGCCGCCCTCCAGTCCTCCGGCACCACACTGTGTCTGGTGATAGCATAAATATTTCTGTTAGGGACACTGCAATCTCTTCCCTAGCTTCCCACAATAGTCTAGGATCGACCTAATGAGCTACGGAGGATTGATCTGCCTTTATTTGTTTTAAGTTTCCAGCGATTTCTCTTTTCTGTGGAGACTTTTTTCCAAGACATCACGATTTATTTCCCCAAGTTCCCGAGCTTCCATGTCTTTCTCCACAGTAAATTCTGACGATAAATTTTCTTGTTTAATATCGCACCCAGCTCCTCTGCTTCCACGCACAGAGGAAATTACTGATAATGAAGGAGTCCTATTCTCGACGAATTTACTCTTTAGGCATTATTGAAACATGAATAAAGGCTTCTGAAAATCCAAGTAAAACATATGCCCCATACCACCACACCCCTCTTCAGCCTTATCTACTCTGCCATTTATATTCACACAAACAAACAAAATCCAACAGGCTCAATTACAAATTCTCGTTTATAAAAAAAAGTCTTCCTAAGTTTCTAATAATTGTTTATTGACATATCCTTTCTAACACATTTCAGCTCACGACTTACTGTCAGGCTAACACTATTTGATTTCAGACTTGCATAAGAAAGGCTTGTGGGAGTTCTTGTTTATCAATCTGAAAAAGGTAGCTTTCAGAGTCAGCAGTTAATTACAAAGGGAATGGAGTTCAAGCAGAAGGAGGTCTTGCCACAACTATACAAGGTACGAGTCCGACCACACCCAGAATGTTATAAACTCTATGAGTACCATAAGGAAAGATATTGTCGCATTGCAAATAGGCCAGAGAAGGTTCATTCGGCTGATCCTGGGAATGGAGGGATTCTTTAAATGAGAAGAGGTGGTGTAGATTGAGGTTGAACACATTGAATTTTAGATAAAATGAGAGAGAAATTGAATGAAGCATCCACGATTCAGGGTAAATGCTGGGAAGTTAGAAAACCGAACACTACAGCAATCGGCCCTTTGGCTCACTATGACTGTACCGACCATGACCATGAACCAACTGATACCATCTGCCTGTACATGATCTATATCCCTCTATTCTCTGCCTGCTCATGTTTCTGTCTAAATGTCACTTCAAAACGTTACTCACATTTCTGCTTCTCTGACCTCTCTCAGTAAATTTCACTGTCTCTGTTAAAAAAAACTTGCCTCACATATCTCGTTTAAAATTTCTCTTTCTCACCTTAAAACGACACGCTCTAGTATTTGAAGCATACACGTTGGAAAACAGATCCTGACTATCCACGATATCTGTCCATGTCCTAATATTGTATCCCTGTACCTGGTCGCGTCTAAACTTCTGATTCTCTCGCAAAGCAATCCAACGTTGTTGAATTTCCTCTTACACCTAACATACACTTAAAAACACCGAACATATGTCCAATGCTGATCAACCCCTTTTTTCATCTTCTCCAACACTCCACATTCTTCCTGTTGTGTGGAGATGAGAACTGCACACAGTACCCCAAATGTGCCCAAACAAACATTTTATACAATTATAACATAAAGTGCAAACCACTATACCCATAGTTGTGACCGGCGAAGGGAAGTGTTCAATTTGCTTTCTTTCCCATAGGGAACACTTCTGTTGCCATTTTCAAGGAATTACTGACTTGCACCAAGATAATTCTGTACATCAATGTCCCTCAGTATCCTATTTTTTCTTGAATTTGTCATCCTAAACTCCAGCATCTGACACATGTCCAGATTAAACTCAATTCGTCATTTCTCTGCACATCTTTCCAACTAATCTGTAACCTCCTGCAACCTTGATATCCTTGCACATTCACCCAAACTCCACCAAGTTTCATGTCATCTGCAATAATTATCTTTGTCACTGCTTTTTATTTCACGTTTGAGAGAATGTGTAACCAGAGGACATGAAATCCCAGTGCTCACCCATTTAAGATGGAGAATAGGAGGATCGTCTTCACTCAGAGGGTAATTACCATGTAGGAATTCCTTATGACAGACGGCTGTCAAGGCAGGGTCATTGAAAATATTTACAGCAGAGATGGTCAGATTTTAATAAATCAGTGGAACAATAGTTTTGTGGAAAAGGCAAGAATGTAGGGTTGAGGATCATCAGATCAGCCAGGATCCCATTGAAAGGCAGAGCATACACAAATGGCGTAATTCTACACCTACGTCTCATGACCTGAACTCTCGTGGCTTCTTGATATGAATGAGAAAACCATCTCGTATACAATCCAGGATTCTATCCATTACAGCAGTCACACTCAATAGTTATCCAGTCGTAATGGAGACCACTGTCATGCATCGTTACAGTACTGCCCTTGCTGCAAGTACATTCAGTGTCCTGACTGTAACCATATTTAGATTACATTCACTGTCTGGTGCCTATACAAGAATCTGCCTTTTGGCAAATGTCAGGATTCATTCCTTAGTTCGGGGAGTGGAAATGAACGGTGGGTAAAGGTTACAGGGATAGGGAGGCTTACAGGGGCTCGAAGATGCTATCATTTAGCAGAGGTACATCTAGTCAAGAATGTCAGTGGACAAAGGAGTTTGGGGACTAGAGGAATTCACAGAAGTAGAGGGAGCTGGATTAAATTCTAAACATAGGGATAGGGATGGATATATAGAGAGGCAGGCAAACTGAGTGGCACATACAGGGGTGCTTCAGGGCGAAGAGTATTGTACATACTATTGAGATATGGAAAATTGTAGTGACTGAAGATGTTCACTGATATAAGAAGGCTTCTCGGTTGTGGAGTCTGTTTGGATAGAAAGGCAATGGAGGATGCCATGTTGCTGGTTTGGAGAAATTTCGAAAAATGGGAGCGTAGGACAAATTGAGAGAGCTTCCTCTTGTGAGGAGGTTCGGGGGGTGCATTTGAAATAGGTTAGTTTCTAAGAATTAGAGAAGAATAAGGCGATTACAGGTGGATTTAGAGACGACATGAGCTAGCATTGAATGTGAGTCTTATAGGAACTGTAGAATCACAAAGATTGGGGTTGCTGCTCAGATCGGGAAATTGGTAGGTATTTCAAGGGATTACCCAACAAAGGAAGATTAAAGGGGATCCATAGAAGCTTAATGGGACTGGATGACCGAAAGAAGGCAGCGACAGTCGTGGTGGCTGCAGATGTTCACGGATTATAGAGAGAACTGCAGATTAGACAGAGTATGAGCTTCAGATTCTGACCAACATTGTGGGAGCTGGGGTTGCTTGGAACATGCGAAGTTTGCAGATATAGAATGTGCTGAAGGGACTGGAAGAGGTGAATAATGTAGGGACGGTTGTGAGACAGTTGGTAGTTCGAGATAGGGAGGGCTGCAGACACTGCAGGGGATCATAGGGATAGGGAGATTTAAGAGCAGGGGAAAGTAACAGAAACATAGAAAGTGCAGTGCCTGAAGAGGGTTAACAAACAGGTTTCAAGACTCAGGACAATGTTGCAAAAATAAGGACAGTTGTAGGGATTGGATGAGCATACAAGATAGGTAGGCTTTCGACCCTGTAGGATATTACTTTACAGAGATGGGGACAGTTTCACAACGGAAGGGAGTTAGAATGATCAGGAAGATTTGAAGTTATTGGAGCCACTTTGACTGTCTAGTTCCTACACAGATAGGGAGAGTTCTGGAGTATGGATCAGGTAACATACGTGGGGAGAGTTTTAAGAATAAGAAGGGCTTTTCAAAGAGACTGAGGTATGTCGGGATGGAACGCACAGTAGTGGTGAACGCAGGAACCTGACAAGATAGTGGGGATGAAGCCTAGAACGTAGCTGTTCCTTGCCCAGCAGTGTGTCAACATCTTATCTTCCTGATACGAATACTGAAGTCAACTAAATCCTCCCTATGCTGTTTACTGTGATGTTTCTTTCGTGGGTTGCAGGATTTACTGAAGGTTCCAGATTTCCATCTCCATCACTCTCTGGGTGACCAACTGTCTCTGATGTGGTTATGGACAATACAGGAGTTAGGAATTCAGCTGAGTCAGGAACATCCTGATTACCTGCAGGAGACGGAGAAACAGTCAGAATGGGAAAATGGACTGTCGCAGTGAGGATGACTTATGTATAGTTGCACTGAGTCCAACAGAAACCTGGAAAATCCCAGTCTCCATCCCTGGCGTGTACTGCCTCGTCTCTCTGGAGTAGAGATTTCTGTTGGCTCAGGATATGGAGTAGCTACAAGAGCGAGAGGCGCAGACAGAGGCAACAAATAGACTCAAGCAATGATGGATACCTCATGGAGAGATGTTGAGTGATAACACCATAGTTCAGGATGTTAACAGGTTAATTAATTGAGACAAATAAGATGTTCAAAGGGTTAGATCATTTCTACAGTGAGACCTTTTTCCCTCGGATAGCGATGCCGTGCCAGAGGGGTAATAGATATAGAACAGATGGCAGAGGTAGTTTCGTTACTCATGGTTGTAGGGGCGTAGAATCAATTGCCTGCAACAGTAGTCGTCTCGCCAAATTTATGGGCATTTAAGTGGTCATTGGATAAGCATATGGACGAGAAAAGAATAGTGTTGATAAGATGGGCTTCAGGTTGTTTCCATAGGTTGGCGCAACATTGATGGCAGAAGGGCCTGAACTGCGCTGTCACATTCTATGTTCTAGACGGCTTGAATATGAGGTGGGAGAGGAACGATTTAAAAGGGATTGTAGGAGAATATTTTTCAAATAGTGTGTAGTGCATGTATGGAATGAACATCTAGGGGAAGTGGTAGAGAAAAGCACAATAACAACATGTAAAAGACATTTGTGCAGGTACATGGAGAGGAGAAGGTTTGAAGAAATATGGGATCAAATTCAGGTGAATGCGAGTTGTTCAGGGACTCTGGTCAGCATGGCCTAGTTGGATTGAAGGAACCGTTTCTGTGCTTCAGCGAGAGAGAGAGACAGATATTTGCTTCATGCTACATTGGTATAACTGGTCAGGAATGAGCAACCTGTGAGCATGCGAGGTGATGGCCTCATGGTATCACTGCGAGACCATATATCCAAAACCTCAGCTCATGTTCAGGGGAGACAGGTTTGAAATGGTGGAATTTGAAATCAATAATCAATAAAAATGCAATCAACAATCCATAAGTACGTACGAAACCATTGCAGATGGACAAAAAAGTCCTTTGTACATTAATAAAACACTTGTCCTTCAGAGAAAGACATCTGCCATTCTCATGTGGTCTGCATGACATGTCAACAGCAAAGTGTTTGCCTTTTAATTGCCCTCTGAGATGGCCGAGCAAGGCACTCATTCAAGCGCAGCTAGGACTGGGCAAGAAATCAGGTCAGCCAGAGACACACACAACCCATGAGTAAATAATAATAATACCGTTGGACTAGGACTAATGGAACGGTATTTGGTTCGGTACCTTGGCCAATCGTGTCAGTAGGTTTAAGGACAGGGTTTAAAGCTGACATGGAGGATGTACGGACAGGGTTCAGGTGAAAGGTGCTTTCCAAATCCAAACAGAAAAGGTGAAGCATTGGAACAGCACAGGGATGGGACTGAAGACAATCAGAAAGAAACAGGAATGGACAGAGTTTAAGTAAAACTGGACATCAGGGAATCGGTTATGACAGGAAATTGTGGGAAGAGTTAAATAATATATTTTTTTGGAATGGACAAAGTATCTCAGGAAGGTAACTGGATTTGTGATACAGACATAAATGGAGTTTAGACACCAGAGAGAAATGGTTACAGGGTGAAAAAGAGGTGGGACATTAATATGCAACTGGACACAATCCTGTAGCATCTAAGGCAGAATAGGAAAACAGGGTTGGGTAACGCTGACAGTAATGGGTAACAAAGACATTAACAAGAAAACCTTTGACCTCACATCATGAAATAGAGTCAGCCTGAATGTAACGTCTGCATACTACTTGCCAAGGACACAAGCAGCAGAACAGTTGTAGCCACCTAACAGCATTTCATTGCTCATTCCTACATTAAACAGGCTAAACCGTTTGGTTTCTGACTGACTGCACAAAGAGTAATGGAAATCCTTGTGGATCAACCTGACAAAGATAGCTTATAGGGTCAGCAGGCAATAAAGAATGCAAATCAAATGCCAACATTTATTACAAAGGGAATGGAGTCTAGAAATAGGGAGGTCTTGCTAAAACTATACAAGGTACAAGTCAGACCACACGTAGAATATTATGAACAGCATGAGTGCCATAAGGAAAGATATTACTGCATTGGACTTGAGGCCAGAAAACTTTGATTCGGCTGATGTTAGAACGGGCGGATTTTAAAAAGAGAAGAGATGGATTGATTGAGCTTGACTTCATTGGAATTTCGAAGAACGAGGAAGAAATTGAATGAAACATCCAACATTCTGAGCGGCTTTGCCAGGGTGGTTACTGGGAAATTAGAAAATAAAACGGTACAGCATAGCAACAGGCACTTCGGCCAACCATGGCTTTGCTGTCCATGATGCTCTTCTAAAGTAATCCCTTTGGCCTACACACGGTCCATATCCCTCTATCCTTAAATGTTCACATCTCTGTCTAAATGCCACGATAAAACTTTGCTCACATTTTCTGCTTCGACTAACTCCCTTCATATCTTTCACTCTCTGTGTAAAACAACACCTGCTTCGAACAGTTCTTTTAAACTTTCCCCAACTCCGCTTAATCCTATGCATATTTGAATTTGATTCGCCTACACTGGAAAATATATTCTGACATCCACATTATCCTTGCCTTCCTAATTTTATATTTCTGTACCATTTCACGCCTCAGCCTATGATACTCGCAAAACGATCCAAATTTGCTCACCTTATAGTTAACAGACTCTTAAAAGATATAACACAGGCAGAATGTTTGTAACCTGCTTTTAAACCCTTCACAATACTCCCGATTCTTGCTAGCGAGTGGCGATGAGAGCTGCACACAGTATTCCAATGTGGGCAAACCAAAGTTACACATAGTTAGAACATGACATGCAAACGGCCATACTCAAAACGGTGAGTGATGGAGGCAAGCATACTGTGTACTTTCTTTTCCATCTCAACCACTTGCATTGCCACTTACATGGAGCATTGAACATGCACCAAGCTCCCACTGTAAATCCATATCCCTCAGGATCCTGACTTTCTTGCAGTTGACCACACAAATGTTTCATCTCACTCTGGTCAAGTTAAACTCCTTCTGTCATTTCTCCACCCATCTTTCCAGCTGAACTATATCCTGCTGCAACCTTTATTTTCCTTCCACATTGTCCACAACTCCACTAATTTTCTTGTTGTCCGCCATAATTACCTTTGCAATTTCCTTTGGTTTCCCTTGTGTGAGAATCATTAACTTGGGGGCATCAAACCCCAGGAAGGGCTCACTCATTCAAGATGTAAATGAGACGGAACATGTTCACTTCGAGGGGAGTGACTCTGTGAGGTTCCTGACTACAGAGGGCTGTCTGGGCTGGATTATTAAGAATATTTAGAGCAGAGATGGTCAGGTTTTAATTATTCAGGGAAACAAGTGGGAAAGACAGTGAAGCAGAATTAGGGGATCATCGGATCAGCCATGATCTCACTGAATGCCAGAAACTCTCAATGGGTCAAATGACCTAATTGCACCTCTAATTCTCATGGTCTTAACTTTATCAGACTGAAGATCAATAAAAGATTATGTAGTATTATGTTTCTCTGCTCACAAATCTTCTTGACAATGAGATTATTTGACATTTCTCATTACCTGACATTTGATCTAGAGTAGGGAATTTTCTTGATGGCTCCTGACATTGTATTACAGAAAACTATTTGTAGACAATCCAGGATTATATTCATTACAGCTCTGATACTCATTAGTTATTCAGCCGGGATGGAGACTACTGTCACACGCATTTCCTGTCCTGCCCTTGCTACAAATACATTCAGTGTCCTGATTTTAACCATATTTACATTACCATCACTGTTCGCTGCCTATAAATTAATTCCTGCTTACGGTTGCTGCCCCTTGCTGTTTCTCAGTTCCACCCAAATAGAATGTAAATCTTGATTTTCAGATCCATATGGCTGCCTTACCAATGCACTCACCACATCCTTTATTTACAACGTTAATGAACCTTACTTGTCGTTTTGCCCATCCTGCTGAAATCCGGACAATCCTTCAATATTCACTTCATAGCCACGCAATTCTGTAGCCACATCTCCATAATGACATTTCGAACATATCTATTCACTTCAGTTAATGCTGTCATTCCATTTGCCTGGACACAATCCCAAGGGTATTTCAGAGATTGTGGATGTTTCTCTGGATGGAAAGAGGTCACAGAGTTAGGGAGGCATTCAGCGGATCGATGAAGTTATAAAGATACTCATAGTTACAAGTAGTCGACAATGTTGGCGAGAGAAATGGCTTTAGGAAAGACATCTGAAAGGACTGCAGATGATAAAAAAAGTACAATGAGGCTTCTCAGTGTAGAATGGGGTTAATTTACACAGATGAGGAGTATTTTATGGAATATTTTACAGAAACTGGGAGAGTTGAATAGAATTGAGGAAATAAAAGACATACCGAAGGCCACAGTGAATGAAGACATTTGCTGATATCGGATGACGAAGTCTGGAGGTTATATCGATGGGGAGCCTGGAGAGTCTGGCTGAGCTTACAGACACACGAACAGCAATAAGGCGTGGAGACAAATAGATAAGGAGCATTGCATAAACCGGAGGAGATTCTTGCGATATGGAGAGTTGTAGGCCAGGGTGACGTTTACACAGATAGGAGTGTAACAGCAGGAGGAGAATATAGAGATGAGGAGCTGAATGAAGATACTGGAAGAGCTTAGATAGTGAGTCTTATAGGAACTAGATCAGGAGATTAAAAAGGAATTGGACTGGATTCTACAGATTGGGGTGTTGTAGAGACATCATAGGATAACACACTTAGGGAGGAATATAGGGACTCCACATTTTGAGAGAGTTTAATGACTGGAGTTAGTTGCACAGATAAAGAGACATGTTGAATCTGTAGGAGCGTACAGAGATGGGGATGTTTGGAGGTTTTTTATGCACAGCGGGATATTTTTAGAGACAATAATATGGAACACAGGTGAACAGTTGCAGAACAAAGAACATTACCACGCAGGAACATGCCCTTCAGTCCTCCAAGTCTGTGCTGATCGAGATTCTGTATCAAAACTGAGCGTCTATTTTCTAAGAATGGAGATCCCTTTGCTTTCTGCCCATTCATGTATCTGTCTAGACGTCATTAAGACGTCCTTAATGATGCTATTGTTCCCGCCACTACCACCTCCGGTGGCAAAGTCTTCTCGGCAATCACCACCTTCTGCATAAAGAACTTGCCACGTATATCTGCTGTAAACGTTTCCCCTCTCACTTTGAACTCGTGACACCTAGTAATTGTGTCCCCCACTCTGGGAAAAAAAATCTTGTTATTCACCCTGTCTACACCATTCATGATTTTGTCAGCATCAGTCAGATCCCCGCCAACCTCTTTCTTTCAAATGAATATAATCCTAATCAACTCAATCTCAGCTCATAGCTAGCACCCGCCATTCCTGGCAACGTCGTTGTGAACGTCCTCTGCAACCTCACCAAAGCGTCCACATAATATTAGTAACGTGGCCACCAGAACTGTATGCAGTATTCCAAATGTGGCCGAACCGAAGTCATACACAACTGTAACATGACCTGACAAGTTTTGTACAAATTACCCTGTCCAATTAAGGAAAGCATGCCATATGACTTCTTGACCATTCTATCGACCTGCATTGACGCATTCAGAGGACAATGGATCCGAACACCCAGATCTCTTTGCACATAATTTTTCCCAGGACTTTTCGATTTACTGTATAGTTCATTTTCCGATTGCATCTTCCAGGGTGCAGCAACTTGCATGTGTCCGGATTGAACTCCATCTGCAACTTCTCTGCCCAAATCGCCAATTTATCTTTATTCGGTTGTATTCTCGGACAGTCCTCTTCACAATCTGCTAATCCTCCAATCTTAGTGTCAACTTCAAACATGTTAATGAGGCAAAGTACACCTCGGTAGAATTCATTTATGTATTTCATAACGAGTTACACAAAGGTTGAGCGTTTGAGATGCGGGGAGTATTGTAGGGAGTGGAGGAACAAACAGAGTTGAGGAGTGTTGTTGTGCCTAGAAAAGTACTCTGAATATATGGGGACTTTGAGGGCCTGAATGTGGTGACAGTGACAATAGCCAGCAGAGTCTGTCAGGACTGGAGTAAGCCCGACCGATGGCGAGTGATATCGCTGCTGGAGCAGTTACAGAGTAGACCTGACAGTTGGAGAGTGATGTTGCTGCCGGAGCAGCTACAGAGTATGCCTGACAGATGGGGATTCATATCGCTGCTCGAACAGTAACGGAGTAGGCCTGACAGATGCGAGTGATATCACTGCTGGAGCAGTTACAAAGTAGGCGTGACAGATGGGGAGTGATGTAGCTACCGGATCAGGTATAGACTAGGCCTGACAGTGGTAGATATCGCTGCGGGAGAAGTTATAGATGTGGAGAGATGTGGCTGTTGGAACATTACAGAGTAGGCCCGACAGATGGGGAGTGGTATAACTGCTGCAGCACTTACAGAGCAAGACTGACTGATGGAGAGTGATATAGCTGCTGGAGCAGTTAAAGAGTTGGCCTTACAGAGCGGGAGTGATATAGCTGCTGGAGCAGGTACACATTCGGCGTGACCAATTGAGAGTGATATAGCCGCTGGCGCATTTACAAAGTAAGAATGACAAATGAGGAGTGATATAGTTGCTGGAGCCGTTACTGAGTTGGCCTGGCAGATGGGGAGAGATATAGCTGTTGGAGCAGTTACAGAGGCGGACTGACAGATGGGGAGTGATATCGCTGCTGGAGCAGTTAAGGAGTAGGCCTGACAGATGAGGAGTGCTCTGCATGAGCAGATACATATATGTGCTGAGAGATGGTGAGCTGCATAGATCGGAAGTAGTTTCATTGTAGGCCTGACAGATGGGGAGTGATATCATTGCTGGAGCAGTCACAGAGTAGGCCTCTCTGATGGAGAGTGATGTCACTGCAGGGGCATTTATATACTATGTCGGAGAGGTGGAGATTGATATTGCTGCTGGAGCATTTAGAGAGGGAGCCTGACTAATGGTGAGTGATATAGTTGCAGGAGCAGTCAGAGAGTTGGCAAGATAAAGGAGGAGTGATATAGCTGATGGAGCAGTGACAGAGCAGGTCGGACAGATGGAGAGTGATAGAGCTGCCGGACCAGGTAGACAGTAGGCCTGATAGACGGGGAGTGATATCTCTGCTGGAGCTGTAACAGAGTGGGCCTGGCAGAGGGGAGTGATGTGGCTGCTGGAAAAGTTGCAGAGTAGGCCTGATAGATGGGGAGTTATACCGCACCCTACAAAGTAACCTGACAAATGGAGAGCGATATCACTGCTGGTGCAGTTAGAGTAGGACTGACAGATAAGAAGTAATACAGGTGCAGGAGCAGTTACACAGAAGGTCTGACAGATGGGGAATGACATAGCTGCTGGAGCAGTTACATAGTAGGCCTGACTGATGGAGAGTGATATCGCTGCTCTAACAGTTAGTGCAGGAATGACAGATGAGAAGTGATATATCTCCCAGAGCAGTTACAGAGCAGGATCGACAAATGGGGAATGATATAGCTGCTGCAGCAGTTACCGAGTCGGCTTGGCAGATTGGGAGTGATATTATTGCTGAAGCAATTGAAGAGTAGGCCTTACAGAGGGGGTATAATATTGCTGCTGGAGCCGTTACCGGGTGGGCCGGACAGATGGGGCGGGATATAGATGCAGGGGCAGTTACACAGTAGGACTGACAGATGGGGAGCGATATAACTGCAGGGGAACTTACACAGTAGGCCTGACTGATGGGGAGTGATATCACTGCAGGGCCATTTACATGAGTATGCCAGACAGAAGGGGAATGATATCGCTGGAGGACCAGTTAAAGAATGCGCCTTCCATATGCAGAGTGATGTCGCTGCTGAGAAGTTAATGAGTAGGCCTTAATGATGGGTATTGATATAGGTGCAGGGGCAGTTCCAGAGTACAACTTGCAGATAGTGAGTGATATCGTTGCTGGATCAGTTACATACTAGGCCCGACAGGTGGGGAATGAGATAGCTGCGCTGGAACAATTGCAGAGTAGGCCTGACAAATGGGGTTTGATACCACTGCTGGAGCTGTTACAGAGTCACTGTGAAGGATGGGGAGTGATATCGCTGCTGTAGGTGTGACAGGGATGACCTGATAGATGGTGAATGATATCTCTGCTGGAACAGTTAAGGAGTAGGCCTGACAGATGGGGAGTGATATCACTGCTGGAGCAATTGCAGATTAGGCCGGACAAATTGGGAGTGATATCGCTGCTGGAGCTGTTACAGAGTCAACGTGAGAGATGGAGAGTGATTCACGTGCTGTAGTAGTTACAGAGTCTGCATGACAAATGGGAAATTATGTATTTGCTGGAGCGGTTACAGAGTAGGCGTGACAGATGGGGAGTGATACGGCTCCTGGAGCAGTTACAGAATCGGCCTGGCAGATGGGAACTGATCCAGCTGCTAGAGGAGTAACCGAGTAGGCCTGACGGATGAGGAGTGATATCGCTGCAGTGGTATTCACAAAATATGCTGGACAGATGGGAAGTGATATTGCTACTGGAACAATTACAGAGTCGGTCTCACAGACTGGGAGTGATGTCGATGCTGGAGCAGTTACACAGTCGGCCTGCCAGAAGGGCTGTGATAAACCTGTTGAGCTGTTACAGTGTAGCCGTGAAAGATGGGGAGTAATACACCTGCTGGAGTAGTTATAGAATCAGGATGACAAATGGGGAATGATGTATTTCCTGGAGCAGATACAGCTTAGGCGTGACAGACGAGGATTGATACAGCTGCTAGAACAGTTACAGAGTAAGCATCTAATATGGAGAGTGATATCGCTCCTGGAGCAGATTGGGAGTGATATCGTTGCTGGATCTGTTACAGAGTAGGCTTTACAGACGGGGATTGATATAGCTGCTGGAGGAGTTAACGAGTCGGCCTGACTGATGAGGAGTGGTATCGCTGCAGGGGCATTCCCATACTATGTCATACAGATGGGGAGTGATATTGCTGCTGGAACAGTTACAGAGTCGGTCTGATAGACTGGGAGTGAGGTCGACGCTGGAGCGGTTACACAGTAGGCCCGACAGATGTGGAGTGTAATAGCTGTTGGAGTCAGTGAGTAGGGGAGTGATATTGCTGCTAGAGCAGTTACACAGTAGGCCTGACAGATGTGAAAAGTAATAGTTGCTGGAGCAGTTGCAAAGTAAGTTAGACCGATTGAGAGTGGTGTCTTTGCTGGAGCAGTTGAAGAGTAGGCCTGACAGATGGGGAGTGATTTAGCTGCTGGAGCAGTTACAGAGTAGGCCCGACAGATAGGGAGTGATACAGCTGTTGAAGCAGTTACTTAGAGAGTAGGCATGAGTGATGAGAAGTGTTCTAGTGTCTGGAGCAGTTACAGAGTAGCCCTGCCAAATAGGGAGCGATATCGCTGCAGGAAGAGTAACCGAGCAGGCCCGATAGATGGGGAGTGATGTCGCTGCTGGAGCAGTTAAATATTAGGACTTACAGATGGGGAGTGAGATAGGTGCAGGAGCAGTTACATAGAAAGTATGACAGATGCGAAGTGGCATAGCTGCTGGAGAAGTTACATAGTAGGTGTTTCAGATAGGGAGTGAGATCGCTGCACTTGCATTTACACACTGTGCCAAAGAGTAGGGGAGTGATATTGCTGCTGGAGCAGTTACAGAGGAGGCCTGAGAGAATGGGAGTTATATAGCTGATGGAGTGGTTACAGTGTAGGATAGATAAAGGGAGAGTAGCATATCTGGTGGAGCAGTTACAGTGTAGACCTCACTGATGGGGAGTCATACACATGCTGGAGCAATTCCAGAGTAGGCCTAACAGATGGGGATTGATGTAGCTACTGGATCAGTTACAGAGTCGGCCAGACAAATGTGGAGTGATGTATGTGCCGGAGCAGTTACAGTGTAGGCCGGACTGATGCGTAATGATCGAGCTGGTGGAGCAAGTACGGCATGACAGATGAGGAGCGATGTTGATGCTGGAGCAGGTGCAGAGGAGTCCTGACAGATGTGGAGTGAGGTCGCTGCTGGAGCAGTTCAACAGTAGGCCTGACAGATGGGGAGTGATATAGCTGTGGGAGCAGTTATCGAGAAGACGTCAGGTATGGGGTTTGACATAGCTGCTGGAGCAGATTAATAGGCCTGACAAATGGGAAGTGATATAGCTGCTGGAGCATTTCCAGAGTAAGCCTGACAGATTGGGAGTGATGTCGCCGCTGGAGCAGTTAGAGAGTAGGCCTGACAGATGTGTACTGATATAGTTGCTGGAGCAGTTACAGTGTAGGCCTGACAGATGGGGAGTGATCTAGCCGCTGAGCTGTCACAGAATAGGCGCGACAGATGTGACGTGATATATTTGCTAAAGCTGTTACAGAATAGGCCGGACTGATTGGCAGTGATCCAGCTGCGATAGCAGTTACAGAGTCGGAGAAACAAATGAAGAGTAATATAGCTGCTGGAGCAATTACAGAGTAGGCGTGACAGAATCAGAGTGATATGGCTGCTGGAGCAAATACAGAAAAGGAAAGACAGATGGGCAGAGCTTTTGCTGTGGGAGGAGTTACAGAGTAGGCCTAACAAATGGGGAATCAGACACTTGCTGGACCGGTTACATGGTAGGACACACAGATGGTGAGTGATATCGCTGCTGGAGCAGATAAAAAGTAGGCCTGACAGATGGGGAATGATGTAGCTGGTGAACCAGTTACAGAACAGGCTACACTGATGGAAGTGATGTCGCTGCAGGAGCAGTTATAGGGTAGGTAATACAGAAGGGGAGCGATATAACGGCTGGAGCACTTACGCAGTAGGTCTGACAGATGGGGAGTGATGCAGACAGTGGACTGTCAATAGGGTAGGCATGAGAGATGGGGAGTCATATACCTGAAGGATCAGTTACAGAAAAGGCCGGACATATGGAGAGTGATATCGCTGCTGGAGGAGGAACACAATTCCCCAGATTGACGGAGAGTGATATTGCTGCTGGAGCAGTCACAGAAACGGCCTGAAAGATGGGGAGTATTGAAGCTGCAGGAGCAGTTACAGAGGAGGCCTGACAGATGAGGAGTGATGCATGTGCTGGAGCAGTTACAGTGTCGGCCTGACTGATGTAGAGTGATCTAGCTGCTGGAGCAGGTACAGGGTCGGTCTGACAGATTGGGTGTGATGTCACATGTGGGGTGTGACGTAGCTCCTTGAACAGTTGTAGAGTAGGCGTCACATATGGGGTGTGACGTAGCTGCTTGAACAGTTGTAGAGTAGGCCTGATAGATTGAGAGAGATATCGCTGCTGGACCAGTTAGAGAGTAGGCCTAACGGATTAGAAGTGATACCGCTGCTGGAGCAGTTACAGAGTAGGCCTGACATTTGTGGAGTGATATATTTGCTGGTGCATTTACGGAGTACGCCTGATAGATGGGCAGTGAGAAAAGTGCGAGAGCAGTTGCACAAAAGATCTGACAGATGGGGAGATATATAGCTGCTGGAGCAATTACATAGTCGGCCTGACAGATGGGAATGATCTAGCTACTGGAGCAGTTAGTGAGTAGGCATGACAAATGGGGAGTTGTAGAGCTGCTGGAGCAGTTACAGAGTCGGCCTGACAGATGTTGAGTGATATCACTATTTGAGCAATTACAGCATAGGCCTGACAGATGGAAGTGATATAGATGCTGCAGCGATTATAGAGTAGGTCTGACAGATGGGGCGTGATATAGCTGCTGGAAGAGTTACAGAGTAGGCCTGCTGGATGAGGACAAATAAAGCTGCTGGACCAGTTGCTGATTCGGCCTGACAGATGGGCTGAGATGTAGCTGCTGGAGCAGTTACAGTGTAGTTGAGGGGTGCGTAGGTTAAGTTACTCTATTTTGCATTAGGATTAAGTCTCGGCACAACATCGTGGGCCTAAGGGCCTGTTCTGTGAGATACATTTCTATGTTCGATGTTCTATGCAGGATTGAGAAATGGGGAATATAGCTGGGATTGAGAAATGGGGAATGTCGCAATTACAGAGTTGGCCCGACAGATGGGGAGTGATGTAACTGCTGGAGCAGTTACAAAGAAGGTCAAACAGATGGGGAGTGTATTTGCTGCTGGAGCAGTTACTGAGTAAGCCTGACAGATGGGGAGTGATACAGCTGCTGAAGCAGTTACGGAGTGTTGTCACTGCTGGAGCAATTACAGCGTAGACCATACAGATGGGCTGAGTATCGCTGCTGGAACAGTTACACAAGAGTTCGGACAGACGTGGAGTGTTATAGCTGCTGTAACAATTACAGAGTTGGCCTGATGAATGTGGAGTGACATAGCTGCTTGAGAAATTAGAGAGTAGACATGACAAATGGGGGTAATATATCTGCTATAAAAATTACAGAACAGTCCTGACAGATGTGGCGTGGTCTTGCTGCTGGTACAGTTACAGAGGAGGCCGGACACACAGGGAGTGATATAGCTTCTGGAACAGTTACAGAGCAGGCCTGCTGGATGCGGAGAAATAAAGCTGCTCTACTAGTTACTGTTTCGGCCTGACAGATGGGGTGTGATATAGAAGCAGGAGCAGTTTCAGTGTAGGATTCAGAGATGGGGAGTGATTATCTGCTGAAGCAGTTGCAGAGTAGGCCTGATAGATGGGGGGGGAATAGGTATGTTGGAACAGTTAGTGAGCAGGCCTGCGAGATGGGGAGAGGGATATATGCTGAAGCAGTTACAGATTAGGCCTGATAGATGGGGAGTGATACTCATGCAGGAACAGTTAGATAGTAGACCTGACTGATGGGGAGTGATATGGCTGCAGGAGCAGTTGCACAGTATGCCGATCCACCGGGGAGTATACAGCTGCTGGAGCAGTTACAAAGTAGGCCACAGACATCAGGAGTGATATAGCTGCCAGAGCAGTTACAGAGTAGGCGTGACCGATGTTGAGTGAGATCGCTGGTGGAGCAGTTATATAGTAGGCCTGAGAGGTGGACAGAAATACAGCTGCTGGAGCAGTCGCAGAGTTGGCCTGTTGGATGGGGAGTGATGGAGCTTCGAGAACAGTTACGGGGAAGGCCTGACAGCTGGGGAGTAACAGTGCTGTTGGAGCAGATACAGAGTAGGCCTGACAAATGGGGAGTGACAAACGCGCCGGACGAGTTACAGAGTAGGCCTGACATTTGGGGAGTGATATAGCTGCTGGAGCAGTTACGGAGTAGTCCTGACAGACAGGGAATGATATAGGTGATGGAACAGTTCCAGAGTCGGTCTGCTAGACTGGGTGTGATCTAGTCAACGAGGAGAAAGTGAGGACCGCAGATGTTGGAGATCAGAGCTGAAAAATGTGCTGCTGGAAAAGCGTAGCAGGTCAGGCAGCATCCAAGCAGCAGGAGAATCGACATTTCGGGCATAAGCCCTTCTTCAGGACTGAGGAAGGTGTGCCAAGCAGGCTAAGATAAAAGGTAGGGCGGAGAGACTTGGGAGAGGGGCGTTGGGAATACGATAGATGGAAGGAGATTAAGATGAGGGTGATAGACCGGACAGTCGGTGGGGCGGAGAGGTCGAAAAGAAGATTTCAGGTCAAGAAGGCAGCGCTGCGTCCAAGGCTTGCGACTGAGATAAGGTGGGGGGAGGGAGGATGAGTGAGCTGCATTCATCCCTTGTGGTTGGAAGGCCACCGACTCAACAAGGACATTTACGATAAACCGACCGACTCCCACAGCTACCTAGATTACACCTCCTCCCACCCTGCCCCTGCAAAAACGCCATCCCATATTCCCGATTTCTTCGCTTCCGCCGAATCTGCTCCCAGGTGGACCAATTCCAATACCGAACAACTCAGATCGCCTCCTTCTTCAAAGACCGCAATATCCCCTCAGAAGTGGTTGACGATGCTCTCCACCGCATCTCCTCCACTTCCCGCTCCTCCACCCTTGAGTCCCGCCCCTCCATTCGCCACCAAGACAGAACACCACTGGTCCTCACCTACTACCCCAGCAACCTCTAGATACATCGTATCATCCTTCGTCATTTCCGCCACCTCCAAACAGACACCACCAAGGATATATTTTCCTCCCCACTCCTATCAGCTTTCCGGAAAGAACACTCCCTCCGCGATCCCTCGTCAGGTCCACATCCCTACCAACCCAACCTCCACTCCCGGCGCCTTCCCCTGCAACCGCAAGAAATGAAAAACTTGCGCCCACACCTCCTCCTCACTTCCCTCCAAGCCCCCAAGAGATCCAACCATATCCATCTCAAATTCACCTGAACCTCCTCACGCAGCATTTACTGCATCCGCTGCACACGATGTGGCCTCCTCCACATTGGGAAGACAGGCCACCTACTTGTGGAACGTTTCAGAGAACACCTCTAAGAAAGTCGCACCAACCAACCAACCCAACCGCACCGTGGCTGAACACTATAATTCCCCCTCCCACTCCGACAAGCACATGCAGGTCCTTGACCTCCTCCATCGCCAGACCATGGCAACACGACGCCTGGAGGATGAGCGCCTCATCTTCCGCCTAGGAACCCTCCAACCACAAGGGATGAATCAGATTTCTCTAGCTTCCACATTTTACCTACCCCCACCTTATCTCAGTCCCTACCCTTGAACTCTTGACCTGCAATCTTCTTCCCGACCTCTCCATCTCACCTGGTCTCTGGCCTATCATCCTCACCTTCACCTCCTTCCACCTATCGCTTTCCCCTCCCCCAAGTCCCTTTTCCCTACCTTTTATCGTAGCCTGTTTGGCACACCTTCCTCATTCCTGAAGAAGGGTGTATGCCCGAAACGTCGATTATCCTGCTCCTTGGATGCTGCCGCACCTGCTATTCTTTTCCAGCAACACATTTTTCAGTTGGGAGTGATATAGTGGTTGGACCAGTTACTGATTCGGCCTGACAGATGGAGAGTGTTACACATGCTGGAGCAGTTATAGAATAGGCCTAACAGAAGGGGAGTGATGTAGCTCCTGGAATAGTTACAGAGTAGGCCTGACAGAAGGGGAGTGATGTAGCTCCTGGAACAGTTACAGAGTAGGCCTGACAGATGGAGAGTGATAGAGATGCTAGAGTAATTACAGAGTAGGCCTGACAGTTTTGGAGGAATATAGCTTCTGGAGCAATTACAAAGTCGGTCGGAGGATGGGGAGAAAAGTCGATGCTGGAACACTTACAGAGTCGGCCTGACAGACGAGGAGTGATATGAAGCTGGGGAATTTAAAGAATAGGTCTGACAGATGACGAGTGACATAGCTGCTGGAGCAATTACAGAGTAGACCAGACCGATGGGGAGTGATGTATCTGCTGGAGGCAGTTACAGAGTCAGACTGACAGATGTGCTGTGATATTGGTACTGGAGCAGTTGCAAGTAGTCCTGGCAGATAGAGAGTTGCATTGCTGCTGGATTAGTTACGTAGTAAGCCTGACAGATGGGAAGTTATACAACTGATGGTGCAGTTATAGAGTTGGATTGACAAGTGGTGAGTGATATTGCTGCTGGAGCAGATACAGAGTCGGCCTGACAGATGGGGAGTGATGTAGCTGCTCGAACAGTTACAGAGGTGGTATGGCAGATGGGAACTGATAAAGCTGCTGGAACAGTTTCAGAGGAGGCCTGACAGACAGGGAATGACATCGTTGATGGAACAGTTGCAGAGTCGGTCTGCTGGATTGGAAGTGATATAGTGGCTGGATAGTTACTGATTCCGCCTGATAGTAGGGGAGTGTTACGCATGCTGGAGCAGTTACGAGTAGGCCTGGCAGATGGAGAGTGATGTAGCTACTGGAAAAGTTAGAAAAAAGGCCAGATTGATGGGGCGTGAATAGCTATTGCATCAATTACAGAGTAGGCCTGCTAGAAGGGGAGTGATATAGCTGCCGGAACAGTTACGGATTCGGGCTTACAGATGGGGAGTAAAACAGAAGCTGGAGCAGTTAAAGAGTAGGCCTGAGAGATGGGGAGTGATGAAGATGCTGAAGCAATAACAGAGTAGGCCTGACAAAAGGTGAGCATTGTTGTTGCTGGAGCATGTAAGTAGGGTCGCCGGGACTGAAGGAGATATGGAGACAGGGAGTGTTACGCAAATAGGGAAGGTCGGGATTGAAGGCGATACGGGGACATTGAGTGTTACAAAGACAGTGAGAGTAGCATTGAAGGAGATACAGAGACCAGGGAGTGTTACACAGATAGTGAGGGCAGTGGTACTGAAGGGGATACAGAGACAGGGAGTGTTACACAGTTAGGGAAGCGGGAAGAGACTGAAGGAGATACAGACACAGTGAGTGTTACACAGATAGGGAAGGTCAGGACCGAAGGAGATACGGAGACAGGGAGTGTTACACAGACAGGGAGGGTAGCAGGGACTGAAGGAGATACGGAGACAGGCAGGGTAACAAGATTGGGAAAGTCGGGACTGAAGGACATACGGAGAGAGGGGTTTTTACACACATAGGGAGGTTATTAGGGACTGAAGGAGATACAGAGACAGGGGGTGTTGCACAGATAAGGAGGTTGTTCGGCCTGAAGGAGGTAGAGAGACATGGAGTGTTACACAGGTAGTGAGGGGAGTAGAGAATGGAGGAAATACGGAGATAGGGAGTCCTCCACAGATAGGCAGGCTAGTAGGGCCTGAAGGAGGTAGAGAGACAGGGAGTGTGACATAGATATTGAGAGTTGTAGTGAGTGAACAAGGTACTGAGACAGGGATTGTAACATAGAAACAAGGGCAGGTGTAAGCCATTCAGCCCTAACATCTTGCCGCACGATTCAATATGATCATGGTTGACCATCTAACTCGGTGCCCTGTTCCTGTTTTCACCCCCATACAAAGACTGTCAGAACTGCGGCAGATAAGCTAGTTAGGGAGGGTTGGATTTAGTGGAGGTGATTACATTGTTAGGGAGGGTGGTATTGATTGGAGGAGGCCCGTGGATTCTGATCGAGATTAATGACCTGGGGAAGGTCATTCAGTCTGGAGAAGATGATGGAAATAGGCCGGGATTTGTACGTTGAAATAAATGACTTAAAAGGGTGGTACAGATATACATGGGTTGGAGAAGGTTACTGTGACAGGGAAAATTATAGGAGGTGCTGTTGGTTGTCGAAATGAAATCGTCTTTGTTTCTGGAGGAGCTAATACACAAACGTTTCTAATGACTCTTTAGGTTTGCTTGCACAGGGAGGGGAGTAGAAAGAAGAAGAGTTTACCGAGGGGTGGTCTGGGTTGTAGAGATAGAAAAAATGCTCATTGTAATCGTGAGGGGTGTCGAGAGAAAATGATGCAATGCGAGTGTAGTAGGGACAGAATGGTATACAGGGATAGGAAGGAGGTGGAAGAGGTTACTGCGATAGTGAGGTTTGTGGTGATGATTGTCGTGATTAGATGAAGATTGTAATACAGAGGGATGTAGACTCTGGATGGTTCTTCAGACTGAAGGATATTTCAGAAAGTCACAGATTGGGTTGGATACAGCAATAAAGAGGACGTTTTAGACACTTGGATGGTTTTAGTGGCTTCAGGTGGTAACAAACATAATAATGCTAGTAGTGATGTGAGTAGGTAGAGTTAAGGATCATCGTGGTGATTGGAGAAGGTCACAGCGATAGACGAGATTGCAGACACTGGAAGCGGTTGAAGGCATGGGGAGGGTTAAAGTGGCTTCTGACGGCTCTACACAGGAAGGCCTGTAAGGATTGGAGCAGATTACAAAGGCCGTAATGGCTACAGTGACTGCAGTAGTTCATCCAGATAGAGACGTCTATAGGGATATTAGATGGTTACAAAGGTGGTCTGGCGCTATTGGACGTAAGGCAGGAGTGTTTTGGGTCAGGAGAAGGTTACACTGATATCATGTGAGATGGGGGTGGAAGAAGGTACGCAGATAGGGAGTTTGGTAAGGGCTGGAAGATGTAACAGAAACAAGGTGGACTCTCAGTACTGTGAAAGATGGCAGAAATGAGCATCACGACATTGACTGAAGGTGGAGATGGCTGAGATTGGCCATGTCATCCACATTGGAGCAATATACAGAGGTTGGGATTGTAGTCAGAATTGGACTAGGTTTCAAATATATAGGGGATTGTAGGCACTGGAGGAGTTTACAGAGAGAGGAACTATTCTCAGAGTTAGAAGAATTGAAGGCACTGGCGCAGATGAGCACAGGCCTGAACTGATCACTGTAACACTCCCCTTGATGTTTCATGCTGGCTCAGTACAGCAGAGTTGAAAATAATCCTCCCACAAGAGGGTGGGAATTGAGCCCGTGAACGTCATGCTCTATGTTTCCCCTTCAGCACTATTTCTGTGTCATGTCTTGTGGGCCGATATTTCAAGCCCTTAAAATGCGCTCTATTCTGTTTGCTTTGTTCCGCTGGAGAGCTGGCCACACCACCTTGACTTATACAGGAAACTTCGAAAAACATAAATCCTTTGGCCTGAAGTCTCATCGGTTCATGTACAAACAAAAAGGCCTTTCATCTCTTTCCCATACTCAGCCGTCTTGGAGCCCGGCCTGTTCATGACCCCTCTGGAATAGAAAACAAAGACACGGTATCCTTGAGAAAAGGAACAGCTTTTAGTTAAAAAGGACGATCTTTGTGACAATATGGATGTTTTGGAGAGGGTGCACAAAAGGTTCACTAGGATATAGTCTGTTATGGACGGGGTGCAAAGTTCGGTAAATTTGGATTGTTTTCATTGGAAACAAGACAATTGAGGGGGACTTGATTGAGACCCAGAAAATCACGAAAGCCGGAGACAGGGTGGAAGACTCAATTACTCGTGGTCATGATTTCAAAGTGAGAGAAGAAATGTTTCGTGGAGTTATACTTGGGAAGTTCATCACACAGAGGGTGGTGCGTGCCTGTCCCGCATTGCCAGCGGAGGAGGGGGGTGGAATGGGAACGATAGCGTTGTTTAAGATGTATGCAGACAGATACGTGAATGGACAGGGAGCAGAGGGATACAGATCCTTAGAAAATAGGCGTCAGGTTTAGACAGAAGATCTTGATTGGTCCAGGCTTGGAGGAATAAAGGGCCTGTTCCTGTGCTGGAATATTCTCTGTTCTTTGTTCTCACCATCCTCTGTGTGAAAGGATTGTGCCTCAGGTCCATTTAATATCTTTGTCCTCTCACCCTGAGCCTATGCCCTCTCGTTCTGGACTCACCCAAACCCAAGGGAACGACGTTGTCTGTTCGTCCTATCCATGCCTGTGATGAAATTATAAACCTCTATAAGGTCACCCTCAGCCTCCGACGCTCCAGAGGGCACACCTCCAGCCTATTCAACCTCTCCCTAAATCTCAAATCCTCCAACCCAGGCAACATCTTTATTCATCTTTTCTGAACCTTGTCAAGTTTCACAACATCCTTCCGAAAGGAAGGAGATCAGATTTTCATATTCCAAAGTGGCCTAGCCAATGTCCTGTACAGCTGCAACATGACCGCCCATCTCTTCTCCTCAAAAGATGTAGGTTTACTCGATGAGCTGCAAGGTTCGTTTCCAGATGTTTCGTCGTCATACTAGGTAACATCAATGAGATTCCAGTGAAGCACTGGTTTTATTGATCTGCTTTCATTTTCTGTGTTTAGATTTCCTTGGGTTGAAGACGTTATTCCCCATGGAGAGTCGTTTTCTTTAATTGTTTTCTCTGAAGGTGGTAATTGGGATTCAAGTCAATGTGTGTGTTGATAGAGTTTTGGTTGGAATACCATGCTTCTCGGAATTATCGTGTATATCTCTATTTGCCTTGTCCTTGCATGGATGTGTTCTTCCAGTTATAGTGGTGTACTTCTTCATCCGTAGTGAGGAAACTCATGAGATTGGGTCATGCATTTCTGTGGTTAGTTGATGTTTGTCAAATGTAGTGTTTTTTTTGACGGTTCTTCCAAGTTATTTAGGTTCTGCAGGATATTTAAATATGGAGGGTGTGGAATGGAACATTTTAGCAGAGATAGGAACAGCAGCTTTGGTTGAGACTGTTTTACAGATAAGGAAACATTGTACAAACTGGAGGTGGTTCCTGCAGAAGGGAGGGTTTTGGGAGAAGGGGTGATGTTTACACAGATAGAGGTACAAGAGCTGGAGAAGATTATGGAGATGAGGGCGATGGATGGAGAGACTGGAGGATATTACATTTACTATGTTAGTGATAGCAACAGGAGGATGTTACTTCGATAGTGAGTCTTGTAAGAACTGAATCAAGAGAGTTACAAACATTTGATTGGGTTCGTCAGATCGACAGTGCTGCAGGGACCTTAGAGGATCACACAGATAGGGGCAATTGTAGGGTCTTCACAGACTGATAGTGATTTAGAGACTGGAAGAGGTGATGTCGAAAGGGAGGATTGTAGGTGCTGCCGAAGCTAATAGAGTGTTGAGGGGATGCAGTATTTTACTGACAGCGGGAGGTTTCTTGACAGGAGTAGGTTACAGATAGTGATGATGGTTTGGCTTGAGAAAATTAAAGGTAATTGAGAGTTTTCGCGTGTGGAGGAGATTACGTTGATATGGCAAATTGAAGACATGAAGCATTTTTTCATGGAAAGGATAACACACATTGTGAGGAACGTGGGCATTGAGAATGAAAAGGCAGACATAGAGGGCGGTATTGATAAATTGAACTTCAGGGAAAAGGATTGCAGTAGGGTTTAATGAGGTAGGGAAAGTTGTATTTCCTGGCTAAGGTTACACTGATACAGGTATTGTTATGAAGAGTGTAATGGAAGATAGAGGAGTTAAGATGATTTAGGACGGGAGGAAGTCACGGAGATATTAAGGAGGCCAGGTTACAGACATAGGCAGGGTTCAAGCAGCTTCAGAACACTACCTAAATAGCACAACTTCGGATTGTGGGTGAAAGCCGTAGCACCCAAAGGAAACAAACGCAGATTCGGGGAGAATGTGCAAACTCCACACTGACAGCTGCCTGAGACTGGAATCGAAACGGCTCCCTGGTGCTGTGAAACAGCAGTGCTACCACTGAACCACCGTGCCACCTCCAAGAGATAAGGATAGTGCAAAACTGAAGTGTCCAAATTTGAGGAAGTACACTTACCATTAGATTATCATTATCAATGGATATTATCACTATCAATAAACAGGAACTGACTAGCACAAACTAGGAGACACTGCTTGCACCTAAGTCGATATTCAGAAAGTAGGTGTATTTTGAAGTGATGCAGTGTGAATTCAGGGCCAGCGTGTTCCCATAGGAGTGAAAGGCAAATGCAACCCTTCCAGCGAATATTGAGCAAGCACTATCATGAGTTTGACAAAACAAATGCAGTGCAATAAAACTGGCGAAACACAGAGAGGACAATGGGATTTTGAAAACATGAGGGGAAAACAATGGTCAGGAAATATATTTGGAAAATAATATTCAAGAAAAGCCATGAGGTATTTTATCAGTACAGTTAGAGTAAGAGGAATCCCAGCAAAACAGTGGGGCTTGTTAGAAACCAAAGGGACAATCTGTGCATGGAACCAGAAGAAATAGCTGAGGTCTTGAATGAAGACTTCCCATCTCTATTCACACATGAGAAAGACATTGTAGCCGGGGACTTCAGTTGTGATGGTGAGGTTCGAGAACTTGTTAAGATCAATAAGGAGGAGGTATTAAATGCTTTCACAGGCATAAAGGTGGAGAACACCCTACCGCCCAATGAAATGCATCCCAGGCTGCTATGAGAGGTGATGCAGGAGATTGCTGGAAATATACTTCATGCTTTTCTGTACACAGGTGAAGTGCCACATTACTGGAGGTTGCAAATATGGTTCATTCGTTCAAAAATGGCAGCAGGGACAGGCCAAGTAATTACAGAGCAGATAGTTTGAAATTAGCGGGAGGGAAATTGTTTGAAATAATTCTGATAAAAAGGATGAATCGACATTTTGGAAAGGCAGAAATCGATTAAGTATAGTCAGCACAGATTTGGTACAGGAAGATCCTGTCTGATTAATCCAAATGAGAGTTTTGAAATGGTGTCTGAAAGTACTGATGAGGTCAGTGCAGATGTCGTGGTTTACATGGAGTATATTAACGACTTTGATAAGATCCCACATGGAAGGCTGTTCCAAAAGGGAAGAACCAATGGGATTCATGCCAAGTTATCAATTTGGATCCACAATTGTTGAAGGGTTGTTTTTGTGATTGGAAGCCTTCCAACATTGGGTGTACCGAAGGGATCTGAGCAGAGGCTTATAGAAATTCATTTAACAGACATCTGAATGGGTATATAAATAGGAAGGGTTGAGAAGAATATTGACAAAGTTCCAGCAAATGAGACCAGAAACATCATGCAAGAGTTGAACCGAAGGATCTATTTCCATGCTGTGCATATCTTTTCTTCTGTCTTAAAAGGACCCCGCTATAGAAGAGAAGGTGGTGGAGGTCTTAAACCACAAAGTTAGATAAATCCCCAGTACCAAATGAAATGTATTTCAGGGGATAGCGAGAAGCTAGGGAAGAAACTTTGGGGCCCCTATCAGAGATATTTGTACCACAGAGAGCCATGTGTGATGGGATAGAAGACTGAAGGATGGCATCGTGGGCAGTGAAGGAGGTTTTCTAAGATTACAAAGGAATCTCTAGGATATGGCTGAATGGCTGAAAAACCGGAGATGGAATTCAATCTGAATAAATTTGGGTCAACAAAGAAGGTAGGGTTTATACAATAAATGGTAGGACCTTTTTCAGTGCTGTAGAACAGGAAGACCTCGGGGTTCAGGTACATTAATCTTTGAAGTTTCAAACGTGGATATACAGAATGGTTTGAAATGTGCGTGTCACACTTGCTGTCATTACTCAATACTTTGGATATACGAGTTGGAAGTCACGCTGAGATAATACAGGCCATTGGTGAACGTTCTTTTGCAATACAGCATCCAGTTCTGGTCGCCCAGTTATAGGAATAATATTATTAAGCTGGATAGCTTTCAGATGAGATTTACCAGGATGTTGTTAGGTACGGAATGTCTCAGTTATGAGGAAATGTGGGATTTGTTGTAAATCTTCATTGAAAGCTGAATGCTGAGAGGCGATCTGATAGAAGTGAATAAAATACTGAAGGTATCGATAGAGTTAATATTCGTTATCCTTTCCTGTGAACATGGCAGTTTCAAGACGAGGGGCTACATTTTTAAGTTGAGAGGACAGACATTGGTGGTGGGGTCCGTTTGGACCATCTCTGACAACTCTCTCCCCTTCCTGGTTCACCTAGACCATCGATGACACCTCTCTTTCCCTCCACTTCCTGGACCTGTCCATCTTCATTAAAGAACGACCGACTTGACACTGACATTTTTTACAAACCCACCGACTCCCACAGCTACCTGGATTTCAACTCTGCCCACCATACCGCCTGCAAATATCCCATCGCATATTCCCAATTCCTCCACCTTTGCTGTATCTGCTCCCAGGAAGACCAGTTCCATCACATAACACATCATGGCCTCATTCCTTAGAGACCGCATTTTCCTTTCTCACTTAGTTAAAGTTGCCCTCCGACACATCTCGTGCATATTCCGCCTCTCCACCTCAAGTCCCACCTCTCCAACCGTAACAAGGACAGAACCCCCCGGTGCTCACCTTCCACCCTCCCAACATCGCATAAATCACATCATATGACAACATTTCCACCACCTCCAAATGGAACCCACCAGCGTAACTACAAGGGATTTGCAGTGGGAATGGTCTCTTTCGAATGCAGATACCGGTGGGAAAGGAAATATGTCGCTGATGGTGTGGTCTGACAGCAGTTAGTAGAATTGGCAGACGTTAATGCGCTGTATCTGTCGATTACTGAGGTGAAAGGTCAGGCCTGTGTTAAAATTCCTATTGTGGTTGAAGTGGTGGGGTCAAGGTGGCCGTGTGGGAATTGGGCGGTATGCGTTGGAGGACATTGTTCATCACGTTAGAAAAAAATTGCGATTCTTGAATTCGGAAAACTTTCTGAGATGTTTTGAAGGGGAATTGCTTCTCCTGGGTGCACAGGGTCACGTTCTTACGGGAGTATACTCGAGTGTGAATCAGGAGAGCAAATAATGGGACATGAAATACCTCAAGGAAATGGTTGAAACAGAATCCATAGAGCTGATGCAAATCCATCGCAGAAAAAAAAATAACCAGTTAGAGAATCCGACCACTTAAAGATTAACAAGGCCATCTATGGAACCACAGAAGGTGGTAGAGATATTATGCGAGTATTTCACATATCATTTTTATTACTTGAGAGTGACATGAAGCTAAAGAGTTTGGAGAACTAAATAGTGATAACTTGATAAATGTTCATATTGCAGAGGTTGTACCAGTTGTCTTAAAGCGCATCAAAGTGAATAAATCAATGGGGCCTAATCAGGTGAATCTCAGAATTGTGTGGAAAGCCAGTGAGGTGATTGTTGGGTCCATCAAAGAGATATTTATATCAAAGATAGTCACAGGTGATATTCTGGAAGACAGGAGGTGCAATGATTTTAAGAAAGGTTGTTAGTAAAGGCCGCGGAACAATGGAACTGTGAACTTGATGCCAGCGCAGGCAAGTTGTTGGAAGGGACCCTGAGGAATAGGATTAACATGTGATTGCAAAGGCACGAAAAGATTATGGATAGTCAACATGGCTTTGTGCATGGTAGATTGTCTCACTAACATGGTTGTGTCTTTTGAAGAAATTACCAAGAAGATTGAAGGCAGACTGTGGACGTTGTCAATATGTACTTCGGAAAGATATTCAACGAGGTTCCACAAAGTAGACTGGTTAGCAAGGTTAGATAACATGTAATGCATTGAGAACTAGCCATTCGGAAAGAAGATTGGCTTGAATGTAGGAGACTGAGACTGGTGATGGAGGGTTGCTTTATGGACTGGGGGCCTGTGAGCAGGAGTGTGCTGCAGGGACAGATGCTAGGTCTTTTTACGTAAATGACTTGAATGTGAATTGGCTGAGAGAAGGGGAGTCTTGGCTCTAGAAGTAAAGGTAGCTATAAAGAGGTGATAATGAGTGTGCAGAGAGAGATTATACGGAGATTAAGAGCTGAGAATGACCAAGACTGAAGCCAGTGTTATGTGACAAAATATGTGGTTGATGGGGGGATGGGTGAAGCAGACGCAAAATGGAAAACAGGGGAGAAGGGTAGCAAAGGAGGAAGAGGAAAGGACAAAAGGTGAAGAGAGAGTGGGGAGCGAGGGAAAGAGAGACAATCAAGAAATTAGAGGTACAGAACAGTGAAAAACATTTTTCAAAGGCAAATAAAATAAATGAAATAAAATTACAGAGCAGAATGAAAGCAGAGGGGTCGAGATAGGATAATCATCTGATGACAGATGGGTTTTGATGTGAATATGTGAGGTATGGTCAGTAGGTTTACAAAATAGACCGAAATTGGAGGTATAGTGGAATGCGAAAAGTCGCAGGTAGGCAGGGTAGTGAAGGCAGAATTTGGTACACTTTCTGTTATTGGTCAATGCATTGAATTCAGAGGTTGCGACGTCAAATTATGGCTCTATAGGGCATTTATTAAAGCTCATCTGGAATTCTGTTTTCAGTTTCATCTCCCTGTTAGAGCAATGATGCTGTGAAACTTGAAAAGGGTCAGAAAGTATTTTCAAGGACTTTGATAGAGTTGGACGGTTTGAACTATTGGGAAAGCCTGAATAGTCTTGCTTTATTTTCGATGTAGATTTAGAGCCTGAGAGGTGACCTTATTAAGGTTTATAATCTTGAGTGGCATGGGTCAGCTGAACAGTCTGTGTCTTTTCCCCATGTTAGGTGGTCCAAACTAGAGGCCACATGCTTAATGGAGAGGGAAAAGATAAAAAGGGATCTAAGGGGGTAACATTTTCACGTCGAGTGTGGTGCGTGCTTGGAATGAACTGCTTGAGGAAGGGGTGGAGGCTGGTACAGTTGTAACATTTAAAAGCATCTGACTGTGTACATGAAGAGGAACATTTAGAGGGACATGAGCCAGCCACCTGGTAAATGGGAGTCCATTAGTTTAGGATTTCTGGTTGGCATGCACGAGTTGAACTGTAGGGTCTGTTTCAGTTTTGTACATCTCTATGACATTAATAAATTATAATTATGATAGGTTTCTCTTTTTTGGATAAGTAGTACAACTTTAGATAATTCTCCTTGGAGATGAGAAGATTAAGCAATGATTTTGACAAGGAACAGTTTTTTTTCAGAGAGATTTAATTGACAGAGAGGCAGAGACTAATTATTGACGTTGTCATAATTTTCAGTAACTACTAACAGGTAGTTGGCAAATACTGCAGGTTGCAAATGTGAATATTATTTTACTCAGTAAGTTCTGAGCATCTGGAACTGTCTGAATGGCAGCTGGACACAGATTCAGCAGTTATTCTCAAACAGATTTAGAATTTTACTTTTGAAGGAAACATGTAGAGAGCTATGGACAAATAGGAGAGTGGTTGGGATAGAATGGCAGCATCTCCAGAGGGACAGCTGCAATTGGTTCAATAGCCCCCAGCCCCTGTGTTCTGTGATGATGCCCCATTCACTATGATTGGGGATATGCATAGGAAAGGTTTAGAGCGTTATGGGCGAGCAGATGGCAAATGGGGCTCCATTGATTTAATATCCCCAGTTGGCAGGGACAAAAAGGGTCTGTTTCTGTGCTGTACATCTCTATTATACTAATTAATTAAAATATGCATCTCTTTTATTGAGAGGTAGCAGAAGTGGAGATAATTTCCTTGGAGTTGAAACGTTTAATCAGTGATTTCAACCAGGAGCAGATTTGTTTCCAGGCTATTTATTTTACAAAGTCAGAGAGAGAAATCATAACGTTGTCACAATTTTTAGGAACTATTAAACTTGGCAAATCATGCAAGGTTGAAAGGTGAAGATTATTTTACTTAGTAAAGTCTGAGCATCGGGAACGGTTCTGCATTTTCAGCTTGTTGTGTCTGATTTACAGCATCCACAGTTCATCCACAGATTCAGCAATCATTCTCAAACAGATTTGGAATGTAATTTTTGAAGGGCAGATTTGGACAGCTGTGAACAAATGGAAGGGAAGTTGGGACAGATTTGAAGCATCTCCAGAGGGAGAGAGCCCCAATGGGCTGAATAGCTGCTAGTCCTGTCATCTGTGATACTGCCCCATTCATTGTGAATGATGAAGCTCATCCCAGGACAGAGAGAGAAAGGATCCCACCACCCACCTCACAATGGCGCCCGGCTGATTGACGGCAGTGCCAGACCAATAGAAGGTGAGTTGGTGTGGATAACACGTGACCAAGGGCTGTGCAGGCACAATGTCACTGTGAGGGGTAGCTCAGTGAATGTGAAGGGAGTGGGAGAGACAGCTGACACTGTGTAGAAATGGCGTTAGTGTTAACTGGGAGGGTTTATAAACACATGGTGCAAGTCACTGGAACTGAATTAGAAACTCCAGGTAAATTAGAACCAAATGAACTGTGGATGCTGTAAATCAGAAACAACAATCAGAAGATACCAGAAAAGGTCAGCAGGTCTGGCAGCATCTGTGAAAAGAAATCAGTGTTAACGTTTCGGATACAGTGAAACTTCCTCAGAACTGATGGTATGAAAATGTCTTTTTCTATGCGGAAGGTATATTATACACAGCGAGAAGAACATTTGGATCAAGGAGTCGATCAAGATCTGGCTGGGAGGGTGAATAGCTCTTAATGGAGAATGTTAGTGGCTAACCATAGGTATTGTGTAATGGCGAATTATGTAATGACAAGACATAGTATCTGAGTTAGGGGCATATGACATGAGGGAGTTCAGGCCAGATAACTAGTGAATTCCGTGTTATGTCTGGAGTGCTGCAGCGTTCCCAAGCGCAAAATGAAGTATTCTTCCAGCTTATGCTGATCTCCACTGGAAGACTGCAGTATGCCTGAGTCAGATGTTAGCGAGAGAACAGGGTAGGGTGTTAAAGTGGCAGCAACGAGAAGCTCGGGTTTACTTGCAGGCAGAGTACAGATCATCTGACGTCATTTCTGTCAACTCCAAGATGCCGCCATCAAACATTCCCTCCCATCCCTTGTCCACCTTTTGCAGGGACAGTTCCCTCTCAGACACCCTGATCCACTCCTCATTCACTCCAAACAGGACCCACCGCCAATCCAGCACATTCCCCTATAACCGCCCAAGGTATAGCACGTGCCTATTGACTTTCTTCTTCCTCAGTATCCAAGAGCCACAACACACCATCGAGTTGTCTGTCTTTTTAGCACACCACTCTGTTCCCTGCAAACATCTCTGTTTCAGGCTTGCTCCAGCATTCCAGTGAAGCTCAGCACAAGCTGGAAACGCAGAACCTAATATTCTGCTTGGGCTCTGTGCAGCCTTACAGACTCAATATCATGTTGAATAAGATTAGACCTTTCTCCTAGCCCCTGACCCAACACACCAGGTCTTGATATCACATAGCCTGCCATTGCACACTACATATTGAATATTTGCAGGGCCTAAAACCTTTGCACCATTTATCCATTTGATATTATTATATGCTTGATGTGTATTAGCTACACCTTGGTCACAGGAATGGCTAATGTAGAAAAAAAATCATGGACCAAAAAAAGTGATTCCTTGAACCGTCGCGGTAAATCAAATTAAACTCCATTTGCTTCTCTTCAGCCCATTCTCCCAATTGATCAAGATCCCTTTCCAATCACAGGTAATCTTTGTTAGGATCCACTTTAACATTTTTAATGTCACGCAAACGAACCATACTGTGTGTATTCTTATCCCCAAATCATCTATATACATGGCAAATAAAAATGGACACAGCACCGATTGCAGTGGAGCACTGCTGGTCACAGACGTCCCGTCTGAAAAGCAACCCTCCTCTATTGCTCTGTCTCCTGCTTTTCAGCAAATTTCTTATCCAGTTGGCAAGCTGTCCCTGAATCCCATGTGATCGAACTTTCCAAATTCGTTTCCCATGCAGAACCTTTTCAAAGGCTTTTCTAAAAAAAATAAACAATGTCTAATGCCCTGCCGTCATTGATTTCTTGGTTACGAACTTAAAAAACGCAATCAAGTTTGTGAGACACCCTCTTACATAACCATACTGTATATCCCTAATCATTCCTTAGCTCTCCAGATATAATCCTAATATTCAGAATCACCTCCAACAGCTTCCACACCTCTGAAGTCAGGCTCAGAGGTCTACAGTTCCCAGGTTTCTCCTGATATCCCTTCTTTAACAAAAGTGCAACATTAGCCACTCTCCAGTCATCAGGCAGCTCACCCGTTGTTGTCAGATGTACAGGTATTTCTCTAGGGTGCTCCCAATGTCATCCCACCCAAACTGTTACCGTACTATCACTTTAGTTCCTTTCCCTATCTTATGTGCCAAGAAAATTTCAGGTGTTGCTCGATTTCTGACAGAAATATTGCATATTGATAAAGAGTATTGTCTTGAACTCATTTCACAAACTCTGAACCAATCAAACCTTTCACACTGTGGTATTCTTAATCAATGTTTGAAAAAATGAATCACCCACTATTACATCATTATTCTGACTTTATATCAGAGATTGCTGTGTGTATTTGTTCCTTGAGTTCTCTCGAAATATTGCAGCGTGTATAGTGCTATTCAACTGAGGTGTTTTTTTTATTACTTTGAAAACACAATTTCTTTTGAAAAAAGCTCTCATTCACAATTTAAAAATAGATCTTTTTTGTTTATTCTCCCCGAAAAAGTTGGTATTTTCCCAGAAGGCATTTGAGAGTCAGTCACATTGCTCTGGGTCGGGAGTCACATGTTGGCTAGACCAGGTGAGGTTGATAGTTTCCTTCCCTAAAGGACATTAGTGAACTATTTCTTTTTTCTTCAAACAATGGACAATCGTTTCATGGTCATCATTAGACTTTTCATTCTCGATTGTATTGAATTCAGATAACACCATCAGCCATGTTGGGATTCTAACCCTAATCCTCGGAACATTACACATACTACTCGTCTGACAAGAATACCATTCGGCCATTGCCTCCCTTTTTACGAAGGTTCAAAACAAAAAGGTCAGTCATTCTACGTGTACAATTTGAGATTACGCACCGAAACGTCCATGTATTGGCCTCGTAAAATATCATCTCACAGAAGTCTGTATGGGGGGAGAAAATATTTTACTTTTTTGGATTTTTATTTTATATTTTTGAGATAAAAGAAACAAAAAATGAATCGAAATAAAAATCTTATATCACAGACATATAATCCCTGAAATTGGAGGGGGGATTACAGAGATAGGGAGGGATGTGAAACTGGAGGGGCATTACATATAGTGAGAGGGCTGTGAGTCTAGAGGGGGATCATTGCCCAAACATCGCCAGTGTACATGGACTGCCACATTTCAGGAAGGCAGTTTCTGCCACCTTTCTCCAAGTCAAATAAAAATGGCCAATAAATACTGCTCTGTACAGCAGAGGCAAAACTCAGCGAATAACACGACAGCAGTGAACTCTCTCAGCTGACTGGCTATGAAGTTAGAAACCTCTCTGGCAATGGAGCTGGGAGAAAAGAGACACAAAGTGACGTTTAACAACTGCTCTCAGAAAGACCTCAGTTTCTGAACTACTTCCAGCCGGGGATCATCTCAGTGGATATCAATCTCTTAAAACATCAATCTTATTCTGTTTTAGTTTGATCCATCTACAGTAGTGCGTAAAGTGATGGCTTCTTATTAATATGTCTTACAGTTTCTAGATTACATTTTTAAAATGTAAAAAATAGGCATTAAGTTAGTCGGGGGCAGTATTTTGTAGATCAGTAAGACTGTGTCTTTTTCTGGATTTGTAGATTGTTAACACGGAGAGATGGCCTGTTTCGAGTGACGTGCTGCTCCTGTCGGATGTGTGAGATTAAGGAAAGTTTCAATGATCCTGATGATTATATTTCAAGGAGGTGTGATTGCAAGTCGTATCGGATTTCATGGATTGGTTGGGGAGGAATTAAATTATTTGGAGACGCTGATGTTAGACTGCGGCAGATAGAGTTAAAAATCAGACAACACTAGGATATAGTTCAACAAATTTATTTGGAAGAACTAGCTTTCGTTGCGCTGTTCCTTCATCAGATGATTGTGGAGTGATTGGAAGCAGTTAGGAATTGACAAGAGCCAGGGGGTGTCATAGGTGGCAGTCTCAGGATGGTAGGATACTAGAGATACAGTCAGTTAGATGGGTTACCTCCCTGAAAGGTACAAAGGCTAGGCAGGTAATGCAGCAGTCTCCTGTGCCTATCCCCACCTCAAAAACGTATTCTTGTTAGGAAAATGTTGTGGTTAATAGACGTTTAGGGAAATGTAGCACGAGCAGCCAAGTTACTGGTGCTGAGACTGGCTCTACTCTAATGTGACATATATCAGGTTCCAGATAATCAATTGTGATTGGGGACTGTCTAATAAGGGGCACAGACTGCCGTTTCTGAAGCTGGTAGTGAGACATCAGAAAGTGCCTCCCTCATGCCCAGATCAAGGATGCCTCAGATTGGGAGCAAAATATATTCAAAGCGGAGAATCATTAATGGGAGGTCATTGCACAATGGTTCCAATGACAGATGAAGGGGGTCCTGATGAGAGAATACAAGAAGTTATGCAGGAGTTTAAAAAACGGGTTCCCAAGGATAGTAATATATAGATTACTCCCGGTGCAACATGCTAGTGAGAGTAGGAATAGCAGGATGGAAGAGATGAATGTGTGGCGAAGGAGCTGTTGCAGAGGAGAAGGAATGACATATTTGGATCATGGGAATTTCTTCTGGGGTATATCTGACCTACATAGCAAGGACAGATTGCACCTGCACTGGAAGGGGACTAAAATCCAGGCAGGGAGATTTGCTAGTGCTGCTTAGGAGGCATTAAATCCAAAGAGACAGAGAGAAAAGACTTACATGTGAGGCTGGTACTGTTCAGAGGTCATACAAGCAAGAGCAAGCCACAGAATGAGGTGAGACTGACCAGTTACAGTGCTTTTATTTCAATGCAAGAGTCTTGACCAGTTGGCAGATGAGCGCAGGTAATAGTTTTGAACATGGCACTGTATCGCATGTATCGCAACTACAAAGGCATGACTCAGGGGTGGATAGGACGAGCAGCTCAATGTTCCAAGATATAAATGTTATAGCAAGGATAGAAAGGGAGAACAGAGCAGGGGGAGTGGCGTTTTTGCTTAAGGATAACATTACGGCTGGGATTCGGGAGCACATTCCTGGGAGCCCATCCAGGTACGTTATCTGATTGGAACAGAGAAATAAAAAAAAGTGATGATATCCTTATTGGGATTGTGCGATCGACACCACACCCCCAACCAACAGTCAGTTGGGAATTGACAAACACATTTACTGGAAGATCTCAGTTATCTGAAAGAATAATGTGGTTGCAATGATAAGGAGTTTAAACTTTCCAAACTGATCCTCGGAATCCTGTGAAGGGCTTGCATGGAAAGGTGTTTGTTCAGTGTATACGAGAAAATGTTTGGTTCATATTGGAGGATGTACCTACTGGAGAAGGAACAAAACTTAACCTTGTTTTTTCATTTGTCACAGGATGAGGACGTCACTGGCTGGGTCAGCATTTATTGCCCATCCCTAATTATCCAGAAGGCAGTTAAGAGACTACCACGTTGCTATAGGTCAGGAGTCACATGTAAGCCAGATTAGATAAAGATGGCAGATTCCTTCCCTGAGCGACATTAGAGAATGACTTATATAAATGACTTGGATGTGAATATATGTGGTATGATCAGTAGGTTACAGATTATATCAAAATTGGAGGTGTAGTGGACAGTGATGAAAGTTAGTTCAGATACAACAGGATATTGATCAGATGGGCCAATGGCCTGTGAAATGGAAGATGGAGCTCAATTTAGATAAATGTGGGCTGAACATTTTGGAAAGGCAAATCAGGATAGGATTTACGCGATCAATGGTAAGGTCCTGGCGAGTTTTGCTGAACAAAACGACCATGGAGTGCAGATTCATTTTTTTCTTGAAAGTAGAGTTGCAGGTAGGCATGGGATTCAAGGCAACATTTGGTACCCTTTTCTATATTGGTCAATACATTGAATAGAGAAGCTGTGACGTCATACTGTGGCTGAAGAGAACATTGATAAAGCCACTTCTGGAATTCTATGCTATGTTTGAATTTCCAAAGTTCTCCAAAGGATGGTGTGAAATGCGAAAGTGATCAGACATGACATTGCCAGGGTTGGAAGATTTGGGCGACAGGGAAAGACTGAATAACCTCGGTCTATTTTCTCTGGAGAGTCAAAGACTGAAAAGTGACCTAATGGAGATTTATAAATTCATGAGGGGCACGGATAAGGTGAACAGCCGGTGTATTTTCTCCCCAGGTTAGGTGGGTCCAAACAAGAGCAAATGGGTTAAAGTTGAGAGGGCAAAGTTTTAAAAGGGATTCAAGGGGCATCGCTTTCCAGCTGAGTGTGTTCTATGTCTGGAGTGAGCTGCCAGATCAAGTAGTGGAGGCTGATACAATTACAATATTTAAAAGGCATCTGACTGGGTTCATGAATATGAAGGGGTTCGAGGGATATGTTCCAATAGCTGGCATATGGTACTCCATTTGCTTAGGATTTCTAGTCGGCTTGGACGAATTGTGCTGTACTTCTGTATGACACTAATAATTTAAAATAATCTTCATTCCTCTTTAATGTAGAGCCAGCAGAAACACAGATAATTGTCCTTAGAGCTGAGTAGCTTAGGCAGGGATTTCGACCAGGTGCAGATTTGTTTCCAGGATATTTAATTTGCAGACAGAGAGGAATTGTTAACACTGACACAATTTTTAGAAACTACTTTCAGATAATTGACAAATAATGCAGGTTTAAAATGTGAAGATTATTTTACTCAGTACGTTCTGAGCATCTGGAACAGTCTGAATGGCAGCTGGAGACAGATTCAGCAGTTATTCTCAAATAGATTTTGAATTCTCATTTTTAAGGAACGATTTGGAGGGCTAGGGGCAAATGACAAGGGAATTGCGACAGATTTTCAGCAACTCCAGACGGAGAGACAACAGCCCCAATGGGTTGTATCGACTCAACCCCTGTGCTCTGTCCTACTGCCCCATATCAATAACGAAGCTCATCGCAGGGCAGAGAGAAGGACGATCCCACCACTCACCTCATAACGGTACCCGCCTGATTGACAGCAGCTCATCAACTAAGAGAAGGAGAGTTGGTGTGGCCCTGCAGTCAATGAGAGTGAACAGCAGCATGACACGTGACCATGATCTGTTCAGGCGCAGAGCCACTGTGAGGGGGCACTCAGTGAGTGTGAAGGGAGTGGGAGAAACTGCAGAGACTGTGACGGACACTGCTACACATGAATTACTAACTCCCGGTAAAGTAAAACCAAATGAAATGTGAATGCTGCAATCAGAAACAACAATCAGGAGGTTCTGGAAAAGGTCAGCAGTTCTTGCAACATATGTGAAGAGAAATCAAAGATAAAGTTTCAGATCTCAGTGATCCTGAACTGATGTTACCGGAAAAAAAATGGTTTATATGTAGAAGGTAGGGTGGGGTGGGGGCCGATATAAGGAATAAATGATAGATGGGGATAGAGCGATAAGAATGGTTGTGTAAAGGAATGGATAATGATGTGGCGGGGAAGGTGAATAGCTGTTAATGGAGAGTGTCAGTGGCTAACCATTGGTAGTGTATAATGGCAGGCTGCGATAAGAAGGTGTGGTGTGTGGGTAGTAGGCTAGGACGTGGGGTTGTTAACCTACTGTTAGCCACTCCCTGTCTCCATTGTAAACAGCCCCACACCTACATCACTCCAAGATTGGAGCTGCCGAAGACACAATCTTCTGGGATATCCTCCCTAACCGCTCTGACCTCCTATAAGATGAATTTTAAATCGTTCTCTTTCATCAACGTTTCCATCATTCATGAAGCACTTTAGGAGATTTGTCAATGTCGAAAGCTCCATACAATGCAAGTAGTTGTTAATTTCTGACAATGGGAGAAACAGGAATGAACCTTCTCTCTTTTATCTGATGAGCAGGAGTAAAGCAGAAGCGCTGTGCATGCAACAGCCCACAATGGACCACGGATGATTGATGTCAGCGCGGGACCACGAAGAGGACAGGGCGCTGGATTAGAGCGCCAAACAATCGGAGTGAATGAGGGGCGGGGCTATACTTGACCACATGATCAACCTCGCGAGCAGCTCAGTGTTGTTGTGAACAAAGTATTGGGAATGTGATTGTGCAGAACACACGAAAGGTAAGAAATGACCAGCAGGAAGAGGGAGGGAAATGGGATTAGTATGTGCTCAGAAGTTTTTCAGCAACTTAGAGCACATCGGAAAACAAAAATTTGAAATTCCCAGGCCTGTGTTTGCCTCAGATGGCAATAGGCCCGAGTGAGCGCTAGAATCTATTGAAGGGTAGTGATCCTCGGCTGTCAAGTTTGTGATGGGAAACTGCAGCAGGACGGATGCACAGCCTTCCCTAACAGGGAGTGATTGTGTAAATCCTGCACTCTGTGCCAGAGTCAGGATGTTTTCAAAGTCCAAGAGCGTGATACTGGAAAGCACAGCAGGTCGGGCAGCAGCCGATCAGTGGGAAGGAAAATTGACTGGAAAGACATGTCAAGAGGGTGGTGCCAAGTTTGAAATTTCTGTCTAGGATGAAGTGGGGGGAGGTTAAATGTAGAAACTGCTCAAATCCACATTGATCCCATGTTATTGAAGGATACAAAGGGCGGAAGATGAGGCATTCTTCCTTCAGGCATCATATGATTTGGATTTGGGTGTGGAGGAGGCCTGGGAGCTAAATGTCCTTGGTGATGTGCGAGGCGTTGTTAGAGTCTTCGGACGCAACGCGTTGGCTTGTTTAGTGCTTTACTGTTACTTTCACTGAACTTTTATAAATGAGTCTTACACTGCTGCTCAGCTTCTGAGCATTTGCTGCTATCTTAACGGATTTCATTTTCAACAATATCTGTAACGATCAATAATTCGTTTTTTCCAAAATAAGTGGATTTTCCTTCCATTTCTGACTGTCAAATTCTGCACCATTTTCATTCACTGTAATTCATTTTGCACTCCCTTAAATATCAGCTGTGTTTCTCCCTCCACAGATACCAATGATCAATGCCACGGTTGCCTGTGGAGAATATGATGTTTGACTTCTTTGTACTGCTGCAGTTTCTGTGGTGAAGGTGTTCCCAAAATTTAGTTCGCTCAGAAATGTTACAGATTATTCACTCAGAAGAGGTTACAACATGTGTGCAAATCAAAACAGTTTGTACTTTTACTATTTTTATAACTTCTGACGCAAGAGATATTAGGCCAGGTGATCAAACACATTGCCAAATAAGCAGGACTTCAGGATTAGCTTCAAGGAGGAAAGCACACCTGACAGCGTGTGGGTGGGAATTCCAGACCGTGTTGCCTTGACAACAGTAGAAAGAGCCAGGCAGGTGAAGCAATGCATCAACATGGTTGGGAATCTGAAAGAAAATAAGTTGTAGAGATCTCAAATGTTGTGTGGTGCAGGTAGATCGCAATGTTCACAGCCAAAAATTAAATCAACGGTGAGAATTTAAAGTTCTTGTTGCTTCTGAATAGGAACCTTTTGATGTATCAACAAGTTTTGTTACAAGTGAGCACTTGGCCAGCTGAGTTAAAGATATCCTTGAGGTTACATGTAAGTTGAATGTGAGAGTGGCCAGGAGTGTATTTGGATAATTAAGTCTGGAGATAGCATTGGGATGGATAAAAAAATCACCAAATGAGCTGAGACTGGGGTGGAGTTGCGCGAAGTCACTGATGGAGAAATAACGGTTTTGGAGTGGGATTAGGCTGTCACCCTCAGCTCATCTCTGGAATTCAGCTGTTTGTCCGTTTGTTGAATCATGTCTGCAAAAAGCTCAGGAACTGAATGGCCCTGGCAGGACCTAAACTGGGCATCACTGAGCAGGTTATTGCTGAGCAGCTGCTGCTTGAGAGCACTGTTGGCGTCACCTTCCATTACTTTACTACTGATCGAGTGTGGACTGATGGAGGGAAATTGGCTGGGTTGGCTGTTTCCTGTGTTTCTGCATTAAACATACCCAGGCAGCGTTCAACATTGTTAGTCGATGCCAGTGCTGGAACAGTACTGTGGTTTATGGTTGGAAAGTTCTGGAGCACAAGCCATCAGTACCATAGCCCGAATGTTGGCAGGGATCATACCCCTTACACTCTTTGTCCATTTCTTGATATTATTTGAACTGAAACGATTGGTTGAGCATCTATGATGGGGACCACTTGAGAATGCTGAGATGGGTTTCACACGTACTTTAACAATGCCCCGCTCTACCGCATCATCATCCTCACCAGGTGGCATAATGGCACTGTGTTTAGCACTGCTGCATCACAGCACCGGGGTCCTAGTTCGAATCCAGCCTTGGGTGACTGTCGATGTGGAATTTGTACATTCGCCTCGTGTCTGCGTGGGCTTCCTCCGGGTGATCCAGTTTCCTCCCACAGTCAAAAGATGTGGAAATCAGGTGAATTGGCCGTGTTAAATTGCCCGCAGTGTTAGGTACATTAGTCAGATGGAAATCGGTCTGACTGGGTTAGTCTTCGGAGGGTCGGTGTGCACTGGTTGGGACGAAGGTCCTGTTTTCATACTGTATGTAATCTAATCTGTTCGAATCTCTCTCCATTGCTCCATAACTGTTACAGTTATCAAATTGCTTATCACGCTTTTATCTACCTGATTCAGTGCAAGTTATTCCAATGAAACGTTGCAATGTTTGAACCTAATGCGTTCAGTTGCTATTACAAAATCATTTCCCTTACAGCTGAGCCCCTCCCTCTGACTGGGATATCTCTGAGGCAGAACTACGCTCTGCACAATATTGCTCGAAATTATGACCCCTTCGTAAGCTTCTGATCAGACTTCTACACAATCACAAACCAGAAAATACAATCTCTTAAATGTTGCTTATCTCCTCCTCACCCCAGCTCCATTGCTACAGAAACCGCCTACCCATGTCTGTGTTGCCATAAGCCTAATGAATCCGAAACAGAACCACTGATTCTGTAAATGACGCAGAATCTGGTTCTGGACACCAACATGTTTGGAAACATTTTCTGAGTATTTACCCTTTCAAACCCCTAAAGAATCACATATTTTTCAATCGGATCACTTCTCATTGTCCCAAAATCCAAGGGGAAGATTCCCAATTTCAACAGCCATTGCTTAAATGATAATCCCTCGAAATCAGGGATTATCCCAGACAATGTTCTCTGAAATGCCTCCAATGAAGTGACGCAATTCATCAAATAAACGGACCAAAACATTTTACATTACGCCAGATGCGGTCTGATTCGCATTTTGGACAGTTGCCCTAAGTATTTACTCTGAACACTTACACGGCAAACCCTTTAAAATAAGGAACAACATTCTTATTCCCCTTCTTGATGACCTGTTGTAACTGCGTGCTAGCTTTCTGTGTTTTCTGCACAATTACCTGTAGCTTTCTAATGTTTACACCATTTAAATAGTACGCTGTTCTTTTATTATCTCCCGAAAATGAACAGCTTCACAACTTCCCAATTTATATTCCATTTTCGAACTTGTTGCTCACTTCTCCTATGAATATCTCTCTGTGTATTATATTCCTCTTGGAACATTAATGTTATCCTTTTCTCGGAGATTTCCAACCTCATTCTTCTAAATATTTCCTGGGAGCTCTGAGCAGTGAGCAGCATGATCAGTTGTTATCATTTTCGGGATACTCTATGGAATGTGAGCAAGGGCATTGCTGACCATTCTTCAGAACGGCGATAACCTGCCCATCAAGATGCATTCGCCTTTCACACCCAATGTCTTATTCGTGATGTGCAGCGGCAGCTCGGAAGGAATGAAATGAAGCAAATGCTGCTCATTGCATCTCACCAACTCTTAGATTATTCTGTTCCATGTGTCAAAAATCTGTTCTGTTCAGTCACATGAAGTTCCAAGGTGCAAACCCATAGAAACCCACATAGATTTTCCTCTCTATTGACTGCTGATGTCCACAAGGGGTAATGTCTCCAGTCATCCTGCGGCAGGAGGAAGGGTTGGTTTGAGTTTCTAATCTTAACTGACAGGCACCGGTTTGATAAACTTGTATTACAGGATATTACAGGTGGACATTCAGATGGTAATCGCAGTAATTGCAACGCCAAACTCTAACAGAATTACACAATTCATCAGGACCTGGATATTTGAATTGTATATGAGTATTGTTTTCCAGTTCGTTCTCATTTGTTGCATAAAAGTTTACCTTTGAATAGAACTATTTTCTAAATAGATCTCCCCGAATTCTTCAATATCCGTCCTATCGTCCTTTTATGATGAGCTGATGAGTGTTAAGTTTATCAACTTGATGTATATCTTTTGTAAATGCCTATCTCACAGCTCTCCACAATTTCCTTTGCTACAAGGAGAACAATTTCAGTTTCTCTAAACCCCTGATTCCCCAATGTCTCTTTGCTATCTATAAGGTCACAACAGGTTGTGTTGGACGATTCGCCACTTGTCTGCATCAGTGCAGCTCCCAACAATATGAAAGAAAGTGAACATCCCCCAGGACAAAGCACTGTGCCTGAATAGTATCCTATCCACCACCTTCAGCATTTCCCCTCTTCACCCCCGAGGCACTGTGGCATCACTGTTTAAAAGGTAAAGACAACATTGCCTTAGCAGACCGTAAGGCTGCTCTTTCATTAGGGAGAGATGACTGGTGGTAATTTAACCTGAAGGTCATACCAGCCCAGGCCACCAGAGGTTGAAGAAGGAGAGTCCATCTCTTGCAGATGTATATAGTTGATGTGTATCATCAAGACCCATGTCTCTGCAACTAAAATTCCCCATTCTTTGAACCATCCTGGTAAATCTCCTATGCACTCTCTCTGGGATCCTGCCAAATTTACCAACGTGTGAATGATCTCTGGATGGAAAGACCCAACTGCTCCGTATTCTTCTGGGTTAAGCCATCATACAGCAACAATTGCACTAAACCTCATTGTCTGTTAGGGTGGGAGACACAGGAATCCAGAAAACATTTAATATGTATTTGGGTGTACACTGGCGATGCCAGGACAGATAACACTTTGGACCAACTACTGGAAAATATATTTGGATAGGTTGGTAGTAGTTTTCTTTGTCACAGATACAATAGACCACACAGTCCTTTTCTGTCTTGTTGACCACTGAGATGATTGACAGAGGAATATGACAAGCCACATTTGAATTTCAGGTCAGAGAGGTGATATTAGATAAGATGACAAATGATTGTTTGACAATTTTGGGAGTAAAGTGAGATGGAGTTGTTCAGTAGGAAATTCTGGAGCCTGGGGAGAGGGTACAGGAATCTGATATACCATCGGCACATGTAAAGTAAAAAGAGGGTATTCTCAAGATTGGAATTGCACATATAGCAGCGCATTGAGAGACTCTAAGAGATTAGAGATCGGGAGGATAATGAGGCTGGAAGAGATTAGAGTTCGCGAGGACTGTGAGGTTCGAAAAAGTCACTGCGATGGAGATGGTTGTGACAGCAGAGCTAGTGTGGGTTTTGAGCCTGCAGAAGAATTAGAGATAAGGAGGAGTTCTGAGGCTGGATGAGGTGACAGTGATAGATTTGTGAAGAAAGCAGAATTCACAGATATTGAGAGTTAGTCGGAGAGATATACAGAAACAAAACAGACCCGGTCATCCAACCAATCCACGTCAACAATCACTCCAATCTGAACTATTCCCACGTGCCTCCGCTTTGTTCAAACCCATGCAAACAACGTCGCTGTCCAAAGGTCGTTCTCAAAGAATCCCATTCCCCTCCTCTATATCCACCCATGACTAATTCACCTAATCTACACATCCCTGAACCTGGAAGAAACCCACGCAGACACGGGAAGAATGTGGAAATCCCACAGAGACAGTCGCCGAAGTCTGGAATCGAACCTGAGACCGTGGCGCTGTGGCAGCAATGCTAACCACTGAGCCACTGTGCAACCCTACAATTGTAAATGTATTCACAACTACCACTTCCTCTGGAAGCTCATTTCACACATGAACTACTGTCTGCACAAAATAAAACAAAAACCCTGAACGTCTTCTTAAAGCCAATCTCCTCTCACCTTAAAAAGTATTCACCCAGTCTTGAATCGCGCATCCTCCTGGATGAGGTGACAGTGATAGAGTTGTGAAGATCGAGGAATTCACAGACAGCGAGAGTTAGTCATAAAGATATACAGCACAAAAACAGACCCGGTAATCCAACCAATCCATGGGAAGGAAACCAACTATTGACATTATCCATCCCCCTCTAATACGGTCACTCCTCAGACTCCTTCACTCCAGTGAAAGTAGTTGCAATCTATCCAGCCTTTGCTTATAATTCAAATCAACCATTCCCATCAACATCCTGCTAAATCTCTTCTGAAACAGCTCCAATTTAATAATATCCTCCCAATAACACCGCAACCAGAATTGGACACAGAATTTCAGAAGAAGCCTCACCAACATTCTGTATATAGCCAGCAAAACGATTTCCTATACTCAAAGATCTCAAAATGGAGGTATGTGTTTCAACACCTTTCTAACCACCATGTCTACATGTGACGCAAATTTAAAAGACCTGAAACTCCTGGTGTCTTTGTTCTCTATCACTGATCAAGGCTTGACTGCCCTCGTTTGCTTTATCAGGATGTAAAAGTTTGCTTGTATTCAAATCCAAAATCCAAAAGATCCTGATTACAAAGACAGTAGAAGCAACATAAGAGGGAAGTCAAGACGGCAAAAAGGGGACATGAGATAACTTTGTCAAATAGGTAAGAATAATCCAAAGGAATTTCTGTTATATAAATGCCTTAAGAACAAAACGATAACTAGAGACAGAACTGGATCCCTCAAAGAGCATCGAGGCAGCCTATATGTGGAGCCACAGGAGATGGAGGAGATACTAACTGAATATTTGGCATCAGTGTTTACTGTGGAAAAGGAGATGGAAGATATGGATTTGGGGAAATAGATGGTGACAATTTGAAAATATACAACATATAGGAGATGTCGGGTGTTGTAAAGCATAAAGTTTGGTAAATTCTCAGGACATGATCAGGTGTACCCTTGAATTCTGTGGGAAGCTGGGAATGTGATTGCTGGGACCCTTGCTGAGATATTTGCCTCATTGATAGCCAAAGGTGAGATGCCGGTAGACTAGTAGTTGGTTAAGAAAGGTAGTAAGGACAAGCCATGGAACTATCGAACGGTGAGCCAGATGTAGGTGCAGTGCAAGTTGTTGGAGCGTATCGTGAGGGAGAGGATATACAGTATTTGCAAAGGGAAGGACTGATTAGTGACAGTATGGAAATCATATCTCACAAACCTGAGGTTTTTTGGAGAAGTAACAAAGAGGATTGATGACGGCCGATTTGTGGACATGATCTATATGGACTTCAGTAAGACGATTGACAAGGTTCCCGATAGGAGACTGGTTAGCATGGTTAGATCTCATTGAATACAGGGAGATTTAGCGATTTGATAACAGAGCTGGCTCAAAGTTAGAAGACAGAGGATGGTGGTGGAGGGTTGCTTTTCAGATTGGAGTTCTGAGACCAGTGAAGTGCCACAAGAATCACTACTTTTCATCGTACTTATAAATGATTTGGATGTGAACATACGAGGTATACTTAGTAAGTGTGCAGAGGAAACTAAAATTGGAGGTGTAGTGGACAGTGAAGAAGATTACTTAGGATTACAATTAATTGGATGGACCAATGAGCTGAAGAGTGGCAGATGATGTTCAATTTAGGTAAATGAGAGGTGCTGCATTTTGGAAAAGCAATCTTAGCTGGACTGATACATGGAACATAGAACAACACAGCGCAGTACAGGGCCTTCAGCCCTCGATGTTGCGCAGACCTGTCATACCAATCTGATGCCCATCTAACCTACACTATTCCATGTACGTCCATATGCTTGTCCAATGATGAATTCAATGTACTTAAAGTTGGCGAATCTACTACCGTTGCAGGCAAAGAATTTCATACCCTTACTTCTCTCTGCGTGATGAAGCTATCTCTGACATCTGTCCTGTATCTATCATCCCTCGATTTAAAGATAATCCCCCTCATGCTCGCCGTCACCATATTTGAAAAAGAAAAGCTCTGTCGACCCTTTCTCAGCGTCTGATTATCTTATATTTATATTTAATAGAAAATTGCTAGGTGTTGTTGCTGAACACATAGACGTTGCAGTGCAGGGTCAAATTTCTTTTGAAGTGGAATCGCAGGGAGATGGAATATCGAAGAAGCTGTTTGGTCTGCTTCCCTGTATTGGTCAGAGTATTGAGTATAGTCGTTGGAACGTCATGTTGCACTTGTACGTTACAGTGGTTAGGATACGTTTGGAAAATTGTGTGCAATTCTGTTCTCGGACTATCGGAAGGATGTTCTGAAACTTGAAAGGGTTCAAAAAAGAATTACAAGGATATTGGCATGGTTAGAGGGTTTCAGCTGTAGGAAGTAGCCAAATAGGCTGGGACGTTTTTCCCTGGAGCATCAGAGGCTGAGGGGTGACCACATAGAGGCGTATAAAATTATGAGGGGCTTGCATAGCATTATCAGACAAAGTTCTTTTTCCTGGGGTAAGGTAGTCCAGAAATAGAGGGTGTAGGTTTGGTTGAGAGGGGAAAGATATAAACGGGAATTAAGGAACAACATTTTGACGCAGAGGATGGTGGGTGTATGGAATGAGCTGCCAAAGGAAGTGGTGGAGGCTCGTACAATTAGTACATTTTAAAGGCACCTGGCTACTTATATGAAACAGTTTAGAAGGATATGACCCAGGTGCTGACAAAAGGGACTAGATTAGGTGAGGATATCTTCTCGGCATGGACAAATTTGACAGAAGATTCCATTACGTGCTGTTCACCTCTGTGACTCACAGCTCAGTGGGTTTCAGTCTCATAAGAGATAAACCTTCGTCTGTTTTATTTTAGTAAAGCTATAATATTCAGTGCAGTGAGGGTTTATTTCTTAAAATACACATCTTATGATATTTTGAATAAATCTCTAAAATATAAAATATTAGTTCTAATATATTCTAGAGGAATATTTTGTGAAGCAGCAAGACTGCCTTTTTCTGGGATCTGTGGTACGTTAGTGTACAGAGACGGCCATTCATAGAGAGATGTGTCCTTTCTGTCGGACTTGGGAGATTCGGGAGTGTTTTAATGATCCTGATGATGGTCTGCAGGAAGTGAACGTGCAAATCAAATTGGATTTCATGGATCAGAGGGAGTGGTCGTTAAAAGTTATGAAGAATTTACAGGAATCGGGGATTTCATAGTGGCAATTTCAGAAAGGTAGGAAAACTTCGCATTCAATCAGTTAGATGGGTAAACTCTCTGAAGGGGAGGAATAGAGGGCAGTTAGTGCAGGATTATCCTATGGCTATCTCCATCTCAAACATGCATACTGTTTGAGAAAACGTCGGGGTCACAGACTCTCAGGAGATTGTAGCACTGACAGCCAAGTTACTGGTACTGAGACTGACCCGAGTGCAATAAGTGGTATATAAGGGTCCAGGTAATCAATCGTGATAGGAGACCCTCTGGTCAGGAGCGTTGACTGCCGTTTATGTAGCTGAGAGTGACACATCAGAATGGGGTGGTGCCTTAGAACCAGAGTGAAGTATGTCGCACAGAGGATGCAGAATACTCTGAAAAGGGAAGAATAACCCATAGGAGATCATTGTACATTGATAGCAATGAGACAGGAAGGAACAAAGGATGAAGTCCTGATGAGAAAATATCGCAAATCAGCCTGGAAGACAAAAAGTAGTTCCATGTGAGTAATCATATCTGGATTGCTACCAGTGCCACATACTAGTGAGAATAGGAATATCAGGATAGAGAAAATGAACGGGTAGCGAAGGATCTTGTGCAAGGGAGAAGGTTGCCTGCTTTTGGACCACTGGAATCTCTGCAGTGGTGGAATTGACCTGCATAAGAAGGACGGATTGTATCTGAATTGGAATGGAAGATTTGCTGATGCTACTCGGTAGGCATTAAACCAGTGAGAGAGTGGGGTTAAATTCAAAGACATGTTTAGAAAAGAGAGAAGTGTGAGGCTGATACTGTCCAGAAATCAAACAGTCAAGGCAGGCAAGGGTAAGTCATAGAATAAGGTACGACTGACCAGTTACACTGCTTTTATTTCAATGCAAGAGGCCTGACAGGGAAAGCAAATGAGCTCATGGTATGGTTTTAATTATGGAACTGCGATATCATGGGCATAACAGAAACGTGGCTCAGGGATGGATAGGACTGGCAGCGTAATGTTCCAGGGTATAGATGTAAGAGGAAGGATAGAAATGGGGAATCAGAGACGAAATGAGTGGCGTTTTTGATTAGGGATTGCATTACGGTTGTGCTTAGGGAGGATATTCATGACAGTACGTCCAGTGAAGTCATTTGGATGGAACTAGGTAATAAGAAAGTGACGATCACTTTAGAACGTAGAACATAGAAAGGTACAGCACAGAACAGACCCTTGGGCCCACGATGATGTGCTGAGATCAAATCATAATGTAAAATATAGTAACCTAACCTACACATCCCTCAGATCACTGCTACTAATTTCTCCAATGACATCGCTTCCACCACCTTAGCTGGCAACGCATTGCATGCACTTACAACTCTATGTGTAATGAACTTACGTCTGATGTCTCCTTTACACTTCCCTCCTAATATCATCAAACAATGACTTCTCGTATCTGTCAATCCTGCCCTGCGGAAAAGTCTTTGGCTATTGACTCGATCTATTGTTCTCATTATTTTGTACAACTCGATTAGGTCTCCTCTCTTCGTCCGTCTCTCCAGAGATAAAAGTCGGAGCTTATTAAACTTTCTTCATAAGGCAAGCCCAGAAGTCCAGGCAGCATCCGAGTAAACCTTCTTTGCACCCTCTCCAAAGCCTCTGTGTCTTTCCTACAGTAGAGCGACAAGAACTGGACACAATCTACCAAGTGTGGTCTCACTAGGGACTGCAGCAAAACCTCGTGGCTCTTAAACTCGATACCCATGTGAATGAAAGCCAAAACACCAAATGCTTTCTTAACAATCCCATCCATGTGGATGGCAACTTTGAGGGATCTCTTTACTTTCACACCCAGATCCCTCTGTTCCACCTGAAGAATTCTGTCTTCAATCCGAAATTCAGAATTCGAACTAGACATTCCAAAATGTATCATTTCACATTTATCCAGGTTGAACTCCATCTGCATTTCTCAGCCCTGCTCTGCATTCTGTCTATGTCGTGCTGCAGCCTGCAGTATTTCTCTATACTATCGGCGACACCTCCAACCTTTATGTCATCTGCAAATTTACTAATCAACCCCTCAACCTCTTCATCCAAGTCATTTATAAAAACTACAAAGAGCTGAGGCACAAGAACAGAGCCCTGCGGCACCCTACTCAACACTGACCTCCAGGCGGAATATTTTCCATCTACAACCACTCTCTTCCTTCTGTCCACCATCTAATTCTGAATCCATATAGCGAAATCTTCCTGTATCCCATACTTCCTGACTTTTTTGAATGAGCTTACCATGGGGAACCCTGTAAAATGCCTTGCAGAAATGCATTTACAGTGCACCCACTGCTCGACCTATGACGACCCGTCTTGTTACCTCCTCTAAGAACATAATAATATTTGTGAGGCATGACTTGCCCCACACAAAGCCATGCTGACTGCATTTAATCTCACTATGCTTTGCCAAATAGTCATCAATCCTATCCCTGAGAATTATTTGCATAACTTCACTGACCACAGATGTGAGACTGACCGGTCTGTGATTGCCAAAGATTTACCTATTACCTTTCTTGCAAAGTGGAACAACATTTGCCTCCTTCCCATCTTCCAGTACGACTCCCATGGAAAGTGAGGAGGCACAAATCCTTGCCAGCAGCTTAGCAACTGCCTTTCTCGCTTCCTGGAGCAGCCTTGGATAAATCTGGTCTGGCCCTGGGGAGTTATCAATCTTAATGTTTTCAAAGATTTAAGCACATCATTTTCATCAAAATTGATCTGGTCAAGATTGTATCCCAGCTCCTCTAAGTTTTCATTTGCAACACATTATCATTCATTGGTGAAAACCAAAGCAAAAAAAAACCTCTTTTCGGGCTTGTCCTTTCTGCTCAGACTCCACGCATAGGTTTCCACGACTATCCCTGATCAGCCCTACCTTCTCCCTCATCATTCTGGTATTCCTCACGTAGGAGTGAAAGGCCTTTGGATCCTCCCTAATTCTTCTTGCCAAGCCGTTTTCGTGCCGCCTCCTGGTTCTCCTCAGTCCATATTTGAGCTCCTTTCAAGCAAGCCTGTAATCTCTAAACTTGTGCTAGATCCTTGCTTCCTCCAACTTACGTAAGCTGCCTTCTTCCTTTTGATGAGAACCTCCTCTGTTCTCGTCATCCAAGGTTCCTTCATCTTACCATTTCTTACTTTTCTCAGAGGAATTGATTTGTGCATCCCTCGCAAAAACGGCTCCTTAAATATTTTCCACATGTCTGCTTTGTCCTTTCTGCGAACAAAATTGCTCCCAGTCTGTACTTCCCAACTCCTGCCTGATAGGGTCGTAAATTCCTTTTCCCCAATTAAATACATTTCCTCGGTAATTGCACCTTTCACTCTCCCAGACTATGCTAAATGTAAGGCAGTTGCGATCACTTTCACCAAAAGTACTCTCCCACCGCGAGATCTGAAACCTCTCCTGGCTCGTTGCCGATCACCAAATTCAAAATGGCCTCTCTCCTCGTCGGACTGTCTACACACTGAGTAAGGAATCCCTTCTGAACACACCTGACAAAAAAGCTCCATGCGATCCATCTGCACTGAGGAGGTTCCACTTGATATTGGGAAATTTGAAATCACCCATAACAACAATCCTGCTACTTTGCATTTTTCCAGAATCTACACACTTATGAGATCTTCATTCTCTCTCCTGCTACTATGTCGTCTCGAGAAAACTCCAATGCGGTGGCTGTTCCCTCTTTTCTGTTTAAACGTGCACTAAACCCTGAAACATCAAGCAAACATCCCTGCCCCTGTGAAACCCACGTTTCTGTTATGGTCACAGCATTGTAGCCCCAAGTCCAGATCCATGCTCTAAGTTCATCAATCTCATGCTGGACACTTCTTGCAATAAAGCAGACACACTTTAACCGATCCCTTTGTTTCATTGCGTAAGAAACCTTCCGATAGATTCAAGATATCCTGTCACTATCCTGTCTGCAACTGACCCCCTCTCAGACATGTGGCTCCGATTCCCATGCCCCTGTCAATCGAGTTTAAACCCTCCCGAATCGGAAGAGCAAATCTTCCACCCAGGACATTTGTTTCCATCCAGTTCAGATGTAACCCTTCCTCCATGTACAGGTCCCACTTTCCCCAGAATTTATCCCAATGGTCTACGTATCTGTAGTCCTCCTTCCTGCACCAGCCGTGCAGCCACGTGTTAAGCTGCATTCGCTGATTGTTCTTCATCTCACTATCTCGTGGCACCGGTAGCAAACCTGAGATCCCTATTCTACTCGTCGTGCTCTTCAGCTTCCAAACTAATTCTCTGTAGTCACGTTTAAGATTCTTATTCCCTTTCCTGGCTATATCATTGGTGCCAAAATGTACCACGATTTCTATCTGCTCACCCTCCCCCTTCAGAATCTTGTAAACTCGATCAGCGACATTTCTGACCCTGGCACCAGGAAGGTAACATACCTTCTGGGAGTCCTGTTCCTGACCACAAATTCTACTGTCAATCCGCCTAACTAGTAAGTCTCATACGAGAAGCGTATTCCTATTGCTCCCACCCCCCTCCCTCCCCTTCTGATCAAAGTGCCATGCTCAGTGCCAGAGACCTGATAACTATGGCTTTTTCCTGGTAGGCTGTCCCCACCAGCAGTATCCAAAACGGTATACTTTATAGGCTGATTCGTGGTTCCTACCTATCAGCGTGATGTGCTGAGTCGTCTCGTCATCTTCCCGTGTATTAGCAGACAAACCGGAGGGTATAAGAAAACCAGTAGCTTGGCGGCATCAGGAGGTAGAGAAGTCAACATTTTGGGTCTAACCGTTCTTCCTGACTGAGGGTGAGAGTTGGGGGATCTGCAGATAAAGAGAGAAGGAGGTGTTTGTGGTGGGAAGAACAACAGGTTGCTGAAGTGGGAAAAGGTGGATACAAGTGATAGATGCAATATGGTTGGTCGATGAGAGAGAATCCGGTTGTTAAATGAAATGAAGGGTCGTTAGGCGGAATGGAAGGCAGGAGGTGGACTTGAAATGGTGTAGGTTCAGGGCTGGGAAGGCTATTTCAAATTGCAGAACTCATTGTTGTGCCCTTCGAGCAGTCGGCTGCCCAGGCGGACGATGAATTTTTGTTCCTCCAATTTGCCGTCTGACTCACCGTGGCAACAGTGGAGCCCAAGGATGGTAATGTCAGAAAGTGATTGGGAAGGGGGATTGAATTGGGTCGTGAGAAGATCATATCAGGAGAGCAGGATGCAATAAAGTAGGATAGAAGAGAGGCAGGTGAAACTCTGTCTCACCTGGATAGACACGGAGAGCTCTGTAGGGAGGTGAGGGGAGTGGTGTGCTGACAGGTGATGCATCTATTCCAGTTGCAGGGGATGTTTCGGGTGGGGGTAATGGAGGAATAGGTGGGAAGTGTGGCACAAATATTAGCGAAGCGAATGGCCTTTGTGGAATATGTGCCAGGTGGTAAGATCCAACCTAATTTACTGTATATGGTGCTCAGGATGTGGTCTTCTCTACATCGGGGAGACCAAACGTAAACTAAGGGAATGTTTTGCTGCACATCTCAGCTGGGCCCATCAGCGCTGACCTGGCATCCCAGTCACTGCCTATTTCAATTCTCCCTCCCAATCCCTTTCCAACACTGCCTTCCTTGGCCTCCTCCATGCCAGAATGAACCAAACTGCAAATTGGAGGAACAGCACTCCATCTTCCTCCGGGGAATCCTACAGGCTGGAGGAATCGACAGTGAGTTCTCCAACTTCAAATAGTCTCCCTTCCAATCCCCCGACTCCTTTCCCAGCCCGTTCCATTACTTCCATTCCTGTGATCAAACCTTTTTCCAGCCACCAACCAGATTCAGACCTCCCGTCGACAAGCCTGATTGTGCCCTCTCCTGTGTACAGCCATCCACACCTCACCACACTGCCTCCTCCTCTCTCACCCGCCTCTTTATCTGTAGCTCCCTTACTCCCACCCACACCCCCCACTCTTGAAGATTGGCGTTGACTTCTTCACCTCCCGCTGCTACCTGGCTTGTTGTGTTCTTCCAGTCTCCTGCCTGTTTCCTTTGGATTTAACATTTGCAGTTTTAAAAAAAAAAGTCTTCTTGTGTATTAGGCAGGAAATAGTGAATGGGTTATGTCTCTTCTTATCCAATAGTTTCGATGGGCTGTAAGGCTTTCTCACATTCCTGTGAAACCAGCTTGAGATGCTGCATGCGCTTCTCTTTATTTTCTGTGGAAATGTGCAGGGTCTAACGGTACTGTTACATGCATATTTGCTACACGTTAACAGCACACGTTTTAATGTTGTCCAGGTTTTGACACTTTAGCACCGGTGTCGTGATAAATTGTTCTGAATATTGTGTGATAGTCACTGAACATGCTCATCTCTGATTGTATGATGCAGGGAAAGACATTGCCGAAGCAGCTGAAGATGTTTGTGCCAAACAAGCTACTCTGAGGATCGCCCACAGCAATATCTAGGGACTGAGAGGATTACCTCCACCAGCCACATTGTGTTCTGAATTACCCAACCAGTTTACACCTATTTTCCATTATGTTCATTTTTTTGTTCAGGTCCCTTGACACCTTTCTCAGTCGAATCCTGCTGTGATGTTATTGCCAGTCATTCTTACACAGTGTTCATATCTTTGTTCATGTCAATACACCAAGGTATATGTGTGGAGAACATTTCCTTCTCTCAGAGGTTAGTAATCGATGGGGTCTCCCTATCCCAGACAGTTACAGGGGCTGTATCACTGAAATGTTTGGTGGGATAGGGTGAAGAGGGTGTCAATGGTTTTTGACGCGTCAGAGAGTTGAGGGCGACAATGAACTGGGATGAAATAGAAATCGAGGCCTACAGCAGATCAGCCTTGACGTTACTGAATATGAAAGCAGGGTTGAGAGGCGAAAGGGTCTCCTGGTAATCCAGTATACCACATATGCCAATTTATTTGTGAAGTCTTTCTGTTCTTGTCTAACAGACTTGAAGAGCTGAATGGACTGATCTTGTTCCTGTGTCCATGAGTAGTGGTGCTGAATGGTCTAATCTGGGTACAGTGTTATAGGTTTGAGGTGCTGATTGGCCTATGAATGTGATTGCATATCAGATTTCAGGGGTGAACGGCCTCATCCTGTTCTGGCGTAACTTAATTCCGTATAGACTAACTCTACGACGCTCGGAGAAAGTGAGGACGGCAGATGCTGGAGGTCAGACTCCAAACATGTGGCACTAGAAAAGCACAACCTGTCAAGAAGCATCTGAGGAGCAGGAGAATTGTCATTTCAGGTATGCACACTTCATCAGAAATGTCTGAAACATCGATTCTCCTGATCCTCTCATACTATCTGACCTACTGTGCTTTACCAGTGCTACACTTTTTGACTTCTGCCTGGTCAACCTTCCTGTTTACATCATCAACTAACTTGACCAAATTTTTCAGGCATATACTCCCATGCGCAAAGCCATGCCAGTGATTCCTAAACAAATCCTGTCTTCCCAAATGCATATATCTCTTATCCCTCATAATCTTCTCAAGTAGCGTACCTACCACCAATGTTAAGCTTAACAGTCTACGGTTCCCAGGCTGTTTTTTCCTTTTACAGCCCTTCATGAAAAAGGGAATAACATTTGCTACCCTGCGCTCACCGTGGACGTCACCTGTGATTAATAGTGATGCAAAAATATCAGCCAGGGCTACTGCAAATTCTTATCTATCTACTTGCAGTGTGTATCTTGTATTTATCTGATCAAGGCCAGGAGATTTATCTAACTTCATGCATTTCAGCACCTCCTCTACTGTGATATGTACTGTCGCCAATATAGCACCAAGGATATCCTCAAGTTCCGAAGCCTTCAAGTTTTGTTGTGGTTCTGTTCGCCGAGGTGGGAATTTGTCTTGCATAGCCTTTCGTCCCCTGTCTAGGTGACATCCTCAGTGCTTGGGAGCCTCCTGTGAAGCGCTTCTGTGCTGTTTCCTCCGGCATTTATAATGGCCTGTCTCTGCCGCTTCCAGTTGTCAGTTCCAGCTGTCCGGTGCAGTGGCGGGTATATTGGGTCCAGGTCGATATGTTTGTTGATAGAGTCTGTGGATGAGTGCCATGCCTCTAGCAATTCCCTGGCTGTTCTCTGTTTGGCTTGCCCTATCATGGTAGTGTTGTCCCAGTCGAATTAATGTTGATAGTCATCTCTGTGTGTGGCTACTTAGGATAGCTGGTCGTGTCGTTTCGTGGCTAATTGGTGTTCGTGCAAACGGATCGTTAGCTGTCTTCCTGTTTGTCCTATGTAGTGTTTTGTGCAGTCCTTGCATGGGATTTTGTACACTACATTGGTTTTCTCATGTTGAGTATCGTGTCCTTCATTCTCGTGAGTTGTTGTCTGAGAGTGGCTGTTGGTGTGTGTGCTGTTATGAGTCCTAGTGGTCGCAGTAGCCTGGCTGTCAGTTCGGAAATGCTCCTGATATATGGTAGTGTGACTAGTCCTTTGGGTTGCGGCATGTACTCATTCCATTGTCTTTCCCTTAGGCATCTGTTGATGAAATTGCGATGGTATCCGTTTTTGGCGAATACCTTGTATAGGTGTTCCTCTTCCTCTTTTTGCAATTCTGGTGTGCTGTAGTGTGTTTTGGCCCTTTTGAATAGTATCTTGATGCCACTTCGTTTGTGTGTGTTGGGGTGGTTACTTTCATGGTTTAGGGCTTCGTCTGTGTGTGTGGCTTTCCTGTAAACCTTTGTGCTGAATTCTCCGTTCGGTGTTCTCTGTACCATTGCGTCTAGTAATGGGAGTTGGTTGTCCTTTTCTTCTTCTCTAGTGAATCGGATTCCTGTGAGTGCGGCGTTGATGATCTGGTGTGCATTCTCTATTTCTGTGTTTTTAATTATTACAAAGGTGCAATCCACATATCTGACCCAGAGTTTGGGTTGAATTTGCGGTATGACTGTTTGTTCTAACTATTGCATTACTGCTTCTGCTATGAGTCCAGAAATCGGTGAGCCCATGGGAGTTCCGTTGATTTTTTCATATATCTGATTATTGAATGTGAAGTGTGTTGTGAGGTACAAGTCCAGTAGTTTAAGTATGCCGTCTTTGTTGATAGGTTCAATGTCTTGTTGTCTGTTATGTCTGTCTAGAAGGTTGGCTGTTGTTTCTCTGAATAGGGTTTTGTCGATAGAGGTGAACAGTGCCGTTACATCGAATGAGACCATAGTTTCTTCCTTGTCTATGTGTATATTTCTGATGATGTCCAAGAATTCCTGTGTCGATTGGAAAGAGTGTCTGGATCCGCTGATCAGGTGTTTCAGTTTCTGCTGTAGTTCTTTAGCCAGTTTGTGTGATGGCGTCCCTCGTAGTGATACTGCGGGTCTGAGTGGGATGTCTGGTTAGTACACTTTGGGTTGTCCATAGAATCTGGGGGTGTTGTTGCTTTCAGATTTCATCTTTGTAGGTCAGACCTGGTTATCTGACTGGTTTTTTTGTAGATTCCTCAGTGTGTTGTTTATCCAATTGGTGAGCTGTGGGGTGGGGTCGCAATTTCATCAACAGATGTCTGAGGGAAAGACAATGGAACGAGGACATGCCGTAACCCAAAGGACTAGTCACACTACCATACATCAGGAGCATTTCCGAACTGACAGCCACACTACTGCGACCACTAGGACTCATAACAGCACACAAACCAACAGCCACTCTCAGACAACAACTCACGAGAACGAAGGACCCGATACCCAACATGAGCAAAACCAATGTAGTGTACAAAATCCCATGCCAGGGCTGCACAAAACACTACATAGGACAAACAGGAAGACAGCTAACGATCCGTATCCATGAACACCAACTTACCACGAAACGACACGACCAGCTATCCTTAGTCGCCAAACACAGATGACAAGCAACATGAATTCGACTGGGACAACACTACCATGATAGGGCAAGCCAAACAGAGAACAGCCAGGGAATTGCCAGAGGCATGGCACTCAACCACAGACTCTATCAACAAACACATCGACCTGGACCCAAAATACCGGTCACTGCAGTGGACAGCTGGAACTGACAACCAGAAGCGGCAGAGACAGGCAACTATAAATGCCAGAGGAAACAGCACAGATGCGCTTCACAGGAGGCTTCCAAGCACTGAGGAATGTCACCTAGACAGGGGACGAAACGTTTGCAAGACAAATTCCCAGTTCGGTGAACAGAACCACAACAACGAGCACCCGAGCTACAAATCTTCTCCCAAACTTTGAAAATCTTCATGTTTTTCTGAATAGTAAACACAGGGAAGAAATAGGCATTGAGGACTTCGCCCATCTCCTGCAGTACCACAAATACATATTCTCATTGATCCTTGAGAGGTCCTATTCTCTCTATTTGGAGATGCTGGTGTTGGACTGGGGTGTACAAGCTTACTAATCACACAACACTAGGTTATATTCCAACAGGTTTATTTGGAAGCACACTAGCTTTCGAGCGTCGCTCCTTCATCAGGTGATAGTGGAGGATTCAATCCTGAGAAAAAGAATGTATAGCAAAAAATAACAGTGTGATACAACTCAAATTATACATTGAAAAATAACTTGATTGTCCGTTGAGTCTTTCATCTGTTTGAATATCATGACAGTTTCACTTCTTAAATGTGTAAATCACAAAAGCTTTTTTTAAAAGTTGCATTGTCAGGTTAGCTGTTACAATGTGTGATAGCTAGACCAGTATGTTGAAGGTATTCGCCCCTGTGTTCTCTGTCTATGCCATGGTGTTCAGATTGATTCTAATCTAAAAATTGAGATAACAGAAGATTACATGAATTCATGCAGTTTTTGAACAAAGTGCAATGTAACTCTGTAAGTACAAATTCAATCCACAAAATTGATGTGCCCATGTGGGTCTTTGTATGTGTGTGTCTTCCTGGTTGGAGGTTGTGATTGTGTGAGAGAGTGTACGTGTGTGTGTCGTGAGTGTAGAGTGGTCTACGTCTCTGAGAGGATGCCTGTTTGTGTGTGTGTGTGTGTGTGTGAGTGTGTGTGTGTGTGTGTGTGTGTGTGTGTGTGTGTGTGTGTGTGTGTGTGTGTTAGAGAGAGAGAATGTGTGTGTCCCAGTTGAGGCCCACTATATGGGTAACAAACTTACCTGTCAGCATCTGCTCGGCCACTTATTCACTCTTCAATCACTACACAAACACATATACACTCTCTCTCACGCTTACAACCCCCAGCCCCCCACCCCGCCACACACACACACACACATACACACAGACAAAGACCCACATGCACACATATATTTTATGGGGTGAATTTGTACTTGCAGAGGTACGTTATACTTTGCTCAAAAACTGCATGAATTCATGTAATCCTCTGTTATCTCACTTTTTAGATTAGAATCAATCTAAACATCATGGCATAGACAGAGAACACAGAGGGCTAATACCGTCAACATATTGTTTAGCTATCACCTATTTTTACAGCTAACCTGAGAATGCAAATTTTAAAGAAAGGTTGTTTGATGTAAACATGAAAGAAGTAAAACTATCATGATATTCAAACAGATGAAAGACTCAACAGACAATCAAGGTATTATTCAACGTATAATTTCAGTTACATCGTACTGTACATTTTTGCTATAAATTCTGTGTCTTAGTATTGAGTCCTCAACTATCACCTGATGAAGGAGGGACGCTCCAAAAACTAGTGTGGTTCCAATAGAACCTGTTGGACGATAACCTGTTGTTGTGTGATTCTTAACCTTCTACTCTCTCTCGGTTTCTTTTCTTTAATATACTTAATGTACCTATTTGGATTACTCAATCTTCTCACCCAATACTACTTTGTGCCCCCTTACCGCTCTCCTGATTTCCTTCTTCAGTAAACTCCAGTATCTCCTGTACATCTCCCCTTTATCTCAACTGCCTGTACTTGAGCCATGCCGTCTTTATTCTGGTCAAAGCCTCAATTCTTCGTGTCACCCATGGTTCTCTAATCTTCCCAACATTGCCGTTCGCCCTCACGGGAACATATAAACCTTGAACTTTTAAATGCCTCCCACTCAGGCCAGTGCCCTTTGCCTGCAAGCAAACACTTCAATCAACCCCTACTCCTGTCTAATTCCGTCAAAGTTCAAGTTGCATGAATTTAAAACTTGAACATGTGGACCTGTTTTGTCCCTCTCAATAATGATTTCAAATTTAACAGAACTACGCCCATTTGTCCTCCAATCTAAAAATTGGAAATGAGTGTGATTTTATGACGGTGTTGACCTTTCGATAATCCACGCAGATTTGTTGAGTTTTTTTCCAGTCTGAGAACGAAGCTGTTTGCCGAACTCTGTTCTTTCAGGCTTGGTTCAATGATACCCTCATCGTGCCGACATCTGCCTCCATCTGGATCTGTCTAGCTTTGAAAGTAATATGCTGATAGTGGTCTTGTTTTATCAGAACAATATTCCCGATGTCTACTTCATGTATGGCAGCATTAGTCTAAACCGTCTGACTCATACATATGTCCTTCTCATGCAGTCAGAGATCTTTCAACTGCGTTTTATCCTCATGAGGCATATATTTGACTAACCCATCCCACTCCTGAAGGACTCCTTCGTTTTTTAATCGATTTTGAGACACATCAAAAACCACATCATCTGGATTTGATTCCTCACTGTGCGGAGAAGCAACTCATACCTGTTTCTCCAGTTCGTTTTCTCACCTAATTCACTGGAGGAGAGCTACACAATCAAGAATCACGCGTGTGAAAGGTTCTTCAAATCTGGAAATTGGCAACAAACGTGCTGGTCTTTGGCTGTGGCTTACATAGCATTTGGCATGTATGACACGTAAGCAAAAGATAATCGCAGCCTTATGCATTCCAGGGCAACAAAAATGTTTTTGTAACTTAATCATAGTCTTTCATGCACGTAGGTGATCTCCCATAGGTAGTGTATGCGTTCTCAGTAACACCTCCTGTCTGTATCCAACCGGTAACATAATCTGGTGCACTTCGGCCCAATTTCTATTTTACACTGATCTGCTGTTGTCTCCATTACTGTCTTAGCATTTTATCTTTCAGATAATAACTCTCCAGAATATTCTCTGCGAATTTTCTGAAGTACACATCCTAAAATATAATTTTGATCATCTCGTCGTGCTGTTGCAAAGTCCTTAGCCATTCAGGACTACAAACTTCTGTCTGATCCTCTGCCTGTTCTCATTTTTGCTGCACAGTTATGTCAAAAGGATATTCGATAACTGAACCTCAACTCCTTCATCTTTTAGCTAGTTTTGAGAAGCTTTGTAGCTCAGATTGAGGTTCTGGATATAGATTAGCTCACTGCGCTGGAACGTTCATTTCTAAATGTTTCGTCACCCTATTAGGTAAAATTTTCTTTGGGCCTCTGGGCGAAGCACTGTTGATAATTCCTGCTATATATTTATAAATAGAATAAATTTAAAACATATAAATAGAAGGCAGAATTATAGAAAGTGCTTCGCCCATAGTGCCACTGAAAATATTACCGAGTAGGGTGAGGGAACTTCTGAGAATGGATCTTTCAGTTCAGCGAGCAAACCTCATTCAGGTCCTTTATCTTTCTCTTCACGTTTCGCTTCGGGCTGTGACTTATGATAGTGGGACCAGTTACTACACAGTCTGGGAAGATACCAGGATAGTTCTATTTTAACTCCTCAGTTTCGTACTCTTCCTTGGGCTTCTCGACAGCAAGGGTTTGATTCTCCCACCTTGGATTCTGCCAAATCATTCCAAAGAACAAACTGACTTACTGGAACTGACACTTTGTCAATGATTCGTACTGTAAATTGTCTAGTCTTGAGTTGGCACTCAAACCTAATCTTACATTGGGAGGACTAAATATCTGTCCATCTATCCCACAAATTGCCACACTCTCATGCAACAGATCAGAAAGAGTGCAAATTCACTCATCATTTTCTATCAGCTTTAGATCCTTTGTCTCTCAAAATCATAACTTCTTGTCATTTTCCCCGTTCTTTAGAGTAAACTTTACCCACGGAGGGAAAATATTTGTATAGATCAGGCACTAACTTCATACGCCGAACATTGTTGATAATTCCTGCTATCTACTTACAAATAGAATAAATAGAAAAACATATAAATAAAAAGGAAGAATTGTCAACAGTGCTTTGCCCGGAGGCCCACTGAGAATGTTACCTACTCGGGTGAGGCTTTGCTCTCTCCTGCTCTTCCTCTGCTCTTCTTGGGGTCTCCTTCACTACCTTTCTAATGCCAGTGTGTTACGTTATTTTTTCCACATCTTTTCTCACAGCGCCTTTCTTTAACGACCCACACTGTGATTTTACGTGTCTGACGTTACCACAGTGGAAAACCCTGAGATCATTCCAACCTCTTAGCCTTTTTTTTATCCTGTGATAAATCCTTACCAGTGTTCTCCACACTTTATTCGCAGTGAGGGCGCTCATTTTCTCCCAACGTCTTTCCATCACACGATGAAATGCAGGCCAGGAACTTGCCTTGTGCATGACGATATATTATCTGCTAATTCTGCTGTCGTTTTCATTTCCTGAATTTTCTGTTCCTCCACTGAAATTATTTCGATCTCTGCAAGTGGGATTGTAAACCCCTCCAACATATAATCGTTCAAACAGCCTCGAAGGTTCTTATGTATTTTTAAAACACGCACCCATCCATCAAATTGACTATGTTTAAATCCTTCCAACTCATCATAAGTCTGACTTGGTTCTTACTTAATGTTCCTCAATCGCAGTCTATATGCTTTTGTTGCCAGTTGAGAACACTTGAAATAACCTGATTGACCTCTTCGTAATGCCTTGACCGCTCATCTGATAGCGCCACACAAACCTCACATGTTCGGCCTACAAGTTTATTCTGAACTAGCAATATTCATAAATCCTCTGACCGCTCCATATACCTCGCCAATTTTTCAAGTGCAATAAGTAAGGTTTCAATGTCTTTCTCATCGAAATGTGGCAGAGTTTTGACATATTTGTATATATGACGACCATCCTTTAATCTTCAACCGGTTAACTTGACTTTGCTGACTAAATTGCAACTTCTCAAGTTCGCGTTCTCTTTCTTGTTATTTCTCCCTTTCTTCTCTCTCTGACCAACTAAGAGCCATTTCTCTCCCTGTCTTTTTCCTCTCTCTGTCTTTTTTTCTCTATCTCTCTCCCTCTCTTTGTCTTTGTTTATCTTCTAACTCCATTTTCCTCAATTGTAATTTCTGTTTTTTCTAGCTCTACTGCACGTGTCTCTTTCTCTGACACACATAAGTGTTTGTGTAACTTACTTACAATTTCAACTTTACTTTGGCTTTAGTTGAACACAAATCTAACTTCTTAGTTAAATCAAAAAATATGTTTTTTTTTCTTTATTTCGAAACTTTCTGGAATAATTTGAGAATTATCTTCAAATTCTTGAACTGCTTTCACAATTTTAAGAGCCATTTCTCTCACTTTTAATTGAAGCAACCACAAGTCAAAAAAATAAACAAATGCTCTCACTTAAATTTTATTGAAAGATCCAGGGCACTAACTTGCAAGTGTTCAAATCTGCTGGTATTATTGTCGTTCCTTCAAATCTGTCTCAACCAGTTTAAATCTCAGATGAAAGACCACAAGCTGATAAATTCCAGCACCGAGACCCAAGTTAAGACATGGGGTTAGCCCCAGGCACTCTCGCCCCTATCCCCCTGATTTAAACCAGAAACACAGAAATTATTTAACAAGAGTCGTAATCTGTGAAAGTTCGAGAAGCCAAAACCATTCAAAATGTCACTGTTTCAAGTAAAATCTAGCAATACTTGTCAGGTCTAACAGAGAACAATTAATTACTCCATCTAATTCTCTTTTAGGGAAATTATTAACCCTATTGTCCCTGCACGTCTCCCCTCTCAGCCTACATATGTATTCCATTAATTCCAGTTGTCTCTTTGGGGACCTACAGTACAAACCCGATACCGTCACCATCCCGTACTTATTTCTTAGTTCCACCCACAAAGCCTCACTTCGGTTATTTTATCCCTGATCACAGCTGTGATGCTCCCCCGAACCAAACATGTAACACCTCCTCCGCTCCTTCCTAGAGGTCTGGCCCTCCTTAAGCACCTGAACACTGGTTCATTAAGTTGTCAGTCCTGTCTCTCCCTTAGCCATTTTCCTGTAATGGCCATGTGTAAGAGTATCCGTGTGCATGCGTATAGTGCAATGGTCGTCACCTGTAATGTGACATCAACCCAATGTCCCAGTTGAGGCCCTCCCTATGGGTAGCTCACGTTGAAAACTATAGGCCCTCATCTTACTCAGCAGCCTCCAGTCAGGCACCTTACCAAAGGCGTTTTGGAATTCCAGTTAGGTAACATCGACTGGGTTTCTCTGGTCTAAGTTACTTGTTATTTCTTCAAGGAATTCGAACATATTTGTCAGGCACTAATTTCCCTTACTACATCCATGCTGACTTGTTCTAATTTGCCCCTGTACTTCCAATAATTTTGAAATCTCATCCTTAACGATGGATTCCAGATTTTTATTCGCCAACCGAAATTAATCTAATCGGCCTATAATTTTCCATCTTTAGTCTTGATCCTTTTTTGAACAAGAGGGTTACAACAGCGATTTTCCAACCACCTGGGACTTTCCCTGAATCCAGTGATTTTTGAAAAATTAAAAACAACGCCTCTGCTATTTCTTCAGCCACATCTCTCAGAACTCTAGGACGTAGCCCATCCAGGCCAGCAGATTTTTTAGTTTTAGACCGTTCAGCTTATAAGTACTTTCTCCTTTGCAATGGCCACCATACTGAATACTGCCCCTTGACTCTCCTTAATTGTTGGGATATTATTCAGGTCTTCCACTGCGAAGACTGGCACAAAGTATTTATAAAGTTCTTCAGCTATTCCCTTTTCTCCCATCACTAGACTTCCTGCATCAATTTGGAGAGGCCAATCTCAACTTTTCACTCTCGTTTGTTTCTTATGTAGTGAAAGAATTTTTAAATTTAACTTCTAATAGTACTGGCTAGCCTACCTTCATATTTGATACTATACTTCCGTATATCTGTCTTTGTTACCCTCTCTTTGCTTTTGTCGCCTTCCCAATCTTCTGATACCCCAGTGCTCTCGTACACTTTATAGGCTCGCACTTTTTCTGTGGTACTTTTCCTGAGTACCTTCGTCAGCAATGATTGTCTAATCCGAACCCAGGTAGTCTTTCTTTTCTTTAGGATTCAAACTGAACAGCCTTCAGAATTTTCTGAATTGTTTCCCGACCACTCATGACAGAATTGATAGTCTTTATTCCGATGGCGTATTTCTCACACTCTGAAAATTGAACCTGCATTCGATGTTATCCTGTCCTATCAACCCCCCCCCCCCCCCCCCCACCTCAGTGACCAGAGGCAAAACGAAAAGGAAAGAAATTCAAGAACCTGTAATCTCCTCGCTCATCTCCCACATTATCCGAAGATACAGCTCATCCAGATCTGGGGATTTGCCCACTCTTTATCCCGCATAAACTTTCAATTCTTCCTCAGCTTTTGCATCAGTCTGTTCGAGGATCGCACTGTCATTCTTCATGAATTCAGTCACTGCTTCTCCAAAGTGAAGACAGATATGAATTGCGTGTTTAACGTATATTCTGGCTCCGTGCACATGCTGCCTCCTTGGTCCTTAATGCAACCAATTCTTTCACGTGTTATCGGCTTCCCCTTCACAAGCCGATGCAATATCGTTGGATTGTTGCTAATTTTACCCGTTAATGTTTTATCACATCACCTTTTTGCTTTTCTACTCACCTTCTTAAGTTCAGCCCCAAACTTTCTGTACTCTTCTTGTACCTCCACTGATCTGCTCACATTATACCTGCTTTAAGCTTTCACTTATATCTTCTATTCCATTTTGAAAATTTGTCGACCTTCTAGGGTCTCTGTGCTGGTTTTCCAAACTTTCAGCTTCGAAGTAACATGTTGGGCCGGCACTGACATCATTTCCATTTAAATCATGTGATCCCATCTCACGCTGTTCTGCTGCAATGTTAAATAGACATAACTGCACTTTTGCCAGTTCCTGTCATTTAAAAAAATCTGCCTCCTGTCATTTAAAAATAAACATCTTATTTCACAGCCCTTTTGTTTTGACTTTTCCTGGACAAATTGAAAATGTATGAGACATGCTTACTGGTCCTATAATTCTCTCCAAATCCTGCCTAGAATAACTGACTGGCTTCACTCCCCACAATGAGGTCGCAGTATTCCACCATCCCTTGTTGAGGCTTCTACATTTTAATATAAGAAACTCTCTGCAATACATTTCAAACCATCTGGCTACTCTGAAAAAAAGACATCACGGCCCCAATAAATGTTGGGAATTTAACTATCGCAGTATAATTATCATATGACTGTTTTACACACCACAATGATTTGTGTTTATATCCGTTCCTGTATTTTCATTCATCTGGTGAGTAATAATATATCTCCAGCAGTTGTCTGTCATCGTTTTAATCCTAAACTCCAACCACAAAGCCTCGCTTGAAGATTCTTCCAAGATATCAGCCCTCCTTAAATCAGTAACTCACTCCATGAGTAATAAACAAAACCACCTCCAGCTTTACCCCCTCTTCTGTCTTGACTATGTTTTCTGTACAATAGAATACTGAGTTACCAGCCCTGCTCTCCCTCAGTTACATTTCTGTGATGGCAAAAATGTCACACCTCCACAACTCAAAGAACAAAGAAGAACAAAGAAAATTTACAGCCCAGGGACAGGCCCTTTGGTTCTCCAAGCCTGAGCCGATCCAAATGTACTGTACAAACCTGTCGTTCAATTCCTAAGCATCTGTAAACCTCTGCTCCCCACCTAGTCATGCATTTGTCCAGATGCATCTTAAATGAATCTGCCGTGCCTGACTCTGCCATCTCTGCTGGCAACGCGTTCCAAACGCCCACCACACTCTGTGTGAATAACTTACCGCTTGAAACGCCCTTAAACTTTCTACCTCTCAGCTAGAAAGCGTGACCTCTAGTTATTGAATCCTTCACGGTAGTAAAAAGCTTGTCTCTATCCATCCTGTCTCTGTTCTTCATGATTTTGTAAACCTCAATCAGGTCCCCCCTCAATCCTTTTTTACTAATGAAAATAACCTAACATACTCAACCTTTCTTCATAGCTATACCAGGCAACATCCTCTTAAACCTTCTCTGCACCCTCTCCAAGTCGTCCACATTCTTTTGGTAGTGTGGTGACCAGAACTGTATACAGTGTTTAAATGCGGCCGAACATAAGGTGCCAGCTCTTATACTCAATATCACGTCCAAAGAAGGCAAGCATAACATATGACTTCTTGATCACTCTATCTGTTTGTGCAGCCACCTTCAGGGTAACAATGGACCAGAACTCCCAGATCTCTCTGTTCATCGACTTTTCCCAAATCTCTTCCATTTACAGTATAGTTCTCTCTAGAATTAGACCACCCAAAATGCAGCATCTCACATTTGCCCGGAATTGAACTCCATCAGCCACTTCTCCGCTCAAATCTCCAGTTTATCTATATTTTACAGAATTTTTTAAAAGTCCCCTGTGTTTTCTGCTACTCCACCAATCTTCGTGTCGTCTGCAAACTTACAAATCAGACCATCAATGTCCTCTTCCAGATCATTTGTTTATATTACAAACAACAGTGGCCCCAGCACTGATCCATGCGGAACACCACTGGTTGCCTTTCTCCATTTCGAGAAACACCTTTCAACTAATAGTCTCTGTCTCCTGTTGCTCAACCAGGTCTTTCTTCACCTCGGTTGAAGACAGTGCGCACCATGTGACTTCACTTTCTTCATTAGTTTGCCATGGGGAACATTATCAAACTCATTACCAAAGTCCAAGTATATGACATAAACATCACATCCTTCATCTATGAACCTGGTCACTTCCTCAAAGAATTCTAATAAGTTGGTAAGGCATGAACGCCCCCCGCACATAACCATGTTACCTTCACTGTTAACACCATTATCTACCAAACAGAAATGGAACCTATACCTCAGTACCTTCTCCACCAACTTTCCCACCACTGACATCGGGCACACAGGTCTGTAGTTACCTGGAATGTCCTGAGAACCATTCTTGAACAGGGGAACAACATTAATAATGCTCCAGTCCTCTGGAAATTCACCTATGTTTAATGAGGCGACAAAGATCTCTGTTACAGCCCCTGCTATTTCCTCTCTCACCTCCATCAGCAACCTGGGATTGATCCCATCCAGTCCTGGGGATTTGTCCATATTATTATCATTTATCATACCCAACACATCCTTTCTCCTTATGTCCCTCATGATATCAGTACTTTACAGGATTTGTAACGTTGCCTTCTTCAACAACCCTCCCAGGCAATGCATTCTGGCTACATACCATCCTCTTTGTTTAAAGCAGATTCCACAAATACTTTCACAATGTCTTGTTTTTCACTTTAATCCTGTGTCCGCGAGTTTTCAACTCATTTACTAAGTGGAATAGCTACTGTCTGTTCACTCTATCCGTACCTCTCACGATCTCTGTCAGGTTCATTCTTCAACCTTCTCTGTTCAAAAAGCAAATATTGCTTATCTTCATGGTTGAGTACTCTCTATCTTGTTTTTTCTAAAAAAAAGTGCAGCATTCACATATTCCAGCGTTAAGTTCTTTTTGGGTCATTGATCTGGCCATCTTAACAATCTGTTTGTACCATCCTGTAACCTAACATGGCCCTCCTCACTGTGAATGACCCGGCTAAGCATTGTGTCATCCACGGCATTGTTTATAATCCTACAACACCCCCTCCATCGCGCACATTCTAACCATCAACATTTATGAATATCAGAAACAAAACTTGATTTTCTTCCTGTTCTATACAAGTTGTTACAGAGGTGGTCAGAATTCCATTCTCCTTTATTTTTCTCCCTTCCTGAATTTGTAGCGTGATGCCGTTGAGGTCTTTTTTGAGAGAGCCACAAATAGTATTTTGCACATGGAGCTGAACTCTGCTCCGCGTTGGCACAGTGGTAAGCACTGCTGCCTCACAGCACCAGAGACCCAGGTTCAATTCACCATCTCAGGCTACTGTCTGTGTGGTGTTTGCACATTCTCCCCGTGTCTGCTTGGGTTTCCTCCGGGTGCTTCTGTTTCCCCCCACAGTGCAAAAGTGTACAGGTTAGGTGAATTGGCCATGCTAAATTGCCCGTAGAGTTAGGTAAAGGGATAAAATTTGGGGGAATGGGTCTGGGTGGGTTGCTCTTCGGATTGTCTTTATGCACTTGTTGAGATGAATGGCTTGTTTCCAAACTGGAATTAATCTAATCTAATGTATTGTGCATAAGATTAGTACATCATTAATTTTAGACAAACTTTTGGCACTGTGCATTGTAACATTTCCGTTTTATGCTCACCTGCAACTTATTCTTTATGTCATTCACTGCAATAGTCAGATCTGAGGATCTTTTTTCATCTGCAGGATGGACACAGACTCTTTCGTTAAGTTTGCTTGAAAGAGCGCGAGCCATGAGAATAAAGGTTGCATGAAATTCTACAGTTTAACACTCTGTAGAAGATCAATGTTCTCGTTCTCATCCCTAGGTTGAGTTGGAAGCAAATTAATATAAGAAACAACCACCGTTCTGAATATTGTTTTAAAAAGTAACGTCATGTTGAAATAATGCATTTGGGGGAAAAGAAAAAGTTGTGTGCACGTGACAGACATACAGAAAAGCAGAGTGAATGCACAATATGAACAAGAATCTAGTGTTAATTTTAAAAGTAGGAGTAATCTTTTCTTAGGTTTCAAAGTAAACAAGCCCCCAGAATTCCTGAACAGTGCTATTTGATTGTCAATCAATCTCACTTTTCCAAATCCAGGGTTTTCTTTGCCACGGATGATTTTACAGCCACACTTTCTCCTCGCCTTCCTACTCTTTCCTTTAACACTTACTTCCCTTGCATTGCGCCTTTAGCTGCTATAGGCGCTTTCACTGACCATTTCCCTTAACACTGTATGTCATTCCACATCCCCTATTACTCCCACTTTCCCTGACTATCAATTTCGCTTTTTGCTCTCAACTAGCTGCTGAAAGGTGCTGATTTGTGTGCTACTGCAGGTCATCAGTGAATGATGAGTTTGGAATAATCAATTTCCAACAGCTACAAACAATGAAATGTTTCCAACTACTGCTGCACCGTGAACGGAAGATTTTGGTCAATACTTATACAAAATGGAGCTTGTTTCCGCCCCTCTTTCACAAAGCTGAACCAAAGAGTCTTATTATCAACAGGACAGAAATCTTGAGACAGAATTAAAAGTCCGTGCCCAATTTACTTTTGAAAATTTTGAGGACATTATTAAATAAAACAGTTTTCTCATCTTTTGCTCTTTATTCTTTCAATGGATCTTCCAGTGTAATTTGAGGTGAGATCAGAGTAAACTCCCGTTCCACCGAAGCAGGACTTGACGGAAGGCGACATCAAGGACCCTGACCAAATTATGACAAATCCGAATTAGAGAATATTCTGCACTAGTAATGGGAATAGTGAAAAAATAAAACAACTTTAGCAAGTTATCTTCCAGGTGAGATGACATTTTGTCTCGGATCTAATTTGTTGTTAATTCACTATCTGTTGTTAAAAACATCTTGCAATGTCCTGAAAAACAGCTGTGTGTGTATGTGCCTAGTTCAGACAGCTCTCTGTCACCTTCTGCAGAATGATTCGGTTTGTCAAATACAATCTTCCCATGCTATTGGGTTCAAAACACATGGATGAATATGTCCTGTATAAATATGCCAAGGTATTTGATGTTTCATAATGTTTGAGAACTTGCTAGATGAGTCCAAATCCAGTGACATCAGGAAACGACATGACATTTAAGAAATGATCGGGGTTTTTACATCAATCAATTACTTTCAGAGGGTTGATCATGCGACATCATGGCCACTGATTTCAACATTTTCATGGCGAATTATGACAGTCAATGACGTTATCGATTTTGAGAAATTTGTTAAACACATTTGTTTTTTAATTTTACATTCAAATACTTAACCAAATGCTTGAACGTTAACTGAAATGGCAGCTTCGCCATCTCCTTTCAGGTCAGATATATATCCAGTCCAAAAGTAAAAAGACAGTTGAAAGCGCAGGAAGACCTCAGCACATCTGTCAGCATCTGAGCAGCGAGGAAAAGAATTTACGTTTTGAGACCAATATGAGTTTTTCATAACAGAGCCACATCAGACACAATATGCCAATTCTTTTTCACTCTTCGATCCTGCCTCATCTGATGCATTTCGCCACCATTTTCTGTTTGCATTTCAGATTTCCATGTTCCCCAGTATTCCTTGTCACAGTAACACAGTTGGGAGCAAGGCACGGTGGCACGGTGGCTCAAGGGTTAGCGCTGCTGTCTTATAGCATTACGGGCCTTGGTAAAATTGTACCCTTAGTCTAGTGCCTGTATTGAGCTTTCACATTCTTCCCTTGTTTGTAAGTGCTTCCTTTCGCTGGTCCTGATTCCTCCCACAGTCCAAACATGTAAAGTTTAAGAGAATTGACCATGTTAAATTGCTCAGTTGCAGATACTTAAGTTGGCTATGGGAGGTACAGGGATAGGAGAGGTGATAGGATAGCCTTAGGAGATACATGGCTAGGGTAGCAGGTGGTTCTGGGTGCAGTGCTCTTCAGAGGTCAGTGTAGGTTCGATGGGCCGAATATCTCACTGTTACAATTTAGGATTCCACGTGAAAATTACAACAAAGGCGGCAGTTACTGAGACCATCATCTCTGCACCAGCTCGGAATGAGTTATTTCTTGACTTTTGTTGTTCTGTATTTTCACATGGCCCTGCGCATCGTGTTCTCTGTGTCTGTGTTTTTAATTCCGAATATCCTATGCATATATTCTCAACCTTACCGATCTGTATATCCGTGATTAAAGTTTGTACATAACATACTCTTCTCTACTTTTAAACTTATCCTGTTTGGTTCACATTGCGTTACATTCTATCTGGCAGAAAGAGAAATGATGCCTGGGGCAATATCTCCACAGCCACTGTTCGCATTTCTTTCTGTCTCCTAGTTAACAGTATATCCACTCTGTCCCTGACACATGAATCCATGGTTTTTAATGCCAAGTTTGACTTAGGACTGAAGTCAAGAAAAGTCAATTATTGTTTTACAACGTGTAATACAGCAAGAAGATGCTTACTTTTTTTAAAAAAAGTATCCTGACCAGCACTGTGTGTTGACATTGCAACGTGGCCTTCTGAGGGCAGTGAGAGGAACGTCCAGACAAATTCAAGCTCCTTCTGAAATGCCAGTGCAACTCTGTCATTTGACAATCTTTTGGTTGGCATTTGTCGCAGCGAAGGAGAGAACAGCACAGTAACAACAACTTGAATGTGTGATTTTTAGGGAGGCAAGCGGTTACAACATTGTAAATGGACAGCATTCTGAATGATAGGAGTTTAACTCAATAGTTAGTGATATTGACATCCAATCTAGTCCAGTTGTTAATGTGAACTGGAAGTTCTGTAGTTAATGAGTTAACTGGGACTGTTTGTTCAGAGACTGTGATTGATGTTAGCCTCCATGGATCCTAACTGTGTCACTGGAGGGTTTCTCTCTCCTATTAGTACGGGGCTTCATTCAATGTGTTATGCCATTGTAGCAAGAGATGCATCAACTCCGTCACGAACAGAGTTCTGCAGCTCCAGAGACAGGGCAAGGAGAGATCAGAATCTGAGAATATTTGACTGAAATATTCCAACAATCGATCAGAATCTGAGAACAATGGACTGGAATGTTACAATTACACACAGGCGTTTATCCGAAGGTCTTTCCTGGTTCCACAGATCTAAGTCAGATTTACCAAGACTGATACTATGTGTACTCTTGATTATTCAGGCAGGTTATTATCCAGTCCTCGCTATTATTGGTGTTCCTGGTAAGTCCCTCTAATTCTGCTCATTTATTAATTACAGATACCATGTTGAATTTTTTTTCTGTTTTGTATATCTGATATATAGATACTATTGTATTTAGTTTCATTTTAACCTCCATTCATTATCTGTATATTCCAAAACCTTCCCTCACAAATATCTGAGAACAAGCCAGCAAGCGCCGTTTTTTGTCTTGAACTAAGTTATATATTGAATTATCTTCTATCACCAAACCTGTCCACTACCTGTTTCATTATACCCCGAATCACCAACTCTGCGTCAGTGCAGTTGCTGAATAAACCATTATCTAAGCCAAGGTGAACATCAGACTTTCCAGTTCCAGTTCTCTTCTAATCACTGATCTGTTCCACATATTTCAATCACAAACTTGTGCGTGTCTCCAAATTTGCTTCATAATGGGGACACTGTATCAGAGTAGGAAAGTGACTGGATGGATAAATCAGAGTCACAGGTCATTACACAAAAAAACACTGTTCTAAGTCCTACCACAACTGGTAGCAGAAATGAAATTCAAATAATAATAACCGAAATTAAAATAAAACAAATTGCACGAGCTGTGACCATGAAATTAGCAGTATTTTGTCCAATAACCTATCCGTTTTACTGATATCCTTTGGTCATGAAATACGACATTGTTACCGAGTTTGGATTAAGAGCGACTTCATACACATAACAATGTGCTTGGTTATATACTGCCTTGTGGAACGATCGCAGTCAACGGAAATTAGTGATGGTCATCAAATGCTGCCCTTGCTGAAGTCCCGTAAAGTAACAAAATAAAGGGTAAACCAAACAAAGAAAGATACTGGTGATCTGGAACAGAAAGAAACAGAGTGCTGGGGAAACGGACAGGTTTGGCAGACTCTGTTGACAGATCAACAGAGTTTTGAGTACACTGATCACGGGTCAGGTCTGAAATTATTTGGGAAATAGTGTAATGTGTGTTGGTGGAGTGATCTAATATATGAAGAAATAGAGAGAAAGAAAAAGGAATCAGCAAAGGAATTGTTGATATTCATCAACGATGGAATTAAAATATGAAATGAATATCACTGATTTTTCACTTTTTCCCATATTCCTGAGTATCATGCTCAGGTCAGTATATGACCCTGTAAAAGGTGAGTAATGTTCCCTCTGTTTCTATTCCTTGAGTGTGGTCATCACCTTTTATTCACTAATGGTTCATCAGTGTTATTTCTGAGTCAGTATATGTTTCCCTTTCGCAGTTGCCCTTGATAAGGTGTTGGTGGCCTGCCTTCTTGAAACACTGCAGGCTGCCAGTGCTCAGCCAGGAATGCAAACTAATAAGAGGATGGCATTTTTAACACTGAGCGGGTGTACCATGTACGTGAAGATTGTACTTGTTTCTTTTATTCGAAGTTCATTGGATGGTAATCTTGGATTTGTGTTGTCAGTTGCTCTGATTGGTCAGGGTTATCTGAGGGTCTTGTATCCCCACAATGAACAAGGTGTAGATACTGCATTTACAAATTGTCTGGGATGCAGAGACCGCACAGGGAGGGCCAAGGCATTCCACTATCACTTTAGCTATTTCCCATGCTGTGTCTTATCCAGGTCCAAAGTGGAGGTCACAGAGCTTTGTAACCTCATTTAGCATAACCTGTAGTTTCATACCAGATAGAAGACTAGTGACAATACCCAACAAATGTTTTGATTCTAGAACAATCCGGACATGTGGGGGTGATGTATCCAATATGCCACAGTGTCATCCTCTCACATATTCGCTCCGTGACAGAGGCCATCTCTGTTGGAGGTAAGAATGTTGGTTCTGTCTCCACAGAGGAAGCAATAGAAAATCTTTTGGAAATGGGTAGTAGGTTTGCTCGCTGAGCTGTAGGTTTGGTACCTAGATGTTTCATTACCTGGCTAGGTAACATCATCAGTGGCGACCGCCAAGTAAAGCGAAGCTATAGTCTACTGCTTTCTGTTTATATATTTGTAATGAATGGGGTTCCTGGGGTTTGTGGTGATGACTATTCCTGTTCGCCTTCTGAGGAGTTGATAGATGGTATCTCGATCCATGCATTTGTTTATGGCGTTGTGGTTGGGGTGCCAGGCCTCTAGGAATTCTCTGGCATGTCTTTCCTTAGTCTGTCCCAGGATAGATGTGTTGTTCAGTCGAAATGGTATTTTGTTTGATCCATGTGTAGGGCTATGAGGAAGAAAGCGTTGTGTCTTTTTGTGGCTAGCTGGTGTTCGTGTATCCTGGTAGCTAACTTTTAAAGGGCTTTTGCCCGAAACGTCGATTTCGCTGCTCGTTGGATGCTGCCTGAACTGCTGTGCTCTTCCAGCACCACTAATCCAGTATGTGATGTCCAGGAATACGAGTTTGTTGTCGGTTTCTTCCTCCTGAGTGAACTTTATGCCTGTGAGGGTGTTGATGATGCTACATGTCTCTTCTATCTTTTTTCTTTATGTGATGACAAAGATGTCATCTACGTAGTGGATCCAGATTTCTGGCTTGATGGTTGGTAGGGCGGTTTGTTCTAGTCTTTTGGAAATTTTAGAGAACAGGGCGACTGGCGAAAGTGAGGAACTTCAAAAAACTAGAGACATGAAAGCTTATGTTTTGGAAAATATCATGGTAATGAAGGTTGGTAAGCTGCTGGACAAGATGAGTGATGAACTTAGAGAGCTACAGAGATAGTGTTGAAGAGTTGAGCTCGCTGGATAACACTTTTTGGAACTGGCAGAGACACGATGGGTCAATGGCCTCCTTCTGCACTGTCAATTCCTTAATTCTATGAGGGAGGAAAATGTTCATCAAAACACTTTAGATAATGGAAAAGCATCCTACAGAGTAAGCATACTGCAAAGTAACCTGTCTGAACGCAAAGTGGAAAAACAGAAAAACAACAGATCGATATTTTGACGTGGGGTATGAGATTCATGACCAGGAAATTATTTTGGGAAAAAATACTGGAGTTAATAGAGGATGTTGGTTGTGTCATCGACGAATGAGAAGCAGTGGGAGTGGTGCGTTTTAATCTGAGAAGATATTTTTACATGATTGCGCACAGGTGAGTGAGGAAAGTAACACTGTCGGGTAAGGGGGAATATACTAAATGCATTTAGAATTGAATGATGGAGAGAATACTGAGAGCAGGGCCCTGTTCTGATCTGAAGGTTACTACTCATTGGTATCGCATACATGAGTCGTTGAAACGCCACTATTCACAACTCAAATAAATGATTTGAACAACAAATGATGTGAGCATCGTATACAGTCCTTCTCATCTTGTATTTCTTCGAAGGTGAGAAGTAGGGAAGCGCTTTTCTCGAAACGGACCTTGATGCCCTTGGTTATAAGTCACTAACAGAATTCATGCAGGCCTTCTATGAATCAGTACAGTGAATTGCATGTTATCCTTCATTACAAAATGAATCGGGGTAGGAGTAAAGGCACCTTCGTGCCGTTGTAGAGTTCTTGAAACAGTATTTGGGGTATTCTGGACATAGGTTCGCACCTTTATAAGTAAAAGTCTCCACGTCACAGAGACAGTGCAAAGGATTTGCACCAGACTAATCCTGGGTTGATGGTACTATGAGGAGAATGTGAAGGAAAAAAGTTTTCAATTTGTAGCACTCTGACAGAATAAGAGATGATTGTATTAAATGTTGAAGATTATGGAGTAACAGTCATTATGTCGAGTGAAAGACATAAGAAATTGTATAAGAAATTGCATTTTCACGATAATGCCTTGCCTGATAGTTTACGTACATCTGTGGGGCCCCCATATTAGGCGAGACAGAGCTCCAGGCTCTGAATACACTCTCACTATCTCAATGTGCAGTTGGCTTGTGACCCTTCACGAAACATCATGTTGTTAATAAATCTGTCAGCAGGCATAATGCCTTATTCCTGAAAGAGGTAGCAAGCCCCACCAAATTCTGACCTCCAAACAGAACAGTAGCCTGTATTATTGGAGATGGAAGTTGCCTACTTGAGGACTCGGCACAAAACACCAATTGTCATTGCTCACCATCAGCAAACCACTATAAGGTACCACGTGTGTACCATTAACACATAGAACATAGAAGAAAGAACATAGAAAAATACAGCGCAGTACAGGCCCTTCGGCCCCCGATGTTGCGCCGACCGAAGCCTACCTAAACTACACTAGCCCAATAACCCCCATATGCTTGTCCAATGCCCGCTTAAATGACCATAAAGAGGAAGAGTCCACCACTGCTACTGGCAGGGCATTCCATGAACTCACAACCCACTGAGTAAAGAATCTACCCCTAACATCTGTCCTATACCAAACTCCCCTTAATTTAAAGCTGTGTCCCCTAGTAACAGCTGACTCCATATGCGGAAAAATGTCAACCCTATTTAAACCCCTAATCATCTGGTACACCTCTATCAAATCTCCCCTAAATCTTCTTTTCTCCAATGAGAACAGTCCCAAGTGCCTCAGCCTTTCCTCATACGATCTTCCTACCATGCCAGGCAACATCCTGGTAAACCTCCTCTGCACCCGTTCCAGTGCCTCCACATCCTTCCTATAGTATGGTGACCAAAACTGCACACAACACTCCAGATAAGGCCGCACCAGAGTCTTATACAACTGCAACATGACCTCAGGACTCCGGAACCCAATTCCTCTACTAATAAAGCCCAGTACACCATATGCCTTCTTCACAGCACTATTTACCTGGGTGGCAACCTTCAGAGATCTGTGCACATGGACACCAAGATCCCTCTGCTCATCCACACTACCAAGTAGCCTACCATTAGCCCAGTAATCCATCTTCTTGTTACTACTACCAAAGTGAATGACTTCACACTTAGCTACATTGAACTCCATTTACCACCTTTCTGCCCAGCTCTGCAACTTATCTATATCCCGCTGTAACCTGCCACATCCTTCTTCACTGTCCACCACTCCACCGACTTTCGTATCATCGACAAACTTGCTCAACCAGCCTTCAAGCCCCTCCTCCAGGTCATTTATAAAAATGACAAACAGCAATGATCTCAAAACAGATCCTTTTGGACGACCGCTAGTAACTGCACTCCAAGATGAACCTTTACCATCAACTACTACCCTCTGTCTCCTTCTATCCAGCCAATTCCTAATCCAAACCTCGAATGCACACTCAATGCCATACCTCCGTAATTTTTGCAGTAGCCTACCATGGGGTACCTTATCGAACGCCTTGCTAAAATCCATATCCACCACATCTACTGCTTTACCCTCGTCCACTTCATTGGTCACCTTCTCAAAGAACACTGGAGCCAGGAAGAACAACGTGGAGCAGTCTGTCTGTCTAGTCTTTGCTTCATGGTTTGTCATGTTGGGGCGTTGATATCATCCTCCTATTTGAGGGGCCTGAGGAACTGAAGCCTCCTGATCCAATTGAAGAAGCTCAAGGATATGATTTGTCGACCGCTGGTTCCTGTTTAACAGCTCAACAATTTGACTAGTTTCTTTCTCTTCCTGTTTAAACAGCAGGAGGGAGAGAATGGGCTATCCCTTTTATCTAATATTTTGGGAGGCTGATTAGCTTCAATCTTGAGGTGCTCAATTATCTCCTTATTTTTTCGGGGGAAATATGCTCTGTCTAGCAGTACGATGACATGCATTTTACCCACACTTTAACAGCACAAGCCTGAATGTTGTCCGAGTCTTGCAGAACATGAACATTCACCACTTCAGGAGATGAGGGGGGCATATTGTTCTGAACATTGTGTAATCTTCAGTGGCCATCTGCACTTCTGATCTTATGATGGGCGTAACATATTGATGAAGCAGCTGAAGATGTTTATGTCGATTAATCTACCCTGAGGATCGCCTGCAGAAATGTCCCATGACTGAGATGGTAGATGTCCACGAACCACAAACATTTCCTTCGTGATCCAAATCACTCCAACCATTGGGGAGATTATTCCTGGTTGCCATTAAGTTCAATTTTCTTCAAGTTTCTTGATGACAACCTCAGTTATGTCTTGCTTGATATAAGAACCTGACAATCTTCCCTTGTGTGCATATATTTTATTCATGTCAATAGGTCATGGTGTACGTGCAGTGCTTCGTTTTTACAGAGGGTAGAGACAGGCGGGACATCTCCTCTCCAGAGAGTTGGGGAGATCGATCACTGAGAATTTTGGAAGACAGGTATTGATAGATGTTTGTCATGTTAGGCAGTTTAGGAGTTGGGGCTGAAAGATGATCAGTCATGGTCTGATTGAAGGGAAAGTTAGGCTTTAGGGGCTGAGTAAACTACACCTGCTTCTCATGTTCTTTCATTCTATTATTCGTGGTTTCACTGTTTTTATTTTCCCAGAAGTCCTGTGAAGGAATTTTGCAGTCAGAGAGACCGAACGATTTTATGAGCAATGTCTGGGTGCGGGAATAGGCATGTATTCATAGTGAATCTGGGTGTACAACATGGCTAATAAATGGAGACAGGAGAACATCTGCAAGAAGAAACGAAACAAGGGGAATTTTCCACTGTAACTCCTACTCTTACCCCAAGAACATTTTCCAATCCATATCAAACCATGCTTTACTGTGAGCAGGGGCTGAATTTTCTCCGTTTTTTTCTGTGCATCAGTTACATGGAGAAAGTGGTCTTCAACTGCTCCTGTCTAGTAATTTTGAGGAGCTGACTGAAATGAGGTGACGTCGAACTGAGGAGCAGGAGTTGTTCTATGTTCCACCTGTCACAAAGATTGTGGCTGATCAGATTGTGGCTTCACTTTCCCATCTGTGGTTCATTATATCGTCGAGTCACTTTTACGAAAAAATATTTTTTTTAACGCACAGCTTTGAATAAATGTACACACACAGGTACCACAGAGTTGTGGAGAAGAGAATTCCCATCAAACGGCCTTTGAGAATTTCTGCTGATTCCTCTTCCTACTGTAGTTGAAGAGTCACTGTTTCCTTTTCTAGTCTCACTTCTCCATAGATCCCAACCAATTCGATATGTGACCAAATGTGTCTTGTGGCAGTTGATATCGGTCTCAGACTGGGTCAGCTTCAATGTTACTAGCAAGTCATGCAGATGGTTAAATTTTTAAAAATATAAGTTCTAAAACAAAGTTACTCAAGCGACGATGGAAAGGTAAACGAGAAACAGTTCGGACATCAACAATATGTACATCAATATTCATTTTTCTGAGACACCGAAATGTGCACAATCCTGCAAAATATTCGTTCAGAAGAGCTTCCTCCAAATAATAATTAATTTCACGACAAAAAGAAAATTGCGATTGTCTCAGTTGTAATGTTACCTCTGAAGTTATTCTGTTCACACAAGCTGCTAGCATTGAGGTTTCTACCTGGAACAGTTTGATTTAGCTGAATTTCCTTTGCTGCAGGCAGTAGAGATATTCCATTGAATCCTCAACAGGGTTCCTACATAAGTGAAAAAGATGTCTGATTGGTTTTCAGCTCTCATATGTTGCTTTAACACGAAAATCAACCTGAACCAAGTGCAGTCTCGTTGCACGTTCCACTGACTGCATGACTCCATCATTCGTCTCTTCTCAATTTAGGAGTGATTCATAGTTTAAAATGAAAATATACGTTTACATGTGCCTGCATGAATTTACTCACAATAAATGCATGTCTTCATATTACATATCATAAAATTAATGTATTGTTCTCTTAAAATTGAGTCGTTAGTTTCATTTTCTCATCCATCGGCTATGCTACTGATGCACTCTCCTCAGTTTAGATGGTTCAATACGAATATCTCCCACTTTCATACCTGAGCTGCCCTAGACTTGTATAAGCCAAGAGGGATGTAGATACGGTAAACAGCTAAAGTTATTTTCAGAGGCTATAAAGTCGAGGGCATAAATTAAGGCGATAGGAGCAAGATGTTCATGCAGAGGGTAGTGTGCATATGGAAAGAGCTGCCAGAGGAAGTTGTAGCGTTGGAGACTTCTACAAACTTTGTGAAGCATCTGGATGGATATATGAATAAGAAGGGTTTAGACAGTTATATGCCTAATGCGGCAAATGGATTTACATCAGATTGAAATATCTGGTCTGTGCAGATGAGCTGGACCGAATGGTCTATTTACTAGCTGTATGAGTCTATGTGTCCATCAAGCCTTCATTTTAGTAACGAGCAAATTGCAATATCTTTGAAAAGCTTCTAAATCAATTGCATATTTTTCGAAGAGTATCGGTGTTCACAACTACACACAATGCATCAGTTTATAATCTAAGCATTGCCATATACAAATGCAATAAAACATCCGCATGACTATTCCTGATTGCCTTTGTATGAAACTGCAACGTTGCATATACTTTCTTAATCACTTCCTAAATCTCCTGACTAAGTTTATGTGATTCTTGTACTGGAACATACAAATCCCTGAGTACCACAGAATATTACGTTCTTTTTCTACGTTTAAGCATTTTAACGTCGTTTTGTACGTCCATCACAGCACGAAGCGTCGTTATACCTTTACATCCGAAGATTTTCTCACTAACCTCCACTGTCTTTTTTTGCCCATTGCAGAGTCTCCATGTCCAATTAAATGACTATCTTAGTGAATGAACTAATTGAGCTCCAATCCAATAAATCCCCTCATCCACGTCATTTGTATAGATTATAAATAGTTGATAGCCTCACACTGATTCCTGAGGCACTCCAATACGTCACCACTTCACATCATGAAAATAAACATTTATCGTGAATATTTCTTCCCTTAGAGTTCACCAGGGCTCACCTGTTGCAGGGCAGCTGAGTAGAAACTGAAATCAGTCGATCCTTGTGTAAATCCGTCGAGTGCAGAAAGGATGATGGGACATTCACCTACCGCTTCAATAGCCATGATAAAGGCACATGGGTTAGGAGAAGCAGTTATCCCTTCAGTCCGTCGATCCTGCTGCACCATTCAGAATGCTCATTGTTGATGTGAGTGTGGCCTGTCTTTTGAGCCTGGCTTCTTGTTCATCAAGGGCCTCTGGAACCCAACCTTGAATATTTTCAGTCACCAAGTCCTCACAGCATATTGAAAATGAGAACACCACAGATTGCACAATCCTAAAGAGAAATCAGTAACTCTATCCCAGTCTGAAATGGGAGTGCCTTATTCTCAAAGATTGTTCCATTCAAACCATACTCTGCCCTTTTGAAACACAACAATTAGGAACAGATATAGACCATTCAGCCCCTCAAACCTGACCACACTCCCATTAATGCTCTTCACTCAAATACTTTCCAAATTTAGCCTCCACTTAATTCGCAGAAAGACAATTCTGTACACCATAAGTTCGTATGCAAATGAGAGACTGGAGCAGACTTATGCTACTGGACCTATCATTGCTGAAATATTTCTCCAAGTTATTCACCTGCCTTCTCCGACTGACCATTGATTGATTATTAATTGTTGTGTACTCTTAGTCTTACCAGATCATAGGGTCTGCTCTTTTATTAGCGAGAAACGACTGATGGTGAGTTAACCTGAGGGCCACCAGACCGCAGGTGAGGGAAAACGAGGCGAAGGAGGGTTCTTCAGGTGGAACTCAAACTGGTAATGGGAATTGATCCCATACTGTTGGCGTCACTCTGCTCTGAAAACAACAATTCAGCCAACTGAACTGTGTGTATGCACCCATATTTGTGCGTACTTCTTTGTGCATGTGTTCTGTGTATTAGTGTCAGTGTCTCTGCTTGTGTGTACTTCTGTCTGAATCTCTGCAATCTTGTTTTCCGAGTAATTCCATTAAAATTGGAATCCAAGCCTCCCACCTGTCTCTCTGAATGTCCGTTTTTTAAAATATATTCATACGACAGTACACTCTGCTGGCGACCCCACACGATTGCATGAGTGGCAGTTTTTTTCTTCGAGAAGACACCAAATGATGTGAATCTCGAACATTGAACAGTTGGTTCGTTTTCCAAATAGTATATTTGGAAGCACTGAGCAGTTTTGCCGATAGTAAGCAATGTTGTTCCAGCGATATTCTGACCAATATTGAGCCTTTTTTCAGACTTTTCGATTCTTTCTCGTACAGTGTTTAAGCATTAGAAAACATTGCAAGTTACTGAGTGTGCAATAAATTATCTCATCCCCTGAAAAAAATGGTTCAGTCGGAGGTGCACAGTTCTCTTCTGACATACCCAAAATACTTGCAATTCTTCCATATGTGCATGTGTTTGTGCACGCGCACACGCTGTCAGGTTGGATGGTGCTGTGACCTGCAATCCTCCCTGTCTGCATCCCAGACTGAATCATTGAGGCCTATCACCCTCTGCCCCTGTCTCTGTGTGCGACGTTGAATCTCTTTTTGCATCACAGTGACTGCCAGACCTGCATCTGCCAGACCTGCATCTACAGACTCACGCAGAGACAAATGCACATATAAATGTACCTACACTTAAATACACATTGATACAGATGCACAAACAGTAATACAGAAACACAGGCATACACAATAATGCCTTGACATTTATACCGACGTAGGGAATCTGTAAGTATATCTTTTGATCTTTGGTTATTTCTTCACTATTTCACTCGCTGTGCCGTGGTTTCTCGGCATTACTCTTACTCAGATGTTTGAGTTTGTCAATATGTCAGTTGTTTTTACGTGGAGCACGATGTAGTACATTTTGCATGCTTGAAGATATGTGACAGATGAGGATCAAAGTAGAGCAGTGGAAGGTGGTGCACTTTGATAGTAATGACTTTGAAAGACAACATAAAGCAATCTGTATCTTTTTCGACAGGGTCCAAGAGCAGAGGGTCCTGAGTTTATATGAGCACAGATTATTGGAGATGCCAGGACAGTTAGGGAGTGCAGTAAATACCACAGATACGTTTCAGTTTCTGAACTGTTACAGTAGGATGCGCAAGAGAGTTACACCGAGCTTCCTTCCTGGGAGGTGTTGGAGACAATGCGTTGTGAGCACACCCTCGCGCCCACTAAGACAGTGGGGATTCCATTTGTACCAACTCGACACACCAGGTAGATGGCTTACCTTCTGAGGCATGCCGTGGGTAAACGGAACTGCCAGTGGGTTTAAAGTGAGAATTGTCCCTCAATGAACATTGCTTCTGACTCAATTGTAGGGAGTGGATATATCCGAATCTCCACGCGAAGCATCCTAGCCCTCTCCGAATTGTACCAGGGTCCCCTCCACGTGGTGACACGAAGCGGGTGAGGACACAGATATCGGGCACGCCTACACTTGGCTTGGCACTTTCCGTCTTATTCCATGCTTTTTCTCCTGGAATGGGAGATAGGAAGGAAGGGAGTGAGGGTGGGAGTGGGTGGCCATGCTGTTTGTGTTCGCATATAAATTAGCATAGTGTCGGTACGTAATCAGTCTGCAGTGTTGAATCCATGCAGTATTATTAATGTGGGAGGATAGCAGAAGGTTGTTGGGGGATTGAAGAGAAAGAGAAAAAAAAAGAGAGAGATAGGAAAGATGCTGTATGCAATGGACAGTGGTGGAGAATGAGTTGTTCACGGGGCAGGTGCCATAACAGATATACAGTAAGCATGAGGGAGCAGAGTGAATACGGTGAAAGTCGTTGATGCCTGTCTTGTATTGCTGGGCATTTCTTCAGACTGCAGATACTGCACTAGGCTGGGTGGAAAGCTCAGACCATGCTTGGTGGGTCTGGTGGTGTGGCCCCCACTGGGAAGAGAATGATCCTCTTCTATACTAGCCCTTCCACCAGGATTTCTGTGCCCCCGTCGACAAAACGTTGTGTAATTGCCGCTTATGGGGAATGCTCACGGTAAACTGTGCAGGATAGCTCCCAACTGAGAAACCTCCGTTGTCCTTTTAAGGATAGCGCTTGTGCCACGGATAGCGGGATATCCAGGAGCATCCTGGAGATGGTGAGAATCATCACCATTGGTTGGGAGAATTGAACTGTCATTGAATGAGAGGGACACCATGGAGTGGGGTATGCAGTTACTGAAGTGAGTTTGAAAGGAAACTAGCAATGCCTCCTGCAGACGATTCCTAGTCACACTCAATGAAAATGTGACTGAGACAATGTATTTTTACATTCAGCCCAAAGAGAATTAGACTTTGCTGAGCCCACCCCCCGTTTCAAAGCTGCAGATGCTTGTCCATTACTTGCTATCACAGAGAAGGACCTAAACGTGACTTAAGTTTGGGCGGAGGGGGCACTATTTGTGACAAGTCATCATAACTCTATGAGTTTTGAAATAGAGGTGGATACGGACGAACTGGATCTAAAAGGTAAAGTTTGAAAATTGAGGAAGGTCAAATTTGCAGATATTAGGCACGAACTTTGAAAATACAATTGGACCTTATAGTGGCAGGTAAGTTGTCAGCTGGGAATGGGGACGCCTACAAAAATGAGATGTCAAGAGTTCAGAGTCAGTCTGCTCCTGTTAGTGGGAAGGGTAAAGGTGGGAGGTGTGAGAAATGCCGGATGACTCGAGGAGTTGAGGTTCTGTTCCTGGATAAGTGGGAATCATATGTCAGATATAGACAGCAGGAATCCAGTTTTTTTCAATGTTCAGTCATGGGATGAAGGTGTCATTGGGTAGGCAGAATTTATTGGCCACCTCTAATTTCCTATAGGGCAGTTCAGAGTTAAACACATTGCCTGTGCGTCTGGAGTCACATGTGCACCAGACCAGGTAAATATTGCAGTTTGCTTCCTTAAAGGACATTCGTGTATCTGATGGATTTTCCAAACAATTGAAAGTGGATTAGTCATCGTCATTAGACTCTTAATTCTAGATTTAAAGTGAATCACCACAGGAGTCTAAAGGCAGTAGGAATGCACCTCAGAAGGAAATCAGGAGGGCAAACAGGGTACATGAGGTAGCTCTGGGAAGTAAAGTTAAGGGGAATCCAAAGGCATTCCAGAAATGAATTAAAGAGAAAAGAGCAACGAGGGAGATCAATAACGTTGCCGATGTGCAGAACTGCAAGAGATGAAGGAGGTATTAAAAAAACACTTTGTATCATATTGACTGTGCAGGAGAATATTGAAGCTAGAGAATTCTGAAATAATCAATGACATCTTGGAAATTGTCTGTGTTATAGAGGTATTCTTAAAATGTATAAAGTTGGAAAAATCTCCAGGACCTGATCAGATGTACACTAGAAGTCGTGGAAAGATAGGGAATTGAATGCTGGGCCCCATGCTGACATATATGAATCATGGATAGCCACAGGTCAGGTGTTTGAAGACTCGAGTTTGTCTAACGTGGTGTCATTACTAAAAGAATCTAAGAAGGGTGATAAGGAAAAGCGGTGAGCCTGACGCCAGTGGTGGACAGGTTGTTGGGAGAGGATTATGAGGAACAGGATTTGCATGGATTTTGAAAGGCATGGACTCATTAGCAATAGTCAAAGTAGATTTAAGCATGGGAAATCCTGTCTCGCTAACTTGACTGAGATTTCTGAACAAGTGACTAAGATGCTTCATTGAGGCAGAGAAATGTACATTGTTGAAATGGACCTCAGTAAGAGATTTGACAACTTTCCATATGGTAGACACATGGAATACAGCGAGAACTAGCCATTTGATTAGAAAATTGACATGAAGGTAGGAGTTGAGGGTGGAGGTGTAGAGTTGTTTTTGAACTGCTAGGCCTTGACCAGAGGTGTGCCACAAGGAATGGTGCTGGTTCCACGAGTTTTCATTGCTTATATGAATGTATTGGATGTGAGCATAGGAGGAACAGTTGGTAAGGTTGAATATATCACCAGAATGTATGGTGTAGTGGACAGGGAAGAAGGTTACCTCAGAATACAACGGAATCTTGATTAGATAGGCCAATAGGCTGAGGAGTGGCAGATGATGTTTAAAATAGATAAATGTGAAGTGCGATATTTGGAGAAGCAAATCTTTGCAAGACTTATCCACTCAATGAGCAGGTCCTGCGTCGGTAAACAAAAGGACTTGGGAGTGCAGGTTCATGGCTCCTTGAAAGTGCAGTCACAATTAGATAGGATTGTGAAAAAAGGCTTTGGTATGTTTGTTGTTATTGTTCAGCGCTTTGGCTGTAGGAGTCGGGACGTCATGTACTGGACAGTAACTCCATCACTTTTCAAATACTGCATTCAATTCTAGCTTTCCTCCTGTGGGAAAGAGCTGTGGAACTTGAAAACGTTAGAAAACATTTACAAGAATGTTGCTGGGACTTGAGCTTTAGAGAGAGGTTGAATAGTGCGGCTACGTTGCCTGGAGAGTAAGGAGCATGGACAGGGTGAATATCAAAGGTCTTTTCCACAAAACTAGAGGGTTACAATCTAAGGTGAGAGGGGAAAACAATTAAAAGGGATCTAAGGAGCAACTTTTTCATGCAGTGGGTAGTGTATGTTTGGAATGAACTGCCACAGGATGTGGTGGAGGCGGGTAAAATTACAACATTTAAAAGGCACTTGGATAGGTATATGACTGCAAACGGTTTTGAGCGATATTGGCAAAATGCTGATAAGTGTGACTAGATTGTTTTAGGATGCCTGTTCAGCAGGGATCAGTTAGATAGAAGGGTTTATTTCAATGTTATACATCTCCATGACTCTCTGACTCTGTCTGAGCTCACACCAAAATTATGTTTATGCATTATTACTGGAAATACTGGAAAAATGCTGTTGAAATGTCTTAATTTCAGCATACTGAAACCTGTGAACACATCCTTCGGCAATGCTCCCTCCCAGTGTCCCTCCCGCTGTCTACTTTCCAAAACCTCACATTTGTTGTTAATCAAACTGACATTAAGTTTTAAAGTGAATAACTGTCCTGTAGCTTTCCATGGCCTTTAGTGATGCTTATCTTAGTGATTCCACTATTAAGAAACTGAGGAAAAGTTTATTTTTTAAAAGCATAGCTTGCGGTTTCTTTGTTCTACACGGTGCTTCATATTGCACAGTGGGATTTCAGCAGCTTTCAGAAACGTCTTTGTAACTTGTGCTCAGCCTATTTCCTGAAAGCCCGTGATAAACACTCTTTGCTGATCATTTGCTCTGTTGCATGAGGAATACCTTCAACTGTGTTTGATTCAGACTAGGATTCTAACTTGTATTTCAGTGACATCTAATTTAATTCAGTTATTGAAAATTTACTAGAATGCTGGGGATTGTTTCCATGGAAGTTGTGTTTTAAGATGCTGTGTACATTCAAGAAGCTTAGAGCATTTGATGACCCACTCTGGAGAAGTTATAAAGTGCTGAAGTTGAAAGCATGAAGTTGAAAGAATACCTTTAAGAGAAAGTTGAAAAGCTGTCATGTGGCTGACTGCAGGCACAAAGTGTCCTGAACAATTTGAAAATGAAACATTTTGGCTGTTGCGTAAGAAACCTTGAAGCCTTGTTGTTTTCACAGCATTTCGAGTTCAACCAACCTGTTTACATTATGCCCCAATAATGCCCCAATACTCTAAAAGGCAATCGAATTTGAATTTTACTGTTTTGACAGTATTAAACCAATGAAACGATTCAGTGTTTTGGGGTATAAATGCTAACATTACAGACAGTTAACAATAAAAAGAGCACATTCTGCTATTGAACGACTGCAACTCTCTAAAATGAACCATTTTACACATATATAAAAAAAAAACATCTGTAGCAGAAGGCCGAAGATTACCTGCAGAGGAGGATCAACACTGCTAGCTGGTTTTGAAAATTATAGGCTGTAAATTTAAAAGGGCTATATTGGATCAGTTTTTGTTCCGGAGTAGAAGTGAGCTAAATATTTTATACAAAGGAGGCTCGGAGTTGAAATATTTTGTTATTTAATGGTCACTTTTGGAGTTAAAGAATAGAATTTTTAGTTTTTTCGTTAAACAGTGATGTTTGGCGTCGTTCTCTGTCACCCATGCTTTAACAGATTACGAGGCAAGATGAGCTTTTCTGTCTGCGTGCTTTAATTAGCAGAAGCTTTTACCGCCGTGTTGCATCAACGGAATGGATGACAGTTGCTGAGAGAGAGACCATAAATCTTTCAATCATTTTTATCTTGTAGGTGTGAATAGTGCCAGATCAGTGCATGGTTGTATATGTCCCAACCTGTTTATAAAACAAGACAGAGATAAAACAACAGACCAGCTGTATAAAATGTCTGATGGGGCCATGTCTAGAGGCCACAAAGCAACGTAAAAATGTTTCTTGTTCACTGACATTGTGCAATGCTGCTCCAAGTTTTAATGACCAGTTATTAAGGCCTTTCAGAACATTGAAACATCTTTCAGAGCACCGAGACTGCTTCTCAGGAACGGGGAGAAACTAATCTGACACCATGTGCCTGTAACAGAGGGATATGAGGAGGTTATGCAGCCCACACGGGCCTTATACCACTGAAAGAGGTGGAAAGCTGAAATTTGGCATATTTTGCAAAAGGAATGGGTCAAAACGTAGAGAAGTGGCGCTGCAGCTGTACGAGGTGTTAATGAAAGGACGTCTGGAGTAAATAGTGCTGTTTGTTTTTCCGTAACTGAGAAGGGTGGGAGCTCCAGCAAATACTGTTTACTAGCTGTTTATCATCCATGGGTTGCTGCGTCAGTTAATGCCAAAGGCCTGCTATTAGGAGAAGACTATTCAGCCTGTTGCAGATGGATAGGATAAGGCCATTCCATCTAGACCGAGTAAATGTTCCCTTTTTTTCTGATATAAAAATTCTGTAAGGAAGGGGTTAACTGAACCCATTTGTTCAGTCATGATTTGAAGACGCTGGTGTTGGACTGGGGTGTACAAAGTTAAAAATCATCAAGTTATAGTCCATCAGAATTATTGGCAAAAGTTTACAGTGTGATGTAATTGAAATTATATATTGAAAAAGATCCAGATTATTTCTTTCATATGTAAATCGCAAAAAAATTTAAAAAGTAACATTCTGTTTATCGGTGCTTAGTATCTCTATGTTGATTAACCATACCTTTGCCAATTGTTCACATTTAAAATGATTTCCTCCATGTATATTCTATCTCATAAAACGGTTTTCCTATCGATAACCAAAAGCATACCCACACAAATGCACATAATGTATTACCTTATACTGGTGCAAATGAGATACAGAACCATACATTTATGTGAGTTCATTTACTGTCACTCGATGGATTGCATATCCCCCCATGTAACGCAACGCATTTCTCAAATGCAAGCATATGAGTGATATATGTCAATGGTTTGCAATGTTCCCCATGCTGGGCAGATAGGCAAATTTATGTGGTACTGCAGTAGAACGGTCTGCACAGCTCTCCATTCTGGCTGGTACCTTGCCCCGTTAATGGTGTCTGGGGCGGTTCTATGAGGCAAATTCAGAATTTGATGTGACAAATCATTTCGACTGATCTGAAAACGTCTTTATTGAATTTTCTCATCCTTGTGATTGAGCCAATCTTTGTCTCTCTTCTCCAGTTAGTTCTATTCTCCTGTCTCCTTATCCATAAGTTCACAACATGTTAGCAATTAATTAATCACTTGTCTTTCTGTGTCTTTCCCTGACATTGGCTTTTGACTCCATGTTGGACATAGGGCATTCAGCAGCTTTGATTTATGTATTTGTATCTTGGTCTGTGCCTGTCCACGGACCGCCTGTTTATCCCTCTCAGCTGATTGTGCTGTCAGTAACACGAGGAAGTTCCTCGAGTATTATTCTCAAGCGTCAAGCATCTATCTTGCAGCTTAGTGACTTCTGGCTGTTTCCTGTTATTGAAATGTTAGTGCAGGTGCTGGGGATGTTATGTTGGAGGTTGTACTGTGAGCAGCCTCAGACATTCAGGGAGACAAGCAGAATCTATAAGGGGAGACAAGACGCTCTGTTTTCCCTTCTTGTGGATCGTTTCACAGAATAACTCTAGGTCATCCGCACCCACCAACCCCACCGCCCTGTTGCTGAACACTTCAGCAACTTCAGCGCCCGCTCCCTCGACATCAACGACATACAGGTCCAGCCAACCGTTGCGACTCGACGCCTGGATGAAGAATGCCTCATATTTCGCCTTTGGACCCTACAAACACACGGGATCAATGTGGATTTTAACGGATTCCTCATTTCCTCTCCCCCTACTTTATCCCAGTCTCAACACCGCCCACCAGAACTGTCCATCCCTCCTCCCTCAGACCTATCACCTTCTCTTTCACCTTAAAACACATATCGCCTTCTCAACTACGTTCCCCCCCAACCCCAACCCCGTCCCATTTATCTCTCAGCTTTGTTTCACAACCCTCATTCCTGCTGAAGGGCTGATGTCTGAAACGTTGATTCTCCTGCTCCTCGGTTGCTGCCTGACCTGCTGTGCATTTCCAGCAAGACATTCTCGACAACACAATGATGTTTGTATATAAATAGTTTGGGAGAAACTTTTTGTGTTGCAAGTAATAGTTATAGACAAAATTAACATGACTGTCCGATGCAGTATAGAGAAACAATGGATGTAGTGCATTTGAGATTTTAGGAATATTTTTCATAAAGTCCCAAGCCTAGAATGCAAAATCAATCCGATTGGTAATGGGGCTAATACATGAACATGGTTTTAGAATGGGCGGGCTGACAGGAAGCAGTGTATCGGTTTAAAGATTTTTTTGTATCAGAAGCATCATGGGATACCACAGACAGTGTACTTCGGCCACAGCTATTGCCAGTACATCTCAAACACTTGATTGAGAGGAGCAAATGCAATATTTCCAAGTCTGCTGATGGCACTACCGATGTTGGATGGGAGAGGGTGAGGAGGATGTAATAATGCTCCAAGGTGATTGAGACAAGTGAGTGACTGGGCAAATACGTGGCAGATGAAAAGTATTGTGTGTAGATCTGATGTTGTGCTCTTTGGTGGGAAAAATAGAATGGCAAAATACCATTTGAAAAGGCATTGGTGAAAGAATGTTGTTAGAATAAGGTGAATTATGATCATTTTCCCGTTTCCTGATGTAAGCCCCTCCGAGGACCATGCAGGACAGTGAGTTCTGAAGCCAGAAGTCAATACTGGGAATGGCGTTGGCACGCTGAGTCTGTGTATATCGACCCACATGGGTAGCTGTAGCACAGAAAAGGGTCTGGATCTCTTTTCACTACAGTCAGCGAAAGCAATATTGCAGGAACAGAAAGCAGTTAAGAAGAGAAATGTTGTGTTGCACTTCATTTCCAGGGGATTTGTGTCCAGCCGTGGGGATAGCTCACTGCAACTGTACATGGGCTTGGTGATACCTCCTCTCGAATGTTGTGGAGGATTGTGTGAAGTTTTGGACTACTTATCTAACAAACGACAAACCAGACATTGAGGGAGAGCAGCGAAGTACAGCCAGACTGATCTCTGGAATGAAAGGATTGTGTGGGAGAAGAGTATGGGGCAAATGAGCCTGTATTCATTGAGGTTTAGGAAAATGAGTGGAGATCTCAGTGACATTTATAATTCTTTGACAGGGTGAGACCGATTGGAAGCTGGGATGATAATTCCCCTGGCTTGGACGTCTAAAACAAGTGCCCAAAGGATGAGGTACAGACAGGTCACTCTGCATTGAGATGACAATAAATGTCTGCGCTCAGAGACTGGTGAACCTGGGGGACTCTCGCACATATGGCTGTGGAAGTCAAGGCACTTAATATAAATGAGAATTTCTCTTTACGAGAGGGAGAGAACAGGTGCATGTTGTGGAGATAGAGCATCAGCTATTATTTTTGGATTATGGTAGAAAACTCAATGAACCAAAGGGATTAATCAAATGTCTATTTTTATATTTTTATAATAGTCAATCATATTAAGGAATATGCATATTGTGTGGGTAAAGTGTATTGATGGGATATTCTCAAATGAACTAGAATGGGTGGAGGCTCAATGTGTTGAATCGCCTACTCCTTTCCCGATGCTTCTGTGCAGTCTGTGGGAAATCTTGGTTGTCACAAGCAGCCATGTGTTCGCAAGGAGGGCTCTTAAGGTCTAAAGGACTGTGTATTCGGATGCTTTTTTTCCAATTCTGAGGCTGGTGATGGGCGTTCTATCCGGTGTATCCTTGAAGATCTCAGAGCAATGTGGTACAATTGATGTTCTTGCTTGGCCCTTTCAGAGACTATCGAAGAGTTCAGCATATGTCTGTGTGCCTGACGTCATGTTTAGGCCAGACCAGGAAAGCACGCGAGATTTGCGTCCTGAAAGGAAATTGGGGAATAAAGTGGTGCTTCCAGTCGACGCTGAATTCAGGGTCACTGTTACTGACATTAGACTTTAGATCTCAGTATTTTATTAATTGTTTTTAACTTCCATCTGCTGTCAGAGCATTAGCTTGGCCTGGATTAGTAATCCAATGACATTTGCACAACAGCACCATCTCAACATGGGAACCTATTAGAAACGACAAAGAGCAGGTTATTTCTGAGCTGCTTGACAGCTCTGTCAAAAAGAACTCCCACCAATGTTATTGTCTTGATGGGACTGAAGCGGTGGTATTGGTCAAATTGTAATTACTCTCCTCTTAGGGGATGGGAGACAGCTAAATAACTTTCCACGTTGTTAGGGAGCTGTGAGAGTTGGAGCTGGAATGAAAGAGGGACAACATGCAACAGAGGTTTTCAGTCCTATTCCGGGAATGTTGTCTTTGTTATACCTATTATGTTCAGCTGTTTCTTCACATCAGGTGCAGCGAATCAAATTGGTTGAAGACGGAAATCTGTGATTCTGTGGGTATCCTGGCGAGGGTGAGGTGGAACATCGACTGAACACTTCTGGCTGATGATAATTCAAATACTGCATGCTTTGCTTTTATCCTGATGCGCAGGGCTATTCCATTCCTAATAATAGGATATTTGTGGAGTCATCTCCTCCGGTAAGCTGTTTATTTTTCCATCACCATTTACGAATGGATGGGGCAGGATTGAAGAGTTTCGATCTGATCTGTTGGTCTTGAAAGCATTTCACCTTCTCTTTCAGATGTTAGTTCTGCTGGTTGGAATGCAACCAGTCCAGTCCAGTAACATTAACAGATTGTGATCAGGTTTCAGTCCACACATTTCTAACTTGCATGTGCAACACACTCATCGCTGAATCATAGATCGGCTCGTTGGTAATGGTAGACTGAGGGAGTATACCGGGCAAAAGGCTTCAGGTCGTGGTTCAATACCATTTTGCTGCTGCTACTGTGTCTTGCGGTACTACATCAATGTTAAGAATGTTATTTTCAAAGTAAGAGGAGCACGATCTTTGAAGTGGATATTTGTCCTAGAAATGTTTGAGAGCAGCAAAGCATTGGTGATGAAAGAGATTTATAATGTAATAGGGTCTTAGATTCACACAATATGCAAAGAGACCCTTCTGCCCAACGTGGCCATGCTCACGAGGTTTCTTAACGTGAACTAATCCTATTTGTGTGCATCTGGCATATAGCCTTCCAAATCTTTCCTACTCATGTATCCATTGAATTGTATTTTAAATGTTGTAATCGTATTTCCCTGTACTGCCTACTCTGGCAGCTTATTACATATACACAGCAGTCTGTGTGAAACAACTAACTTTTCTATCTGTTTTACGCCTCTGCTCCCTCTTACCTTAAACGTGTACCTTTGATTTTGGACACCTCTTCTCTGGGGAAAAGACCTTGGCTCTTCACCCTATCCATGTCCATCATTATAAGAAGACAACAAGGTGGAAACTGGAGACGATAAGAACCATGAAGTTAACATTAATAAGGGTAGAGTAGGCAGAGAGCAGATGAACACAAAGAAATGGTGGCCTCAAGTGCATATACTTTCATGCGAGGAGTATAGTGGGGAAGGCAGATGAATGTAGGGCTTGGGTTGGAGCCTGGAATTATGTCAGTCACAGAGACTTGGTTGAAAGGAGGGCCTGATTAGCAATTAAATTTTCCAGAATATAAACGCTTCAGACAGGGCAGGGAGACACGTACAAAGGGTGGGGAGGAGTTGCATTGCTGGTCAGGGATGATATCACGGCTCTGCAGGAGGTGAGAATTATGGTGGGCTTTAGGAGTGAATCATAATGGGTGGAACTGAGAAATATGAAGGGTGCAGTTACATTGTTGGGGCTGTATTACAGGCCTCTCAACAGTGAGTGTGAGGTAGAAGGCCAAAATGGTGAACAGATTATGGAAAGATGTCGAGCCAACAGTGTTGTGGTGATAAGACATTTTAATTTTCCCAACACTGACTGGCAGACAATTAGTGTCTGAGGTCTGGATGGGACAGAATTTATAAGAAGCGGCTAGCAGAGTTTTCTGGAGCAGTATGTCAATAGTAAAATAGGGGAAGAGGCCATATTTGACCTGGTGTTGGGGAATGATCCAGGTGAAGCTGTAGAAGTTGCGTTGGGGGATTTTTTGGGAACAGTGACCACAATTATGGAGGTTTTAGTATACTCAAAGACAAAGATTAGAGTGGTCCTAAGGGAAGAGTACTAAACTGCGCCAAGGCCAATTGTGTCAAAATTAGGCTGGAGCTGGGAAATGCGGATTGGGACCAGCTATTTGAAGGGAAGTCCACATTTCATATGTGGGAGGCTTTCAAAGGTAGTGTAAAGTTAGTACAGGATAGGCATGCTCCTGTTCCTTGGATGCTGCCTGACCTGCTGCGCTTTTCCAACAACATGTTTTCATGCCCTGTTGAAAGCAAAGTATAGGAAAGCCAAGATTCGTGAACCGTGGATGACAGGAGTAATGGTACGAGTAGCCAAGGAAAAGGGAAGCGTACATAACGTCCAGGTAGCTAACAACAGAACGGACCCTGATGGAATATCGGGAGAGTAGGACCATTCTTAAACAAGGAATCAAGCAGACTAATAAGATTGAAGAATTCATTGGCGGGCAGGCTTTGGAAAAATTCAGATGTCGCAAAGTTGTTGTTATGGGTGATTTCAACATTCCCAAAATCAACGGCACTGTTGTGGCACAGTGAGTAGCACTGCTGCCTCACAGCGTCAGAGATCCGGGTTCAATTCCCGCCTCAGGCGACGAACTGTGTGGAGTTTGCACGTTCTCCCCGTGTCTGCGTGGGTTTCCTCCGGGTGCTCCGGTTTCCTCCCACAGTCCAATGATGCGCAGGTCCGGTGAATTGGCCATGCTAAATTGCCCATGGTGTTAGGATAGGGGTATGGGTGGGTTGCGCTTCGGCGGGGCGGTGTGGACTTGTTGGGCCGAAGGGCCTGTTTCCACACTGTAAGTAATCTAATCTAAAAAAAAAACTTGAATCTCCTTAGATAAGATTGTTTGGATGGAGCAGGTTTGTTCAGGAGGTTTCCTTACTCAGTATGTACACAGGCCGACGAAGGGAGAGGCTATTTTGGATTCGGTGCTCGGAAATGAGCCAGGACCGGTGTCAGATCTCGCGGTGAGAAAACACGTTGGTGACAGTAATCATAATTGCCTCACATTTATCAAAGCCTTGGAGAGGGAAAGCAGCAGTTACATGTAGGGAAGATATTTAATTGGTTAAAAGGAAATAATGACGCTATCAGACAGTAGTTGGGAATTGCAACATGGCAGCTATTGTTCCACAGAAAGGGCACAGCATTAGAAGACTGTTTAAGGAGAAGTTGTTGCGAGTGATGCAAAAATTTGTTCCTCTGAGATGTGTCAGAAGGGGTAGGATTAAGGAACCTTGGATGACGAGAAGAGATTAACTTCCCATCCATAGGAAGAAGGCGGTTTACATAGACGATCACAGGCTTACTAGAAACGAGCTCAGAAATGGACCGACGAGAGTCAGGAGTGGGTATGAAAAAGGCATTTAACTCATACGTGAGGAACAAGAGAATGATCAGGGATAAAGTAGGGCCGATCAGGCACAGCGTACGGAACTTGTGCGTGGAGTCTGAACAGACAGGGGAAGCCCAAAATGAGTCTTTTGCTTCCGTCATCTGGAAGGAAAAGGGACCTTGTTTTGAATGGGAGCTTTGAGGAACTCGTATACAAGTTTGATTCGATCAAAATCCATGATGCTGATGTGCTGGAAGCTTTGGCAAACATTAAAATTGGTGAGTCTCCAGGCCAAGGCCAAATTTATCCTAAGCTACTCCGGGAAGCGAGAAAGGAGTTTGTTCCACTTTTCAGGAAAGGTAATAGGGAATTCCCTGGCAAATACAGACTAGTTAGTCTTATATATCAATGGTCAGCAAAGTTTTGGAAAGCATTCTGAGGGATAGGATTTATGACTATCTGGAAAAGCATAGCGTGACTAAAGGCAGTCAGCATGGCCTTGTGAGGGGCAGGTCATGCCTCGCATATTTTATTGTGTTCTTTGGGGAAGCGTAAGGCAGGTTGACAAAGGTCGAGCAGTAAATGTGGTATTTGATAAGGTTCCCCATGATAGCCTCACTCGTAAATTCAGGAATTATGGGAAACAGGGAGACTTGGCTATCTGGATTCAGAATTGAATGAATGACAGAAGGCAGAGAGTACATGTTGGTGGAAAGAATTCTGTCTGGAGGTCAGTGTTGAGTGGGTCCCACAGAGCTCTGTTCTTGGGCCTCTGCTCTGTGTACTTTTATAAATGAATTGGATGAGGAGGTTGAGGGGTTGGTGAGTAAATTTTGCTGAAGACACAAAGGTTGGAGTTCCGTTTATAGTATCAAGGGATACTGCAGCTACAGCGTGACATAGGCAAAATGTAGTGCTGGGGTGAAAATGACAAATGGAGTTCAACCTGGACAATATGAAGTGATACATTTAGGAAGGTCGAACTCAAATGCTGAATATAGGATTACAGACAGGATTCTTGGCAGTGTGGAGGAACAGAGAGATCTTGGTGTTCAAGTAGATAGATCCCTCATAGTGGCTACCCAAGTGGGTAGGAGTGTTAAAGAGCATATGGTGTTTTGGCTTTCATTAACAGGGAGATCGAGGTTAATACCACGAGGTTTTGTTACAGCTCTACAGTCAATGGTGAGACCACACATGTTATATTGTGTCCATTTCTGGTCGCCTTATTGTAGGAAAGGTACAGAGGCTTTGGAGACGGTGCAAAAAAAGGTTTACGAGGATGCTGCCTGGACTGGAGGGCTTGCCTTGTGAAGAGAAGTTGACCAAGCTCGGACTTTTACCTCTGGAGAGGAGGAAGAGACATGACCTGATCGAGGTATGCAAGGTAATAGAAGAAATAGATAGAGTCAAAAGCCTGAGACCTTTCCCTAGTGCAGGATTGACTGGTACGAGGGCTCGCAGTTGTTAACATATTAGGAGAAAGGTATAGAGGGGATGTCAGAGGAAGATTCATTCCGCAGAGAGTTGTAAATGCATGGAATGCGTTGTCAATGGTGATGGTGGAAGCAGAGTAATTAGGAACATTTAAGCGACTGCTGGACATGCACATTGTTAGCAGACAACTGAGGGGTGTGTAGCTTAAGTTATTTGATTTTACATTAAGATTAATGTTCAGTACCACGTTGTGGACCGAAAGGCCTACTTTTCTAATTTTCAATGTTCCATTAAAAGTGGTCATGAAATAACTTTAGTGAGCGCAATTAATGTGAATCCCAAAACCTTTTGTTAGGATATAAGAAGCAAGCGGGTAACTGGAGAAAGGATTCGTCCACTAAAGGATAAGGAAGGAAGGCTGCATTTTGAACCTGAGAAGATATGTGAAACCCTGAATAATTACTTGGCATTAGCATTCACGGAGGAGAGGGACATGATGAATACTTAAATTAGAGATAGAGGTTTGATAACTCTGGATCACGTTCACAGAAGTAGGTAAGATGAGTTTGGTGGGCTAGAGTTTATTAAGGTGGACAAATCCACAGGACTGGGTGGGATCTATCTCAGGTTGCTGAGGGAGGCAAGAGAGAAAATACCTAGGCGCTTACAGCTATCTTTGTAGCATCCTTTAACACAGGTGAGGTGCTGGAGGATTGGAGAATTGCTTGTGTTGCCCTCCTGTACATAAGGGCTGTATGAACATTTCAGTTAACTGCAGAGTAGTGAGCCTGACGTCAGTTGTAGGAAAGTTGCTGCAGAAGGTACTCAGGGGGTAAAATCTATTTATATTTGGAACAGAATGGACTTAGCAGTGATCGGCAAAATGGCTTTGTACGGGGCAGATCGTGCCTTACCAACTTACTCGAATTCTTCGAGTAAGTAACCGCCTTGATAGATGAAGGAAGGGCTGTAGATATTATATACATAGACTTTGACAAGGCGTTTGATAAGGTTTCCATGGTAAACCAACGGAAAAAATTCAAGTCACATGGTGTGCAGAGTGTTGTAGCTATGTGGATAAAGAACTGGTTGAAAAACAAGAGTTGAGAGTAATAGTTGAAGGGAGTTTCTCAAAATGGAGAAACGTGATGAGTGGTGTTCCACAGGGATCAGTGCCGGCGCCAGTGCTGTTTGTGATGTATATCAATGATCTGGAAAAGGTATAATCAGCAACTTTGCAGATGACACGAAGATTGGTGGAGGAGCAGAAAACATCGGACACTGTCAAAGAATACAGAAGAATATAGATAGACTGGTGGGTTGTAAGAGAAGTGGTGGATGGAGTTTAATCCAGGAAAATGTGAGATAATGCATTTTGGCAAGTCCAATTTTAGAACGAATTATACAGTAGATGGAATGGCATTGTGAAAAGTTGATGAGCAGAGAGATCAGGGAGTGAAAGTCCGTTGTACCCTGAACGTCGCTCACAGGTGGATGGATTGGTCACGAAGGCATATAGTATGCTTGCCTTCATCGGACGGGGTATTGCGTATAAGAACTGCCAGGTCTGTTAAAATTGTACAAGACATTGGTTTGGCCACATTTGTAATATTGTGTACATTTCTGGACGCCACCTTACCAAAAAGATGTGGAGGCTTTGGAGAGGGTGCAGGCAAGGTTTATGAGGATTTTGTCTGGTATGGAAGGTGCTAGCTATGAAGAGCAATTGAGTAGGTTAGGATTGTTTTTATTTGAAAAAAGGAGATTGAGGTGAGACGTTACTGAGGTCTACAAAATCATAAAAGGTATAGACAGGGTATATCGAGATAAGCGTTTTCCCAGAATGAAGGATTCAGTAATGAGAGGTCACGCTTTCAAGATGAGAGGTGAAAAGTTTAAGGGGGATACTCGCGGCAAATACCTTACACAGAGGGTGGTAGGCGTCTGGAACGCGTTGCCACAGAGTTAGTAGAGGCAGGCACATTAGAATCATTTCAGATGCATCTCAACAGATAGATGAGTACATGGGGAGCAGAGGGATGCAGATGCTTAGGAATTGGGCGACAGGTTTACACGGTGGATTTGGATCGGCTCAGGCTTGGAGCGCCAAAGGGCGTCCAGGGCTGTAAATTTTCTTTGTTCTCTTTGTTCTATCCAGGTTACCCTTACACCTCATGACCTCCAGTCTCGTTCTCATCATTGCAAATATTTTGCCCCCTTTCTGGTTTATAACATTCTTCGTATATCAGGGCAACACGAATTGTGCACAGTACTCCAAATTTGACCCTAATGTCCTCTTGTACAGCCACAGCATCATGTCCCAATTACTATATTCACTGCTCTGACTGATGAAGGTAATCGTACCTATTGCCTTCCACACCACCCTGTCCACATGTGTAAGTCCTGCTCTGATTACTCTACAACAAAAGGCAGCACATTATATTTAACGGCAGGTAGCTCCACCTGCCCATCCTCGTCCTACTGGCGCAGTTAATCATGATCTGATTTTCCTTTTAAATGACCTTCTTCATTGCCATTTTATCAACAATTTGGTGTCATCTACAATGTTACCATCCATCCTTTGTATATTCTCATCCAACTCATTTCTCAAAATAACAAACAGCAGTGTCCCCAGCACTGGTCCTGTGGCACACCGCTAGTCACAGCAAATCTCTCCCTGCACCATCTGTCTCCTATTTAATTTAGAAACTTTTCCTGAACCCATGTGATCTAACCTTATTAACCAGGCTACCATGTGGCATCTTGTTGGATCTCACGAAGGTTCACGTAGAAAAACCTCTGCTTGAACTGGCCCTGGGTGTTTATCAACGTTGTGCATTTTCTAAATTCCGGCACTTCCTCATCTGTAATGTAGCTGCATTTCAAAACATCACTGCATCGATTTATTTCCCTAATTTCCCCAGCTTACATGTCTTCATCCAGAGGAAATGCATCGCGATATTTTCATGGGGTATCTCGCTCATTGAGCAGGAACTGGCTCTAACGCGTCGGAGTGGGCTGAGGTCGATTCTTTGTGAGTAGTGAGAACCCAGAATAGTCAGAGACAGATATCCTGTGTTGTTGAAACGTTAACTATGTTTCTGTGCTTCCACTTTTACCAGAATGTCTATAATGCCTTACATTTTAATTGGTTTTTCTTTACTTTTCTGCTTTATATCAAGATGCTGTATTTTCTTTGGGGGGGGGGGGGGGGCTTTGTGCCTAAGCTTGCGTCATATATGGCGACTTATAACGTTTTCCCTGTCCTCGTGTGAGTACATGCGACAATAAACCTCATAAGCTTAATCCATCTCATATAGGTCCACACAAAGTTGGCTGTCGAAGTTTTTAGGAGCCCTATTCTCTCTCTAGATTTTCTTTTGCCCTTAATGCAGTAATATAATCTCTTTGAATTCTCCTTAACCTTAACAGCTATCTCATGCCCTGTTTTTGCCCTCCTAATTTCCCTGGTAAGTATACTCCTACACACATTACGCGCAAGGGATTCCATTGATCCCTGCTGCCAATACGTGACATATACTTGCTTGTTTCCCCTTGACCAGACACTCAATAACCGCCATGCCCTGATCCCTACTCCTGCTAACATTGCTCTTCACACGAACAGTACCATGCTGTCCCTGAACTCTCACTATCTGGCTTTGAAAGACTCCAACTTGCCAGCTGTACTTTTAACTGCGAACAACTTCTCCAATCAGCTATCGAACCTTTCTGCCAAATATTATCACAATTGGCTTTGCCCTCATTTAAGATGTTAACTTGTGGACCAGGCTCATCCTTTTCCAGAACTTATGTCAAACTAATGGAAATACAGTTACCCATTTTAACAGCTGAACCACATGTTCTGCCTTAATTACCAAGAGGAGATAAAGGTGATGTCAAGATAAGTTCAGCCATTGATTAACTGAATGGCAAGGATCAGATCAGCCATGAACTTACTGAATGGCAATGCAGCGACTAGGGACCGAATATCTGCATTTGTTTATATGTGTGTGTGTGTGTGTGTGTGTGTGTGTGTGTGTGTGTGTGTGTGTGTGTGTGTGTGTGTGTGTGTGTGTGTGTGGATCAAAATGCGTCTCCTCATTCTCACACTTTCTCTGTTTGGCCCTCCATCTTGTGTTCTAAGAGATGTAATGCCCGAGTCTGCTGTGTGCCCCGTGCCACTGCACAAGCAGCGGATTTGTTTGGAAAAGCCATCAAAGACAGAGAATCCCTCACATTTGAATTGAATTGGCTTCAATGTCACGTACACTTTAATGAATGCAGTGGCAACATTGCAATGGCTTCACTTATGGTGCCATCATAGGTACAAGAAATCTAGCTATAGATTCTTAAGAATTTGGTCCAAAAATGAAAGAATGAGAACTGAAAGTCCAGGAGAAGAGTAAAAGGGAAATAAAATGAACAAACACGAATTACAGTCCCTAACACACCAGTCTGTGCCAGCAAAGAGTCTCCAGACCGCACCGGGCCCATTCTCCACACTGAGCCGGGCCCCGTTTCCAGACTGCACAGGGGCCAGTACCCGGAGTGCATCGCACCCAGTCTCCAGACTGTTCCAGACCTACTCTTTTGTAAATATGGGACCCAGTCTCCAGAATTCCACAGGCCTAGTCGCTAGACAGCAATGGGACCAGTCTCCCGACGGCACCAGTCCAGTCTCCACACCATACCAGGCCCAGTTTCCAGAACGAACCTGGCCTAGTATCCAGTCCTCACTGGGCTCAGTATCCAGACACTACCGAGTCCTGTCTCCAGGTTTCACCAGGTTCAGTAGCCAGACAGTGCCGGGACCAGTCTCCAGACCGCACCAGGGCAAGTCTCCAGACTGCACTGACCACAGTCTCCTGGCCAAACCGTGATCAGTCTCCAGGCCGCAATGGGACCAGATCCCAGGCCGCACCAGTCCGAGTCTCCAGACTGTACCAGACCGAGTGAATGGACTACACTGCCCTCGTCTCCATAGTTCCCCAAGTCCAGTAGACACACAGCACCAGGCCCAGTCTCCAGGCGGCCCCTGGCACAGTCTCCACACTATACCAGGCCCAGTCTCAAGACCATACAAGGCCCAGTTCCCACACCATACCAGGCTCAGTCTCCCGACCGCATCGGGCCCATTCTCCAGGTCGCACCAAGTTCAATATCCAGATTGTAGTCGGCCTAGTCTCAAGAGCACACTGTGCTTTCTCGAGACCTCCCATCCCCGCGACAGCCCCCTGTCTGGGACTCACCTCCACCATTCTCCATCGGAGGAATATTAAAATTTTAAAAGTTTGTGAAGAAGAAGTCTCTCCAGAAAACAGAATTAATAAAGGTTAGTATAAAGAGCGGACAGAGCAGAGAAGCTCCGAATGGTACATTCTGAGTCTACCACTATCTTTAGGATGTTTGTTTCCTTCTTCGAAGAATGACTTTGGAGACTCAACGCAGTTTTTTTTTCCAATTCTTTGCAATGCTGTCTCTTAGTAAAAGGTTATGGGCATGCCTATTGATGGCCTACAAACTGACATTGGGTTTGTTTTAGGACTTTACAATACATTCTCACTAAAAATTGGAAAAGTAAATCAAAAAATGTTGAAAGTGAGAGAAAGTGGTTGAAAATCCATCTCAACCTCTTCCACTGTGCTTCACTGAGAGTAGCTTGAATACAATTGTACAGCTATGATCTGCATAGCTCGTGATGCAAGACAGGGTTTATAGAGCAATGCACTGCTATGGTTTGCATAGCTGCCAGTGCTGGATAGATATCTGGTGTGTCTGGATGAGTGCTATGGTGGGGATAGCTCCCAGCGTTAGACTTATATCTACTCCGAATTTATAGATTAATGCACTGGTGTGGTCTGCACATTTTTCCACACTCGGCAGACTTCTGGGTTAGACTGAGCAGAGCTCGAACTTCACACTGTGCTGAACAGATATCTCCTCTGAGTCAATGGTTCTCTGTGTTGGATTGAGAATAAGTTCTCACTAACTATTTCAGCTGATCTGCCAATGCATTTAGTTCTCATTCTTGTGATTGGATCCTCCGTCCCTCCCTCAATTAATGTTGCACTGCGACCATGCACATTACATCATGATCGTGAAAGCCCACTGTGCTGGCCTCTTCATTCAGAAGCAGTCAGCCATTCGCATTGTCCTCGAGCCTCCACGTCAAAAGAAAGGATGGCCAATGGGATAAAGGCCGTCCCCTTGATAAAAAGCACAAAACATACTCTCCCAGCACTCCCTACCGCCATCTAAGCCAATAAAAATGTCTGGTGTGTACTGACAGCAACTGGGCCACTGAGAACATCAGGGAGAAGACCTTCAAGGAGATGGAGCAACACTTCCCATTTGTGAACGCCAGCGTGAATCCTCCAGCACACACGTATCACGAAGTTCTGTAAGCTTTCCTCACTTATAAATATATAGCTTGTTATTCTTCCTGTAAAAGTAACAGGTTCACAGTGACCCACATTATATTCCAGATGCCAAATTGTCATCCATTGTTTATCCAATTAGAGATACTGCAACGCCTCCTGCCATCTTAATTTCCTGCCTATCTTAGTTAGAATACTTTTGTTAAATCTTTCGAAAACGTTGATATTAGTGGCAAATAACTGAAGTCCAAGCACAGGTCACTGCGTCACCGCAGTCGTTAATTTCTGTCAAACTGATAGAGACTGATTTATCCCTAATTTAGCCCAGCTCCCATCTCAGTAACCAGTTCTTCCAGTATTCCCATGTAGCAGCTTTGCAACGCTGAATTTTCCCTTCCATTTCCCATATAACAGACATTAGAGATTAAAGATCTGGTTCAATTGCTGAGTAAAAGACTCCAACGGCTGAATGGCCTCATTCTGCTCCTGTTTAAATTTTCTCATGGTCTGAATAGCCTGTTTTAGTATCGGTGTAGTTGTGAATGGTGCTGAAAATTTTGGAACCATCAGTGAACAGCTCACTTCTGATTTTATGATGGAGGGAATGCCATTAATGGTGTAGCTATAGCTAGTCCACACTGCCTCATGGAGGTGCCGTTTCCATTTGCTTGGTCCATTAGACGTATGTCCTACTGCACAGGTGGGAGTGCTGCATAACACAGTGGGCGGTATCTTCAATATGAGCTGAGAGTTTCCCTTCACCAGGACCGTGTGCTGACTGCTCCTACAGATAATGTTGGGACAGATCCATCTGTGACAATTGTTTTGGTTAAAATGTTTTCCTCTTGTTGGTTCCCCCATCACTTTCCCCCAGTCTGTCTGCTGTGTATTTGAGGCCTCTCCCTGCTCATTCAGTGGTGGGCCTATGGCGACACACTTGGTGATAGACTTTGACGTCCCACACCCAGTCTAATCATTGTGTCCTTGGCACCCTCAGTGCTTCCTCTGATTTGTTTTCGACATCGAGAGGAACTGTGTTATCACCGAGGAATACTGTGGAGGGCGGTAGGTGTCTATCATCTGTAGCTTTCCTTGACCACGTCCGACCTGTTACCATGAGATATCCCGGGTTCTGGAATCAATGTTGGGGAATTCCAAGGTTATATCCTTTCCCGATTGTTTCCCACATTGTCGCCACCACTGGTGTGTCTGTCATGTCGGATGGACAGATATCCCTCGAGTTGGTGATGAGGCTTCTTGAAACATTACCTATCAAGCCTGATTCTGTGAGTATGACGGTGTCACACTGTTTCCTGACGGCGTCAGTATAAGAAATAAAGGCGGAAGTAAAGAAGGGAACACTGATTTTAGAAAATTGATGAAAGGTACTCTATTGTAAAATATTTTATATTCTCAAAGAGGATTAAGAAATGGATATGATTTAATGCCATTAGAGAAACATGGTGATTGGGTAACCAACACTGAGAACTGAACATACACCTGATTTTAGATTAAATGATGTTATACAAAACTAAAGATGAGGTCGGGTAGATCTCCTAACAAAGAATGACATCTGTTTGATTGAAAAGGAGGATCTTAAATGCATTGATCAGGGTATTGCGTAGATGAGTTCGTGTGTGACAAAGTTTGCAGGTGACAGAAAATAAGTGGGCGGGTGAAGTGTATAGAAGACACTGAACGTCTGCAAAGTGGTATAGATAGTATAGTGAGTGGGGAAGGGTCTCACAGGTTGAGTGCAATGTTGTTAAATGTGAGTCCATCCATTTTGGCAGGAATAGCAGTACATTGGACAACGTTTTATATGGTAAAAAAATTGCAGCATGCTGCTATGCAGAGGGTCCTGGTTTTCCTTATGCAGAATTCACAAAACATTGATTTGCAGATAACTAAGAAGGCAAATAGAATATTGTCCTTCATTGCTGAATGTGTACACTTCAAAAACAGAAAGATTATGCTGGAGCTGTAAATGGTGTTGATGACGCCACACCTCTTGTACCGCATACAGGTTTGGAATCCTTACTTGAGAAAGAATATACTAGCACGCAATGGGTGTAGGAGAGTTACACTATGCTGATTCTAGAATTGAGAGCGTTGAATAATAATGAGAGATTAAATAGATTGGGACGATACTCATGGGTTCTTAGAAGAATGATTGTGGATTTATGCTAACATAACATTGTGAAGGGAGTAGATATGGTAATTGTAGTGAGGATGTTCTCACTGTTGGGTTATACTAACACGTAGGGGGATTCTGAAAATGAATGGGAGCAGACTTTGGACAGAGTTGTGGAGGAACACCTTCACTTGAATCTGAAGAATACCCTGTTGGGTGAAGTACTTGAGGCTAGTTTTCTGAATGCTTTTAAAGCAAAGCTAGATTTAGGAACAGTAAAGGAATCAAGGGTCATGGTGAGAGGGCGGGTAAGTGGAGCTGAGTCTATGAAAAGATCCGCCCTGACGTTATTGCAGTGCAGGCTTGAGGGGCTAGATGGCCGACTCCTGCTCCAATTCCTTCTGTTCTTATGGATTCATCTTAATATTTAATGTTTTTATGCAAAGTGCCAGTTGATTTGGATTGGGGAAAGATTTCTAACATGAGGCTGAGGGGATCTCACCAAACTCACAAATTAATTGGTGTTTGAGTCCTCACTATGAGAATCACAGCGGCCTTTCCCCACTTCTAATTGCACACCATTCCCACCACGGGAGAGCCTGGAATTACCCAGCATCCCAAGGAACCTGTGCATTCTTTGAAACCTCATAGTGCACTTTGACAAGCACAGTCGTGTGGATAAAACCTGCACAGCCCCTGATATTGAGCCTGTACGTGGCAGGCAGGGTGACTTTTCTGCCCTCCGCAAGCCTTTGGGAATGGGCATGAGCTCCTCTCGGGTGAAAAGGGTCACAGGCAGGACCTCTCCTTCCCCTAGGTCAAGGAGTGAGGGCTATGACAGCAGACCATGTCTGCCTGCTCTGAATGTGCTCCCAAGATTAGAGCAGGTATCAGGATCAACGTACATAATTGTAGAGAGATCATTGTGATTCTCCACTAAGACAGAACAAGGGGATCCCCGGGAAGAATCTCACCATTCCCCTTGAGAACGACAAACACGATGCAGCGAATTTATCTTAACATCAAGGAAGGCCTCAGGGAACATCTCAGTGAATCTATAATTAATCTCAACACAGCCCACGGCGCTCAGAATATAAAGAAACATTGTGTCTGGAGTTTGGAAAAAGCAAGAAGTAACAAATACTGGTGGGAGTTATCGCTCAATGTCAAATCTGCAAATTCTGTGCAAGTTGTAAGCAGGGCATTAGATATGCAAGAAATTGCAGGCAAAACTCAGCAGGACTCGTAACATCTGAAGGAAGAAAGCAGAGTGAACATTTCAAATCTGAGGACGCTTCATTAGAAGAACTTTTGTTTCAGTTCTCCAGCATATGCACTCTGTTTTATTTTTCAATCGTCAATTATTGTGCATACCACAGTAGTAATGATTGACTTAATCTAAGAAGGAGGGAAGGAGTGACGGCAGAAGTGCAAGACTTGGGTCAGTTTCAGCTGAAGGCCCTGTCCATCAAAGTTTGGGAGGGGTAATGTAAATCCTCGTGCGAAAGAAAAGGTGAGCATGCTGAAAGTACTCCACTGGAACTCCCGATCATCTGAACATATGTGAAGGTTCCAGAGAAAGTAGGAGAATGCAATCCCTCTACGCTGGTCACGGGGGTAGAATGTGGCTCACTGGTTAGCACTGCTGGCTCACGGCAACAAGGGCCTAACTTTGATTCCGACCTTGGGTGACTGCATGTGTGGTGTTTGCACATTCTCCCTGGGTCTGTGTGGGTTTCAACACTATTTTTGGTTTTCGTCCCACAGTCCAACATATGCAGTGACCTTGCTAAACTGCTGCGCAGTATCCTGGGTTGTGGTGGATTGGCTGTGGGAAATGTCAGGTTAGTGGGGTAATACATGGCTGTATTCGTCAAGATGCTGTTTGGCGGGTCAGTGTGCACACAATGTGCCAAATTGCCTGTTTCCACTCAACAGAGCTTCCATGATTTATATTTTGGTGTATGTGGCTGGCAATATATCCCAAGATCCTACCTATAACTTCTGCCCCCAGTTGCCTCATCAAGCCGTTACACCTTAAGTTTGTCGAATATAAATTCCATGATCAAGTTCTCGACATTTTGGCTCTTCTGATCAGCGTCCCGTTGTACTTTGAGTTAACCATCTTCACTGTTCACTAAATCATCAATTTTTGTATTACCTGCATACCCACGACGTATTCCTACCTTATTCACATCCAAAACATTTATGTTCATTACAATATCCATTAGGTCGTTATGATTCTCAGCAGAAAACAGGAATCCAGTGCAAAACAAAAACTCTCCATAAACATTTCCTTCATCTCTTACCTTCGGGTCAATTATCTCCGACTCTCCCTGTATTTCATGTGATCTAATAAGTAATATACAGTTTACCATGAGGAATCTTTTTAAAGACCTTACCGAAGACCATATGGACAACTCATACATCCGCCCCTTCATCAATGTACTTCGTCACATCTTCATAAATCTAAATCAAATTAGTGAAATATGATTTCCCACACAAAAAGCCATATTGTCTATCTTACTCAGTCCTTGCCTTTCCAAAAACAAGTTTCTCAGAGTCCCATGGAGCAAATTACCTACCAATGACATTTGGCAGACCGGTCAACAGTTCCTGGCTTTTTCTTCCCAGTTGCTCTTTAAAACTCGCACAATATAAGCCACCCTGCCGTCTGCTGGCAGCTTACCTGTGACTGTCCATGATGCAAGTATCTCAACGAGAGGCTGAACAATTACTTTCCGACCTTCCCAATGGGTTCTGTGAAACACCTGATCAGGTCAGAGAACATCGAACAGTACAGGCCATTTAGCCCTCGATATTGTGCAGGTCTTTCATGCTTCTCCAAAACCAAACTAACCTGATGCCTTTCATTGTACTACGTTCCGCGTGCATATCCAGGAGTGGCTTTAAAGACAGGGAGTTCCAACTCTATTTTGATTTAATCCCTGCCCACCCCTTCACTGTTTGATCACGCAGCATTTCCCGTTGGTGTTACGTGCACTGCTGGTCACTGGTCACTTGGGTGTTTCTTTTCTTCCTGATCGTAGAAATGGAATAAAGATTTGTACAACTTGTGTCTTTCACTGACTCACACCTGCACAAGCACGGAAAAAGAACAGGAGTGTCAAAAAATTAAACAGGGTGTCAATGGTTCTGTCACCCTGAGAGCTGCCTCTGAGGGAACTGGATCAGTTTCAATTACTCTCTCCAGTGATGGAATGCCGGCCTCTGTGGAGTTATTGCAGTAGCATCAAGAATTAAGCACATTCCCGAAACTTGATTCTGTTACGAAACGGGGGAATACTCCTGCAAAAAGGGAAAAAACACAGGGAGTCATTCACCTTAATGCATTTTAAGAAGGACAGCTCCTCATCTTCTGTCATAGGAACACTTATCAAGATATCATTGTTCATTTCCTCAAGTTATCTGCATCATGTATCCTTCTCCACAGTACATACGAACGAGAAATATTTATTTAGTGTCTCCCCAAATCCTGTGGTTCCACATGTTAGTCGCCTTGCTGAACCTTCAGAGGACCTAGTCTCTCCCAGTTACTCGTTTGACCTTAATATGTTCGCAGAAACTCTTTGGATCATTGCTTCCCATATTTTCCAAAATCATATCATGTCGCCATGTTTCCTTCCTGATTTCCCTCTTGAGTATTATCCTACTGCCCTTGTACTGCTCGATGGATTCAGTGGAGCTTTCCTACCTACACCTATCATATACTTCTTTCTTTTTGTTGACCAGAACGCCCATCCTTTTAGTCATCCAGCATTCTCTACACCTACCAGCTTTACCCTCCTCATGAAAAGAAGTATACTGTGGCTAGACTCTTTAATCTCATTTGTGAAGGCCTCCCACTTTCATGCCAATAGCTCTCTCAAGCATCTTTTCAAATTGCCAGCCTAAAACGTACAAAGTTGTCCTTACTCAAATTTTAACGTTTATGTCAGGAATAATTTCTCCATAAGTATTTTAAAACTTATATTTACTGCATAAAAAGACTAAACAGGTAGAATGGCTTCCTCCTGTTCCTCTGTGACAGGGTCAAGAGGCTGAATGGCCTCCTTCTGTCGCTCTGTAACAGACTCGAGAAGCTGAATTACCCTGGTGTAACAGGCAAGAGAGGCTGATGGCCTTCTCCTATCCTTCTGCAAATGGCACATGGGGACAGAATTGCTTCCTCCTGTTCCTAAGCAGCAATATAAATGCTTTGGATGTTTCCTCGAGGTTTTAGAATGATTGGTAAAAGGGCACTTAACAGTAGGAATGAAATTACAAAAGGCAATGGGCAATAAATCTTGTTACCCTATTTTATGGTCTCGAGAAAATGCCCACCAGGCATTTTGTGCAGGTGGTCTGTTATTTTATCTCTATCATATACAATGCTGCAGTGTTCTGACAGCGCTCCTACATACAGGGAGGAATGATTTAAAGTATTGAAAATTTATGGTCAGCCAACTTCGTCCATTCCATCCAGATCGAGGAAATGTTCCGTTTGTTGTGATACGTAAAGTGATGTAAGGAAGGGATTAATTTCACCTAGTCCTTTGGTGACGGTGATTAATGTCAATCTCCAATTAATCTAAGCATTCCAGTGGAGAGTTTCCATCTTTTAACCATAAGTCGGCTCCATTCAATGTTTAACCCATCGGATGAGCGGAAGCATCACCAACAGTACTAATAGGAATTAGCAGCTCCACAGAGAGGGCCTGGAGAGATCACAATCTGAGAACGTTAGACGAAGATATTCCAAAAATTGAACAGAATCTGAGAATATAAGACGGAATCTTCCAACAATGGACAGAAGTTTATACTGGGATATTTGGCTTCCTTTCACATATCATGATCGAAAGTCATTATCATGTTGGATCGAATATGCACTTAACATTATTCAATATTTTGATTATGCAGTCCGAGCTTTCTTTGGTGTCTCTGGTAAGTCTCACAGTTTAGTCATTGATTCTATACATCATGTTTGACTCTAACCCTGTTTTATTCATTGACACTACCATCATTGCCACTCCTATTGTTCCTGCTGAGACTCTGAATTCAGATATTCACTTCTCAAACCAGTACTAACTGCATCCGTTAACTTGATAATTCACGATCTCCTTCGTTGCTTCGGACAGTGTTACTATGGGTCTCTATGTTGACCTGCTCAATTTCAACTGTGAAACATGTTTCATCGTATCACTGTCCTTGATATTTACATATTGGGAGCATAGAGCACTGTTTTCTGTTCTGATAACAAACTCTATTCCCTTCCTTTGACTGCATCCCATCCCTGACAAATATCTGAGGCTGAAACAGATAAATGACAACTGTAGTGATTCCTTTGGCCCTGATATGATTCCTGATACCATAAGCTGCCCACTCCTAATTGTAATTATTGACACATGTAGGATATACTTCACTGGCTCATCCCATCTGCTATTTGAACTTTGCGCTATGATAGACAGTTTTCATAAAGACAATAATCAGCTGCTAATACTCCCAGCTTCAAACCTGCAGGTGCAATCTGTGTCGATTCCATGCGGCTCTTATCTGAACTCTCAAAAAGATTCCCCATCGTTCTGTCATTCCTTTGCGCACTTATGTACGTTGTTATTGGGTCTGGCAATACCTTTACTTTAATACTATCAAGCATATCCTCACATCTGTCCATGAACTATTTCTCACTCCCTTTCTGTCCATCATCCCAATCCCTATTATTCATATTTACACTGATATTCTCCATATGTGTTCTATCTTAGACAATGATTTTCACATTTATCATCGCCTCTGTCGTACACACACGCATGCATTCTTAAAAAAAACCTTGCATCGTGCTGATGCATGGAGATAGAGAAATATAAATTTTTGCGAGCCCCATTTACCGTCATTTACAGTATGGACTACAGATCTTCCCATGTGTAACAGATATCTATTGCACATATAGCAGGAATATATTGTCCAAGGTTTTCAATATTCCCCATGATGGGCAGATAGTCTAGATTACTAAGAATTACGCGAGCATAGTGTGCACTGCTCTCCATGCTAATCTGTCAACCTAACTCAGTTAAGACCGTCTGTGTTTGTTCTGTGAGGCATGGCCTTTATTCAATGTTCTCATTCTTGTGATTGGATCTATCAAGGTCTCACTCTTACAATTATACGTACTCCCCTGTGTCTTTCTCCATATTTCAACATGTCCTATTTCTATCTTTATTGTCTCTTTCTATCTTTAACGCGAATCTTTCTGTTCCTCTGTATCGTTCCCTGACCTTGGGTGTTTGGCTTCCAAATGTATCGAGTGCTGACATCGTGAGGCTCAGAAACAATGACGTGAGGTTTGTCAGGCTGTTGTTCACTTCCCAGTGTTGGTCGTGTGGTGCTCCATGTTGGACAGAGTGCGCAGCAGCTTCACTCACGTCTTTGAAGGTTGGTCAGTAGCTGTCCACCGCAAGCCTGTGTTTGTCTTCTCAGCTGACAATGTGGTCAGTAACATGAGGAAGCCCCTGGTGTAGTATTTCAAAGAAACAGGCATTTACCTTGTGACTGATGGGCTTCAGCCTGATTCCTGTTATTGAAACGTTAGTAGATGCGTTGGGGATGATTTGCTGGAGGTTGTGCTGTAAGCTGTCTCAGACATTCAGGGAGACCTGAGGACTTGGTGATCCAAATCTGGATTAAGCATGAAGACTGTAATTACAGCATCTGGGTGTGTAACTTGAACAACAAATGGAGCAGAGGCTGTAGAGAATGGATCCTCTAAAATTACAGAGTAAGTATGGAGAAAGGTATCTGCTATATCTGTCTGTGTTTTAATGTAGACATACATAATCTGACTTTCCCCTTACACACACTCACACTCACAGTCTCTCTCTCTCTGTCTCTCTCTCACACACACACACATATCCCTCCAACTCCTCCCACAGACACCCTCCACCCCCGCCACACTCACACGCACATATATGTAAATCTGCAGTTTGGATTTGGATTTGCAGGTTTGCTTTTGCAGCTGCATTCTATTTTGTTCAAAAAGCACGCAATTTGTCAACAGTCAATGTCGTACTTTATAAACTCCTATGTAGGAAATAAAGCCAGTCTGACGCCGGGTTAAGACACAGACAGACTGTAAACAAGACCTCACGCTTAAAATACATTGTCAGACCGGATGTTTCACGCACTTTGCATCGATAATGCATGAAGTTATCTCCAGGCATTGACTTGAAGAAAATTGTTGGATTCTCATCATCAAAGAAAAATCTGCCCCTCCATCCTAAATGTTGAAATGTTTAAGAGTTATATTAGATGTGTTCGTGTCATGTGCATGAATTGTATGAGCTCTTGGTGTTTTCCTTATCAATTCTTTGTTAAGGCTTTCCTCTCTTACTAACACCTGATGAAGGAGCAGGGCTCTGAAAGCTAGCATTTTCAAATAAACCCGTTCAGTTTTATACTGGTGTCAAGTGATTTTGACCTTGTCCAAACCAGTCCAATAACAGCACCTCCACATCATGGTTTTTTTTTTATTGGTCAGCCAATGCTCTCTCCAAGAAATTAAATTTTCTTAACCCTCTGTGCTCTTACCTTGCATTTGAATCTTTTATGATGCACGTTATGCAATGCCTTCTGGAAGGGCAGATATAATACATCTATCGGATCCCTTTTATCAATCATGCTTGTCACATTAAAAGAAACTCAACTAAATAATTCAAGAACAATTTATCCATCATAAAATCATTTTGTTTAGGATGGATTAAGGACTGACTTTGATAATCACCTTACTAACAGAATCAATATTTTGACTTCAATTTCAATAATTTGCTCACTACTTTTCATTCCCTTCTGAAATTGGTTATTCGAAGTTCTTCCCTTTCTACAATCTCCACATTCCCTTTCAATTCCTGTGTAACAGTTAAAAGCCGGCAAAAAAGTACAGCTCCCATTGCCGTGAAAGAGGCATGAGTGGTTGATTGAACTCATTTTCTTCCTACTTTACACACTTGAGTGTTGAATGGGTTTCTTGGTGTTCCTACATTATAGTCTTGACACGCTGAATGTCGTCCTGCTGTTCCAATATTATGGTCTCAAAGGGCTGAATTTCCTGCTCCTGTTCCTGACTAAGCCACTCAAGACTTGAATGCTTTATGCTTTTTCTTCATGAGAGGACTGGGGACACATGGAAACTTACTGCAGCAGTGCAACGTTTCAAGTGGCTGAAGTGTCTCCTCGTTTTTCTTCATAACAGGCTGGAGAAACTGAACATTCTCCTCCTATATCCCTGAAATCGCAACGACGGTGTGATTGGACTTCTCCGGTACCCATAAAACATAAATGTGGTTGAATTGCCCCCTCCTGTTCACATTAAAAAAAAATCTCAAACGGTTTCATGCCAGTCTGCTATTGTTGTGCAATTGACTCAATCGGGCTGAATCGCCTTAAACTAGTGTGAAAATTTCCAATAACTTTATGGCCTCTTCCAGTTCTTGTGTTGCAGCATTTACAAGGTTGAATAGCCTTATCCTGTTTTGTGTAACACAATTTAGGTCCTGCATGGTCTATTATAGGTCCTGTGTTGGAGTGCGAAGGTACTGATTGGCCTCTTCCTGAAACTCTATGTCAGGATCCAGAAACGAAACATCCTCCTTCTACATCTGCTGTAACAGTTTCGAATAATCTCCTTCTGCTGTTCCTGTGTTCCAGGTTCGAGAAGTGAAACGGATTCCTGAATTTGATGTATAATTGCTTTCCATTGCTGAGTCCTAAAACAAGACCATTGTCATTCTTGGAAACATTATGAGGTATTGGATCAACCTGCTCACCCCTCCCTCCGAGGTTAACATGACGCTGTGGCTTAGATTATTGAAGTTCCTCCTTAATAAACAGGTAGATCTGGGGTTAAGAACCTAGCAGCGTCTGCACCTCACATGTGCTATTCCTTGTTAAACATTTCTCAAATGCCATATTGCTGTTCCATCGGGTTGTTGATCCAACTTCATGGTGCAGAAGGAGACGGTTACTTGTTGAACGTGTGTCGTGGAAATTAAATCGACATTACTCAAATGCTAGCAAGAGGAATGCAAAAGCTTTACTGTAACCTCTGCAGGGGGGCCCAATACACTTTGCAAGATGCTGCATATAAGGGGCTGAACAACTTGCACATATTATTTTTATACTACATTTCACTTATCCTTATTACACGCTCAAGGACAAAACTGGGAACATTCGGCTGTTGGTATGATTGCGTAGTTTTCCCTGACTCCTGTTGAATCTGACTGCTTTCCAAGACATGCAAGGCGAAGCTGTCTGCTTGAAGAATCGAGCTATGTCAGGCTGTCGACTTAAAATTTTAGCAAAGTGTGAGTTTTATCGAAATATTAGATTTAGCAAAGTATTCTCTTTCAGATTTCACAGCAAATGTTAATTTGGCTAATTTTCCATTACATCTCCCCCCTTTTGGTATAGAACATAGAACATAGAACAATACAGCACAGAACAGGCCCTTCTGCCCACGATGTTGTGCCGAACTTCTAACCTGGATTAAGCACCCTTCCATGTACCTATCCAAATGCCGCTTAAAGGTCGCCAATGATTCTGACTCTACCACTCCCACGGGCAGCGCATTCCATGCCCCCACCACTCACTGGGTAAAGAACCCTCCCCTGACATCTCCCCTATACCTTCCACCCTTCACCTTAAATTTATGTCCCCTTGTAACACTCTGTTGTACCCGGGGAAAAAGTTTCTGACTGTCTACTCTATCTATTCCTCTGATCATCTTATAAACCTCTATCAAGTCACCCCTCATCCTTCGCCGTTCCAACGAGAAAAGGCCGAGAACTCTCAACCTATCCTCGTACGACCTATTCTCCATTCCAGGCAACATCCTGGTAAATCTTCTCTGCACCCTCTCCAAAGTTTCCGCATCTTTCCTAAAGTGAGGCGACCAGAACTGCACACAGTACTCCAACTGTGGCCTAACCAAAGTCCTGTACAGGTGCAACATCACTTCACGACTCTTGAATGCAATCCCTCTGCTCATGAACGATAATACTCCATAGGCCTTCTTACAAACTCTATCCACCTGATTGGCAACTTTCAAAGATCTATGAACATCGACCCCAAGATCCCTCTGTTCCTCCACCTGACTAAGAACCCTACCATTAACCCTGTATTCCGCATACTTATTTGTTCTTCCAAAATGGACAACCTGACACTTGGCAGGGTTGAACTCCATCTGCCACTCCTCAGCCCAGCTCTGCATCATATCTAAGTCCCTTTGCGAAGGACAAATGCCCTCCTCACTGTCCACAACTCCACTTATCTTCGTATCATCTGAAAATTTACTGACCCGCCCTTCGACTCCCTCATCTAAGTCATTAATAAAAATTACAAACAGCAAAGGACCCGGAACTGATCCCTGCGGAACTCCACTTGTAACTGGGCTCCAGGCTGAATATTTACCATCTACCACCACTCTGACTTCGACCGGTTAGCCAGTTTTCTATCCAATTGGCCAAATTTCCCTCTATCCCATGCCTCCTGACTTTCCGCATAAGCCTACCATGGGGAACCTTATCAAATGCCTTACTAAAATCCATGTACACTACATCCACTGCTCTACCCTCATCCACATGTTTGGTCACCTCCTCGAAGATTTCAATAAGACTTGTAAGGCAAGATCTACCCTTCACAAATCCCTAATCAAGCAGTGTCTTTCCAGATACTCATAAATCCTATCCCTCAGTACCCTTTCCATTACTTTGCCTACCACAGAAGTAAGACTAACTGGCCAGTAATTCCCGGGGTTATCCCTATTCCCTTTTTTGAACAGGGGCACAACATTCGCTACTCTCCAGTCCCCTGGTACCACCCCCGTTGCCAGTGAAGACGAGAAGATCATTGCCAAAGGTACTGCAATTTCCTCTCTTGCTTCCCCACACAATCCTAGGATATATCCCGTCAGGCCCAGGGGACTTGTCTATCCTCAAGTTGTTCAAAATGTCCAACACATCTTCCTTCGTAACAAGTATCTCTTCTAGCTTAACAGCCCGTTTCACACTCTCCTCTTCAACAATACGGTCCCTCTCGTTCGTAAATACTGAAGAGAAGTACTTGTTCAAGACCTCTCCTCTCTCTTCTGACTCAATACACAGTCTCTCACTACTGTCCTTGATCGGACCTACCCTCGTTCTCGTCATTTTCAGGTTTCTCACATACGCATAAAATGCCTTGGGGTTATCCTTGATCCTATCGCCAAGGATTTTTCATGCCCTCTCTTAGCTCTCCTAATCCCTTTCTTCAGGTCCCTTCTGGCTATCCTGTATCCCTCCACTGCTCTGTCTGAACCCTGTTTCCTCAACCTTATGTAAGCCTCCTTCTTCCTCTTTACTAGACATTCAACCTCCCTCGTCAACCAAGGCTCCCTCACACGACCATTTCTTTCCTGCCTGATAGGTACATACATATCAAGGACACGTCGCATCTGCTCCTTGAAAAAGTTCCACATTTCCACCACATCCTTCCCTGACAGCCTCTGCTCCCAACGTATGCTCCTCAAATCCTGTCTTACAGCATCGTAATTTCCCTTCCCCCAGTTGTAAAATCTACCTTATTGTGCGCACCTATCTCTTTCCATAACCAAGGTGAAAGTCACAGAATTGTGGTCACCATCACCAAAATATTTTACAGCAATGACAAAAACAACAACAACAAAAACTATACAATGTTAGATAACTATACATTAAAATTGCTTAGGTAGCACCAGGCTTTCCCTCAGACACCATCTAACTTTTACACAGCTATGTGTTCGTATCATCACTTGACCTTGTGAGCTCTGTACACAGCCCATTTTCACACGTCATGCTCGTCAACGTCATGGTATGGCGTGGTCCTCGCAATCGGATCCTCCTGTTGTGGGGCCACTGAATGTTTTACCATTTGGAATCCCACTGCCCTCATAAGCAAACAGCGTAGCCAGGTACACAAGCAGGGTCTTATACAAAGCATTATGAGTATCACCAGTCCTACAAGTAGTACAATGTGTAGGCTCCAATATCCCCAATCCTCCCCAAAGGGAAGGTATCCATTTGTGCAAATACACGTTACTCCACTGCCTTTCACCATATGGAAGGCTGTGGTCGGAAGCGTGTCAACCTTAGGACTGCAGTTGGCCTTGAGTTCGGGGGGTGACGCGAGGTTTGCCATAATTTTTGCCCTTTATCAGCGACAGGGTAGTCACCGCCACGAAAGCACAAAGCTTACATTTCTCGCCAGGCTTTCTGTAATTCGTTCAGCAGTCACCGTTGGGCACTGTAGCCAGCAATGGCTGGCGTGTATCAAAGTAGTCAACGTCTAATTTCCGGTGTTGTATTAGGGCCAAAGGACATGCTCTGTTCCCTTCATATCTCGCAATGTTCCTTCGCATCTCCGAACCTATTGGCGTCGCATTTATGCCATCAACATCCTGCAGGCCCAATTCCACTACCAAGTTAGCGGACGACTCCCTCCAGGTTCGGGCGTGACATTAATGCCCTCTGCCCTGCTTGGGGTTAGGTCCATGATTTGGTTTGTGTAGTTGCTATGCCCCGGTGCTACTATCTTCTGGAGGACCTTCTGCACTGCATCTCGGGGTGGAGGTGTGGGGAGTGACTAAGCCACTATATTTACCTGCCTATTGATTTCAGAGAGGGTTCTATCTATTTCACCAGACACCCTCATCGCTCTTCTGAGTCTTGGATATTATCACCCGTGCCCAGGCACCTCCTACCTCGTTCTCAGTCAGGTGTCCCTGTAGCCGTGGTAGCTACTTCTAATTGCCAGTCACTGGCGCCACCAGAATCCCTGCATAAATATTTATTATCCACATTATTGTCATCCTAGTTTGTAAACGGCCATGGGTCGCATGTGAAAGTTCTTTTTACACCATCAGTTATGATTACCATCTGCGGCTGTATCCCAGACGCCAGTCGTACCAGTGCGCTTGCTAAGAGTGCGAGCTGGGGCATCCTCATAAGCGTACGAGGTTTCTAATTTCTACTTGCACTTAATTGGTTCCTGTGCTGTCCGATGTCTCCTCAGGCCCAGTTGCACGTTTGCAATGTGTGGCGTGTATCCACGTCGCTCTTTCGGCGATCTTAACAGCTGTCTGTGTCGTGAGGAACACTTGAAACGGCCCTGCCACCCCGTTGCCTTCAGTTTTACTTCCGGAAGTCTTTCACCACTATCCAGGCTCCAGGTTCTACATCGTGCAGCTTCCCTTCTGCTGGTTTGGGTCGTGCTGCTTTCACTTGATTCTGCATTTGAAACAAAAGTGTAGAGAGTTTCATACAGTAATACAACATTTCGCCCTCACAGTGGTCTGTTATCTGTCTTACCGTGGATCTTGTTCTAATTCCTGTATTGGTCGCCTACCAAACAAATCTCAAACGGGCTAAAATTAGCCTCTCCCTCTTCTCCTAGATCTCAAATACATTAATATAATTGGAAGTGCCTTTGTCCATGTCAACTCTCGCTGGGTGATAGGCACAGTGTTGTTTCATGTTTATTGCCAAATAATCACTGATTTGCTGTGGGGCATTATTGACAAATGGAGTCCCATTCTCATGACTAAGCCTTTCAGGATTGCACCATCTCGGAATTATTAAAGTTAGCAAAACATTGGCTACTGCACTGGCATCATATTTAGAAGTGGGGAACGCTTCCACCCATGTGGAAAACATATCAACATTTACCAGATAATATCCTTTCCCTTCGCTGAGTGTTCGTTCAATAAAATCCATCTGTAAATATTCGAAGAGGCTTTGGGATTTGGGGGTGTGTTGCCTGACTCATCTGCACTCCCCTCTACACATTATTAGTAGCACTGATAATACACCGTTCAAAATGATTAATCCCCTTCGTGTACCATTGTGCCAAAATACTGTCATGCATCCCCCTTTTGACACATGGTCTTTACCGTGTGTCAGTTTGACATAGAATGGAAGTAATGATCGTGGTAGCCCAGGTTTACCCTTGGGGCCACACCATCCCTCTTCCCTCACGCTGGGCCCTGCTTTTGTCCACTCACTCTTTTCGTCCAGTGAGGTCCGTGACTGTAACTCCCGTACGACTGCTGTTGGGGTACAATTTTTTTCATAAACATGTCAAACCGATCACTGCTGCGCTGCCGTCCTTACAGCTGACCCTGCACTTGCATTGCGTTGAGAAATAAAATCGGTATTTTTCGTGTGGGCTTCATATTTACACACATCGATTGATTTAGGCAATACAACCGCTTCCACGAGATCAGAAATCAGGTCACGTTGTGTGACGGTCTTTCTGGTGGAGCTCAAGAAGCCACTATGTTTCCACGGGATTCCAAAATTATGTACCACCCCGAATGCGTATCTGAAATCGGTGTAAACATTCACTGTCTTCCTTTAGCCAACTTACATGCCTCAGTCAAGATAATCAGCACTGCTTGAGCTGACAGATGTGAAGGGAGGATCCTGGTTTGACTTCCTCGTCGGTAGTCACTACAGCATACCGACTACAATTCTGCCTTGTCTCCTTGCTCCTGAATGCGGACTAATCCACAAAAACCTCCATATGCGGATTCTGAAGTGGTGAATCCTGCAAATGTGGGCTAGGGCGGAAACTTCATTAGTCACAGCGACACAAGCATATGGGTCTCCGCCACCTTTTGTGTGGAGAAGGCTAGCATGGCTAAGGGCGTTACACCTCTTTATTGTCATGTTAGACATCTGCAATAACACAGTATTGTATCCGAGCCAATGTGCTTTCGACATGTGTACTGTCTTTAGCTCGGAAAACAGTAAGGATACTGAATGTGGGATCAGTAGGGTTCATTCACCAGAACCGACGATGTCCCTGGATGCTACAACAGCCTTTTCAGCTGCAGTCATGGCTCGCAGGATTTAGGTAATCCTGCTGCTACAGGGTCCAGCTTAGCCAAAAAATAAGCTACCAGCCTCATTTTTCCCCCATGATCATGCAACAGCACAGATGTCATGCAGCCACGCTTCTCATCTGCAGTTTTTACAAAAGGCTTGTTTGGATTCGGAATCCCCAGTGTAGGGGTAGTTAGGAGCGCCTTTTTAATTCAACAAATGTACTTTCTGTTTCTGGGGTCCATTGCAACGGACTCAGGCTCCGAAAACTTTTCTCATCGGCTATGTCACTTATGGTCGTCTCGGGGGTGCGGATTGTGGAATAGACATTCTACAATCGGAGCACATGCCCAAAAAGGATAACACTTGTTTCTTCGTGTGAGACTTCAGAATTTGCTGGATTGTTTGAACTCTGTCTTGATCAATGGCCTTCCCTTGTTCAGATATTAAGTGACCTAACATCTTCATCTATTTTGCACTATTGTAGCTTTGTGAGACTAGCTTTCTGCCCTTACCTCGCTAGATGGCAGAACAATACAAGTGCATCCTTTTCACATTGTTCCTCTGTCAGTGCTGCTATTATACTGCAGAAGCGCTGACCCCAGGCTTAAAACTAGAGTCGCCAGACTCCTGCGTAAAACCTCATTACATATGATGGGGGACTCATAGTAACCTTGACAAAGTCGTGTGAAGCTATATGATTTCCCTTTGAATGAAAAAGCGAACCAGAATTGACGATCTGCGTGTACCCATACATGAAAGAAGGCATTGCTAAATCCACAACAGAGAACCACTTACTATCCAGTGTAACTTGAGTTACTATTGTACAGGGGTTGGGAACAGTTGGCACGTGCGGGACAACAGCGTTATTGACAGCCTGAAAGTCTTGAACAAACCTCCATTCCTCCGGTCCAACTGGAATGTTTGCCTTTTTGACCGGAAAAATGGGGATCCTCAACGGTGAGTTTTCACAGTGGATTATCACTCCAGCCATGAGGAGGGATTCCAAGACTGGAGTAATTCTTTCTATGGCCTCGGGTTTTAACGGTTATTCTGTCTGCAAGCACGATACTCGGACTTCAGGGTTATTCTTAGGGGTTCACAGCCTCGTATGAGCCTCACACCATGTTTGCCTTTTGCCCACAACTTAGTAGAATCCGTTTTTAATCTTGAGTCCGAGACTTCTATCTTAGGGAAACGCTAGTCTACCCTCCAACGCTCTTCAGGACTAATGGGAGTTATTTGGACTGTGCGATCTGCCTGAGTGAGCCAATTTATTTTCTTCCTATATGTCTGCTTATCTGCATTGAACAAGATACCCACATCGTCCCTGAAGACCCAACCTTTGTGCCTTTAGCACCCATGGTCCAAATTCCTGCCACCTGTCGCTGGACGTATTCGTCAATGACACGTGAGGAAAAAGAGCCTTACACATCAAAAAGGAATTGTCTGCTTGCCGTTACTGATACTTTAGGGAAGTTCACACCGACTGCACATCTGTGATCATTCCAATAAATTTCGCACAATAACAAATGATTTGGTTTAACGAATTTCCTGAACCAATCCTTTCCATATGATTCATCAGGGCCATCGTGATGTATATGTGCTGTGCAGTGCAGCATGTCCCCAGCAAGAAAATCGGTGTTAATAGTCACTTATTTCCAGGGCGAGTGAATCACTCACTGAACTTATCTCTCTTTGGCTTAATCGCTTAGATACACATCAGGGTTCGTGGGTCGTATTTTACAGCCTGCACGGGTAGGTATTCCCATTGAATTACGTGCAAACACTTGGGGTATTGAGGAAATCCAAGCCAGACTCACGATGAGGTCCCGAGCCATCAAATTTAAAGGACAGAATTCAGATAACAAAAATGAGCGTTGGAATGCTTCCCTAGTACTCGGTTCACAAATTTGGGGTGACGAAAATTTCTCTCAAATCACGATTTCTGATGCACCCATTGTGTTCAGTGGCCTTCCACTCATCTTTATTTCCGTCGTTTCTCTGAACTAGCTTAACTTAAGGACTGAATATATTGCCCCTGTATCCACCAAAAAGGTAACTGGTGTGCCTTCCACATATAACTCGGACGTAGGCATCGACTTATACGCATCATAGTTATAGCAAACATATAGTCCGCACTTCGCAATCTCAGTGCTCAATATGGCCTTCGGATTTGTTTCAGTGCCTGTACGTTGAGGAGTAGAGATTAGCATAAGGGAGCCTTCGTTGCCAAGCATAAGGGAAAGAAGCTGTCCTGTACTTTGTGAGCTGCCCACCTTCATGTCAGTATTCCCCTGTCAATTACCCTGCTGTCCACCCTCCAGAGCCGATTGGGATTGTCTGGACAGACACTGTCTCGCCCAGTGGTCCATTGCTCCGCAGACAAAGTACCCGCCAGATCTACCTCTGCCAGCGCCTCTTTCATGACCCCTTCGTCTTCCTCTTCCGTGACGTACACATCTGTCTCTCTCGCTGCAGCTCCTCCCTCCAACGGCTGACCATTCGCATCATAGTAAGCTGAGGTATATGTGCTTGTTTTTCCATCTTTAGTTTCTACTTATCCTTCGCTTGGGCCAGCATTTTTTTTCAGCATATATCACATGTTATTCTATCAAATTCAGATTTTTAGTGTCCCAGGTAATACATGTGTCTTTTACATTTTTGACTGTTTCGTCTTTGATTCCATTGATGACGATGTTCCTCAGCTGTGCTTCATACGGTGTAATTTCTGCTGTCGTCATGTCCTCACGTGGTCTCCGTCCACCATGGGCGTTATGGACTTCCTTGAGGCGCTTAGGGCACTGGGAGACTCTCTCACCTTCTTGTTATTTACACATTGCGACTTTGGTCACGTCCATTCGCACTGGGAATGCCTCCCAACAGGCGGCTGCCAGCGTGGAGCAAAAGCATTTAAGTCTCTGTTCTCTTACGCTTGCAGGTTGGTTGATTTGGCATGGACCTTTAATGGCTGATCATTTATACTTGATTTTGGTGACATCAGCACCAATGTTTTTCCCAGGAGATGTCTCATCTCATGTGACCTGAGACGGAACCCGACACAGAACTTTGTTACTTTTTCAGTGACCCTATCACCTCCAACCTCGCATGGGTCAGGCAACTGCCCATATGCAGTTTCCAAATCCTTTATCGTCCACGATCGGTGTACCAGCACTGGGCGCCCTTCTGGATCTGCAACCTCAACCATTGGTGCTTGCAGAACGACCTGCTTAGATGATCGTATGTCGGTACTCTCACCGTCTGACTTATCGTCCGTCGTGGACTGATCGTGAGCAGGCCATGGATGTCTTTCAGTCTTGGAGTGGCCACCCTCATTTTAGGCTTCTTACTTCAATTGGTTGAAGGTACGATAGGCTATTGGTGTTCCACCACACCCTAAGACGGCGGCCGCTGGATTGGAACCTTCAGCAGGTGGTTCTCATAGGGGGTCTGTAGGACTGGAAGGGCTGTCATCATCGTCAGGATCTGGAACAGACTTAAGACACTGTACAGCTTCATCAGGTTGTTTTCCGCGCACGTCTGCATGTGTGCTAGTGTTTATACGCGTATCTGATCTATCTTTTACTTGGTATTTACTTTCCCTGATATCAGCCTCAGCCTTCCACATTTTATAGCACTCCAATTCATAGGTTTTATTCTTCCCTTCCGTTTCTCCTTCTCTCTCACCTCTAACTGTGAATTAAATATTTTCAACTGCCTTCAACTAAAACTGCCACCTTCCGAAAAACCACATTCCTTAATCCACAATTCTAACTATTTTACAGACTCTGGGCCACAATTATTTAACATGTACTGTACTTTTGGTTGACCATTCCAAGTCCCCTCTTTTCGTTTGCTCTTGCTGGAGCCCATTTCAACGTTACTGGAAAAGTGTTCAGCTGTCTCTCTCTCTCTCTCTCTTTCTTTGTGGTGTTATCTTTTCCTTTTTGACTTGCTTTTACTTCTGAAGGTGCCTCCTCACATTGGGCACGTCCGCCTCAGTGCCTTGGATTTGGCAAACCAAAAACCACATGTCCGATACGTCTTTGGTGAGTCTAACTCAGGCAGTGGTGGTTCCAAGTCTCAAACTACCCTTAAACTTGCTGTCTCTAAAGCACTGTAGAGATAGCAATCCCTTACCTTGAGTTTTACTCGAATACCGTGCAAAGGTTCACTGGAACCTCTGCCAGCTTTATTTATTCTCTTAGACTGATTCTCTATTTTGGATTACATAAGCTACGACTCTTACCCCGGCCCTATTCGAATGAAACCCCGGCGATGGGACGATCCACAGATTCCCAGATCTCACGCAAAAGGGCCAAATCAGCACTCGAGATGAAGTGAAAGTGCTTCAACGCGCTGGCGCCTACACCTCCTGGGAATACTCGGATTCTTACCCAGTCGTGGGGTACCGGAGGAGCCCCCAAGTTTACAGTCGTGGAAATTAAATCGAATCGAATCAAATTCTCGCAAGAGCAAAGAGAAGGCTTTGTTGTAACTTCTGCAGGGGGCTCAATACACTTGGCAATTGCCGGATGTGAGGGGCTGCACAACTTTCACATATTCTTTTTGTACTACAATTCGTTCATCCTTCTCGACGACAGGAACTGGGAACATTCGGCTGTTGATATGAAGTTTATGTTTTCCCTGACTATTGCTGATTCTGACAGTTTTGCAAGACTTGTAAGGGCAAGTTGTCTACCTGCAGAATCCAGCAAAATTTGGCTGTCTACTTAAAATTTTAGCAAAGTTTTAGATTTAGCAAAGTAATCTCTTTCGGATTAGACAGCAAATGTTAATTTTGTTAATTATCTATGATATGTGCTTCCTGTGTTTGAAGGTAACAGCGCTCCCATTCCCACAAACTGGGCTTGTTCCCCAATCAGACAATGTTGTGTTCAGCAGAGGTGATTGTGAACTTCCCTTTGCAGCCAGAAATGGAGTAATGTCCTCAGGAGCTTGATTCAAATCCTGTTCATGGGTTCAGTTTTGCGTGGTGGTGTGACCGAGCAATGTAAGGCGCTGTTTGTAAGCTTCATGTGAAAGTCGCTGAGGGCTTCAATCCCATCACTGCCATTTGTGCGAATTGCATGTTATGCTGAATCTTCGTGTGAGTGAGCTATGTTTAAATTGAACATGACAAAACAGGAATCTGTTTCTTGAAAAGTGATCGATGATGAGGGACAATGCAGAGCCTTCAGGAAGTCAGCGGCCACACTGTGATTCTGTAAAGTGGTAGTTGTTACATTCATCTCACGTGGGAAAAGTCCTTAGAAAGAAACAAGTGTGTGCTGCTCCTTTATTATGTAGGCAAGTTCTAAGACCGACAGAATGTAGCTCAGACGTTCGCACTGCTGCCTATCAGCGCTAGAAACCCGCGTTCAATTCCCGCCTCAGTTAACTCTCTATGCAGAGTTTGCACACATTCTCCCTGTGTCTGTCAAGGTTTCCATTGATATTCTAGTTTTGACGCACAGTCCCAACATTTGAAGAATAAGTGGATTTGCTATGCTAAATTAACCAGGATGTCCGCTAATGTGCAGGATGGATACACTAATCATGGAAAGTGTAGGGTTACAGGGAATGTTTGAACGAGAGCAGTGTTTTGGGTTGGGATGTGATGGTCTCCTGAAGCTCAATGTGGGTTCGATGGGTCAAAAGACCAGCTTCCACACTATGGAGATTCTATGATTAAAATCTTCACCGTGGAAATAAGTTAAGGGAACAATCTCTTGGTTAATTCAAATATCCTTTCTTCAGTGTGAAGATTAAATCTGTACACGCTACTCCAAGTGTGAACGCACTAAGATACTGTACAGCAGCAGCAACATTTTACTTGCCTGCTGTAAGGTTCCCACTCCGGTTAGAGCGGTCTCAGTTGTTTAGGGGAATGCACAGCATTGTTAAAATATTTTGCTCTTCTCTACTTCACGAGCATAACGGGAGAATTGGCGAAAATGTCAGAATGACACTTGTGAAGAACGTGTAGGATGCAGCGAGATAATATCAATGTTCAAACATGCCTTGGCCAAACATGTCGCCTGAATCGGCTATTAATTTTTCTCGATCCCAGGTCGCTCAGATTCCACAGAATCTGCTAAAGTGGAGCTCAGAAACAGCAAGGATAATCAAATATTGATGGGAGGCATTTATCAATGTCAATGTTGTGACACACATGCTGCGTATGTTACAAAATAGGAAAATAGAAATGCAAGTTTTTGGGTACAGCAGTAATTATGGAGACATTAGAATCGCATCTAAACAATGTGAATCAAAGTTAATGTTAATACTGGGAAAATGGGTTTCATGAGTGTGTATGAGCTGCTTTCCTTGAACAATATGTTGAGCAGTGAACTCGAGATCAGGCTGTTTAGAAGTGGCTGTGTGATCAGAAGACCTATTTGAAAACCATGCGGAAAAGGAGCCTTTGGAAATAATCATCTTAATATATTGAATTTTACATGATGTTTGAATACAAACTTTTTTTAAATTAAAAGGCGTCTATCTGACTGGAGTCATGAATGCATGAGCAGCAAGGTGGCAATTTTAAAAGTGCATCATAAAGATACACTAGAAGACAGGCCCTTTCTGTTTATTAGATTCCCTACAGTGTGGAAACAGGCTCTTCGGCCCAACAACTCCACACCAAACCTCACTGCCCCATTCCTCTACACCTAACAATATGGACAATGGACAATTTAGAATGACCAATTCACCTTACCTTCACACATTTAGACTGTGGGAGGAAACCGGAGCACCTGGAGGAAACTCACGCAGACACGGGGTGAATGTGCAAACTCTACACAGACAGTCGCCCGAGGCGGGAATGGTACCCGGGTCCCTGGTGCTGTGAGGCAGCAGTGATAACCACTGAGCTACCGTGCCGCCCTTCATTTATCAAAACACTATAAGTTGCACAGTATACATATATCCTCAAGGCGCATATGGCAAAAGGGTAAGGTGACTCAACCATGATTAACAGATAAAGTTAAAAATTGTATTATATCAAGGAAAGTCGATCAGAAAAATGGAAGACAGTATGGATTCATTGGAATGAAGGAGGACTAAGAAATTGATAAGGCCATTAAAAAGGCATCAAGAATGCAAAATAAAAAAACAAACATAAGGACTGATGAAAAGCTTCTGACAATATTTGAAAAGAAATTTTAAATCCACTTGAAATGTGAAGCAGTGGGGAACAAATATGGATAGGATAATTTATTGCTGATAAAAGAGAAATTGCAGGGTAACTAACTCGTTATATTGTGTCTGTCTTCGTGGAGGAATACATAACATCTCCCAGAAATACAAAGTGACCGTGAGACTTGTGTAACTAAAGACTAAAATCGTTCATATTAGTAACGAGGTGTGTTTGAAAACATAGCCGGGTTAGTGATTGATAAGTCTGACAGAACAAATGTACTTCATAATGAAATTTCAGAGAGAGAGTCAATACACAGATTGAATGCATTGGGTAACATATTACTTGTCCTGTGCAATTTGGAAGATTATAAATGCATTCCACGATCCAAAAAGGGAAGAAGAGGACACGTGGAGAAGTATAGACCAATTACTTGTCAATCTGTTTAAATCTTTTATAACAAGTGTGGTATTGGTCATTGAGAAAGTAATAGCAATCTTCAAGAGAATGCATATACGAAAGGGAAGTTATAATTTTCAGACATTTTTTCTTGAAGATATCGCTTGCAGATATAAACAATGGAGAACCAACGAATATGATATAATTGTATATTCAGGATGATTTTTTTGAAAGAAATACCACAGCAGGCTATTAGACAGAAACTGAAGAAATGTGTATTGGAGAAACATGTGAAAACATGAAGATAGATTTTCGGTTTACCTTTATTTAATGGAATCAGAATGTAGATAACGAACAGTCACCCAGACTGGAAGCATTAGCTTGCTCTCTCTCCGTTGGTGCTGTCTGAACAGCTGTGGCCTTCAGCATTTTTTGTTTTCAGTACTGATTACAGCATCTACAGTAATTTACTTTTATTAAAGGTAAATGTGTCTTCCCTCACTTACACCGAGTTTTGTGAGACTGTGCCTTTAATACTGTGTGAAGTTTCGGTGTCCTGATCTAGGGAGGAATATACTGGCAACATATCCTCAAAGGACATTTTCCAGATTAATCCCACAGATGGTAAGATTGTCTGGCGAGGGAACTCGGCCTGTGTTACCGAGAGTTTCAACGATTGAAAAGCAATCTTAATGAAAACCAGAAAGTTCACACAGAAAGGGCTTAATAAAACAGGGACTTGGAGAATTGGTAGCATGCAAGATTGGGGAGAGTCGTAAGATTTTCCACAAGAACATCAAGCAGAATAATATTTCAAGCGAACATTTAGAACCCATTAGAAACCATCTGTCTGTGAAGGAGGAGACATGGACAGAATTTTAGAATATGGAGTGGGAAGCTATTTAGCAAATTCATATAAGATGTGATCTTCGATTGATGGTTTTAGCTGGTCTAAAAGCTGGATAAAAATGATCCGGATGCGTTTTATCCCAGTCTGCTGTTGGAGATAAGGAAGAAAAGACCTGACCAATTTTTAATATATATATATAGAATCTGCTGACAAGAGAGAGAAGCGAGAGGATGGATGCGGTTGCACCATACTGGAAGGGTGGTGCAGAAAGACCAGGGCAATGTAGATCAGTGAGTATCAGTTCACTTTCAGGGAAGCCATTGGAGAATAAGAAGAAGGATAAAATGGATCGCCATTTGAGAGGCAAAATATTTCATCAAGGACAGTCACCATGGCTTTATCGGAGGGAGGTCATGCCTAATGAATTTTATTGGAGGTTTTCAAGGAGTTCTTTTAATGGTTTTCTCACCAAATCCATTTACAAAACTCCACATGGGAAACTAATGAAGTTATTATAATCGTATTGTATCAAGATTAACTTAGCAAGTTATATCCAAAACTATCTCAGAGGAAGGAGAAGGAGGGTGGTGGCAGAAGGCTGTTTGTGTGACTGGGAACGTGTAACACAAGGATCAGTGCTGTGTCACTTCCTATTTGGGGTACTCTAAAATATTGGAGTTGTGGATGTTAAGGGTGGTGAGGGAATGTGGTTAATGAGTGTTTAACGGTGAGGAGGAAGGTCTTATGTAACAGGAACATGTAGATGGAATGGCCAGATCAATGACAGATGCAATGTTACACTGATAAATACGAGGTGATGCACCTCAGAAGTAAAAACGCAGACAGGGGAGTACTCAATGAACGGCAGCAAACCAGGAAGTACAGAGGGGGCTTCTGCACTGATCCCTGAGTGTGTGAACACTTTTTTGGGGGTGGACGTATCGTGGCGTGTGACAGGAATTGGGATTTGGGCCTCAGGTATTCCCAGTATACCTCAAACGTTGGGTTGTCGGACCCAAGTGCAAAATTTCCAAGCCTGCTGACAGCCCTAAAGGGTGTCTGACTGCGAGTGGGTAAGGACGACATCAAAATGCTTCAAGGTGACTGAGACAATGGGGTGAATGGACAAGTACATGGCAGATGAAGACCAATATGTGTAAATGTGATGTTATGTACTTTGGTGGGAACAATAGGACAGTAGCCTGCCATTTGAAAAGGGATAGGTTAAAAATATTGTTTTTTTGGGACTTATGCAGATTTTCTTGTTTTCATCTGCACAGACCCTCGGGGTTCATCCACAGCTGTCAGTTCTGGCGTCACAGATCAGTACTGGGAATGGCATTGACACAGTGACTAGTGTACATATACCACTAAGTGGTTAGCTGTAATTTTGGAAATAATCTGGATCTTCTTGTACACTCGTCACTGAAACAAACATTTAGGTAGATAAATGGTGAATTGACCATCATTTCAAGGGAATTTGAAAACAGGAGTAAGGGTGTCTTACTGCAGCTGCAAATTGGTGAGAACCCTTGTCTAACATTGTGCAACATTATGTGCAGTTTTGATTTCTGTCCCTGATAAAGGAAAAAACTGACCTTCAGGGAGTGCAGTGAAGGATCTCTGGGATATCAGGCATGTTGTGGGAACATACTTTATGTGAACTGAGCCTGTATTCCAAGGGGTTTAGAAAATGAGTGGAGATCTGAGTAAATAATATGGACCTGTGACGGTGTGACAGATTCGAAACAAGGATGATATTTCCCCTGGCTGGGACGTCTGAAATAAGAGGCCACATTATGAGGTACAGCCTGGACACTCTGCATTGAGACGAGAATAAATATCGGCACCCAGATTCTGTTGAACCTGGGGAATTATGTCCCACTCAAGCCTGTGAAATCAAACGCACTGAAATATGCATAGACACTAAATGGGAAGAGATAGCGCAGGACCATTGTTTGAATATAAAGGATCAGACATCATTACATTGAATGGGGGTACAAAACGATGGATCCAACGGACTGCTGAAGTTAATGTTTAATATTTTTCCACTAGTTGATAATATTGAGGGATGCATACATTTTGGGGGAGAAGTGCATGAGGGAGATGTTCAAGAACTAGAATGGGGGATGCTTAACGTGTTGAATGGCTCACTCATTTCCCGATGATTCTGTGCAGTCTATGGGAAAGCTCTGTAAAGGTTGTCACAAGCTGTCAGATGTTAGGAAGGAGGCCTCGACAGGGTTGTTAGGACCGTACTTCCCGTTCCTTTTTCCGATAGGGAGGCTAAAGATCGGTGCTGTATCCGGGGTTAAAAGCAAAAACTCCAAAAGTACAAAACTCGATGATGGAACAGCGCTCCGACAGCAAGTGTTTCCAATTAAAACTGTTGGACTATAAGCTGGTGTTGTGTGATTTTTAACTTTGTACACCCCAGTCCAATACCGGCATCTCCAAATCATGAATTCCATCTGGGTCTATCCCTTCGACCTTGGAGCAATTTGATACAATTGATCGCCTTGCTTGGCCGTTTCTGTGCAGCTCGACAGCTGTCAAGAAGAACTTCCACGAATTTCACGATCGTGATGAGTCTGTGGGTATGGTACATGTTCCTATTGAATTTATTTCTCTCTTGGAGAATAGGACATAGTTGAGGAATTTTCCACATTGCCAGGTAGAAAACAGTGTTGGAGCTGGAATGAAACAACTTCCCCAGGGACATGGCTTGTTATGCAGCACAAGTCTTCAGTCCTATTGCAGGAATGATGTCAGGGCCCATTGACTTTGTCAAGTTACTGTGTTCTGTCGTTTCTTCACGCCACGTGCAGAAAATCGAATTGATTTAAGACTGGCATTTGTGATGCTGTGGGCATCATGCGGGGGTTAGGTAGATCAATGATTAAACGCTTCTGGCTGGGGATGCTGCAGATACTACACCCTTGTCTTTCACACTGAGCTACAGAGCTGTTCAATTATTTTGGATGGGGATATTTGTGAGCCATCTCCTCCAGTGAGTTGTTTAACCGTCCATTACCACTTATGACCGAATGTGGCCGGACTGTTGGTCTGTCGGTCTTGGGATTATTGTGCCCGCTCTGTCAGATGTCAGTCCAACTGTTTTGAATGTTAGCAGTAAGTGCGTAGGTTAAAGGTTTGCCATCAGGTTTAGGTACACATGGTTCTGTCTGGAATGTTCACCCACACTTATCACCGAACCATAGATCACCTCGGTAGTAATGGCAGACTAAGGGATAATCCCCAGAAGAAATAAATTGCAGATCGTGGTTGAATATAAGTATGCTTCTGCTGCTGCTGAGGTCTGTAGCACAATATCAGCATCAGGAATTCTCTCTACCATGTTTCTTAAACGGAACTCGTTCCATTTTTTCTGCTTTTGGCACATACTCGGCCAAATCTCTCCTGTACATGTACCCATCCAATTGGCTTTTAAATGTTGTAATTGTACTCAGCAATACCAGTTCATCTGATAGCTGGCTACATATACATACAACCCTCTGTGAGAAACAACTGCCCCTTAGATCCCTTTTAAATATCTTCCCTCTCACCTTAAACCTATCCTCTCTGGTTTCACACACACTTACTGTGGGAAAAAGGTCTCTGTCGTGCATCTTATCTGTGTCCCTCATGATTTTATAAACCTCTGTAGGGTAACCTCGCATCCTCCTACGCAAACGGAACAAAATAAGACTTGCCATATATCTCAAAAGCTTCCATCTCCGCCACAACATTTAAAATATTTTGTCTCCTTTCCAGTTTATAACATCCTTCCTGTAGAAGGGCGACAAGAATTGCACTCAGTACACCAAAAGTGTCCTTACCAGTCTCTTGCATAGTCACAACATGATGTCCCAATTCCTATATTCAATGGTGTGTCAGTTGAAGGTAAGCATGTATAATACCCTCTTCCCTACCCGGTCGACCTGCGACTCCACTTTCAAAGAACTATGTGCCTGCAACCTGGGTTTCTCTGTTGGAAAACACTGCCCAGGGCCCAACCGTTAACTGTGTAAATTCTGCGTTGGTTTGTCGAACAAAATGCAACATTGTTGTGGTTTTGTTCGCCGAGCTATGAATTTGTGTTGCAGACATTTCGTCCCCTGTTGAGGGGCATCCTCGGTGCTTGGGTACCTCCAGTGAAGCGCTTCTGTGTTGTTTCCTTGGCATCTATAGTGATTTGTCCCTGCCGCTGCCGTTTGTCAGTTCTAGCTGTCCGCTGCAGTGGTCGGTATATCAGGTCCAGGTCAATGTGCTTAGTTATTGAATCTGTGGATGAGTGCCATGCCTCTCGGAATTCCCTGGCTGTTCTCTGTTTGGCTTATCCTATAATAGTAGTTTTATAGGACTACCTTTATAGGACAAGCCAAACAGAGAACAGCCAGGGAATTCCTAGAGGCATGGCACTCATCCACAGATTCTATCAACGAACACATCGACCTGGATCTAATATACCGACCACTGCAGCGGACAGCAAGAACTGATAACCGGAAGCGACAGGGACAAATCACTTTAAGTGCCAAGGAAACATCACAGAAGCGCTTCACAGGAGGCGCCCAAGCACTGAGGAAGCCCCTCGACAGGGGATAAAATGTCTGCAAAACAAATTCCCAGCTCAGCGAACAGAACCACAACAACGAGCATCCGAGCTACAAATCTTCTCACAAACTTTGAAATTGCAACATTTCACATTTAACAGAAAGAAGCTCCATTTGCCATTCCTCAGGCCACTGGCCCAGAAGATCAAGATTAGATTACCTATAGTGTGGAAACAGGCCCTTCTGCCCAACATCTTCACACCGACCCTCTGAAGTAAACCCAACCCAACCTATTTCACTCTGATTAATGCTCCTAACTTATGGGCAATTTGGCATGGCCAATTCATCTGACCTGCACATCTTTGGATTGTGGGAGGAAACCAGAGCACCCGGAGGAAAGCCAGGCAGACACGGGGAGAATGTGCGAACTCCACACAAAAGGTTGCCCGAGGCTGGCATCGAACTTGCGATCCTGGTTCATTGAGGCAACAATACGAACCCACACGCGACCAGTAGAAACAACAAATCTCTCCCAGCACCTTCTGTCTCCGACTGTTAAGACATTGCTATATCAAGTTGGCTAGCTCTCCCAAATGTTGGGGCTTGCTAAGCTCCACTTGGACAATGTGTGCTGATTGCCCTTCATCTATCTTCTTGGTCACCTATGTAAATTATTTTTGAGACCAGTTCTCCCACACAAAAAGCCATGCTGACTATCTCTAATCAGTCCTTCTTTTTCCAAATGCATGTAAATCCTGTCTCCCAGAAGCTCCTATAAACATTTAGCCACATCTGACGCCAGAGTCACTGGTCTGCAGTTGCTGGCATCCTTTTTAAAAATGATGTTGCCACATTAGATGCCATCAAATGCTCACCCGTGGCTGTCAATGATTCAAATAAAAAAAATTGAAAGGACTGCAGATTCTGTAAATCAGTAAGAAAGACAGAAGATTATGGGAAAGTTTAACAGGTCTGGCAACATCTGTGCAGAGAAGTCGGAATTAACGATCCAGTAACTCTTCACCAGAACTCTAAGGAATGATACAAACATCTCAGCCCGTGCTAGCACAGTTCCTTCCCCAGCTTCCTGCAGTGATTCCGGGGTACATTTGAACATGTCCCGGGTTTTTAACCTATGGTTATGCATTTTAAGACCGTCAGCTCTTCCGCTACTGTAATGTGGTCTCGTTTCAAAGATCACTTATTTTTATTTCTCTGACTTTCCTCTCTTCCGCATTTTCCTCTAGAATAAATACCGACGTGAAGTTTTTGTGTGGGACCTCACCCTTCGAGCAGAAACAGGCTATAAGGCAGCGGAGTGGGGGAGGTCGAGTCCTGATGTAGAGTGTGAACCCAGCATGGCCAGACGCTTATGGACTTTGTTGTTGAACAATGAACTGATTTTCTGTGTTTTTCCACGACTGCAGGAAATGCCGTAATGTTTGACACTTAATTTTATTTACTTTATTTTTTGATTTCTACCAAGATTTTGTATCTTGGAGGCGGGTGGGAGGGAGGAGGAAGGGACGGGAAGCTTTGTATCTCAGATTGTGTCACATGTGGCGACTTGTAAACTTTTCACTGTCCTCTCTTGAGTACATGTGACAATAGACCTAATAAACCTCATTCATCTCCTCTCCTGTGGAGGCAAACATTAGATGGCTGATTGATTTTTATGGGGCCCTAATGTCTCTCCAGTTTCTCTTTTGTCGAATCTCTTTCAAATCTCCTTAACCTCATCAGCCAAAGCTACCTCATGCACATGTTTTGCTCTCCTGATTTCCCTGGTAAGTGTTCTCCTACACTCCACATGCGCAAAAGATTCCTTTGATAGCACTTGCCTGTACCTCATGTATGCCTTTTTCCCTTGTCCGAAGTGCATGTGTGTGTGTGTGTATAAGTGTTTCGTACAAACTTGAAAGAATAACAAAGGAAAGTCCAGCAGAGAAATAAAAATGAAAGAAAGAACTGACTCGAATTACAACCCAGTCTGTGCCAGCAACAAGTATCCAGACAGCACTGGGCCCAGTCTCCAGACCTGACCAGGCCGAGTCACCAGACTGCACCAGTCCCAGTCTCCAGACTGCAACATGTCTAGTCTCCAGGCTGCACCGGGCCGACACTCATAGAACATAGAAAGTTACAGCGGAGTAAAGGCCCTTCGGCAGTCAATGCCACCGAATGGTGAAAATAATCTGATTCACATTTAACCTACACCGTTCCATTATAATCCATATGTCTATCCATGGCCAATTTAAATGTGCTTAATGTCGGCGACTCTACGACAGTTTCAGGCAGGTCATTCCTAGCCCGTATTGCACTCTGATTGAAGAAACTACACCTAATATCAATCCTATGCCTCTCACCCCTCAATTTACAGCTATGCCTCCTCGTGTTTGCCTTCACCATGTGAGGATAAAAGGCTCTCACTGTCCATTCTATCCAACCTTCTGATTATCTTGTATGTCTCGGTGAAGTCACCTCTAAACCTTCTTCTCTCCAACGGATACAGTGTAAGTCCTCATTCACCCTTTCCTCGTAAGAACTTCCTTCCATGACCGGCAACATTCTCGTAAATCTCATCTGGAACTTGCCCAAAGCTTTCACATCGTTCATATAAAGCACTGACCAGAACTACTGGCAATAATCCAGGTGCGGCCTTACCAGCGTCTTGCTCAGTTGATCCTTGCCCTGTTGGCTCCGAAACTCAGTTCCCCTACAAATAAACGTCAACACACAATATGCTTTCTTAACGAGCCTATAAACCTGAGTGGCAATTTTCAGGTATGTATGCACCTGGACACCGAGATCTCTCTGTTCATCTAAAATGCCAAGACTTTTACCATTAGCTCAATGATCTGCATTATTGTCATTTCTTCCGAATTGAAATACCTCAAACTTTCCTGCATTAAACTCCAATTGCCACTTCTCAGTGTCGCGCTGCATCTTATGTATTCATCAGAATGATCCACAACTTTGCCTCCCCTCGTGTCGCCCGCAAATTTACTAACCCATCCATCTTCGCCCACATCCAGATCATTCATAAAAATGACAAGCCGCAGTGGTTCTAAAACAGGTCCTTGTAGCATATCACTGGTAACTCACCTCCCGGATGAGTATTTTCCACGAACCACCACACTCTGACTTCTTTCAGATGGCCAATATCTGATCTGAACCGCTGAATCACCTTGAATCCTAAATCTCCGTATTTTGTGCAATACCCTATCGTGTGTAATCTTATCAAATGTTTTACTGAAGTCCTTGTACACCACATCAACCACTTTACCTTCACCCACCTGTTTTCTCACCTTATCGAAGAACCCAATAAGGTTGGTGAGGCACGGCCTACGTTTCACAAAAATATGTTGACTATTTCTAATCAAATTATTCCTTTCGAGATGATTACAAATCTTATCTCTCCCAAAAGTTTCCCACATCTTACTCACAACTGATATAAGGAGCACTGCACTTTAGTTACCAGGGTTGTCCCGATAACCCTTCTTAAGCAAGAGAAAACTTTTGATATCATCCAGTCTTCTGGCACTACTCCTGTCGACAATGATGACATATATTTTGAAGTCAAAGACTCTGTAACGCCTCCCTGGCTTTCCAGAGAACCAGAGAATAAATCCAGCTGTCTCATGGTTAATACCTATATTCAGATCTTCTAAAATTGCGAAAACCACCCCTTTTTCAACATCATTCCCATCTAATCTTGTAGCCTGTATCTCCGTATTCTGTATGACTTTGCCATTTTCCAATGAGAATACTGACGAAAAGTAATAACGAAGTGCTTCCCCATGTCCTCAGATTCAACTAACACTTCCCACTACTATCTTCCATTGGACCAAATATACAATATCTAGTCTTGAGACTGTAGATCACACCAGGTTCAGTCGGCAGACCATACCAGGCTCAGTCTCCAGACCGCACCGTGCCGAGTCTCAAGGCCGTACGGGGCCCAGGCTCCAGACTACACCGGCCCAAGTGACAAGGCCACAGCAGACCCAGTCTCTGGGACACACTGGGCCAGACTGCAGAACATCCCGGGACCAGTCTCCAAACTGCATCGGGCCTATTGTCCATGCGACACCGGGCCAAGTCACAAGGCCACACTTGGCCCTGTCTACAGACTGCACGGGGCCCAGTCTCCAGACTGCACCAGAAACAGTCTCCAGACTCTCCGGGGCCCAGTGTCCAAACAGACATGTCTCCAGGCAGAACTGTTCTTTAAACCTTGAAGTCTTGATTCCCCTCCCGATCCTCTGATCTGGGACTCACTTCCTCCTTTCCCAAAGGAGTCACGTTAAAAATATAATAGTTTGGTAACAAAATGCTCTCCAGAAAATACAATAAATAAGAAAGAATCAAAGTATCGGCGGAGCATAGGTGTTCAAAGAGGAACATTCTGAATCCTACCACCATCTTTATGACATTCCACGCTGCTTCCTTCTTCAAAGAATACTTTTGAAGATTCAGAGCAGTTTTCTACGATTCCTTGAAACGTTGTCCTTGAGGTAATAACAGAAAAAGACCGACATGCCATTTGCATGTCCATATGCTGCCATTGGGGTTGTTTCATGACTTTACAATCGATTCTCACTGTGCTTTTCAAGAGTATTTCCAAATAAACATTCAAAGTTGGAGAAAGCGAACTAAAATTAAACTCAACTTGTCCTAAATTACTTCACTCAGGGTGACCTCGATGCAATTTAACAGCTATGGTCTGCATACTTCCGTGTGTTGGACAGATATCGAGTCCACGTTTGTAGGTAAATGCACTGCTATGGTATTCATAGATTTTGGTGAGAATGTGATAGTCAGGTGAAGGTGGGGTAGAAGGTGATAGGTCAGAGAGGAGAGCGGGCTAGAAAAAGTGAAATATGAAGGAATGTTCAAGGATGTGGTGCCAAGTTGGAGGCTTCGGATTGCGATAACGTAGGGGGGAGAGGAGATGCGGAAAATAATGAAATCTACATTGACCCTGTTCAGTTGCAATGTCCCACGGCGGAATATGAGGCGTCTTCCTCAAGGTATCGGCTGGTTATTGTTTGTAGATGAAGAAGCCAGGTCCTGCATGTCGTTGACGGAGTGGGAGGCGGAGTTGATGTGCTCAGCATGGGGCGGTGGTGGTGATTGCTGCGGGTGCCCCAGAGGTGTAGTCTGAAATGATCTGCAAGATGGCGTTCAGTATCCCCGATGTGGAGGAGACCAAATTGGGTGCAAAGGATACTGTAGGTGACATTGGCGGAGATACAGATAAATTTCTGCCAGATGCGAAAAGATCCTTTGTGACCGTAGATGGATATGAGGTAGGAGGTGTGGGCGCATATTTTGCAGGTCTTGCGATGGCTGGGGAAAGTGTCGGGAGTGGGATGAGGGCTGGTGGAGGGCGTCAATCTGACGAGGAAGTTGCGAAGGGAATGGCCTCTGATCAGGGTAAGGAGGGAACTATATTCCAAGTTGTGGGGCCTGTTTGTAGGTGGCATAAATGGCAAAGGATGATTCGATGTATGCAGAATTGGTAGGGTGGAAGGTGAAGGGTTTCTGTCCTTGTTGCATTGGGAGCACTGGGGTTGGATGCCACAGGTGCAGGAAGTGGACGAGATGCGCTGGACGGCATCATCAAACATGTGTGAAGGTAACTTGTAATCTGTGAAGAAGGAGGCTAACTGGGTTTTGTCTGCGGTGTAATTGGTCCTCCGAGGAGCAGGTGGGACGGAGATAGAGCAATTGTGAATAAGGAATCGCGTTTGTACAAGAGGCAGGGTAGAAGGAGGTGTCGTATCTACGTCGGTCACTGCGCTTATAGGAAATGTCCTTTGTTAATTGGTCGCCAGAAATGGAGATGACGAGGTCTCGGAAGGGATTAGGTGCCCAAAATGGTCCAGGTGAAATTGAGGTTGGCCAGAATATATTTATGAAGGTGATGAGCTATTCAATCTCCTCGTGTGAGCACGAGATAACTCCAATACAGTCGCCAATGTAGTGGAGGAAAATATGGGGAATGGTGCCAAAGTAGCTGTGGAAGATTTCCCGGAATATTCTGTACCCAATATTTTATAACAGACATTCCCCGAACATTCTATCCTGGACATTACTTGTGAACTGCCGGACGTCAATGAATTGCTGAAATGGTCAGATGCCGAGGGAAAGGATCCCATTCCAGGGAAAAAGAGACTGCTCCGAAGTCCCTCAGGCAGTGAAAGTGTTGAGTACGTTTTCCCTGCGTTTACATTCCTTTACGACACAAGATCGACCACGACTTAGACTAAAAACCAGAAATTTCGAAACTCCGTTTCTCTTCAAGGAACTGGGAAAGAATCCTTCGGAACAGCAACTTTTTCACCCTCCGTATTAGGATCTGGAAAGAAGTGACCTGTGCCTGCTCTCGAGTGATCGAGTGTGTGGGAATGTTTCAGAAACAATCTGTTCTTATAGACATGTCTCTGTGTGTTTGGGGAGGGAGGGTTTCTTGTGGCTTGTGACATTTTTGTCAGTAATTCAGAATTTCCCATTTGTTATTGCAGCTCCAATTATTTCAGCAATAATTCCCTGTGTACAGTGACACATTTGATAATCTCACTGGGTCCTCAGTCAGATGAGGAAATTTGCATCCAGGCTGATGGATAATCTGCTTATTTTCCTTCCTCACAGTTAATGCACTGACAATCTACGTCCTGCGTGAGAAAGATTGTGGATTGTCTCCATGTGTGAGACGTTACCTGGTGGCCATGGCAGCGGCAGATCTACTGGTCATTACCTTCGAACTGATACTGAGAAGGATTCCCGTTGTTTATGCAGAGTTGTTTTATTTTTACACGTCCGTCCCCCTGTGTAATATTCACGCCGTCCTCATTTATGTATCCATTGACTGTTCTGTCTGGTTCACTGTCGCTTTCACCTTTGATCGGTTTGTGGCCATTTGTTGCCAGAAGCTGAAAAGTAAATATTGCAGTGAGAAAACAGCGGTAGTGGTTCTGGGAGCAGTGACTGTGCTGAGCTGTTTAAAGAACATTTCCTGGTATTTTATGCTCACAACTCAGTATGTGATGATAAACCGCCACTGGATTTGTTATGCAAAAGATGGTGTTCAATCCTCCCATGTCTGGGTCACAGTCCAGTCCATCCAATACACTGTAACCCCGGCTTTCCCATTTCTCCTGATTCTGCTGCTCAATGGTCTCACCGCCACACACATTATCGTGACCAGCAGAGCCCGCAGGAGACTCCTAGCTGCCAGCAATGGGGACGCTCAGTCTGACCCAGAAATGAGAAATCGAATTAAATCTATCATTTTACTGTTTTTGATCTCAGCTAATTTCATCATACTGTGGTCAATATTTATGCTGTATTCTATGTGGGCCCGGTTTCAGGACATTGGGAATACCCCTGTATATCTCCATCCTTATCTGCGGGAATTGGGCTTCATGCTGCAGCTCCTCAGTTGCTGCACAAACACTGCGATTTATGCCGTGACACAGAATAAGTTCAGACAGCTTCTGAAGAATGCGCTGAAATATCCATTTACCTAAATTCATCACTCAATCCAATTCAGTCGTTAATCAGTCCATCCAGAATTTCCTCATATCAGTTCAGAGTTTCAGAGATGGAGCAGTCTGTCTGTATGTTAACAGACTGAGGGTAGCTCTTGTCTGTCCAACATTACCCCACAGTGGGGTTACGGGGACACATGAGAATGTTTCTCACAATTTAGGGGCCAATGAGCAACAGCAACATCCCACTGACTGTACTCCATCACTTCAATTTGAAAACAACAAATAATGTTCATTAAAAAGTGCCAAGCAGCAGAGTGAATGTTATTGTTGGTTGCTTTTGCTTTGAAGAAGCTGGGCTGGAGAGAGACAGACTCAGCCCCAAGTTCTGCTCCACAGGAAGGGGAGGGAATGGGCCTGAACTCAGCAGGTGCGTTTAAGTCACTCTGTCCTTGCTTTCACCTCCGCATCCCCCCCCCCCCCCCCCACTCTGGCCTGGACGTCTGCACAATTCATCTCTCTGCCTTTTTCTCTCTCCATCCATATCTCCCTCCCATGCTCACACTGCTCCTCTGTGTCTCTCACTCCATCTTCCATTTACAATCTATTTCACTTTACCTCCATTCCCCACTCTCCTGAGCTCTCTGCGTTCTGCACTCATTATATCCCAAACTCCCACTCTCCAATTCTCTTATCCTCGAATCCTCTCTTTACATTCCGTTGCTGGGGGGAAAGGAAGAGAGGTGTTGATATTCAGGCCGATGCTGGGGCAGGAAAGATGAATGAGGCGTGACAGGCTGTTGCTCACTTAATACCTGGAGCTTGGGACAAACGTCTTTGCTTGGTGAATGTGAGAGCATTAGTCGTAAGAAGGAGGTAATAATGGGGGAGGCACCATCGGCTGTGGCATGGGCAAAAGGGTGAGTATTGGACAATAGGCTGCTTCACAGGAGGAAAAACTTTGGAACCCATTGTTGATGCTCACTGATCTGAGTGGGAATGTGATCAACCACAGTTCGAGAGAATGAACAAGAGACGGGTACATGACCAATGCTTAGCGTAGGGAGTGTGCGGGTGAGTGAGCGTAATGGAGACGGAGAATCCAGGTGGATGAGCATGACGGTGTGGACTGTGCAGTAGCGTAAGTGTGAGGGTGCTGGAGTGTACAAGGAGTGAACATGACGGTAGGAGACTGTGCGGGGAGATTGAGTGGGACCGTGGTGTAGTGTGCGGGAGACTGAGTGCGATGGTGGTGAAGTATTCTGGGGAGTGAACATGAGAGTGTGGGCATTTCTGGGGGAGAGAGCGTGATGCGGTATGAGTGTGTGGGGAGGGAGAGTGATGGCCAGGGAGTGTGTGGGGAAGTGAGTTTGATGATAATGGTGCATGATAGTGGGGAAATGTGTATACGAGTGATGGCTATGGTGTTGACATGGGAAAGTTAGAGCGTGTCATAGTGGAGTAGAGTGTAGGGGATGTAAATGTGATGATGAGGGAGTGTGTGGGGGAGTGAGTGTGATGGTGGGGAGTGTGCAGCAGGGTAGGGTTATGGTGATGAAGTGTACGAGAATTGAGCATTAGTTGGGGGACTGTGGGGGGGAGTAAGCATGGTAATAGACAATAGCCAATAGACAATAGATGCAGGAGTAGGACATTCAGCCCTTCGAGCCTGCACCACCATGGCTGATCAATCCCAATCAGTATCCTGTTCCAGCCATATCTCCATTACCCTTGACTCCACTATCTTGAAGAGCTCTATCCAATTCTATCTTAAATGAATCCAGAGACTGGGCCTCCACTGCCCTCTGGGGCAGAGCATTCCACACAGCCACCACTCTCTGGGTGAAGTAGTTTCTCCTCATCTCTGTCCTAAATGGTCTAGCCCGTATTTTTAAGTTGTGTCCTCTGGTTCGGCACTCCCCCATCAGCGGAAATATGTTTCCTCCTGCCAGAGTGTCCAATCCTTTCATAATCCTATGCGTTTCAATCAGATCCCCTCTCAGTCTTCTAAACACAAGGGTATACAAGCCCAGTCGCTTCAGTCTTTCCGTGTAAGGCAATCCTGCCATTCCAGGAGTTGACCTCGTGAACCTACGCTGCACTCCCTCAATAGCCAGAATGTCTTTCCTCAAATGTGGAGACCAGAACTGTACATAGTACTCCAGGTGTGGTCTCACCAGGGCCCTGTACGGCTGCAGAAGCACCTCTTTGCTTCTATACTCAATTCCTCTTGTTATGAAGGCCAGCATGCTATTAGCCTTCTTCACGACCTGCTGTACCTGCATGCTTGCCTTCATTGACTGGTGGACAAGAACACGCAGATCTCTCTGAACAGCCCCTTTACCTAATTTGATACCATTGAGGTAGTAATCTGCCTTCCTGTTCTTGCCACCAAAGTGGATAACCAGAAATTTATCCACATTAAACTGCATCTGCCATGCATCTGCCCACTCACCTAACTTGTCCAGGTCACCCTGTAATCTCCTAACATCCTCATCACATTTCACCCTACCACCCAGCTTTGTATCATCAACAAATTTGCTAATGTTATTGCTGTTACCATCTTCTATATCATTTACATATATTGTAAAAAGCTGCGGTCCCAGCACGGATCCCTGCGGTACCCCACTGGTCACTGCCTGCCATTCTGAAATGGAGCCGTTAATCACTACCCTTTGTTTCCTATTATCCAATCAATTCTCTATCTAATCTAGTACTTTGCCCCCAATACCGTGCGCCCTAATTTTACTCACTAACCTCTTGTGTGGGACTTTATCAAAAGCTTTCTGAAAGTCCCGGTACACTACATCCACTGGATCTCCCTCGTCCATCTTCTGAGTTGCATCCTCAAAAAATTCAAGAAGATTAGTCAAGCATGATTTCTCCTTCATAAATCCATGCTGACTCTGTCCTATCCTGTTACTATTATTCAGATGTGCCGTAATTTCATCCTTTATAATAGACTCCAGCATCTTTCCCACCACTGAGGTCAGACTAACTGGTCTATAATTTCCTGCTTTCTCCCGCCCACCCTTCTTAAAAAGTGGCACAACATTAGCCGCCCTCCAATCCTCCGGAACCGACCCCGATTCTATTGAACTGTGGAAAATAATCACCAGCGCATCCACGATTTCCCGAGCCACCTCCTTCAGTACCCTGGGATGCAGGCCATCAGGTCCGGGAGACTTATCAACCTTCAGACCTAACAGTCTCTCCAACACCAAATCCTGGCAAATATAAATTCCCTTAAGTTCAGGTCCTTCAGCCACTGTTACCTCAGGGAGATTGCTTGTGTCTTCCCCAGTGAACACAGATCTGAAGTACCCATTTAATTCCTCTGCCATTTCTTGTTCCCAGTAATATATTCCCCTGTTTCTGTCTTCAAGGGCCCAATTTTTGTCCTAACCATTTTTATTGACTTGGACATACCGACAAAAGCCTATACTATCCTCCTTTATATTCTTGGCTAGTTTACCTTCGTACCTCATTTTTTCTCTGCGTATTGCTCCCTCAATACCTCAGAAAGTGCTCCCTCAATACCTCAGAAAGTGCTTCCTCAATACTTCAGATATTGTTTCTCAATACTTCAGATAAATCTCCCTCAATACCTCGGAGAGTGCTCCCTCAGTACCTCAGGAAATGCTTACTCCATACCTCAGAAAATGCTCCATCAGTACCTCAGAGAGTGCTTCCTCAGTACATCAGATAGTGCTTCCTTACTACCTCAGAAAGTGCTCCCTCAATACGTGAGATATTGCACCCTCAGTACCTCAGATAGTGCTTGCTCAATACCTCAGACAGTACTCCCTCAGTATCTCAGATAGTGCTTCCTCAATACCTCAGAAAGTGCTCCCTCAGTATCTCAGAGAGAGCTTCCTCAGCAAATCAAATAGTGCTTCCTCAATACCTCAGAAAGTGCTCCCTCAATACCTCAGATAGTGCTTCCTCAGTACCTCAGATACAGCACACCCAAAACCTCAGAAAAGGTTACCTCAGTACCTCAGATAGTCCGTGCCTCATTACCTCAGAAAGTGCTCGCAAAGTTCCTCAGATAATGCTCCCTCAATACCTGAGCCAGCGCACCATCAGTGCCTCAGAAAATGCTCCATCAATAACTCAGATAGTACACCATCAGTACCTCAGAAAGTGCTCCCTCAATACCTCAGAAAGCACTCGTTCAATACCTCAGTAGGAGCACCCTCAGTACCTCAGAAAGTGCTCCCTCAGGACCTCAGAGAGTGCTTCCAAAGTACCTCAGATAGTGCATCCTCAATACCTCAGAAAATGCTCCCTCAAAACTTGAGAGATTGCTCCCTCAGTAGCTCAAATATTGCTTGCTCAATACTCAGATAGTGCTCCCTCAATAGCTCAAAAAGAGCTCCTTCCATACCTCAGAAAGTACTCCCTCAATACCTCAGATAGTGTTCCTCAATACCTCAGATAGTGCAGACTCAGCACCTCAGAGGGTGCTCCTTCAGTGCCTCAGACAGTGCTTCCTCATTACCTCAGAAAGTACTCCCTCAATAGTTGAGAATTGCACCCTCAGTAGTTCAGATAGTGCTTCCTCATGACCTCAGAATGTGCTCCCTCAGTACCTCAGAAAGTGCTTCCTCAGTACCACAGAAAGTGCTCCCTCAGTACCTCAATAAGAGCACCCTTAATACCTCAGAAAGTACACCCTCAGTACCTCGGAAAGTGCTCGCTCAGGACCTCAGAGAGTGCTTTCAAACTACCTCAGATATTGCCTCCTCAATACCTCAGAAAATGCTCCCTCAAAACTTGAGAGATTGCTCCCTCCGTCGCTCAAATAGTGTTTGCTCAATACCGCAGATAGTGCTCGCTCAATAGCTCAAAAAGCGCTCCTTCCATACCTCAGAAATTGCTCCCTCAGGACCTCAGATAGTGTTCCACAATACCTCAGATAGTGCACTCTGCACCGCAGAGTGTGCTCCCTCAGTGCCTCAGACAGTTTTTCCTCATTACCTCAGTAAGTACTTCCTCAATACCTGAGATATTGCTCCCTCAGGAATTCAGATAGTGCTCCCTCAGTACCTCAGAAAGTGCTTCCTCAGTACCACAGAAAGTGCTCCCTCAGTATCTCAGATAATGCTCCCTCAGTATGTCAGATAATGCTTCCTCAGTACCTCAGATATTGCTTCCTCAGTACCTCAGATAATGCTTCTTCAGTATCTCAGCTAATGCTCCCTCAATACCTCAGAAAGTGCTCCCTCAATACCTCAGAAAGTGCTTCCTCAATACTTCAGATATTGTTTCTCAATACTTCAGATAAATCTCCCTCAATACCTCGGAGAGTGCTCCCTCAGTACCTCAGGAAATGCTTACTCCATACCTCAGAAAATGCTCCATCAGTACCTCAGAGAGTGCTTCCTCAGTACATCAGATAGTGCTTCCTTACTACCTCAGAAAGTGCTCCCTCAATACGTGAGATATTGCACCCTCAGTACCTCAGATAGTGCTTGCTCAATACCTCAGACAGTACTCCCTCAGTATCTCAGATAGTGCTTCCTCAATACCTCAGAAAGTGCTCCCTCAGTATCTCAGAGAGAGCTTCCTCAGCAAATCAAATAGTGCTTCCTCAATACCTCAGAAAGTGCTCCCTCAATACCTCAGATAGTGCTTCCTCAGTACCTCAGATACAGCACACCCAAAACCTCAGAAAAGGTTACCTCAGTACCTCAGATAGTCCGTGCCTCATTACCTCAGAAAGTGCTCGCAAAGTTCCTCAGATAATGCTCCCTCAATACCTGAGCCAGCGCAGCATCAGTGCCTCAGAAAATGCTCCATCAATAACTCAGATAGTACACCATCAGTACCTCAGAAAGTGCTCCCTCAATACCTCAGAAAGCACTCGTTCAATACCTCAGTAGGAGCACCCTCAGTACCTCAGAAAGTGCTCCCTCAGGACCTCAGAGAGTGCTTCCAAAGTACCTCAGATAGTACATCCTCAATACCTCAGAGAATGCTCCCTCAAAACTTGAGAGACTGCTCCCTCAGTAGCTCAAATATTGCTTGCTCAATACTCAGATAGTGCTCCCTCAATAGCTCAAAAAGAGCTCCTTCCATACCTCAGAAAGTACTCCCTCAATACCTCAGATAGTGTTCCTCAATACCTCAGATAGTGCAGACTCAGCACCTCAGAGGGTGCTCCTTCAGTGCCTCAGACAGTGCTTCCTCATTACCTCAGAAAGTACTCCCTCAATAGTTGAGAATTGCACCCTCAGTAGTTCAGATAGTGCTTCCTCATGACCTCAGAATGTGCTCCCTCAGTACCTCAGAAAGTGCTTCCTCAGTACCACAGAAAGTGCTCCCTCAGTACCTCAATAAGAGCACCCTTAATACCTCAGAAAGTACACCCTCAGTACCTCGGAAAGTGCTCGCTCAGGACCTCAGAGAGTGCTTTCAAACTACCTCAGATATTGCCTCCTCAATACCTCAGAAAATGCTCCCTCAAAACTTGAGAGATTGCTCCCTCCGTCGCTCAAATAGTGCTTGCTCAATACCGCAGATAGTGCTCGCTCAATAGCTCAAAAAGCGCTCCTTCCATACCTCAGAAATTGCTCCCTCAGGACCTCAGATAGTGTTCCACAATACCTCAGATAGTGCACTCTGCACCGCAGAGTGTGCTCCCTCAGTGCCTCAGACAGTTTTTTCTCATTACCTCAGTAAGTACTTCCTCAATACCTGAGATATTGCTCCCTCAGGAATTCAGATAGTGCTCCCTCAGTACCTCAGAAAGTGCTTCCTCAGTACCACAGAAAGTGCTCCCTCAGTATCTCAGATAATGCTCCCTCAGTATGTCAGATAATGCTTCCTCAGTACCTCAGATATTGCTTCCTCAGTACCTCAGATAATGCTTCTTCAGTATCTCAGCTAATGCTCCCACAGTACCTCAGATAGTGCTTCCTCAGTACCTTAGAAAGCGCTCCCTCAATACCTCAGAAAGTACTCCCTCAATACCTCAGAATGTGCTCCCTCAATACCTCCTTGCTGCCCATACCTCAGATAGCACTCCTTCAATACCTCAGAAAGTGCTCCCTCAGTACCTCATATAGTGCTCCCTCAGTACCTCAGAAAACGCTCCCTCAATACCTCAGAAAAGGCTCTGTCAATACCTCACATAGTGCACCGTCAATACCTCAAATAGTGCTTCCTAAGTACCTCAGAATGTGCTCCCGCAGTACTGCAGAAAGCGCTCCATCAATACCTCAGAAAGTCCTCCCTCAGTACCTCAGAATATGCTCCCTCAATACATCAGATAGTGATCCCCCATACCTAAGATAGTGCTCCCTCAATACCTTAGAAAGTGCTCCCTCAATACCTCATATAATGCTCCCTCAATATCTCAGAAAGTGTTCACTCAATACCTCAGAAGGTGCTCCCTCAGTGCCTCAGATAGTACTCCCTCAATACCTCAGAATGTGCTCCCTCAATACCTCAGATAGTACTCTCTCAGTACCTCAGAAAGTGCTCTCTTAGAACCTCAGATAGATCTCCCTCAATACCTCAGAGAGTGCTCCCTCAGTACCTCAGGCAGTGCTTCCTCAATCCCTCAGATAGTGCTAACTCAGTACCTCAGACAGTGCTTCCTCAATACCTCAGAACGTGCTCCCACAATACCTCAGACATTGCTTCCTCAGTACCTCGGATAGTGCACCCTCAATACGTCCGAAAGTGCCCCCTCAGTACGTCAGATACTGCTCCCTCAATACCTCAGAAATTACTCGCTCAATACCTCAGAAAGTGCCCCGTCAATACGTCAGTGCACACTCTGTACTTCAGGCAGTGCTTCCTCACTACTCAGACAGTGCTTCCTCAATACCTCAGAAAGTGCTACCTCAACACCTGAGATATTGCTCCCTCAGTAGCTCAAATAGTGCATGCTCAATACCTCAGAAAGTGCTCCCTCCATACCTCAGACAGTGCTTCCTGAATACCTCAGATAGTGTTCCTCAATACCTCAGATAAATCTCCCTCAATACATTCGAGGGTGCTCCCTCAGTACCTCAGAGAGTGCTTCCTCAGTCCCTCAGATAGTGCTTCCTCAATACCTCAGAAAGAACATCCCTCAGTACCTCAGAAGGTACTCCCTCAATACCTCAGATAGTGCTTCCTCACTTCCTCAGATAGTGCACACACAATAACTCTGAAAGGGCTCCCTCAGTACGTCACATAGTACGTCCCTCATTACCTCAGTAAGGGCTCCCTCAATACCTCAGAAAGTGTTCACTCAATATCTCAGATAGTGCTCCCTCCATACCTCAGATAATGTCTCCTCAATACCTCAGAAAGTGCTCCCTCAATACCTGAGATACTGCTTCCTCAGTAGTTCAGATAGTGCGTCCTCAATACCTCAGAAAGTGCTCCCTCCATACCTGAGACATTGCTCCCTCAGTACCTCACATAGCGCTTTTTGAATACCTCAGAACGTGCTCCCTCAGTACCTCAGAGAGTGCTTCCTCAGTAAATCAAGTAGTGCTTCCTCAAACCTAAGAAAGTGCTCCCTCAATGCCTCAGATATTAATTCCTCAGTACATCAGAAAGTACTCCCTCAGTACCTCAGAAAGTACTCCCTCAATACCTCAGAAAAGGCTCCCTCAGTACCTCAGAAAGTACTCCCTCAGTACCTCAGAAATTACTCACTCAATACCTCAGAAAATGCCCCGTCAATACGTCAGTGCACACTCTGTACTTCAGGCAGTGCTTCCTCACTACTCAGACAGTGCTTCCTCAATACCTCAGAAAGAGCTCCGTCAGTACCTCAGATAGTGCTTCCTCAATACCTCAGAAAGTTCTACCTCAAAACCTCATATAATGCTCCCTCAATATCTCAGAAAGTTTTCACTCAATACCTCAGAATGTGCTCCCTCAGTGCCTCAGATAGTACTCCCTCAATACCTCAGAATGTGCTCCCTCGATACCTCAGATAGTACTCTCTCAGTACCTCAGAAAGTGCTCTCTTAGAACCTCAGATAGATCTCCCTCAATACCTCAGAGAGTGCTCCCTCAGTACCTCAGGCAGTGCTTCCTCAGTCCCTCAGATAGTGCTACCTCAGTACCTCAGACAGTGCTTCCTCAATACCTCAGAACGTGCTCCCATAATACCTCAGACATTGCTTCCTCAGTACCTCAGATAGTGCACCCTCAATACGTCCGAAAGTGCCCCCTCAGTACGTCAGATACTGCTCCCTCAATACCTCAGAAATTACTCGCTCAATACCTCAGAAAGTGCCCCGTCAATACGTCAGTGCACACTCTGTACTTCAGGCAGTGCTTCCTCACTACTCAGACAGTGCTCCCGCAGTACCTCAGATAGTGCTCCCTCAGTAGCTCAAATAGTGCATGCTCAATACCTCAGAAAGTGCTCCCTCCAAACTTCAGACAGTGCTTCCTGAATACCTCAGATAGTGTTCCTCAATACCTCAGATAACTCTCCCTCAATACATTCGAGGGTGCTCCCTCAGTACCTCAGAGAGTGCTTCCTCAGTCCCTCAGATAGTGCTTCCTCAATACCTCAGAAAGAACATCCCTCAGTACCTCAGAAAATGCTCCCTCAATACCTCAGAAAAGGCTCTCTCAATACCTCACATAGTGCACTGTCAATATCTCAGATAGTGCTTCCTAAGTACCTCAGAAGGTGCTCCCTCAATACCTCTGATAATGCTCCCTCATTGCCTCAGAAAGTACTCACTCAATACGTCAGAAACTGCTTCTTCAGTACCTAGATAGTGCTTCATCAATACATCAGATAGTACTCCCTCAATACCCCTGAAAATGCTCCCTCAATACCTCAGATAGTGCTCACTCAATACCTCAGAAAGTGCACCCTCTATATGTCAGAAATTGCTCCCTCAGTACCTCAGATCGTGCTAATTCAGCACCTCAGACAGTGCTTCCTCCATACCTCAGAAAGGACACCCTCAATACATCAGAAAGTGCTCCCTCAGTATGTCTGATACTGCTCCCTCAATACCTCAGAAATTACTGGCTCAATACCTCAGAAAGTGCCCCCTCAATGCGGCTGATAGTGCACACTCATAACCTCATACAGTGCTTCCTCAGTACATCAGACAGTGGTCCCTCAATACCTCCTTGCTGCCCATACCTCAGATAGCACTCCTTCAATTCCTCAGAAAGTGCTCCCTCAATACCTCATCTAGTGCTCCCGCAATACGTCAGAAAGTGCTCCCTTTGTAAATCTTATAATGCTTCCTCAATATCTCAGAACGTGTTCACTCATACCTCAGAAGGTGCACCTCCAGTACTTCAGAAAATTGCTTCCTCAATACCTCAGAAAGTGTTCACTCAATATCTCAGATAGTGCTCCCTCCATACCTCAGATAATGTCTCCTCAATACCTCAGAAAGTGCTCCCTCAAAACCTGAGATATTGTTCCGTCAGTAGCTCAAATAACGCTTGCTCAATACCTCAGAGAGTGCTCCCTCCATACCTCAGATAATGCTCCCTCAATACCTCAAAAAGAGCTCCTTTCATACCTCCGAAAGTGCTCCCTCTATACCTCAGAAAGTGTTCCCTCATTACCTCAGATAGTGCTCCTCAATACCTCAGATAGATCTCCCTCAATACCTCAGAGGGTGCTCCCTCAGTACCTCAGGTCGTGCTTTCTCAATACCTTAGAATGTGCTCCGTCAGTACCTCAGAGAGTGCTTCCTCAGTACATCAGACTGTGCTTCCTCAATACCTCAGAAAGTGCTCCCTCAATACCTGAGATACTGCTTCCTCAGTAGCTCAGATAGTGCGTCCTCAATACCTCAGAAAGTGCTCCCTCCATACCTGAGACATTGCTCCCTCAGTACCTCACATAGCGCTTTTTGAATACCTCAGAACGTGCTCCCTCAGTACATCAGAGAGTGCTTCCTCAGTAAATCAAGTAGTGCTTCTTCAAACCTAAGAAAGCGCTCCCTCAATGCCTCAGATATTAATTCCTCAGTACATCAGAAAGTACTCCCTCAGTACCTCAGAAAGTACTCCCTCAATACCTCAGAAAAGGCTCTGTCAATACCTCACATAGTGCACCGTCAATACCTCAAATAGTGCTTCCTAAGTACCTCAGAATGTGCCACCGCAGTACTGCAGAAAGTGCTCCATCAATACCTCAGAAAGTCCTCCCTCAGTACCTCAGAATATGCTCCCTCAATACATCAGATAGTGATCCCCCATACCTAAGATAGTGCTCCCTCAATACCTCAGAAAGTGCTCCCTCAATACCTCATATAATGCTCCCTCAATAGCTCAGAAAGTATTCACTCAATACCTCAGAATGTGCTCCCTCAGTGCCTCAGATAGTACTCCCTCAATACCTCAGAATGTGCTCCCTCAATACCTCAGATAGTACTCTCTCAGTACCTCAGAAAGTGCTCTCTTAGAACCTCAGATAGATCTCCCTCAATACCTCAGAGAGTGCTCCCTCAGTACCTCAGGCAGTGCTTCCTCAATCCCTCAGATAGTGCTAACTCAGTACCTCAGACAGTGCTTCCTCAATACCTCAGAACGTGCTCCAACAATACCTCAGACATTGCTTCCTCAGTACCTCAGATAGTGCACCCTCAATACGTCCGAAAGTGCCCCCTCAGTACGTCAGATACTGCTCCCTCAATACCTCAGAAATTACTCGCTCAATACCTCAGAAAGTGCCCCGTCAATACGTCAGTGCACACTCTGTACTTCAGGCAGTGCTTCCTCACTACTCAGACAGTGCTTCCTCAATACCTCAGAAAGTGCTACCTCAACACCTGAGATATTGCTCCCTCAGTAGCTCAAATAGTGCATGCTCAATACCTCAGAAAGTGCTCCCTCCATACCTCAGACAGTGCTTCCTGAATACCTCAGATAGTGTTCCTCAATACCTCAGATAAATCTCCCTCAATACATTCGAGGGTGCTCCCTCAGTACCTCAGAGAGTGCTTCCTCAGTCCCTCAGATAGTGCTTCCTCAATACCTCAGAAAGAACATCCCTCAGTACCTCAGAAAATGCTCCCTCAATACCTCAGAAAAGGCTCTCTCAATACCTCACATAATGCACTGTCAATATCTCAGATAGTGCTTCCTAAGTACCTCAGAAGATGCTCCTGCAGTACTGCAGAAAGTGCTCGCTCAATACTCTGATAATGCTCCCTCATTGCCTCAGAAAGTACTCACTCAATACGTCAGAAACTGCTTCTTCAGTACCTAGATAGTGCTCCATCAATACATCAGGTAGTACTCCCTCAATACCTCAGAAAATGCTCCCTCAATACCTCAGATAGTGCTCACTCAATACCTCAGAAAGTGCACCCTCTATATGTCAGAAAGTGCGTCTCAGTACCTCAGATAGTGCTAATTCAGCACCTCAGACAGTGCTTCCTCCATACCTCAGAAAGTGCACCCTCAATACATCAGAAAGTGCTCCCTCAGTATGTCTGATACTGCTCCCTCAATACCTCAGAAATTACTGGCTCAATACCTCAGAAAGTGCCCCCTCAATACGGCAGATAGGGCACACTCATAACCTCATACAGTGCTTCCTCAGTACATCAGACAGTGGTCCCTCAATAGCTCAGATAGTGCTTCCTCAATACCTCAAATACTGCTCCCTCAGTACCTCAGAACGCTCTCCCTCAGTACCTGAAATAGTGCTCCCTCAGAACTCACATGGTGCTTCTCCGTTACCTCAGATAATACTCCCTCAATACCTCAGAAAGCACTCGATCAATACCTCAGTAGGAGCACCCTCAGTATCTCAGAAAGTGCTCCCTCAAAACCTCAGATAGTGCACAATCAGTACCTCAGACAGTGGTCCCTCAATACCTCAGATAGTGCACAATCAGTACCTCAGACAGTGGTCCCTCATACCTCAGATAGTGCACAATCAGTACCTCAGACAGTGGTCCCTCAATACCTCAGATAGTGCACAATCAGTACCTCAGAAAGTGCTCCCTCAGTACATCAGACAGTGCTTCCTCGATACCTCAGAATGTGCACCCTCAATACGTCAGAAAGTGGCCTCTCAGTACCTCAAATAGTGATCCCTCAATACCTCAGAAAGTACTCGCTCAATTCTTCAGATAGTGCACACTCAGCACCACAGAAAGTGCTCTCTCAAACCTCAGAAAGTGCTCCCTCCGTGCCTCAGGTAGTGCTTCCTTAATACCTCAGAAAGTGCTCCCTCAGTACCTCAGAGAGTTCTTCCTCAGTACATCAGATAGTGCTCGCTCAATACCTCAGAAAGTATTCCCTCAGTACCTCAGATAGTGCTTCTTCAATACCTCAGAAAATGCTCCCTCAGTACCTCATATAATGCTCCCTCAATATCTCAGAAAGTGCTCACTCAAAACCTCAGAAATTGCTCCATCCGTACCTCAGACAGTGCTTCCTCAATACGTCAGGAAGTGATCCCTCAGTACGTCAGATAATGCTCCCTCAATACCTCAGATAGTGCACACTCAGTACCTCAGACAGTGCTTCCTCAGTACCTCAGAAAGTGCGCCCTCAGCATCTCAGCTCGTGCTCCCTCAATGCCTCAGAAAGTGCTCCCTCAATACCTCAGAATGTGCTTCCTCAGTACCTCAGAAAGTGCTTCCTCAATGCCTCAGATAGTGCTCCCCCAATACCTCAAATAGTGCTCCCTCAATACCTCAGATAGTTCTCCCTCAGTATCTCATATAATGCTCACTCAATACCTCAGAAAGAGCTCACTGAATGCCTCAGACAGTGCTTCCACAGATCCTCAGAACGTGCTCCCTCAGTACCTCAGATAGTGCTCCCCAAAACCTCAAATAGTGCTCCCTCAATACCTCAGATAGTGTTCCTCATTACCTTAGATAGTGCAGACTCAGCACCTCAGAGGGTGCTCCTTCAGTGCCTCAGACATTGCTTCCTCATTACCTCAGAAAGTACTCCCTCAATACGTGAGAATTGCACCCTCAGTAGTTCAGATAGTGCTTCCTCATTACCTCAGAATGTGCTCCCTCAGTACCTCAGAAAGTGCTTCCTCAGTACCACAGAAAGTGCTCCCTCAGTACCTCAATAAGAGCACCCTTAATACCTCAGAAAGTACACCCTCAGTACCTCGGAAAGTGCTCCCGCAGGACCTCAGAGAGTGCTTTCAAACTTCCTCAGATATTGCCTCCTCAATACCTCAGAAAATGCTCCCTCAAAACTTGAGAGATTGCTCCCTCCGTCGCTCAAATAGTGCTTGCTCAATACCGCAGATAGTGCTCGCTCAATAGCTCAAAAAGTGCTCCTTCCATACCTCAGAAATTGCTTCCTCAGTACCTCAGATAGTGTTCCACAATACCTCATATAGTGCACTCTGCACCGCAGAGTGTGCTCCCTCAGTGCCTCAGACAGTTTTTCCTCATTACCTCAGAAAGTACTTCCTCAATACCTGAGATATTGCTCCTTCAGGAATTCAGATAGTGCTCCCTCAGTACCTCAGAAAGTGCTTCCTCAGTACCACAGAAAGTGCTCCCTCAGTATCTCAGATAATGCTCCCTCAGTATGTCAGATAATGCTTCCTCAGTACCTCAGATATTGCTTCCTCAGTACCTCAGATAATGCTTCTTCAGTATCTCAGCTAATGCTCCCACAGTACCTCAGATAGTGCTTCCTCAGTACCTTAGAGAGCGCTCCCTCAATACCTCAGAAAATACTCCCTCAATAACTCAGAATGTGCTCCCTTAATACCTCCTTGCTGCCCATACCTCAGATAGCACTCCTTCAATACCTCAGAAAGTGCTCCCTCAATACCTCATCTAGTGCTCCCTCAATACGTCAGAAGGTGCTCCCTTTGTAAATCTTATAATGCTTCCTCAATATCTCAGAACGTGTTCACTCATACCTCAGAAGGTGCACCTTCCGTACTTCAGAAAATTGCTTCCTCAATACCTCAGAAAGTGTTCACTCAATATCTCAGATAGTGCTCCCTCCTTACCTCAGATAATGTCTCCTCAATACCTCAGAAAGTGTTCCCTCAAAACCTGAGATATTGTTCCGTCAGTAGCTCAAATAATGCTTGCTCAATACCTCAGAGAGTGCTCCCTCCATACCTCAGATAATGCTCCGACATTACCTCAAAAAGAGCTCCTTTCATACCTCCGAAAGTGCTCCTTCTATACCTCAGAAAGTATTCCCTCATTACCTCAGATAGTGCTCCTCAATACCTCAGATAGATCTCCCTCAATACCTCAGAGGGTGCTCCCTCAGTACCTCAGGTCGTGCTTGCTCAATACCTTAGAATATGCTCCGTCAGTACCTCAGAGAGTGCTTCCTCAGTACATCAGACAGTGCTTCCTAAATACCTCAGAAAGTGCTCCCTCAATACCTGAGATACTTCTTCCTCAGTAGCTCAGATAGTGCGTCCTCAATACCTCAGAAAGTGCTCCCTCCATACCTGAGACATTGCTCCCTCAGTACCTCACATAGCGCTTTTTGAATACCTCAGAACGTGCTCCCTCAGTACCTCAGAGAGTGCTTCCTCAGTAAATCAAGTAGTGCTTCCTCAAACCTAAGAAAGTGCTCCCTCAATGCCTCAGATATTAATTCCTCAGTACATCAGAAAGTACTCCCTCAGTACCTCAGAAAGTACTCCCTCAATACCTCAGAAAAAGCTCTCTCAGTACCTCAGATAGTGCACTCTCAGTACCTCAGAAAACGCTCCCTCAATACCTCAGAAAAGGCTCTGTCAATACCTCACATAGTGCACCGTCAATACCTCAAATAGTGCTTCCTAAGTACCTCAGAATGTGCTCCTGCAGTACTGCAGAAAGTGCTCCATCAATACCTCAGAAAGTCCTCCCTCAGTACCTCAGAATATGCTCCCTCAATACATCAGATAGTGATCCCCCATACCTAAGATAGTGCTCCCTCAATACCTCAGAAAGTGCTCCCTCAATACCTCATATAATGCTCCCTCAATATCTCAGAAAGTGTTCACTCAATACCTCAGAATGTGCTCCCTCAGTGCCTCAGATAGTACTCCCTCAATACCTCAGAATGTGCTCCCTCAATACCTCAGATAGTACTCTCTCAGTACCTCAGAAAGTGCTCTCTCAGAACCGCAGATACATCTCCCTCAATACCTCAGAGAGTGCTCCCTCAGTACCTCAGGCAGTGCTTCCTCAATCCCTCAGATAGTGCTAACTCAGTACCTCAGACAGTGCTTCCTCAATACCTCAGAACGTGCTCCCACAATACCTCAGACATTGCTTCCTCAGTACCTCAGATAGTGCACCCTCAGTACGTCAGATACTGCTCCCTCAATACCTCAGAAATTAGTCGCTCAATACCTCAGAAAGTGCCCCGTCAATACGTCAGTGCACACTCTTTACTTCAGGCAGTGCTTCCTCACTACTCAGACAGTGCTTCCTCAATACCTCAAAAAGTGCTACCTCAAAACCTGAGATATTGCTCCCTCAGTAGCTCAAATAGTGCATACTCAATACCTCAGAAAGTGCTCCCTCCATACCTCAGACAGTGCTTCCTGAATACCTCAGATAGTGTTCCTCAATACCTCAGATAAATCTACCTCAATACATTAGAGGGTGCTCCCTCAGTACCTCGGAGAGTGCTTCCTCAGTCCCTCAGATAGTGCTTCCTCAATACCTCAGAAAGAACATCACTCAGTACCTCAGAAGGTACTCCCTCAATACCTCAGATAGTGCTTCCTCACTTCCTCAGATAGTGCACACACAATACCTTAGAAAGGGCTCCCTCAGTACGTCACATAGAACGTCCCTCATTACCTCAGTAAGTGCTCCCTCAATACCTCAGAAAGTACTCCCTCAATACCTCAGAAATGGCTGCCCCAGGACCTCAGATAGTGCACCCTCAGTACCTCAGAAAATGCTCCCTCAATACCTCAGAAAAGGCTCTCTCAATACCTCACATAGTGCACTGTCAATATCTCAGATAGTGCTTCCTAAGTACCTCAGAAGGTGCTCCCTCAATACCTCTGATAATGCTCCCTCATTGCCTCAGAAAGTACTCACTCAATACGTCAGAAACTGCTTCATCAGTACCTAGATAGTGCTCCATCAATTCATCAGATAGTACTCCCTCAATACCTCAGAAAATGCTCCCTCAATACCTCAGATAGTGCTCACTCAATACCTCAGAAAGTGCACCCTCTATATGTCAGAAAGTGCTCCCTCAGTACCTCAGATAGTGCTAATTCAGCACCTCAGACAGTGCTTCCTCCATACCTCAGAAAGTGCACCCTCAATACATCAGAAAGTGCTCCCTCAGTATGTCTGATACTGCTCCCTCAATACCTCAGAAATTACTGGCTCAATACCTCAGAAAGTGTCCCCTCAATACGGCAGATAGTGCACACTCATAACCTCATACAGTGCTTCCTCAGTACATCAGACAGTGGTCCCTCAATAGCTCAGATAGTGCTTCCTCAATACCTCAAATACTGCTCCCTCAGTACCTCATAACGCGCTCCCTCAGTACCTGAAATAGTGCTCCCTTAGAACTCACATGGTGCTTCCTCGTTACCTCAGATAATACTCCCTCAATACCTCAGAAAGCACTCGTTCAATACCTCAGTAGGAGCACCCTCAGTATCTCAGAAAGTGCTCCCTCAATACCTCAGATAGTGCACAATCAGTACCTCAGACAGTGGTCCCTCAATACCTCAGATAGTGCACACTCAGTACCTCAGAAAGTGCTCCCTCAGTACATCAGACAGTGCTTCCTCGATACCTCAGAATGTGCACCCTCAATACGTCAGAAAGTGGCCTCTCAGTACCTCAAATAGTGATCCCTCAATACCTCAGAAAGTACTCGCTCAATTCTTCAGATAGTGCACACTCAGCACCCCAGAAAGTGCTCTCTCAAACCTCAGTAAGTGCTCCCTCCGTACCTCAGGTAGTGCTTCCTTAATACCTCAGAAAGTGCTCCCTCAGTACCTCAGAGAGTTCTTCCTCAGTATATCAGATAGTGCTCGCTCAATACCTCAGAAAGTATTCCCTCAGTACCTCAGATAGTGCTTCTTCAATACCTCAGAAAATGCTCCCTCAGTACCTCATATAATGCTCCCTCAATATCTCAGAAAGTGCTCACTCAATACCTCAGAAATTGCTCCCTCAGTACCTCAGACAGTGCTTCCTCAATACGTCAGGAAGTGATCCCTCAGTACGTCAGATAATGCTCCCTCAATACCTCAGATAGTGCACACTCAGTACCTCAGACAGTGCTTCCTCAGTACCTCAGAAAGTGCGCCCTCTGTACTCACATGGTGCTTTCTCAATACGTCAGAAAGTGCTCCCTAAGTATCTCAGCTAGTGCTCCCTCAATGCCTCAGAAAGTGATCGCTCAGTACCTCAGAAAGTGCTCCCTCAATGCCTCAGATAGTGCTCCCCCAATACCTCAAATAGTGCTCCCTCAATACCTCAGATACTTCTCCCTCAGTATCTCATATAATGCTCCCTCAATATCTCAGAAAGTGCTCACTGAATGCCTCAGACAGTGCTTCCACAGATCCTCAGAACGTGCTCCCTCAGTACCTCAGATAGTGCTCCCCAAAACCTCAAATAGTGCTCCCTCAATACCTCAGAAAGTTCTCTCTCAGTACCTCATATAATGCTACCTCAATATCTCAGAAAGTGCTCACTCAATAGCTCAGAATGTGCTCCCTCTGTAACTCAGAAAATTGCTTCCTCTATTCCTCAGAAAGTGCTCCCTCATTACCTCAGGCAGTGCTTCCTCAATACCTCAGAAAGTACTCCCTCAGTACCTCAGAAATTACTCCCTCAATACCTCAGAAAGTGCTCCTCAGTACCTCAGAAAGTACTCCCTCAATACCTCAGAAGTGCTTGCTCAATACCTCAGAAAGTACTCCCTCAGTACCTCAGAAAGTGCTCCCTCAATATCTCAAAAAGTGCTTCCTCAGTGTCTCAGAAAGTGCTCGCTCAGAACCTCAGATAATGCTTCCTCTGTACGTCAGATAGTGCTTCCTCAATACATCAGTTGTGCTACCTGAATGCCTCAGATAGTGCTTCCTGAAATCCTCAGAAATTGCTCCCTCAAAATCTCAGATAGTGCTTCCTCAATACCTCAGAAAGTGCTCCCTTAATATCACAGAAAGTGCTCCCTCAGTAGCTCAGAAAGTGCTCCCTCAGTACCACAGATAATGCTCCCTCAGTACCTCACAATGTGCCTCCTCATTACCTCAGATAGTGCCTCTTTGAAGGGAGGGAGAGAAAGAGACAGAGAGTTCACCTTTCCATCCAGTGATTTCTGCGGGAAAGTTCCTTCAGAACAGACCGTTTTGAGAAAGAGTCACTTGGAATGCGAATTGTTCCTCTCTCTTCACCGTTGCTTCCTGCTGAATTGTGCTGAATTTCCTCACCATCTGTTTACTTGAGAACTTGATTTTATTCAAGAGTCACTGAGTAATTCAGTCTGTGTTCAAATCCCTGAGGCTGCTACTGTTGAAAGTTGACAAACAGGTTTAAGGCTGTGTATGGTATTGTATTCGGAGGGCGGGCTACATGGGAGAACAGATACAGAACAAAGGCAAAGTGAAATGTTAGGTCTGAGCTGTCCCTTCTGAACTAACATCACGAAGTTACATTGATAAGGATCTTGTGAAGTGTTTTTGTCAAGTGACCCTTCATCAAAACGGTCTGTTCTGAAGGAACTTTCCCGCAGAAATCACTGGATTAAAAGGTGAACATTCACTCTGTCTCTTTCTCCCTCTCTCTTCAGAGATGCTGCCGGACATGCTTAGCTTCTTCAGCAATCACTGTATTGATGTTTCAGATCTCCACCACGTCCATACAGATTGATTTTAGTGTTGAATTCTCAAGCTTGCTCTGTTCAAGGGATTGAATCCCTCTGCTACAAAGGGGGTTCAGTTACCACAGCTAACAGGTTCATGATGCCAAAATTGTTGGTTCAATCTCTATCATGTCTGAAATTACCATGAAGCCCCCAGCTTCTCAACCTCGCCCCTTACCTGAGGTGTGTGACCCACCAGGCCTCTCTCTCTGACAAGACAGCAGCTCTCGAATCCTCCTGGTCTATAATTACTTCCCAACTTTAAAAAGGCACTCCAGTAAGAGAGCTTTTTGCATGGTTCAGGTCAAACTCCTGGAGCTCCCTCCCTAACATCACTGTGGGACACCTAAGGACTGCCGCAGGAGATTACACCCCATCCCCACCTTCCAGGCAACTATTAGAGGGTGTGGGAATCACATTCAAGCCATATTTGAAAATAGGTTTTATAACAGGGTCACGGTTGATGGTTACTAACTCTGTTTCTTTACCTCTGTTCAAATCAGCGTAATGAAGAAGCTAAGGGTTGTTGAAAATGACAATGCTAGCCTTTCGTAGGTTGGTGTTTATTAGAGTTTGTATCGACAGTGTGAATGTTTGAGCACTTATTCAATGGCATGCAGGTAGCTGCCAGAGGAAGTGATGGAGGCTGGTGTAATTGCAACATTTAAAAGGCATCAGGATGAGTTTGTGAATAGGAAGGGTTTAGAGGGATATCAGCCAAGTGCTAGCAAATGGAATGAAATGAGATGAGAATATCTAGTTGGTATGGACGAGTTGGACAGGAGGGTTTGTTTCCAAGCTGTGAACCTCTGTGACTCTGTGCCTCTGAATAGTCAATTGCAGAGAGTTTCAGACAGGGTTTGGTTTGTGTGTCTCTCTCATGCTTCCTCAGAATCTGCAAACCCTATGTCTCCAAATTTCCACACGACTCTATGAAATAGAAAAAAAAGAGGGTCAGTGCTGAGGGAGTGCTGCACTGTCAGAAGGTCAACACTGAGGGAGTGCTGCACTGTCAGAGGGTCAGTACTGAGGGAGTGCAGCTCTGCCAGAGGGTCAGTACTGAGGGAGTGCTGCACTGTCGGAGGGTCAACACTGAGGGAGTGCTGCACTGTCAGAAGGTCAACACTGAGGGAGTGCTGCACTGTCAGAGGGATTGAATCACTCTGCTACAAAGGGGGGTCAGTTACATCAGCTAACAGGTTCATGATGCCAACATTGTTGGTTCAATCTCTATCATATCTGAAATTATCATGAAGCCCTGAGGGAGTGCTGCACTGTCAGAGGGTCAGTACTGAGGGAGTGCTGCACTGTCAGAGGGTCAGTACTGAGGGAGTGCAGCTCTGCCAGAGGGTCAGTACTGAGGGAGTGCTGCACTGTCGGAGGGTCAACACTGAGGGAGTGCTGCACTGTCAGAAGGTCAACACTGAGGGAGTGCTGCACTGTCAGAGGGATTGAATCACTCTGCTACAAAGGGGGGGTCAGTTACATCAGCTAACAGGTTCATGATGCCAACATTGTTGGTTCAATCTCTAACATATCTGAAATTATCATGAAGCCCTGAGGGAGTGCTGCACTATCAGAGGGTCAGTACTGAGGGAGTGCTGCACTGTCAGAGGGTCAGTACTGAGGGAGTGCTGCACTGTCAGAGGGTCAGTATGAGGGAGTGCTGTACTGTCAGAGGGTTAGTAATGTGGCAGTGTTGTACTGTAAGATGGTCAGTGATGATGGAGTGCTGTACTGTCAGAGGTTTTGACCTGAGATTGGGCCCTACTGTCGGAGGGTCAGTATAGGGCCACTTCCACAGTGTCAGAGAGTCACTACTGAGGGAGTGCATCACTATCAGAGGATCAGTATGGAAGGAGTGCAGCATTGTCAGAGGATCAGTACGGAGGGAGTGCAGCATTGTCAGAGGATCAGTGTGGAGTGAGTGCAGCATTGTCAGAGGATCAGTGTGGAGGGGGTGCAGCATTGTCAGAGGATCAGTGTGGAGGGAGTGCAGCATTGTCAGAGGGTCAGTGTGGAGGGAGTGCAGCATTGTCAGAGGATCAGTGTGGAGTGAGTGCAGCATTGTCAGAGGGTCAGTGTGGAGGGAGTGCAGCATTGTCAGAGGATCAGTGTGGAGGGAGTGCAGCATTGTCAGAGGATCAGTGTGGAGGGAGTGTAGCATTGTCAGAGGATCAGTGTGGAGGGAGTGCAGCATTGCCAGAGGATCAGTGTGGAGGCAGTGCAGCATTGTCAGAGGTTCAGGACGGAGGGATTGCTTTGCAGTGAGAGGGTCAGTAATGGTGAAGTGCACACTCTCTGACGGTCAGTACTAATGGATGGCCATGCTGTCAGAGTGTCGCACTGTGAGAGGGTTACTCCTGAGGGAGCGCTGCACTGTGAAAGGGTTAGAACTGAGGGAGCACCGCACTCTGAGGGGATTAGTACTGAGGGATCACCGCGATGTGAGGGGTTCAGTACTGAGGGACCACCACACTATGTGTCAAACATTTAGTCCTGAGATATTGCTGCATTGCCAGAGGGTCAGTACTGAGAGAGTGATACACACTCAAAGGGTCATAACTGAGGGAGTGCTACACAGTCAGCGTGTCAGTTCTGAGGGAGTGTTGTTTCAGAGGGTCAGTACTGAGGGAGAGCTGCACTGTAAGAGCATCTGTATTGAGGGAGTGCTACATTGTCGGAGGGTCAGTACTGAGGGAATGCCACACTGTAGAAATGTCAGTAAAAAGAGAGTGCTGCACTGTCAGAGAGTCAGTACTGAGGGATTGCAGCGCCGTCAGGGGCGCAGGGCCAAGGGGCTGTTGCAGTGTCACAGGGTCAGTTCTGAGGAAGTACTGAATGATCAGAGAATGCGCCGCATTTTCTGAAAGTCAGTATGAAGGTGTGCCACACTGTGGGAAGGTCAGTATACGTGCAATGCTTCATTGTCAGAGGGTCAGTACTGAGGGAGTGCTGCAGTGTCATAGGAAAAGTACTGAGGGAGAGTTGCACTGTCAGAGGGCCAGTATCAAGGGAGTGCTGCACTGTCAGCGGGTCAGTACTGAGGGAGTGCTGCACTGTCAGAGGGTCAGTACTGAGGGTAGTGCTGCACTGTCAGAGGGTCAGTACTGAGGAAGTGCTGCACAGTCAGAGGGTCTGTACAGAGGGAGTGCTGCACTGTCAGAGGGTCAGTACTGAGGGAGTGCTGCAATGCCAGAAGGTCAGTACTGAGGGAGTGCTGCACTGTCAGAGGGTCAGTAATGAGGGAGTGCTGCACTGTCAGAGGGTCAGTACTGAGGAAGTGCTGCACTGTCAGAGGGTCTGTACTATTGAGATCTGCATTGTTGGAGGGTTAGTACTGAGGGAGCACCGCGCTGTCAGAGGGTCGGTCCTGAGGGAGAGATGCACTGTCAGAGGGTCAGTACTGAGGGACCGCCGCACTGTGAGAGGGTCAGTACTCAGGGATTGAAACACTGTGAGAGGGTCATTACTGAGGGAGAGCTGCACTGTCAGAGAGTCAGTACTGAGGGAGCACTGCACTGTCCGAGGGTCAGTCCTGAGGGAGCGCCGCACTGTGAGAGGATCAGTACTGAGGGATTGCTGCACTGTCAGAGGGTCAGTACTGAGGGAGTGTCGGCACTGTCAGAGGGTCAGTTCTGAGGGAATGCTGGACTATCAGAGGGTCAGTTTGAGGGAGGGCTGCACTGTCAGAGATTCAGCACTGCGGGTGTGCCGTACTGTCGGAGGGTCAGTACTGAGGGAATGCTGCACTGTCAGAGGGTCATTACTGAAGGAGTGCCGCACTGTTAGAGGGTAAGTACTGAGGGAGTGCTGCACTGTCAGAGGATACTACTGATGGAGTGCTGCGCTATCAGGGGGTCAGTAATGGGTGATTGCCGCAATGTCAGAGGATCAATCTGGGGGCAGTGCTGCACTGTGAGAAGGTCAGTAATGAGGGAGCGCTGCACTGTCAGAGAGTCAGCACTGAGGGAGTGCCACACTATCAGATGGGCTGAAATACCTAATTTCTGCTCCCATGTCTTGTGATCAACGAGGAATATCTGAAATTGTTCAGTACATTTCTGCCTTTGCGTCCTTCATACCCTGCTCAGCAATGATTCCCACGTCCAGATTCCAGAGACTGCGTTCAAACAGACCGTCTTCATTTGGTTACCACCCTCTTTTCCCAGGGATCAAGTTTTCGTTACGTGTGACTGACCTGCCAGCTCAAAGGGATATTTTCATGCTGCAGGGCTGAGGTTTATTCCTCAGCTTCCATGTGCTCATCCCAAATGAATCCCACTGCCCCACACTCAGCACAGTCGTGTGTCCCTTATTTCTGGGCTTCCCAATGCTACTCCACATCCAGAATGACATCCCATACTCCTCCAAATCGTATCGCATGCTAATTGCCTGGGAGAGAGGAGTGCTAAGAGGTGAAATAAAAATCTGAAAGTACCTTACAGTGACATTACGGGTGAATTGATAATGAGAGAAAGAGTAGGTTGTGGAACACAGTGAGAATTTGTGCATGGACCCAGAGGCTACAGTGAATGGATGCATTTTGTCAATGCTCATTGGGACAGGGTTGACATGAAATCATGGAGATGCTCTGTGATACAATTAAATGAATGAGCATATATATAGAGAGAGATGGTTCTGAGTGGACGGGCCTTCTTACAACCCAATAAATCCCCAAAGACGGTGGAAATGTATCTCAGCTAACCGAATGAGGTGATGGAGGAAGGAGCAGGTGCACTTGCAAACATTTTCAAATCCCCTCTGGCCACAGGAGAGGTGTCGTCGGACTGACCGTGTGGCACTGTTATTCAAGAAGGAGCATGAGATATATCAGGCAGCTACAAGCCAGCCAGGCTAATATCATGGTCGAGTGTCTGTTGGAAGCAATTTTGGGAGATAGAATTAATCAGCATTTAAAGAGACTGGAGTTCATGAAGAACAGTCAGAATGGTTGTATTAAGGGGAGCTCGGGTCTGACCAATGGGATTGCACTTTTTAAGGAGATGACCCCATGTGTAAATAAGGGCAATACTTTCCGGTCGCCTGCTTGGAGGTTAGTAAGGCTTTTATCAGGATCCATATTGGAAACTGATAGTGAACATAAAAACTCAAGATCCAAGGAATTTGGCGCAGAATGCTGAGTGGGAGGAAGCAGACAATAATGGCCCAGTTAGAAATCTCTGTCCGTTCATGTTTCACTGTTGGGGTCTTGCTGATGTGGTTGATAGAAACGATTTAGATTTGAATGGTGAAGGGTTAATCAGTGGGTTCATGAATGATATGAAGATTACTGGGGTGATAAATACTGAGGATGATAGCCTTAGGTTACAGAAGGATGTAGATGGCCGTGTCAGATGGACTGATCAGTGACAACGGGTGAGGTGCCTGAAGACTGGAGGGTGATTAATGATGTGCCATTATTGAAGTAAGGCTGCAAGGAACAGCCATTGAACTATGGAGCTGTGAGCCTGATGGCAGTGGTGGGTAAGCTGTTGGAGGGCATTCTGAGAGACAATTTATATGCATTTGGAAAAGCAAGAGTTGATTAGAGATGGTCAGCATGGCTTTGTTTGTGGAAATAATGTGTCCAACTTGATAAAGCTTTTGAACGGATGACCAAGGAGACAGATGTGAAGGTTTCACATGGGAGGTTGCTTAGTAAAAGGTTAGATGAGATGGCATGCAAGGAGAAAGGACAGCACGTTGCCTCAGTGGTTTGATTCTAACTCCCGGTGACTGTCTGTGTGGAGGTTACACATTCTCTCTGTATCTGTGCGGGTCCCCTCCAGGTGATCCAGTTTCCTCCCACAGCACAAAGATGCCATGGGAAATGCAGCATTACAGGGATAGAGTAGAGGATGTGAGTCTGGGTGTAATGCTGTTCAGTGTGGAGCCAATGGACGGAATAGCTTGCTACTACACTATAGGAATTCTAAAATTAATCCAGAGAGACAAGTAATGTTCTGGGGACCTGGGCTCCAATCTTGGACAGGGGTGGATTTGGGACCTTCCAGTCTGAAGGTTTTTGAACGTGGTCTGAGTTGGGGACCTGGGCTGCATCCTGAAATGTTGAGGATGTGAATGTTTTGTGGAGCTACTGTCTGAGGGGTTTTGGGTGTGAAACACAACAAAGTGATGCTTTCTTCGGTATTGAGGGAGCACTTTCTGAGGTATTGAGAGAGCACCTTCTGAGGTACTGAGGGAGAACTATCTGGCGGTACAGAGTGCAGAGGGTAGAAAGGAATAGATGCAATTCCCCGAGGCACTCTGGTGTTGTAATTTGAAATGGAAGCCACTCCCCATTTCAGAACATTCAGATCATTTTAAACAATCAGTGAAAAATAACATCAGGATGTGTCTGAAACAAGGTTTGGGGGAAAACTTTCCTCAATCTATTGTCACTTGTTGCTTAGAGACGTTTTAGAAAAGCAGGCACCCAAACAGAGTAACGCTGTCGATGTAAGAGGTGGTGCACAGGAAGATCCAACAAGTCATCTGTAGCTACTGTCTGTCTCCCTGGAGCAGCCATCATGTGAGATCAAGGTTCAGTCCTCAGAGAAATCATTTCTCCAGCAATACCTCAACCATGCCTTTACAGCTGTGTGTTTGTGTGTGAGAGAGAGAGAGAGAGAGAGAGAGAGAGAGGGAAAGATACTGCCCGTGTTTGTGTGTGTGACAGAGTGGATGCATGTGTATCTCTGTGTGTCTGTATGTGAGACAGTCAGAGAGAAAGCATGTGTTTATGTGGAAGTGTGTGTCTGTGTGTGTGTTTGAGGGTGTGTGTGTCTGTGTGTATGTGTGAGAGAGTGTGTCTGTCTGTGTGTGAGAGAGGTCGGTGTGAGAGATTGTGTCTGTGTGTCTGTGTGTGACAATGTGTCTGTGTGTGAGAAGGACTGTGTATGTGCGTGAGAGAGAGTGTGTGTATGTGTGTGTGAGAGAGTGTGTCTATGTGCATGTGTATGGGAGAATGAGTGTGTTTGTGTGTGTGAGAGTGTGTGTGTGAGAGAATGCGTAAGAGAAAGAGTGTGCATGTCTGAGTGTGTAAGAAACGGTGTGTGAGAGTGTGTGAGTGAGAGTGTGTGTGAGAGAGAGTGTGTCTGTGAGTGTGTGTATGAGAGAGTGTGTGTCCACGTGTGTGTGTGAGAGAGAGAGTGTGTATAGAACATAGAACATAGAACATTACAGCGCAGTACAGGCCCTTCGGCCCTCGATGTTGCGCCGATCAAAGCACACCTAACCTACACTAAGCCACTATCCTCCATATACCTATCCAATGCCTGCTTAAATACCCATAAAGAGGGAGAGTCCACTACTGCTACTGGCAGGGCATTCCATGAACTTACGACTCGCTGAGTGAAGAACCTACCCCTAACATCAGTCCTATAGCTACCCCCCCTTAATTTAAAGCTATGCCCCCTTGTAATAGCTGACTCCATACGTGGAAAAAGGTTCTCACTGTCAACCCGATCTAACCCCCTAATCATCTTGTACACCTCTATCAAGTCACCCCTAAACCTTCTTTTCTCCAATGAAAACAACCCCAAGTGCCTCAGCCTTTCCTCATAGGATCTTCCTACCATACCAGGCAACATCCTGGTGAACTTCCTCTGCACCCGTTCCAGTACCTCCACATCCTTCCTATAGTATGGCGACCAAAACTGCACACAATATTCCAGATGCGGCCGCACCAGAGTCTTATACAACTGCAGCATGACCTCAGGACTCCGGAACTCAATTCCTCTACCAATAAAAGCCAGTACGCCTTATGCCTTCTTCACTGCACTATTTACCTGGGTGGCAACTTTCAGAGATCTGTGTACATGGACACCAAGATCCCTCTGCTCTTCCACACTACCAAGTATCCGACCATTAGCCCAGTACCCCATCTTTTTATTACTCTTACCAAAGTGAATCACGTCTCACTTAGCTACATTGAACTCTATTTGCCACCTTTCTGCCCAGCTCTGCAGCTTCTCTATATCCCGCTGTAACCTGCCACATCCTTCCTCACTGTCTACAACTCCTCCGACTTTCGTATCATCTGCAAACTTGCTCACCCAACCTTCTAACCCTTCCTCCAGGTCATTTATAAAAATGACAAACAGCAATGGTCCCAAAACAGATCCTTGCGGAACACCGCTAGTGACGGCACTCCAAGATGAACCTTTGTCATCAACTACTACCCTCTGTCTTCTTCCAGCCAGCCAATTCCTAATCCAAACCTCCAACTCACCCTCAATGCCATATCTCTGTATTTTCTGCAGTAGCCTACCATGGGGGACCTTATCAAACGCCTTACTAAAATCCATATATACCACATCTACCGCTTTCCCCTCATCTACCTCCTTAGTCACCTTCTCAAAGAATTCAATAAGGTTTGTGAGGCACGACCTGCCCTTCACAAAACTATGCTGACTATCCTTTATCACATCATTCTTATCCAGATGTGCATAAATCCTATCCCTTACAATTCTCTCTAAGACTTTGCCCACAACAGAAGTGAGACTCACTGGCCTATAGTTACTAGGATTATCCCTACTCCCCTTCTTGAACAAGGGAACCACGTTTGCTAGCTTCCAGTCCTCTGGCACTACTCCTGTAGACAAAGAGGACACAAAAATCAAGGCCAATGGCTCTGCAATCTCCTCCCTTGCTTCCCAGAGAATCCTAGGATAAATGCCATCAGGCCCAGGGGACTTATCTATTTTCACCCTTGCCAGAATTTCCAACACCTCTTCTCTACATATCTCAAAGCCATCCATTCTACTTATTCGTGCCTCAGTATTCATATCGACAACAATGTCCTGTTCCTGAGTGAATACTGACGAAAAGTATTCATTCAGTGCTTCCCCAATCTCTTCAGCCTCCACACGCAGCTTCCCATTACTATCCTTGATTGGACCTATTCCTACCCTAGTCATTCTTTTATTCCTAACATACCTATAGAAAGCCTTAGGGTTTTCCCTAATCCTACCAACTAAGGACCTTTCATGTCCCCTCCTTGCTGCTCTTAGCTCTCTCTTCAGGTCCTTCCGGGCTACCTTATAACTCTCAATCGCCCCTATTGAACCATCACGCCTCATCTTTACAAAGGCCGCCCTCTTCCATTTAACAAGAGATTCCAATTCCCTATTAAACCACGGTTCCCTCACACGACCCTTTCCTCCCTGTCTGGTAGGTACGTACTTATCAAGGACACTCAATAGTTGCTCCTTGAACAAGTTCCACATATGTGTGTGTGAGAGTGTGTCTGTGTGTGTTTGAGGGAGCATGTGTCTGTGTGTATGTGTGTGTGAGAGAGTGTGTGCCTGTGTGCATGTGTGTGAGATAGAGTGTCTGTGTGTATGTGAGTGAGAGAAAGTGTGTGTGCATGTGTGAGAGAGAGAGTCTGTGTATGTGAGAGAGTGAGAGTGTGTGCATGTGAGAGAGAGTGTGTGTATATGTGTGTGAGAGAGTGTGTCTGTGTGTGTGAGTGTGTGTTCTATGTGTGTTTGTGAGAGAGAGATAGTGTGCCTGTGTGCGTCTGAAAAAGAGAGTGTGTCTGTGTGTATGTGTGAGAGAGAGATTGTGTCTGTGTGTGTGAGTGTGTCTGTGTATGTGTGTGTGAGAGAGTTGTGCCTATGTGTATGTGTGTCTGAGACTGTGTCTGTGTGTGTTTGAGGGAGCGTGTGTCTGTGTGTATGTGTGTGTGAGAGTGTGCCTGTGTGTGTGAGAGAGAGTTGTGCCTATGTGTATGTGTGTGTGAGGGTGTGTCTGTGTGTGTTTGAGGGAGCGTGTGTCTGTGTGCGTATGTGTGTGTGAGAGCGAGTGTGTGTAAACTAGCCAATCTTATCAGGTGCCCATGAATATAAAATCCAGCTGCTGTTTCATGTGAATTGGTCCTTGTGTCTCCAAAGACACAAAAGCTGCAAGAGTGTCTTAACTGGAGGAAAGAGAGTGCTGTTCATTCCGGTGGGGATTCATCCAGTAAACCTCCCCACACACTAACATCCCTCTGGAAATGCAGTAACTAGTCCTGCACACAGTCCCCCAGGTACAAACCAATGTAATGTCACCATAGTCTTACCAGAGCATTGGACAGCTCCTCATTAGAGACCGGTGTCTGGTGGGGATTTAATCAGAGTGTCACCATGGCCCAGCTGAGGGGACAGGTTGGGAAGGAGAGTCCTTCAGAGTAACTTCAGCTAGTGTGGTAAGCCAACTGAGCCAACCGACCTCACTCAGGGGCACGCTCTGTATAACCCAATCATTGCCAGCCTGCACCTCAATAGGAGCCACGAGCAAGGCCATTCGGCCCCCACCCTAACCCAGAAAGGAGAGCAGAGTAAGCTGATGAAGGAAACAAGCCCCTCCCACGTGGCCTTCTGAAATGGAGCTGCTGTTTGCTTCCCCAAGACTGGCCTGCTCCACCTTACAGTGAGAGACTGAGGGGAATCTCAATGAGATTTCACTTCTTACTGAAAGGCTGCAACTCCATTCCAAATAAGGCTGGTTCCCTCCGAGACTCACGGAAGAGTGCAGCACTCTACAGATCAGGGCCTTGTGGAGTCATAACCTCCAGTGTGGGGGCCAAGAGCTGGGAGGTAGTGTTAAGAACATAAGACCATCCGAAATAGGAACAGGAGGAGACCATTCAGCCCCTCGAGCCTGCTCTAATATTCAATAGGATCGTGAATGATTTAGCATTTGATTTGGGAGCTGAAACCAGGACAGTGCAAAGACAGAGAGAATCAAATTATTCTGCTATAAGGAATCATCAGACAGAAGCTGGAACCAGAGAGAGTGAACACACGCACACACACACGCATACAGGTGCACACGCACACACAGACACAGACACGCAAATGCACACACACACACGAATTCAGACTGTTTCTGGGAATTTTACCACAAGGGGTGAGCTCTACACTAAGGAGAGACAAAGGCGCAAAATGCTAGAGAGGGGGCAGCTGCACAGTCTGATCCCACCGATCTCACTGCTTCCCACTTCCATGAGAGCTCTCGTGTATATTTCTGTGTTCCCAGCTGTCCCCCCCACATATTTCCTTCAATCCCTATCTCACAACATCCTTCATATCTCTGCCCTGTTGACATTTCCCTGTAGATTCCCTTCTTTCAACACACTGCCACTTTGTCACCGCACCATGTTTTTCAGGAATGCTGAATCATTCAATCTTTTACAAAACCAACATCTTGCTCATCTCTTTCTGCAACTTTCTCTCAGCTCTGTGGGATCTTGCTATTCTTGTCTGTACATCATTCTGGCTGCATCGCCGCAGACCCCCCACCACCACCAAACTCTCTCAGCACTATCACTCTGCTGCTGCAACTCCTCCCTATCACTCTGTCCTCTATCTCTCCCTGGTTTTTCTCTCTTGTTGTCTATCTGGCCTTCTCTCCATGTCTTCGCCTTCCCTTTTTCACCTTGTATCTGTCTGACATTGTATTTCTCTTCCTGGGATTTTACTCTCTCTCTCCCCCCTTTCTCTCTCTGCCTCTCTCCTGCTCACTTTCAGTTCTTCTCGCCTTCTCTCCCTCCCTCTGTCTGCCTGTCTTTCTCTTGTTCTCTCCCTCCCTTTCACTGTCTGTCTGTTCATCTCTCTTTATCTCTTGTAGTTTCTCTTCCTCTTTCTCCCTGGACCTCTCTGCTCTGTCCCAGTGACTGGGGAAGGTGCATTGAGAAGAGTTTGTCTCTTTGTCGCTGGATGCAGTACAGTTAATGCAGGGGATCAACCTTTCTTTGGTCTCTTCCTGGTTTTACCCCGACTGTGGGGAGGGGGTGAGTGTAAGGGACATAAATTCCTTTCCTCATTGAGTCTCAAATCAAGCAAAAGAGAAGGGGAGGGTTACAAAAAGAGAGAAAGAGACATGAAGAGAGTGGGGATGGAGAAAGTGAGGAGAGAGACCATATCCTCCAGCCCAGGACCTGTGGGTCTACATGGGAAGGGGGAGAGTGGGGGACAGGGAGGGAGTGGGACAGCCAGAGACAGGAGGAGTGTTTGATGGGGTTTTGGGGTTGGTGGAGAAAGGAGGATCTGTTGTCAGAGAGAGAGAGGGAGAAATTGAGGGAGGGATAGCATGAGATGCAAAGTCTGAGACAGGACAGAGAAGAGGTCTCCAGAGAAAGGATAGCCAGTGAGGCCATTCAGGGGCCAATACTGAGGTTCCTGAACAGGACCAGGATCATTTAATGGGGGAGGAGGGAGAATGGGCAGAAAAGACTCCATATGTGATGCAAACCTGTAATTCTGGCACTGGGAACTGGCTGTGCATGAAAACAGCCACAGGCCAGTCAGCCAAACCAGACTCATTTACCTGGGTGAGAAAGTGAGGACTGCAGATGCTGGAGACTCAGAGTTACAAAGTGTGGAGCTGGGGAAGCACAGCAGGTCAGCCAGGAGAGTCGATGGTTCAGGCTTGACCTGCTGGGCTTTTCCAGGTCCACACTTTTCCACTCATTTCCCTCTGCCCCAGGGAGTGGGGCTCACAGCAATGTTGGGGGCAGCAAAATAATTGGTGGGGCAATTATTTGGGAGGGAAGATATTTGGGGAAGGGGATATTTGGGAGGAGAGTGAAAATGGGGGGCATTGTATTTTTGAGGAGGTTCAAAATTAGGTGAGATCTTTCAGGTTTGAAATAGTGAATAACAGAAAGGGATGGTGAGAAAAAGGGAGAGAGAGATCGAGAGAGTGGCGATGGAGAAGGGGTGTAGGAGAAAGATGGGCAGAGAGAGACAGGGAAAGGGAGAGAGTGAGAGAAAGACAGACAGAGAGAGAGAGACAGAAGGGCAGAGGGAGAGAGGACAGAGAGAGGGAGAGAAGGGGAAGTCAGACTGAGACAATCAGGAGTTAAAACATGGACAGACTGAAGGGGTGACACTCGTTATTCCAGTTGGTTTCCACTCTCTCTCGATGGTTTTTCATATTCCCTCTCTCCCATGCTCCTGGGTTTTGCTTCAGCCTCTCTCTCTCTCTCTCTCTCTCTCTCTCTCTCTCTCTCTCTCTCTCTCTCTCCGTGGTTTTGCCTCTGGGTCTGCCAAACTCTTTTCTCTCTTGCTCTCTCTCTCTAGATAGTCAGATGGTCTCTGTCTCTTGCCATGCTGGTCTCCTCAGAAGGCCTCCAGAGATTCGGGCAATCAATCTGCAGATGAACCCTGTTTTTATTCATTTCTGGATGGTTTTCAGGAACTTTCGATCATTGTGGCCAATTAGGAGAATCCGTTAATAGTTTGAAGCATTGCCAATCATTTGGATGGCTTATTCCTGTTAGTTTCTTTGTGTAGCAGGAACCGGTGCCTTCCTGTCTGGGCCCTCATTTGTTTGTTGGAAACGTCTGTCCAGAATAACTGTTGCCTTTTACATTATGCTGTGTTTGTGCTGTGCCTGGTGTGCGGGTTTTCTGATTTGCAAGATTTCCTTGGCCAATAAACCTTGGCTGTCTATCTGTGTTTTAGCCAGGAGTTTGTGACATCTCCCCCAACTCATCCACTTGAATGGAAAGAAAAGAAGCTTATGCAATAAATTACAAACCTATTTTTTTTAGTTGGTTATGCTTGTTGTCAGAGTAAACAGCTGTCTGTGCAATAGCCATTGTGTACATTGGCCAAACTGATGGTCTTATGGCTGATAAGTGATATCAAAAAATCTTGACAACACAGAATCAGGCCGTTCCACCCACTGAGTCCACAATGACCCTCTGAAGAGAATCCAAGTCAGACCCAATCCCTCGATGATGTCCCTGAAACCCCGCATTTCCTCTGGCTATTCCAGCTAGCCCGAATATCCCTTGACACAATGGGCAATTTAACATGGCCAATCTGTTGTAATGCCAACTATGGGCAGGAAATCAATACTGGCCCAGCCAGGAACCCTCAAACAATGCAAATGAATGAAACTAAAGTGATCACCCGGGTAGTTCCATCTCCCTTCCAGCCCCTGGGGGTGTGTCCAGGCATTATTCACCATGATCGTACCCATCTGTTACAGCCTGCAATCCTAACCACCGGTATCCCGAGATGTATCAAGGTGAGTGCAGTTAGGACCACAGCCGATGTGAGAGGAGCCGAATTCTTGGATAACAGGCTATGGGAATGTCATGGTATGACCTGGTCCTTCACATTACGTAAGTATGGTCCCTGTCAATGTTCCCTCTATCTCCACAGTAAGTGGGAGGTAATCATGGTAGCCCATCCAAATACCTTGTTTTATACAACTCTGATAATTTGGATTTCATCCTAACTTTGGTCACTTGGGTTAATTGGAATCCCTCGTACCAAGCCCAGGTGTCCCATCGAGAGTGTCCTGGCATCTGTTATTAACCCAGCCGTTGGTCACTCACAGTGAGAGATGTTCGTGCAGGTGTTCTCCTGGAACAAATATTTACGCTCTTTGTCACGAATCCAGGATGGGATTTTCCCTTGGCTGGCCCGCCTGAGTTCCTTCTTCAGCTGTTCCATCATCCCGTTACCGTAGATACTGCACAGGGTGTGGTTTTACTGCTCACCGTCACCTCTGCTTGGGTCCTGGATGATTTGGTTAATCGTTTTGGTGTGACCCTCCAGTTTGGTCTCTAAGTGATGGTTAACCTGATGTTCCACTAGTTGTCCCATGGTCTGAAGATAAGACCATAAGACATAGGAGTGGAAGTAAGGCCATTCGGCCCATCGAGTCCACTCCGCCATTCAATCATGGCTGATGGGCATTTCAACTCCACTTACCTGCATTCTCCCCTGGGTTTCCTTTATTCAGTCATTCCCAGGATTATTAGAGAGTTGTTGGGTCAGGATTCTGAGTTTATTCTCCAAATTAGCAAAGTCAACGTACTGACCGGTCACACTCCTGCCTTGTATACCGTGGCTACATCATTATTTTCATTCATCTGTTAATTACTGTTCTGGGTTTTCCCTCATATTTCCCAGCCCTTCATCCCATTATCCTGTGGGCCAGTTGGGAGCATAATAATTTTAATGAGGAAGGACGCCATTCTGCTTAGTGTACACCTGATGCATTTATTATGATGAGTGTCAGTTTTATGGTAAATGTTAGTGAACAAGGAATTCCCTGTGAGTTTACTGACTAGCCCATTACAAGAGCCTGATGTGCATGGGACAAGCTGTGGGAGGAGCCTTCCCTCCTGGTCTCAGCCCGTTTTTAATTTTGTTTCTAAGAATTTTTCCTGATGGGCTTCCTGAGGTAACACTGTCTGAACTCTGACCCCTTGTCCGGGCTGTGTGCTCAGTATCTCACGACCATACACCAGTTCTCGGGGAAACACGACCAATCGCTTGTGATCCTTGAGCTCCTGTAACACAATGTGGAAATCCCTAAAGTTTATTTCGTATTCAGCAATTAAGTAGCAGAAGGCCCAAGCCTCCTGCAACCACACCTCCTCCCTCACCTCCATCCAAGTTCCTAAAGGAGCCTTTCACATCCATCAAAGTTTTACCTGCACACCAACCAATATCATTTATTGTATCCATTGCTCCCAATGCGGTCTCCTCTACATTGGGGAGACTGGACGCCTCCTAGCTGAGCACTTTAGGGGACATCTCTGGGACACCCGAACCAATCAACCCCACCACCCCGTGGCCCAACGTTTAAACTCCCCCTCCCACTCTGCCAAGGACATGAAGGTCCTGGGCTTCTTTCACCGCCTCACCCTCACCACCAGACGCCTGAAGGAAGAACGCCTCATCTTCCTCCTCGGAACACTTCAGCCCCAGGGCATCAATGTCGACTTCCCCTTCCCCCACCTTACCCCAGTTCCAAACTTGCAGCTCAGCACTGTCCCATGACCTGTCCTACCTGCCTATCTTCTTTTCCACCTATCCACTCCACCCTCCCCCCCGTCCTATCACCTTCATCCCCATCCCCACTCATCTATTGTATTCTATGCTACTTTCCCCCCACACCGACTGTCCTCTCATTTATCTCTCCAACCTTCAGGCTCTCTGCCTGTATTCCTGATGGAGCGCTTTTGCCCGAAACGTCGATTTTACTGCTCCTCGGATGCTGCCTGAACTGCTGTGCTTTTCCAGCACCACTCTAATCTAGAATCTCATTACAGAGGCCATCTGAGGGGTCGAATCCCAAGGTGTCCCTCCTTCTTTCTGAGACATGGGAGACAAAGGCTCGGGCCCAGTTTCTCATTGCGAAGAGAGGTGCAGGTCATATCCCTGAAAGCCCAGAAAAAGGCCCCAGAGTCTCCGGGGGAAGCTGACGGGGGGAGGGGAGGGACAATCCGCTGGTTGTTGTTCTGCAGCTATGTAGCGACTCTACAGAATCTGCCTTATCCTGCCCTCTAGCAGTGAGGACGGCTTATTTCATCACATCACGGATGCCCCTCCCGAGCTGTTGGCCCTCAGTGATAGCTGGATGGCCTGTTGGACGTGGACACATGTCGATTAATTTAGTTTGCTCCTCAGCATCCACTCTGTGTATGACAGACTGTCGGTCAATCTCATCCAAACATGCATCTGGGACCGAGACGGGATCGTTTTGGTGCTGCCCACCAGCTGGGTACCTGGAATGGTTGTATATGGAGTAAGACCATCAGCTGTTTGACACTGGTTAACCACAGGGTTCATGGAATCTGAGTTCGAATGTGTCTCAGGGCTCGGGGCAAAAGGTGCAGTTACCTGGGAGACAGGCAGTGGGAGACCCCATCTGTGGGAGGGTGTGGATGTGTCAGTGTGGGGCCTGTCATTATCTCCCTGGGGAGGTAGAACCCCAAAGGCACACACCATCCCATTCTGGGAGGAGTCCTGGTTCCCGAGGGATTGTTTTTGCTCCTGGCACCTTCTACTAGGGCCTGATGTGTGTTGCTCCATGTTGCAGGTGTACAGGACCCATGCAGCTGCTTGGAGCTCCCTACACTGTTCTTCCAGATTGTCAATGTAACCTGAGGCTGCCTCCCCATCCCCAGAGACCCTCCTTTCACTGGAGTGGACTCTTCCCAATTGTAACTGGAGTAGTCCCATGTGGGTGAGATTTTCCTGCAACGTTCTGTCCTGCTCATTGTGTAGGAGACCTAGCTCGGTCACAGCCTGTAGGTTTCCCCGGGGTGACCGGATCCCAGCTGCCTTATCCCAGCCGGGGGTCCTCCAGGCTATCGGCAGTGGAGTGAGCTTTCCAGCTTCCTTCCCCAGTTCTCTTTGGGCATCTCACCACAGCTCCTGTACCAGGAATCCTTCACTGCACGGCCAGGCTGGCTTCCTGCCAAATTCTACAGGACTGTTTCACATTTGTACCGGCTCGTGTTCGTGTTGCTTTGGTCGCCTCTGTATTATGGGAAACCTGGGTATGTTCATAGAGTCATAGAGTTCTGCAGCATGGAGACAGGCTCTTTGGCCCAAACTGAACCATCCACACTAACCCCATTTCCCTGCACTTGGCCCATATCCTTCCAATACGTTCCTCTCCATGTATTTGTCCAAGTGTATTTTAAATGTTATTAAATGTATCCTCCTCGAATACTTCCACTGGTAGTTCATTCGGTATGAGTACCACCGTCTGGGTAAAACCCTTAGGTTCCCTGATAATCTTTCCTCTTTTACCTTAAACTGATGCCCTTTCGTCCTCGATTCCCAAACCTTGGATAAAGACTGAGGGCATTCACCTTATCCATGCCTCCCATGATCTTATACACCTCTATAAGGACATTCCTCACCCCCACCCCCACCGTCAGTCTCTTACACACTAAAGAAAATGTCCTAACTTGTCTCTCTATAACTGTCTAGTTGAGTTCTGGCAACATCCTTGTAAATTTCTTCTGCACTCTTTCCAGTTTAATAACATCCTTCCTATAGCAAGGTGGGTAAAACTGAACACAATATTCCAAGTGCGGCCTCACCAACATCCTGCACAACTACAACAGAACTATCCAACTTCGATGACTGGTGAAGGGCCCAGTGTGCCAAAAGCCTTCTTCACTGCCCTGTCTCCCTGAGTTCAGAGAACCGTGCTCCTGGAATCCAAGGTCTCTCTGCTCCACTACACTCCTTCAAGCCCTACCATTCACCATGAAACCCCTGTCTTGATTTGTCTTTCCAAAATACAAGATCTCGCCCTTGTCTGTATTAAACTCCATTTGCCATTTCTCAGCCCAGTTCCCCAGCTGATCAAGGCCCTGTTGCAATTGATGAGAATCTCCCTCACGTAATTTAGTGTAATCTGAAAACTTTCTAATCATGCCTTAAACATCCTCATCCAAATCATCGATAGAGATAACAAAAAGCAATGGGCCTAGCACTGACCAGATCAGTGGCACAGTGGTTCAGTGGTTCGCACTGCTGCCTCACAGTACTGTGGTTCTGGGTTCAATTCCACCCTCACAGGATGGTTTGTGTGGCTTAGATCCTGTTAGGGTTAGATTTCCTACAGTATGGAAACAGGCCATTTGGCCCAACAAATCCACACTGACCTGCTGAAGTATAACCCACCTAAAGCCATTGTCCTTACCCAATATTTACCCTGGACGAATGCACCTAGCACTATGGACAATTTAGCCTGGCCAATTCATCTGACCTGCGCATTTTTGGATTGTAGGATGAAGTCGGAGCACCCAAAGGAAACCCACGCAGACACAGGGAGAATGTGTAAACTCCACACAGTCACCCGAGGCTGGGGTCCAACCCGGGTCCTTGGCACTTTGCGGCAGTAGTGACAATAACTGAGACATCATGCAACACCAACTGAGTTTGTACATTCTCCCCGTGGCTGCGTGGCTTTCCTCTGGGTGGTCCGGTTTCCTCCTACAAACCAAAGATGTGCAGGTCAGGTAAACTGGCAATGCTCAGTTGCCTATAGTGTTCATGGATGTGTAAGTAAGTTGCATTAGTCAGGGGAAAACGTAGATTAACATGGTAGGGGAATAGGTTTGTGTGGAATAATCTTCAGAGGGCCATAAGACTTGTTGGGCTGAAGGGCCTGTTTCCACAGAGGAGGGATTCTATGATTCTATGACCACTGAAGCACCCCACTAGTCACAGGCCTCCAGTCTGACTGTTACCCTCTGCTTCCTGCTATCAAGCCAGTTGTGTACCCAGTTTGCCAACGCCCCCTGGATTTCATGCGATCTAACCTTCCAGAGCAAGGTACCATGCGGAACCTTATCAAACACCTTACTGAAATCTGTAGAGTCTACATGTCTACACATCTGTAGAGTCTGTTCGTCAAACTTCCTGATCACTTCATCAAAGAACGCTAACAAATTTGTGAGGCATGGTCTCCCACGCACAAGGCTATGCTGACTACTCCCAATCAAAATCTGTATTTCCAAATGCATGTACATCTAATCTCTCAGAATCTTCTCAAGTAACTTACTGACCACACACGTTCGGCTGTCTGATTTCATGTTCCAGTTTTTTCTTTGCAGCCCTTCTCGAATAAGGGCACAACATTTGCTGACCTCCAATCTTTGGGACCTCACCCGTGGCTAACGATGATGCAAAAAGATCAGCCAGGGACCCCACAATTTCTTCTCTCGCCTCTTGCAGTGTTGTTGAATATGTTTGGTCAGGATCAGGAGATTTTTCCATGTTCATACATTCGAATGCATTCAACACTTCCTCTCCTGTGATATGGACTGTCCCCAAGAGATCATCACTAACTTCCCCAAATTCCCAAGCCTTCATGTCCTTCTCCACGGTCAAAACAGAGGAGAAATAACTCCTGCGATTCTGCACAAACATGTCCACTTTGGTTCTTGAGGGGTCCTAGTCTCTCTATAGATATTCTTTTTCCTTCATTGTCCTTCAAGAATCTCTTTGGATTCACCCAAATCTTCTCAGCCAAGGTCATCTGCCCTCCTGATTCCCTTCTTCAGTAAACTCTTCTGTCCCCTATGTATCACCAGGGATTCCCTTGACCCCAGCTGCCTGTACCTGAGCCATGCCTGCTTTTTTTCTGGTTAAAGCCTCAATGTCTCTTGTCATCCAGGGTTCCTTATTCCTGCTAACCTTGCTCTTCACACTCACAGGAACGGACAGATCTTGAACTGTAGCTGTCCCACATTTAAAGAACTTCCACCTACCAGAGGTCCAGTTGCCTGCAAACAAACTTCTCAACCCAACCCCTGCAAGCTTCTGGCTAATTCCGTCAAAATGTGCTTTGCCCCAATGTCGAACTAGCACCTGGGGAACATTTTGACTCACTCCACAATGATTACAATATTAATAGAACTGTGGTCACTGGTTCCAAGTGCTCCCCCACTGTCACCTCACTGCGAACATTCTGGTTGGGTTGTTTACCTTGTTTTTAGAAATAACTGGACAACACCATCAGCATCTCAATGTGCACTTGTGGGACTTTATCTCTTCCATATGAAGTAATGGGACCCAGAAATCTCTATTTAATCTGACTCCCATCAAACTTCCCAGGAACAGTGCTGCCCAGGTTATCAGTGTTCCCAGCTAACTACAGTAAGGCACAGAAAGGATTCAAAGTGAATCTTCACTGAAACGGTTCTCATGTAAATATCCCAGATTAGTTTGAGAATGGACTTAGATCTGGAGGAAAGCTTCCTCGAAGTGCCCCATCGAACACTCTGGAGATTGACAGCACATAGTGTTATCTCAATGTTGCCACAGTCAAATACACAAAGGAGAAAGTGAGGACTGCAGATGCTGGAGATCAGAGCTGAAAATGTGTTGCTGGAAAAGCGCAGCAGGTCAGGCAGCATCCACGGAACAGGAGAATCGACATTTCGGGGATCAGCCCTTCTTCAGGAATTTTCTGAAGAAGGGCTGATGACGGAAACGTCAATTCTCCTGTTCCTTGGATGCTGCCTGACCTGCTGCGCTTTTCCAGCAACACATTTTCAGCTCAAATACACAAAGGACAGGATTAATTATTAATACCTGCATCTCTTTGTCCTGATCTGGGAGAGTTGGGTCAGGAGGGGGAGATGACTTTGTTGGGTGGGGATCAGTCAGGGAGGGGGAGATTGGAGTGTTGACTAGGGGTCAGTCAGGGAGGGGTAGATTACAGTGTTGGGGAGGGATCAGTCAGGGAGGGGGAGATTACATTGTAGGATAGAGATCAGTCAGGGAGGGGTAGGTTGCAGTGTTGGGTAGGGATCAATCAGGGAGGGGGAGATTACAGTGTTGGGTAGGGATCAGTCAGGGACGGGGTGAGTGCAGTGTTGTGTAGGGATCAGTAAGGGAGGGAGAGATTGCAGGGTTGGGTAGGCATCAGATAGGGAGGGGGAGATTGGAGTGTTGGGTCGGGATCAGTTAATGAGGGGGTGAGATTTCAGTGTTGGGTAGGGATCAGTCAGGGAGGGGAGATTGCAGTGTTGGGTAGGGATCAGTCAGGGAGGGGGTCTTTTAAGTCTAGTTAGGGATCAGTCAGGGAGGGGCAGATTGCAGTGTTGTGTCGGCATCAGTCAGGGAGAGTGTGAGTGCAGTGTTGGATAGGGATCAGTCAGGGAGGAGGTGATTGCAGTCTTTGGTAGGCATCAGTCAGGGAGGAGTTGATTGCAATGTTGGTTTGAGTTCAGTCAGCGAGGGGGAGATTACAGTGTTGTGTAGGCATCAGGCAGGGAGGGGTGATTGCAGTGTTCGGTAGGGATCAGTCAGGGAGGGTGAGATTGCAGTGTTGCCTGGGGATTAGTCTGGCGGTGGTGATTGCAGTTTGGGGCAGGAATCAGTCAGGATGGTGATGATTGCAGTATTGGGTAGTGATCAGTCAGGGAGGGGGAGATTGCAATGCTGGATAAGGATCAGTCAGGAAGGGGTAGGTTACACTGTTGTGTCAGGATCAGTCAGGGAGGGGTAGATTGCAGTGTTGTGTAGGGATCAGTCAGGGAGGGGGAGATTGCAGTGTTGGGTTGGGATCAGTCGGGGGGAGATTGAAGTGTTGGGTAGGGATCAGTCAGGGAGGGGGAGATTGCAGTGTTGTGTCGGCATCAGTCAGGGAGTGGCGATTGCAGTGTTGAGTAGTGATCATTCATGGAGGGGTGATTGCAATGCTGGATAAGGATCAGTCAGGAAGGGGGAGGTTACAATGTTGTGACAGGATCAGTCAGGGAGGGGGAGATTGCAGTGTTGTGTAGGGATCAGTCAGGGAGGGGGAGATTGCAGTGTTGGGTTGGGATCAGTCGGGGGGAGATTGAAGTGTTGGGTAGGGATCAGTCAGGGAGGGGGAGATTGCAGTGTTGTGTCGGCATCAGTCAGGGAGTGGCGATTGCAGTGTTGAGTAGTGATCATTCATGGAGGGGTGATTGCAATGCTGGATAAGGATCAGTCAGGAAGGGGGAGGTTACAATGTTGTGACAGGATCAGTCAGGGAGGGGGAGATTGCAGTGTTGTGTCGGCATCAGTCAGGGAGAGTGTGAGTGCAGTGTTGGATAGGGATCAGTCAGGGAGGGGATGATTGTAGTCTTTGGTAGGCATCAGTCAGGTTGATTGCAGTGTTGGTTTGAGATCAGTCAGCGAGAGGGAGATTACAGTGTTGGGTAGGCATCAGTCAGGGAGGGTGAGATTGCAGTGTTGGGTAGGGATCAGGCAGGGACGAGGAGATTGCAGTATTGGGTAGGCATCAGTCAGGGAGGGGAGATTGCAGTGATGGGTAGGGATCAGTCACGAAGTGGGTGATTACAGTGTTGGGTCGGGTTCATTCAGGGAGGGGAGATTGCAGTGTTAGTAACTGATCCGTCAGGGAGGGGGAGATTGCACTGTTGGGTTGGGATCAGTCAGGGAGGGGGAGATTACAGTGTTGGGTAGGGAGTATTCAGGGAGGGGGTGAGCGCAGTGTTGTGTAGGGATCAGTCAGGGAGTGGGTGAATGCAGTGTTGTGTAGGGATCAGTCAGGAAGGGGGAGATTGCAGGGTTGGGTTGCGATCAGTCGCGGGGAGAGATTGCAGTGTTGGGTAGGGATCCGTCAGCGAGGGGAGATTGCAGTGTTCGGTAGGGATCAGTCAGTGTGGGGGAGATTGCAGGGTTGGGTTGGGATCAGTCGGGGGGGAGATTGCAGTGTTGGGTAGGGATCAGTCAGGGAGGGGGAGATTGCAGGGTTGGGTTGGGATCAGTCGGGGGGAGATTGAAGTGTTGGGTAGGGATCAGTCAAGGAGGTGGGGTTAAGTCTTGGTTAGGGATCAGTCAGGGAGGGGGAGATTGCAGTGTGTGTCGGCATCAGTCAGGGAGTGGCGATTGCAGTTTTGAGTAGTGATCAGTCAGGGAGGTGAGATTGCAGTGTTGGGTTGGGATCAGTCAGGGAGGGGGAGATTGCAGTGTTGGGTAGGGATCAGTCAGGAAGGGTGAGATTGCAGTGTTCGGTAGGGATCAGTCAGTGTGGGGGAGATTGCAGGGTTGGGTTGGGATCAGTCGGGGGGTAGATTGCAGTGTTGGGTAGGGATCAGTCAGGGAGGGGGTGATTGCAATGTTGGGTAAGGATCAGTCAGGAAGGTGGAGCTTACAATATTGGGTAGGCATCAGTCAGGGAGGGGAGATTGCAGTGTAGTGTAGGTATCAGTCAGTGAGGGGGAGTTGCAGGGTTGGGTTGACATCAGTCAGGGAGGGGAGATTGCAGTGTTGAGTAGGGATCAGTCAGTGAGGGGGTGATTACAGTCTTGGGTAGGCATCAGTCAGGGAGGGGAGATTGCAGTGTTAGTTACTGATCCGTCAGGGAGGGGGAGATTGCAGTGTTGGGCAGGGATCAGTCAGGGAGGAAGTGAGTGCAGTGTTGGTTTGGGATCTGTCAGGGAGGGGGTGAGTGCAATGTTGGGTAGGGATCAGTCAGGGAGGAGGTGAGTGCAGTGTTGTATAGGGATTAGTCAGTGAGGGGTGATTGCAATGTTGTGTAGGGATAGAGGGAAATCAGGAGGGCAAATACGGGACATGAGATTGCTTTGGCAAATAGGGTTAAGTAGAACCCAAAGTGTTTTTACAAATGCATAAAGGGCAAAATTGTCTCTAGGGAGAGAATAGGGCCCCTCAATGATCAAGACTGCCTGCACATGGAGCTGCAGGAGATGGGGGAGATACTGAACATTTATTTCCTGTAGAGAAGGACATGGAAGATATAGAATAGGATGATGGTTTGGGAAATAGCATTGGGAAATAGATGACGTCATCTTCTAAAACGTCGATATTACAAAGGAGGAGGTGCTGGATGTCCTGAAACGGTTAAAGGTGGATAAATCCCTATTTCTGATCAGCTGTATCCGAGAACTCTATGGGCAGATAGAGAAGTGATTGCTGGGCCTCTTACTGAGATATTTTTGTCACCAATATTCACAGGTGAGGTACCAGAAGAATGGAGGTTGGCAAACGTGGTGCCACCTCTTCAGAAGGCTGGTAAGGACAAAACAGGGAACTACAGACTGGTTCGCCTGACGTCAGTCATGGGCACGTTGAAGGACGGATACATGAGGGACAGGAATTACATGTATTTAGAAAGGCAATATCTAACTGGGGATAGTCAGCATTGCTTTGTGCGTGGGAAATCATGTCTCAAGATATTGAGTTTTTTGAAGAAGTAACAAAAAGATTGATGAGGGCAGCGCGGTGGATGTGAGTGATATGGACTTCAGTAAGGTGTTCGAAATGTTTCCACATGGGAGATTGGAGAGTAAGGATAGATCTCACGGAATACAGGGAAAACCAGCCATTTGGATACAAAACTGGCTTAAAGGTAGAAGACAGAGGGTGGTTGTGGAGGGTTGCTTTTTCTGACTGGAGACCTGAGACCAGTGGAGTGCCACAAGGATAGGTGCTGGGTCCACTACTTTCCATTAATTATATAAATGATTTGGATGTGAAAACAGCAGGTGTAGTTAGTAAGTTTGCAGATGACACCAAAATTGTAGTTGTAGTGGACAGTGAAGAATGTTACTTCATATTACAATGGTTTGGTGAACTGATGGGCCAATGGGCTGAGGAGTGGGAGATGGAGCTTAATTCAGATAAATAAGAAGCGCTGCATTTTGGGAAAGCAACTTTTCGCAGGACTGATACACGAAATGTTAATGTCCCAGGGAGTGTTTCTGAACAAAGAGACCTTGGAGTGCAGGTTCATTGTTCCTTGAAAGGAGAATTGTGGGTCGATAGGATAGTGAAGAAGGTGTTTGGTATGCTTGTGTTTACTGATCAGTGCATTGAGTAGAGGAGTTGGGAGGTCATGTTGTAGCTATACAGGATATTGGATAAGCCAGTTTTGGAATATTGTGTGAAATTCTTATCTCCTCCCTCTCGGAAGAATATTGTGTAAATTGAAAGGGCTTAGAAAAGATTTGCAAAGATGCTGCCAGGGTTGGAGGATTTGAGCTACAAGGAGAGGTTAAATGGGCTGAGCCTGCTTTCCCTGGAATGTCTGCAGCTGAGGGGTAACCCATATGGAATTTTATAAAACCATGAGAGGCATGGTTAGGATTAACAGACAAGGTCTTTTCCCTGGGGTGGGGTAGTCCAGAACTGAAGGTCCTAGGTTCAGGATGAGAGGGGAAAGATATAAAAGGAACCTAAGGGACAACGTTTTGATGTGGAGGTGTTGCGTTTATTGAATGACCTGCCAGATGAAGTGGTGGAGACTGGTACAATTACTATATTTAGAAGGCATCTGGATGGGTATACGAACAGGAAGGGTTGAGATGGATTTGGGCCAAGTGCTCGCAAATGTGATGAGATTATGTTAGGATATGTGGGTGGCATGGATGAGTTGAACCGAAGGCCCTGTTTCTGTGCTGTATATCTCTATGACTGTAAACGTTTCGCACTGTCCATTACCAGCCATACACTTCACTGTTTCCCGTGTTTACCTTGGTCAGTTCTCCTCTCAAACACATGTCAATAGCTTTGGTTGTGATTGTAGGGTGTGCTTTATGGTCACATTATAAATCCATCATCTCGCTGAATTCCACTACACTACAATTTCCCAGAGGATATCTCAGTGTGACATTACTCCTTCCCTCAGCGTCATCACCCAACGGTCGATCTGAGATAGCCACCTCCCTGGCCGTTTGCACAATGTGTTATTCAAAGAAACACTGACACAAACATTCAAAGAGGAGTTTGGAGAACATCACTTTTGCCGATGTGACTGTCCCAGATTATACAAAGACTGAAGTCTCCCAGAATTATCACAGTGCCTTTGCAGTACACAGGAATTCATTGGAATGTGTAACAGGTCTGAGCAATGAAATGCTGTTAGGCAGCCTCTAAACTGTTCTCCTGCTTGTGTTTTTGGCACGTGTTACCCAGAATCTGCATTCAGACTGATTCAGCTTCATCATCTGAGGTCAAATGCTTTCTCTGTAATGCCTTTGTTACCCATTACTGTCAGGGTTACCCATCCTGCACTCCCTGACACCCCTCAAGGAGGTGTACAATAGAACATTCATGTTCCACCTTTTGTTCACCCTGTCACCACTAAATCTCATTTATCTCTGTGCCACAGTCCATCCACCTTATTGCAGAGACTTTATCCAGTCCAAAAAAGAACATTACAATTGACTCTTTCCACAATTTCTTGTCACAGTCCAATTCACTGATGTACAGTTTCAGTTAAACTCTGTCTCTTCTTGTTCCTTTCTGCTTGTCTTCAGCTACATTGCCATTTCTTTTTGGATTTGGAAAGCTCCTTTCACCTGAATCCTCTGCATCCTATCTGTCAGCTTAAAGTCCTGCCCATAAGCCTACCGACATGATTGGCCAGGACACTGCTCCCAGGGATGGGGTAGTGCAGAACTGAAGGGCCTAGGTTCAGGATGAGAGGGGAAAGATATAAAAGGAACCGAAGAGACAACTCCCAGCAGTGTTATGTTTAATTCACTCATGGGATGTTGCTGTCTCTGGCTGGCCAGCATCGCATGCCCACCCCGAGCTGGCCTTGAGCTGAGCGCCTTGCTGGATCATTACAGAGATCAGTTTAGAGTCAGCCCCATCGCTCTGGGTCTGGATCATGTGTAGGCCAGACCCGCTGCCTATAACAGATTTTCTTCCTGAAAGAATATTCAGCAGTTAGATGGGTTATACTGGACACCGGCATTAACATCTGGATGAACAGTCGGGTGAGAATAGCACGAGGCCATCACCTGTCCCACTCGTAGTTCAACCGTCAGTGAGTACGCATCCCAGCACAACATGAATCACAACCCTTTCATCATGACCATTGTGTGATCCTGATACCTTCCAGCACTCTGGTGATATCACTCAGTCTCTCACCATGTGGTATCCCTCACTCTCTGGGTCTAATTGCTGCCTCTGTCAGTGTCTCTCACTCTTGCAGCTACTCCAGATCCTGAGCCAATGGAATTCCCCATTCCAGAGAGACACAGCAGCACAGGCCAGGGATGGAGACAGGGATTTTCCAGATCCTCCATGTGTAAACCTCACTGCATCAGTCTAACTTCCCATTCTGTCTATTTATCTGTCACCTGCAGGTAATCAGGATGTTCCTGCCTCAGCCGAATTCCCTAACTCCTGTCTCGTCCTTTACTGCATCAAAGATGCTTAGTCAGCCAGAGAGAGATGGAGAGGGAGGTCTGGAGCGTTCAGTAGATCCTGCAGCCGGTAAGATCACTCACAGTAAATAGCACAGAGGGGCTTAGTGGTCTTCTGTATTCAGACCCGGAAGACAGGACATGGACACAGAGCTGGGTAAGGAACAGCAACATTCTCGGTTTCATTCCCACCATCTTGTAAGGGTCCTGTTCTCACCTCTGCTGGACTGGTCCTCCCTGAGTCATCTCTCTCTCTCTCTCTCTCAGACTCTCTGTCTCTTTTTCTCGATCCCCTCTCTCACTCCCTCACTATCTATCTCTCACCCTCTCACGCTCATTCTCTCTCTCAGCCCCTCTCTCACCTTCTCTTTCTATCTCTCTTCCCCTCACACACTCTCTCACCCACTCACTCACTCTCCACCTCATCCCTCTCTCTCACCTGACTCTCTCTCTCCCCCCCTCGCGTGCCTCTCACTCATGTCCCTCTCTCTCTAGCTCACCTTGTATCTTTCCCTATCTCGCTCTCCCCCTCTTTCTATCTTTCTCTCTCTTGTCCCCTTATCACGCACTCTCTCTCGATCTCTCAGACTCTCTCTCATTTCCGTCCCCTCACTCACTCACTCAGACTTGCACATCTCCCTGTCTGTCTCTCGCTCACCCACTCTCTCGCCCGTCTCTCTTGCTCACACCTTGCTCTCCCCATCCCTCACCCTTCACTCTCTCTCTCTCCACTCTCTCTCATTTCCCCCCATCTCTACCCCCTCTCTGCCCCCTTTCTCCCCACCACTCTCTCTCCTCACTCACTCTCCCCCACGCTCTGACCCCTCTCTCTCCCCCTCCCCTCACTCTCCCTCTATCGACCCACTCTCTCGACACCCCTCTCTCAGCCCTCTTCTCTCGACCCCCTCATTGTCCCCCCTCTCTCGACACACCTCTCACAACCACTCCCTTCGAAAACCCTCACTCGACTACCCCCTATCAACCCCCTCTCTCGACCCTTCCACTCGACCCCTTTCTGTCCCGTTCTCTCTCTCTCTAATCCATCTCTCTCTAACCCCTCTCTCTCCCCATCTTTCCCCTTCTCTTTCCCCTTTTCACTCCCCTTCTCTCTCCCTTATCTCTCCCGGTACCTCTCCCCTATCTCTCCCGATCTCTCCCCCAATCTCTCCCCCTTATCTCGCCCCTTATCTTTCCCCCTCTCTCTGCCCCTCTCTCTTCCCTCGCTCTTTCTTCCCCCTCTCTTTCTTTCCCCCACCTCTCTCTCCCCCACCTCTCTCTCACTTACCTCTCTATCTCCCTCACCTCTCTCTCTCACCACCTCTCTCTCCCCTCTCTCTCCCAATGCCTCTTTCCCCCTCACTCTCTCTCTCTCACTCTCTCCACTCCCCCTGTCCCCCTCTCTCGCCCCCCTCTCTCGCCCCTTCTCTCTCCACCCCCTCTCTTTCTCCTTCTCAATACTCCCCTCTCTCTACCCCTGTCTCTCTACCCCCGTCTCTCTCTCCTCTCTCTATCCACTCTCGCCCCTCTCCATCTGCCCTCTCACCTCTCTCCGTCTCTTCTATCTCCATCTCCCCCTCTCTTCCCCACTCTCCCCCGCTCTCTGTCTTCCCCCTCCGTCTTCCCCCGCCCCTTTCTGCCACCCCCTCTCTCTCCACGCTCTGTCTCTCGCTCCCCGCTCGCTCTCGCCCTCACTCTCCCTCTCTCTTTTCCCATCTCTTGCCTCTTCTCTTGCCTCACTCTCACCTTTCCCTTTCTCCCCCTCTCTCTCCCCCCTCTCTCTCCCCCACTCTCTCCCCACTCCTTGTCTCTCCCTCTCCCTCTCCCTCTCTCCCCCTCCCTCTCTCCCCTTCCCTCTCTCCCCTTCCTGTCTCCCCCTCGCTCGCCCCCTCTTTTGACCCCCTCACTCTGTCACCTCACTCCCCCTCCCCTCCCCTCTCACTCCCTCCCTCTCTCTCCCCCACTGTTTACCCCCTCACTCCCCCTCTCCCCACACTCTCTATACCCTCTCTCCCCCCACTCAATCCCCCCACTCTTCCCCCCACTCACTCCCCCACTCTATCTCCCACCCTCTCTCTCCCCCCTCTCACCTCTCTTTCTCCCCCTCTCCCTCCCCTCTCTCTGTCACACCCCCTCTGTCTCCCCTCTCGCTCGTCACCCTCTCTTGCCCCTCGCTTTCTCGCTTCCTTCCCCTCTTTTTCTCCCTCTCTCTCTGCCCGTTTCACTCACGTCTCTCTCTCCCTCTACCTTGCCTCCTCTCTCTCCTCTCTCTCTCTCCCGGCTCTCTTTCCCCCTCTCTGTCTCCCCATCTCTCACTCCCCCGGTCCCCCTCTCTCTCTATCCCTCTCACCCCCTCCACTCTCCCCTCTCTCCCCCTCTCTCTCCTCCTCCTCTCTCCGCCCTCTCCCTTGACCCCTCTCCGTTGGCCCTACTCACCTCTTTCACCCTCCTTCTCTCTGCCCTTCCCTCTCTTCCCCCTATCTCTTTCCTCCTCTCTCTTCCCCCTCTCTCTTTCCCCGACCTCTCTCACCCACACCTCTCTCTCACTCACCTCTCTCTCTCCCCCACCTCTCTCTCTCGCCTACATCTCTCTCTCCCCCACCATTGTTTCTCCCCCCGCTTCTCTCTCTCTCCCACCTCTCTCTCACCCCGCTCTCGCCCCCCTCCCTCGTGGCCTCTCTCTCCCCCTCTCTCCCTCCCCTCTCTCTCACCTTTCTCTCACTTCACTCACCCTCCTCCTCTCTCTCTCCCCCTTTCTCTCTCACTCTGTCTCTCTCTCTCTACCCACTCACTGTCCCTTACTCCCTCTCCCCCACTCTCTCCGCCCTCCCTCTCTCCCCTTCTCTCTCTCCCACTCCCTCTGTCCCCCTCTCTCGCCCTCTCTCTCATCCCACTTCTCTCCCCCTCTCTTTTTATCCTTTTCACTACTCCACTTCTCTACCCCTGTCTCTCAACCCTTTCTCTCTCTCTGTCTCTCTCCCCTCTATCTCTCCCCTCTCCATCTTCTCTCTTCCATTCTTTGTCCCCCTCTCTACATCTCCCCCTCTCTCTCCCCACTCTCTCCCACGCTCTCTGACTTTCCCCTCTCTCCAACCTCTCTCATCCCTCTCTCGCCACCTCTTCCCCCTCTCTCCCCTCTCGCCCCTCTCTCTCACCCCCTCTCTCACCCTCTCTCTCACCCTCACTCTTTCCCCTCCCTCTCCGCCTCTCTCTTTCCCCCTCTCTCTCGCCCCAATCTCTCGCCCCACTCTCTCCCCCTCTCGCTCTCCACCCTCTCTCTCTCCCCCTCTTTCTCTCCCCCCTCTCTGTCCCCTCTCTCTCTCTCTCCCCTCTGTCTCCCGTCTCTCTATCTCCCCCTCTCTCACCCCCTCTCCCTCCCCACTCCCTTTCTCTCCCATTCTTTCTCCTCTCTCTCTCTCACCCTCAGTTCCCCTCGTTCTCTCCCCTCCCTTCTCTCCCCTCCCTCTCTCCCTCTCTCACATCCGTCTCTCGAGCCCCTCTCTCTCTGCCCTTCCCTCTCTCCCCTCACTCTGTCACCTCACTCTCCCTCCCCCTTTCATCTCCTCTCACTGGCTCTCCCCGCGCTTCACCCTCTCTCTCTACCCCCTCTCTCTATACCCCCTCACTCTCTCTCCCCCTCTCTCTTCATTAACTCTCTCCACACTCTGCCACCGAACCTTCTCCCTTCTCTCTCCCTCTCTCACTCACTCTTTCTCTCACCCTCTCACTCTGCCCCACTCTATCCCCCACTCTCTCCCTCACTCACTACCCCTTCTCCCACACTCTCTCCCCACACTCTCTCCCTCCACTCACTCCCCCATTTTCTCCTCCGGTCTCTCCCCCACTCTCTCCCCCATCTCTCCCCCCCTCTGCCCCTCTCTCTCTCGCCCCTTCTCTCTGCCCCACTCTGTCGAGCCACCCTCTCTCACCCAACAATCTAGCCCCCACGCTCTCACCCCCACTCACTCGTCCGGTCTCATTCTCCCCCTCTCTCTCTCCCCCTCCCCCCTCTCTCCCCCTACCACGCTCTCGCTCTCTCTCCCTCTATCTCTCCCCCCTATCTCTCCGCTCTCTCTCTCGCTCTATCTTCCCCCTTTCTCTCCACACTCTCTCTCTTTATGCCCCCTATCCCCCCTCTCTCCCCACTCTCTCTCCCCCCTCTTTATCCCCCTCTCTCTCCCCCTCTCTCGCCCGGTTTCTCATCCCCGTCTCGCCCCCTCGCTCGCCACGCTCTCTACCCTTCTCTCTCTCCCCACTCTCCCTACCCCTCTCTCTCGCATACTCTCTATCCCCCCTCGCCCCTCTCTCTCTGAACCTCTCTCACCCCCTCTTGCTCCCCTCTCGCCCGCCTCTCTCGCCTCCTTTTGCACTCCCACTCTCCCCTCTCTCTCCCTTTCCCTCTCACTCTCCCCATCTCTCTCCCCATCTCTCTCCCCATCTCTCTCCCCTCTCTCTCCCCGAACTATCTCCCCCTTTCTGCCCCTTCCCTAACCCACTCCCTCGCTCCATTCATCTCCCTCCCCCTCGCTCCCCCTCCGTCTCTCCCCCTCCCCATCGCTCTCCCCCTCTCTCTCCCCTCTCTCCCCCCCGACTCTCCCCTCTTTGTCCCCCACTCTCGCCCCTCTAACCCCTCTCTCCTCTCCCCATCTCTCCCCCTCCCTCTCCCCTCTCTCTACCCCGCTCTCTCATCCCCTGTCTCTATCAGATCTCTCTCTACCCCGCTCACCCTCTCTCTCTACCCCTCAAACTCTCTCTCCCCTCATCGCTTTTCATTAACTCTGTCGCCTAAATCTCTCGCCTCTCTCTCTCTCCATTTCTCATTCCCTACCTCTCTCCCCCTCTCACTCTCCCCGCTCTCTCCCACACTCTCACCCTCTTTCTTTCCCCCTCTCCACCTCCCTCGCCCCCTTCCTCTCCTTCCAACTCTCTCTCCCCGTCTCTCCCCCTCTCTCCGTCGCTCTCCCCGTCTCTCTTCCCTTCTCTGTCCCCCTCCCTCTCCCCTCTCTCTCTGCCTCTCACTCCCCCACTCTCTTTCCTCACTCTCTTCCCCCACTCTCACCCACATCTCTCTCCCCTCTCTCTCCCCTCTCTCTCACCCCTTCTCATCCCCCTCGCCCGCCTCTTTCACTCCCTCTCGTGCCCCCCTCTCCCCTTTATCTCCATCTCACTCTCGCCATCTCTTTCCCCATCACTCTCCCCATCTCTCTCCCCCCTCTCTCCCCACGCTCTCTTGCCACTCTCTCACTCCCTTTCTGACCCCCCTCCACCTCCCTCGCCCCCTTCGTCTCCCTCCCCCTGTCTCTCCCCCTCTCTCCCATCTCTTTCCCTCTCTCTCTCCACCTCTCTCTCCCCCTCTCACCCTATCTGCCCCCCCTCTCTCAATCCCCGCTCTCTCACCTCCGCTCTCTCACCCCCGCTCTCTCGCCCCCTCTCTCCCCTGTCTCACTCTTACCATCTCTATCCTCCTTTATCTCTGCCCTCTCTCTCCCTCTCACTCTCCCCATCTCTTTCTCCATCTGTCTCCCAATCTCTCTCCGCTCTCTCTCCACGCGCTCTGTCCCCCCTCTCTCACCCCCTTTCTATCCCCCTCTCTCCACCTCCCTCGCCCCTTCCTCTTCCTCCCCTCTCTCTCCCCGTCTCTCCCCGTCACTCTCCCCTTCTCTCTCCCCCTCACTCTCTCCCATCCACACTCTCCCCTCTCTCTCCGTCTCTCTCTCACCCCCCTCACACACCCCCACACTCTCCCCATCTCTCTTCCCCACTTTCTCCCCCCGCTCACTGCCCCCTCTCTCCCGCCCTCTCTCCCCTCACTCACCCCCACACTCTCCCCATCTCTCTTCCCCCACTTTCTCCCCCCCTCTCCCCGTCTCTCCCCGTCACTCTCCCCGTCTCTCCCCCCTCTCCCCATCTCTCTCTCCCCTCTCTCTCCACCCCTCTCCCCCTCCATCTCTCACCATCTCACTCTCCCCCTCTCGCTTTCCCGCTCTTTCTCCACTCTCTCCCCCAATCTACTCCCCCTCTTTCTCTCCCCCTTTCTCTGCCCCCTTCTTTCTCCACATCTCCCTGTCATTCCTCTTTTCTCAGCCCCCACTCTCCCCCCTCTCTCTCCCCCCTCTCTCACAACCTCTCTCTCACACCCTGTCTCTCACACCCTCTCTCTCCCCCCTCACACTCTTCCCCCTCTCCCCCTCTCTCGCCTCTCCTTCTCACCTCTCTTTATCATCCTTTCTCTCTCCTCCCACTCTCTCTCCTCTCTCTCCCCACCTCTCTTGCCCCTCTCTCTCGCCTCTCTCTCTCTCTCACCCCCTCTCTCTCCTCCACTCTCTCCCCCACTCTCTCTCCTCCACACTTTCTCCCCCTCTCTCTCCAGGCTCTCTCTCACTTCTCTTCCCCCCTCTCCGCCTCTTTCCCCTACTCTCTCTCTCCCCCTCTCTCCCCCTCTCTCTCGCCCCCTATCGCACCCTCTATCGCCCCCACTCACGCCCCCTCTCTTGCCCCCACTATTGCCCCCACTCTCGCCCCCTCCCTCGCCCCCTTCTCACCCACTCTCTCTCCCCCACTCTCGCCCCCCACTCGTCTCCACTCTCTCCCCTCTCTCACCTCGTCTCTCACCCCCTCTCTCATCCCCTCTCTCACCCCCTCTCTCACACCATCTCTCTCCCCCCCTCTCACGCCCCTCCCCCTCCCACTCTCCGACCTCTCTCGCCCCCTCTCTCTCCCCTCTCTCTCTCTTCCACTCTCTCTACCCCCCTCTGTCTCTCTCTCCCTCGCTCTATACCCCTGTTTCTCTACCCTCTCTCTCTCCCCCCTCTCTTTCCACCCCACTCTTTCTCCCCTCTCTCCATCTCCCCTCTTTTTCACCCCACTCTCTCTCGTCTCTCTTCTTCCCCTCTCTTTCTCCTTCCCCTCTCTCCGTCCCCCCTCTCTCTCCCTGGTCTCTTACCCTGCTCTCTTACCCCAATCACTTACCCCAGTCTCTCTCCCTTCTCTCCCAACGCACTCTCACCCCCACTCTCCCCATCCACTCTCCACCCCCACTCTACCCATCCACTGTCCCTCCCCCACTATTTCCCCCCACTGTCTCCACACCACTCTCTCCCCCACTCTCTCCCCTCGCTCTCTCCCCCTCATTCTCTGCCCCCTCTCTCTCCTTCTCTCTCCTCTCACTCTCCCTCCTCTCTCGCGACCCCTCTCTCTCCCCCTCTCTTCCCCATCTCTGTACACCCTCTCCCACCCCTTCTGCCCCCACTCTCAACCCCAACTCTCTCCCCCTCCCTCTCTCCCCCTCTTTCTTTCCCCATCTCTCCCCTCTCTCTACCCACTCTCTCCCCTCTACCCCCTCTCTTCCCACCTCTCTCGCCTCTCTCTCTCTCGCCTCTTTCTCTCACCCCCTCTTTCTCCTCTCACTCTCTCCCCTCTCTCACCCTCTCTCTTCCCACCTCCTTTGCCCCTCTTTCTCATCTCACTCTCTCAACCCCTCTCTCTCCTCCCACACTGCCCCCTCTCTCCCCACACTGTCCCCCACTCTCTCTCCCCACTCTCTTCCCCTCTCTCTTGCCCTCTCTCTCCCCCTCCCCTTCTCTCTCCCGCCTCTCTCTCCCCCTCTCTCTCCCCTCTCTCTCTCTCCCCCCTCTTTTCCCAACACTGTCTCTATCCCCACTCTCCCCCTCCCCCTCTCTCCCCTCCCTCCGTCCTCTCTCTCGCCATCATCTCGCAACCTCTCTCTCGCCCATCTCTCGTTCCCTGTCTCGCCCTCCTGTCTCGCCCCTCCTCTCTCCCCCACCCTCGCCCCTCTCTCGACCCCCACTCTTGCCCACCCTCTCAACCCCCACTCTTGCCCCACTCTTGCCCCCACTCTCGCCCCCCCATCGTCTCCATTCTTGCCCCTCTTTCTCCCCCTCTCTCTCCCCTCTCTCTACCCCTCTCTATCCCCCCCTCTCCAGCCCTCTCCCCTTCTCTCTCCCCCATTTCTTCACCTCTCTCTCCCCGTCTCTCTTCTCTGCTCTCTCTTCCCCCTCTTTACCTCCATCTGTCTCTCTCCACTCTCTCTCTACCCTCTGTTCCGATCACTCTCCCCTCTCCAACTCCCCTCTCCATCTCCCCTCTCCCAATCTCCACTCTCTTCTCTTCTCCCCCTCCCCTGTCACCCCCCCTCCCCACTTTCTCCCCACTCTCTCTCTGTCCCCGCGCTCTCTCCCCTCTCTCTCACCCCTATCTCCCCCTCCCCCCTCTCTCCCCTCACTGCCTCCCCTCTCTCGACCCCTTTCTTGCCCCCCTCTCTTGCCCACCTTCCTCGTTCCCTCCCTCTGCCACCGCTCTCTGTCCCCTCTCTCTGCTCCCCTCTCCCTGCCCCCTCTCCCTGCTGCTCTCTCTCTCCCCCCTCTCTCTCTCCCACTCACTCTGTCCAGTTCACTCTCTCCCCTTCTATCTCCCCTCTACCCCTCTCGCTCCGTCGCCCCTCCTTCTCCCCCGCTCTCCCACTTGCTCTCTAACCTCTCTCTCACTTCCCCTTCTCTCTCCGCCTTCTCTCTCCATGCCTCGCTCTCTATCCCATCTCTCCTCCTCCCCTCCCTTCCCCCTCACTCACTGTCTCTACCCCTCACTCTCTCCCCTAACTCTCTCTTCACTATTTCTTTCCCCCAACTCTGTCACAGAGCTCTCTCCCCTCTCTCTCCCTCTCTCACCCCTTCTCTCTCTCAGTCCCTCCCTCACTCACCCTCTCACTCTCCCCTCCTCTCTCTCCCCCCTCTCCCCCCTCTCCCCTCCTCTCTACCCTCTTCTCTCTACCCTCCTCTCTCTCTCCCCTCTCTCCCCTCCTCTCTCTCCCCCCGTCGCTACCCCCCCACCGTCTGTCTCCCCCCTCTCCACCACTGTCTCCCCCGTCTCTCTCCTCTCTCTTGCCCCCCTCTCTGTGTCCCCCTCTCTCTCTCTGTGCCCCACTCACACTGTCCCCTAATTCTGTCCCCCTCGCAATATCCCCGCGCTCTCTGTCCCTCCTGTCTCTCTGTAACCCCTCTCTCTGGCCACCTCACTCTGTCCCCCTCCTCTCTAACACCCCTCCTCTTGTCCCCCTCCTCTCTGTCCCCCTCCTCTTTGACCCCTCTCTCTCTGTTCCCCTGTCTATGTCCCCCCTCTCTGTCCCCCTTCTGTCTATTCCCCTCTCTCTGTCCCCCCTCTCTCCGTTCCACACTGTCTATCCCCCCGTCTCTATCGCCCCTCTCTCTCCATTCCCCTCTCTCTGTCCACCCTCTCTCTGCCCGCTCCTCTCTGTTCCCCCTCTCTCTGAACCCTTGTCTCCCTCTGTCCCCATCTCTCTGTCCACCCCTCTCTGTCCCCCCACTCACTGTACCCCTCTATGTCCACCTTCTCTCTTCCCCTCTTTTTACCCCCCTCCTTTCCCCATCTCTCCCCTCCCTCTCTCCCCCACTCTCTTCCCCCTCTCTCTGTCCCTTCTCTTTCTAACCGCCCCTCTCTCTGTCACCCAACCTCTCTCTCTCCTCTCTCAGTCCCTCCATCTCTCTGTCCCCTTCTCTCAATGCCCCCTCTTTCTCCGTAGCCCTCGGTCTGTCCCCCTCTCTCTGTCCCCCTCTCTCTGTCCCCCTCCTCTGTCACCCTCTCTCTGTCCTCCCTCTCTCTGTCTCCCCTCTCGCTCCGTTGCCCTCTCTCTGTCCCCTTTGTCTATCCCCCCTCTCTCTGTCCCCCCTCCGTTCCCCTCTCTCTGTCCCCCCTCTCTGTCCCCTCTCTCTCACCGTTCCCCTCTTTCTGTCCCCTCTCTCTCTGTCATTCTCTCTCTGTCCCCATCCTCTCTGTTACCCTCTCTCTGTCCTCCCTCTCTGTCCCCCCTTTCTCTCCGTTACCCTCTCTCTGTCCCCCCTTTCTCTCCGTGCCCCTCTCTCTGTCCCTCTATCTCTGTCCTCCCTCTCTCTCGGTTCCCCTCTCTCTGTCCTCTCTCTGTCAACACCCTTTCCGCTCCCGTCACCCCTCTCTCTCCGTTCCCCTCTCTCTGTTCCCCCTCTCTCTATCCCCCTCTCTCTGTCCCCCTCTCTTTGTCCCCCTGTAACTGTCGCCCCCTCTCTGACCCCCCTCTCTCTGACCGCCTCTCTCTGTCCCCCTCTCTCTGTCGCCCCCTCTCTTCACTCCTCTCTCTGACCCCCTTTCTCTGTCCCCACTCTCTGTCCCCTCACTCTCTGTCGCCCAACTGTCTGTGCCCCCTCTTCCTCTGTCTTCATCTCTCTCTGTCCCTCCCTCTGACCCTCCTCTCTCCATCCCTCCCCTCTATGTCCCCCCTCTCTGTCCCCCTTCTGTCTATTCCCCTCTCTCTGTCCCCCCTCTCTCCGTTCCACACTGTCTATCCCCCCGTCTCTATCGCCCCTCTCTCTCCATTCCCCTCTCTCTGTCCACCCTCTCTCTGCCCGCTCCTCTCTGTTCCCCCTCTCTCTGAACCCTTCTCTCCCTCTGTCCCCATCTCTCTGTCCACCCCTCTCTGTCCCCCCACTCACTGTCCCCCTCTATGTCCACCTTCTCTCTTCCCCCTCTTTTTACCCCCCTCCTTTCCCCATCTCTCCCCTCCCTCTCTCCCCCACTCTCTTCCCCCTCTCTCTGTCCCTTCTCTTTCTAACCGCCCCTCTCTCTGTCACCCAACCTCTCTCTCTCCTCTCTCAGTCCCTCCATCTCTCTGTCCCCTTCTCTCAATGCCCCCTCTTTCTCCGTAGCCCTCGGTCTGTCCCCCTCTCTCTGTCCCCCTCTCTCTGTCCCCCTCCTCTGTCACCCTCTCTCTGTCCTCCCTCTCTCTGTCTCCCCTCTCGCTCCGTTGCCCTCTCTCTGTCCCCTTTGTCTATCCCCCCTCTCTCTGTCCCCCCTCCGTTCCCCTCTCTCTGTCCCCCCTCTCTGTCCCCTCTCTCTCACCGTTCCCCTCTTTCTGTCCCCTCTCTCTCTGTCATTCTCTCTCTGTCCCCATCCTCTCTGTTACCCTCTCTCTGTCCTCCCTCTCTGTCCCCCCTTTCTCTCCGTTACCCTCTCTCTGTCCCCCCTTTCTCTCCGTGCCCCTCTCTCTGTCCCTCTATCTCTGTCCTCCCTCTCTCTCGGTTCCCCTCTCTCTGTCCTCTCTCTGTCAACACCCTTTCCGCTCCCGTCACCCCTCTCTCTCCGTTCCCCTCTCTCTGTTCCCCCTCTCTCTATCCCCCTCTCTCTGTCCCCCTCTCTTTGTCCCCCTGTAACTGTCGCCCCCTCTCTGACCCCCCTCTCTCTGACCGCCTCTCTCTGTCCCCCTCTCTCTGTCGCCCCCTCTCTTCACTCCTCTCTCTGACCCCCTTTCTCTGTCCCCTCTCTCTGTCCCCTCACTCTCTGTCGCCCAACTGTCTGTGCCCCCTCTTCCTCTGTCTTCATCTCTCTCTGTCCCTCTCTCTGACCCTCCTCTCTCCATCCCTCCCCTCTATGTCCCCCCTCTCTGTCCCACTCTCTCTATCCCTTCTCTCTGTTCCTCCCCCTCTGTCCCCCTCCCTTTGACCCCCCTCTCTGTCCACCTTCTCTGTCCCCCTCTCTCTGCTCCCCACTCCATCCCCTCTCTCTCTGTCCCCGTCCCTCTCTGCCCCCCCTCTCTCTGTTCGCCATCTCTCTCTGTCCCCCTCTCAATCCCACGCACTGCATCCCCTCTCTCTGTCCCTCCTCTCTCTCTGTTCGACCTCTCTCTGTCCCCCTCTCAGTCCCTCCCCTCTCTGTCCCCCCTCTCTGTCCCCCCTCTCCCTATCACCCTGCTGTCTGTCCTCCCTCTCTCTGTCAACCTCCTCTCTGTCCCCTTTCTCTCTCTCCACCCCTCTCTCTCTGTCCCCCTCTCTATCCCCTCTCTCTGTCCACCCTCTCTCTTTCCCCTCTCTTTACCCCCCTCTCCGCATCTCTCCCCTACCTCGCTCCCCAACTATCTTGTCCCCCCCTTTCTCTGTCCCCCCTCTCTGTCCCCCCCCGCTCTGTCACCCTCCTCTCTGTCCCCACTCTCTCTGTCACCCTCTCACTCTGTGCCTCCCTCTCCCTCTGTCCCCATTTCTCTG